>NC_139020.1:86949573-88149573 GCF_964662115.1 Mustela nivalis
TCTCTTTTCCTCCCATACCACTCCCACAGGCTCACACAGGGGGATCTAAAACAAATAAATATCTAAAATAAAATAAATAAATCTATCTAAAATAAATAAATAAGTCTTTAAAAATAATAAAAAAAAAACAATTAAATGGAAGTCTCTAATTCTTTTGTAAAGCTTTTACAAAAAGAAAATTTTCAATTGATTTTTATTTTTTTAAAAATAGTGCTAAAAAAAGTGCTAACTTTCTATTTAGTTTGTGAGACTGTCTGATTCAAAGCCATGGACACTAAACCCATAAAAACTAAAATCCAATAAAAACTGTTTAATAGCCCGGAGGAGTCAAGATGGCGGAGAAGTAGCAGGCCGAGACTACTTCAGCTAGCCGGAGATCAGCTAGATAGCTTATCTAAAGATTGCAAACACCTGCAAATCCATCAGCAGATCGAAGAGAAGAAGAACAGCAATTCTGGAAACAGAAAAACAACCACTTTCTGAAAGTTTATCTAATACATATATTTTTTCTTTTTTATATTTTTATTAGGTGTTTTCTTTTTTTTTAAAAATTCTTTATTTTTTCTCTTTTTTCTTTTTTTTTTATTTCTTCCTTTTTGAACCCCTTTTTATCCCCTTTATCCCCCCCTCACGATTTTGGATCTCTTCTAATTTGGTTAAAGCATATTTTCCTGGGGTTGTTGCCACCCTTTTAGTATTTTACTTGCCACTTCATATACTCTTATCTGGACAAAATGACAAGATGGAAAAATTCAACACAAAAAAAAAGAACAAGAGGCAGTACCGAAAGCTAGGGACCTAATCAATACAGACATTGGTAATATGTCAGATCTAGAGTTCAGAATGACAATTCTCAAGGTTCTAGCCGGGCTCGAAAAAGGCATGGAAGATATTAGAGAAACCCTCTCGAGAGATATAAAAGCCCTTTCTGGAGAAATAAAAGAACTAAAATCTAACCAAGTTGAAATCAAAAAAGCTATTAATGAGGTGCAATCAAAAATGGAGGCTCTCACTGCTAGGATAAATGAGGCAGAAGAAAGAATTAGTGATATAGAAGACCAAATGACAGAGAATAAAGAAGCTGAGCAAAAGAGGGACAAACAGCTACTGGACCACGAGGGGAGAATTCGAGAGATAAGTGACACCATAAGACGAAACAACATTAGAATAATTGGGATTCCAGAAGAAGAAGAAAGAGAGAGAGGAGCAGAAAGTATACTAGAGAGGATTATTGGGGAGAATTTCCCCAATATGGCAAAGGGAACGAGCATCAAAATTCAGGAGGTTCAGAGAACGCCCCTCAAAATCAATAAGAATAGGCCCACACCCCGTCACCTAATAGTAAAATTTACAAGTCTCAGTGACAAAGAGAAAATCCTGAAAGCAGCCCGGGAAAAGAAGTCTATAACATACAATGGTAAAAATATTAGATTGGCAGCTGACTTATCCACAGAGACCTGGCAGGCCAGAAAGAGCTGGCATGATATTTTCAGAGCACTAAATGAGAAAAACATGCAGCCCAGAATACTATATCCAGCTAGGCTATCATTGAAAATAGAAGGAGAGATTAAAAGCTTCCAGGACAAACAACAACTGAAAGAATTTGCAAACACCAAACCAGATCTACAGGAAATCTTGAAAGGGGTCCTCTAAGCAAAGAGAGATCCCACAAGTGGTAGATCAGAAAGGAACAGAGACCATATACAGTAACAGCCACCTTAGAGGCAATACAATGGCCCTAAATTCATATCCCTCAATAGTTACCCTGAATGTTAATGGGCTAAATGCCCCTGTCAAAAGACACAGGGTATAAGAATGGATAAAAAAACAAAACCCATCTATATGTTGCCTCCAAGAAACACATTTTAAGCCCGAAGACACCTCCAGATTTAAAGTGAGGGGGTGGAAAAGAATTTACCATGCTAATGGACATCAGAAGAAAGCAGGAGTGGCAATCCTTATATCAGATCAATTAGATTTTAAGCCAAAGACTATCATAAGAGATGAGGAAGGACACTATATCATACTCAAAGGGTCTGTCCAACAAGAAGATTTAACAATTTTAAATATCTATGCCCCCAACGTGGGAGCAGCCAACTATATAAACCAATTAATAACAAAATCAAAGAAACACATCAACAATAATACAATAATAGTAGGGGACTTTAACACTCCCCTCAATGAAATGGACAGATCATCCAAGCAAAAGATCAGCAAGGAAATAAAGGCCTTAAACGACACACTGGACCAGATGGACATCACAGATATATTCAGAACATTTCATTCCAAAGCAGCAGAATACACATTCTTCTCTAGTGCACATGGGACATTCTCCAGAATAGATCACATCCTCGGTCCTAAATCAGGACTCAATCGGTATCAAAAGATTGGGATCATTCCCTGCATATTTTCAGACCACAATGCTCTAAAGCTAGAACTCAATCACAAAAGGAAGTTTGAAAAGAACCAAAATACATGGAGACTAAACAGCATCCTTCTAAGGAATGAATGGGTCAACCGGGAAATTAAAGAAGAATTGAAAAAAATCATGGAAACAAATGATAATGAAAATACAACGGTTCAAAATCTGTGGGACACAACAAAGGCAGTCCTGAGAGGAAAATATATAGCGGTACAAGCCTTTCTCAAGAAACAAGAAAGGTCTCAGGTACACAATCTAACCCTACACCTAAAGGAGCTGGAAAAAGAACAAGAAAGAAACCCTAAGCCTAGCAGGAGAAGAGAAATCATAAAGATCAGAGCAGAAATCAATGAAATAGAAACCAAAAAAACAATAGAACAAATCAACGAAAGTAGGAGCTGGTTCTTTGAAAGAATTAATAAAATTGATAAACCCCTGGCCCGACTTATCAAAAAGAAAAGAGAAAGGACCCAAATAAATAAAATCATGAATGAAAAAGGAGAGATCACAACTAACACCAAAGAAATACAAACTATTATAAGAACATACTATGAGCAACTCTACGGCAATAAATTTGACAATCTGGAAGAAATGGATGCATTCCTAGAAACATATAAACTACCACAACAGAACCAGGAAGAAATAGAAAGCCTGAACAGACCCATAACCAGTAAGGAGATAGAAACAGTCATTAAAAATCTCCAAACAAACAAAAGCCCAGGGCCAGACAGCTTCCCGGGGGAATTCTACCAAACATTTAAAGAAGAACTAATTCCTATTCTCCTGAAACTGTTCCAAAAAATAGAAATGGAAGGAAAACTTCCAAACTCATTTTATGAGGCCAGCATCACCTTGATCCCAAAACCAGGCAAGGATCCCACCAAAAAAGAGAGCTATAGACCAATATCCTTGATGAACACAGATGCGAAAATACTCAACAAAATACTAGCCAATAGGATTCAACAGTACATTAAAAAGATTATTCACCACGACCAAGTGGGATTTATTCCAGGGCTGCAAGGTTGGTTCAACATCCGCAAATCAGTCAATGTGATACAACACATCAATAAAAGTAAGAACAAGAACCATATGATACTCTCAATAGATGCTGAAAAAGCATTTGACAAAGTACAGCATCCCTTCCTGATCAAAACTCTTCAAAGTGTAGGGATAGAGGGCACATACCTCAATATCATCAAAGCCAGCTATGAAAAACCCACCGCAAATATCATTCTCAATGGAGAAAAACTGAAAGCTGTTCCGCTAAGGTCAGGAACACGGCAGGGATGTCCATTATCACCACTGCTATTCAACATAGTACTAGAGGTCCTAGCCTCAGCAATCAGACAACAAAAGGAAATTAAAGGCATCCAAATCGGCAAAGAAGAAGTCAAATTATCACTCTTCGCAGATGATATGATACTATATGTGGAAAACCCAAAAGACTCCACTCCAAAACTGCTAGAACTTATACAGGAATTCAGTAAAGTGTCAGGATATAAAATCAATGCACAGAAATCAGTTGCATTTCTTTACACCAACAGCAAGACAGAAGAAAGGGAAATTAAGGAGTCAATCCCATTTACAATTGCACCCAAAACCATAAGATACCTAGGAATAAACCTAACCAAAGAGACACAGAATCTATACTCAGAAAACTATAAAGTACTCATGAAAAAATTGAGGAAGACACAAAGAAATGGAAAAATGTTCCATGCTCCTGGATTGGAAGAATAAATATTGTGAAAATGTCTATGCTACCTAAAGCAGTCTACACATTTAATGCAATTCCTATCAAAGTACCATCCATCTTTTTCAAAGAAATGGAACAAATAATGCTAAAATTTATATGGAACCAGAAAAGACCTCGAATAGCTAAAGGGATATTGAAAAAGAAAGCCAACGTTGGTGGCATCACAATTCCGGACTTCAAGCTCTATTACAAAGCTGTCATCATCAAGACAGCATGGTACTGGCACAAAAACAGACACATAGATCAATGGAACAGAATAGAGAGCCCAGAAATAGAACCTCAAATCTATGGTCAACTCATCTTCGACAAAGCAGGAAAGAATGTCCAATGGAAAAAAGACAGCCTCTTCAATAAATGGTGCTGGGAAAATTGGACAGCCACATGCAGAAAAATGAAATTGGACCATTTCCTTACACCACACACAAAAATAGACTCAAAATGGATGAAGGACCTCAATGTGCGAAAGGAATCCATCAAAATCCTTGAGGAGAACACAGGCAGCAACCTCTTCGACCTCAGCCGCAGCAACATCTTCCTAGGAACAACACAAAAGGCAAGGGAAGCAAGGGCAAAAATGAACTATTGGGATTTCATCAAGATCAAAAGCTTTTGCACAGCAAAGGAAACAGTTAACAAAATCAAAAGACAACTGACAGAATGGGAGAAGATATTTGCAAATGACATATCAGATAAAGGACTAGTGTCCAGAATCTATAAAGAACTTAGCAAACTCAACACCCAAAGAACAAATAATCCAATCAAGAAATGGGCAGAGGACATGAACAGACATTTCTGCAAAGAAGACATCCAGATGGCCAACAGACACATGAAAAAGTGCTCCATATCACTCGGCATCAGGGAAATACAAATCAAAACCACAATGAGATATCACCTCACACCAGTCAGAATGGCTAAAATCAACAAGTCAGGAAATGACAGATGCTGGCGAGGATGCGGAGAAAGGGGAACCCTCCTACACTGTTGGTGGGAATGCAAGCTGGTGCAACCTCTCTGGAAAACAGCATGGAGGTTCCTCAAAATGTTGAAAATAGAACTGCCCTATGACCCAGCAATTGCACTATTGGGTATTTACCCTAAAGATACAAACGTAGTGATCCAAAGGGGCATGTGTACTCGAATGTTTATAGCAGCAATGTCCACAATATCCAAACTATGGAAAGAACCTAGATGTCCATCAACAGATGAATGGATCAAGAAGATTTGGTATATATACACAATGGAATACTATGCAGCCATCAAAAGAAATGAAATCTTGCTATTTGCGACAACATGGATGGAACTAGAGCATATCATGCTTAGCGAAATAAGTCAAGCGGAGAAAGACAACTACCATATGATCTCCCTGATATGAGGAAGTGGTGATGCAACATGGGGGCTTAAGTGGGTACAAGAAGAATAAATGAAAGAAGATGGGATTGGGAGGGAGACAAACCATAAGTGACTCTTAATCTCACAAAACAAACTGAGGGTTGCTGGGGGGAAGGGGGGTTGGGAGAAGGGGGTGGGATTATGGACATTGGGGAGGGTATGTGTTTTGGTGAGTGCTGTGAAGTGTGTAAACCTGGTGATTCACAGACCTGTACCCCTGGGGATAAAAGTATATGTTTATAAAAAATAAAAAATTATATTAAAAAAAAAAAAAACTACCCAGTCCCAACAACAGAGCAGAACAAAGACCTTTGAGGGGGAAAACAAAAAAAAAAACAAAAAACAAAAAACAAACAAACAAAAAAAACTGTTTAATAATTTATGGATCAGATTGAAAATTAAAGATTAGGATTGAATAAACAGACAATAAATAGGATTCTTCCATCTAGATCTGTGCTTTGTTTGTGAACCACCTTTTGTATCTGAAGAAGTCCCAAATATTGAAATAAAATAACTTCAATTCAAGGTATCACAAAATGATGAAGCAAATTTTTCAAAAATGTGAAAAGGTAATTGTCAGAAAAAAGTAAAGTCATGATTCCTATATAGATACAAAATGAATGCATGTTAAGGAATTTATTTTCCTCACATGCTATAAAATAAGTAGGCAGATGTTATAACCAGTTCAAAAGAAAAGTCAAAACAGCACACACTTACATGAAATAAAGGAATTTTGGATGACTTGCAAATGGATTCAAAACTCATTTTCCATAGTAAAATTAAGATTGGGAAGGGAAGTGGACTCAGTTAATTCATATCACATGAGGTAGAATTGCCAAATAAATAACAGAATCTGATAATCCACCTTGTATGCTACAGAAAACACATAGTTAATTTTCCATTGAAAAGCAATTTTTCTTCTACAAGAGTAATCAAGTGTATGGAGTCACAGCATTCACAAAAACAAGCACACTCACGGATTCACACAACTTTTCTAAGAGACTTGTAATGTAAATAGATGTGGAATCACCACATAGCACACCCGAAACATAAAACTGTAAGTCAATTATACTTCATAAAAAGAAAAAAGAGGTTATAGTGACCAAAACCCTATTCTTGCTCCATTTTGATACTGAGAAATAGAGGTTCTGCTTCAGATCTGGGGGTGGTAATAATTCCAGTTTCAGGACTTTTTTCGTACGAAATTCCAAAGTTTTGTAAAATGTAGTGGGTCAGTTGCATCAGAACTTTGCAAGACACTGGTAAGATGCAAATCTCAGTCTTACCGCAGATCTATTAAATCTAATCTCTGGTATTTGAGAATGTATGTTATAAAATGATTTGCAGGCAATTCTTCGGCCCAGGAAAGTTTTGGGGCCTTAGTCATAGAAAATTACTTAGGTCTATAAAATGACTTCTGTACTTTTGTCCTGAACTTCTGGTCCGTTTATTAAACGTTATCATGCAGGGCCAATTTAACATTTTTAAGACAAATGTTGGTTGGGGTAACATGCATGATCGTTTGAACAAAAGTGAACCCTGGGTCACTTTTATAAATCCTAGTTTTCTTTATCTCGCTTTCAAAATTTGTTTCAATTTTGTGTCCTGAAAACTGTTATTCAGTCTAATTTTCATCTCACTTGAAGAAAAGCACTGTTAAGCTTATTCTTACTGTGTCTTACTGAAATTACACAATCAAACAATATGTTAGAGTATAAATATAAATGTAATTTAAAAAAAATATCTATTTATTTGAGAGAGAGAGAGAGAGGTCAGAGAGCTGAGAGGGAGAAGCAGACTTGCTGCTGAGAAAACAGCCAGATGCAGGCCTTGATCCCAGGACCCTGAGATCATGACCTGAGCAGAAGGCAGACACTTACCTGACTGAGCCACCCAGGAGCCTCAGAATATTAATATATTATGCCACTAATCCAGTAGAGCTCTGGCACACTTTTGAACTGCAGTTTACTCTGGTAATCTCAATGGTTGGTAATTTTGCATACTGGGGGATATTTAGTAATGTCTGGAGACATTTTTGGTTGCCATAACTAGGGTGATGGGGGCAAAGGGATGCATCTATTGGTATCTAGTGGGCAGAGGCTGAGGATGGTACTAAACATCGGCTCAGCACACCAGACTTATTTGGTCCAAAATATCAATCACTCCACTATCTGTCTACTCATAGTGAAACATCATACTGATACTAATAAAATCTATACCATAAGATTAGAGTTAATGTATATACAATATGCAGTATATAGAAAAGTGCTATAATCATTATTGGGAGCAAACAAAAAGAACAGGGGAATTAGGCCTCTCCAGGAGCTCCTGGTTTGGTATGTAGACTTACATACATCACAAAAAAGTAGAACTATTACTGTCACTTTCTTTAGGAGAACAGAGATGTCCTCTGACCAAGGGTCACAAAACTATTGTATGTTTGAGTCAAGATTGAATCTTCTGTTTTTCTTTCTTTCTTCTTTTTCTTTTTTTTAATCTAAAACAACAGGTTTATTCAACATTTATAAATGTTGCAGTAGCCTAATACAAGTTATCTGGATAAACTGTATTAGCCTAATGCAATTATCTGGATAATAATTAGCCCACTGTATTAGGGGTGATGATATTAAAATTGTTTTTAAAAGTCAGAATTTATTTTATATTGTTCCTCTAAATATTTTGAGAGTTACAACTTTAGTCCCATACTAAATTAACTCAGGTTTTAATCACTGAGTTGAGTGCAAAATGTGTTCTGCTGTTTTGGTATTTTGTTTTTTTGTTATTTGCTTTTAAGTGATGAAAATGAAACTAGTGGTTGTACCTGAGACCTAGGAGTGCACTGAACACCTGGTGAGTATAAAGTTACTTCCCACATCTATTTCTCATTGTTTAATGTCTTTGATCTTTCACAGAAATATCATCCATAATCTCTAACACATAAATTTTTGAAAAAGGCATGTGTTTCTAAATACTTTGTTTTAATTTAAAAGTGTTTTAAATTTTGAAATTTCAATGCATCTCACTTCAATGTCCAGTGTTTTGTCTTACAAGCAAAACAAGGACTTGAATAATCACATTCTCAACAGGTGCAGAGTGGAATTATGTGACAGAGGTTACTTTAAATAAGGATAAAGGGTTGTATCAACCATCTGCTGAAAACATTCCTCGCTTTTATATTCCTAACTCCCATGAATGTGTTTGTAACATCAAAAAACTTAAAAACATCAGCTATTGTCAGACAGAAGAATTATGCCTTAAAAAAAACCACACATGGGATTATGACTATTACTATTTTTTCAAAAGCAGTGTTTTCAAAGGTTAAACTTCATCATAATGGAATTATGGAATAATTTCATAATGGAATGGAATTAAGTTATAGTAAATTTTTTAAGAAGGCAGAATTATAGTTCCACATTGATTTCATTTATTTTTTGAGAGAGAGAAAGAGAAATGGAGAGGGGGAGGGGAAGAGGGAGAGAGAGAATCTTAAGCAGGCTCAGCATGGAGCCCTACATGTGGCTCAATCTTAAGACCCTGATATCATGACCTAAGCCAAAATCAAGAGTTGGACACTTAACCAACTGAACACGCAGCTGAACATTGATTTTATTGACTTTAGTCTCACTAGGCCTTTAGTTTCTTATATTCTCAACTTCTTCAGAAAGTGAAGTTAGGGAACCTCAGGAAGAGAACTCCAAAAGAAAGTGTTGGTCTCTGCCTTCATTCAAGTTGCCAAGCAGCTCTAAGGCCGAAGTACAAGTCCTCTCTCCAGACTGAAGTGGCCTACTTGGGCATTCTGCTGGTTTTCTCCATCACCTCACAAAGGTTTTCCTGATCAACTTTCTGTATGGCTTGTATTGAAAACGTCCTCCACCCCCGATAATTGGTCCTTCACTGCCTTCTTATTTGGCCAATTTTCCTTCTGGGGCATGCCTGCTCCTGCACTCTCAAACAGTGAACAAGTGATGACAAAAAAGGGTTGGGGGGAAAGGTGAAAATTACTCTTTTATGGTTTTATATTTGAAAACCCCCTGCCCTCTTACACTTTGTTTGCTTTACATGCTTGGAGATTCAATAAATATTCTGAAGTTTGGGGGAAAAAAAAAAGAAAAGAAAAAGAAAACAAAGTTAGGGGAGTAAGAAACATATATATTAAGAATAATAAATAAGAAATAGTTATTTTTCTTTAAAAAAGAAGCAAATATAATAAGAGCTATGTACTTTTAAATAAAACTTTCATAATTAAAATATTCTTCACAATTAAAATGATCAGAATTTTCCCTTAAGCAAAAGATAAAATCTGACATGTGATATATATGCACAGTGTTGAAAACAGAGTATACTATATTGAAGAATAGTAGACAAAAATGGATCGATCCTTGAAATAAAATCTGTCACTTTGAAACTTTAAAATATTTTTAAAAATTATGCTAAATTTTGCACATGGTCTTCTTTGACACATATCTCCCTTGAGATAAAAGCTCTTTCAGATTTGTGAGAGTTACTTTTACATTTACAGAGAAGGTCACATTGGAAACCTTCATAAAAATCTCAAGTCAATAAGGAAGTTTCTATGTATAATCATTTTTGGTCTATTATATTCCTGTGCTTTATCTAGGTCTTAAACATTTCAAATGATATTGTACAAAGCATGTTAAATGAGTATTCAGAACTGGGAACGTAAGGATATTTTATGACTCAAGATTTGTAAGATAATAGGAAGATCAACTATTAATACAGTTGGCATCATCATCTCAGATCCAGTATCTAGCACAAAAGTTGGAGTTTTCTCAGCTAACAAAAGTTAGCAGGAAAATAAAGAAAAAATTTGGTAAAGGGGATATTTCTGCATGAAAACTACCAATTTTAAACTTGTTAAACAGATGTGGCAGATTTTAAAGTATTGTTTAAAATATTGTTAAATAGGGGCGCCTGGGTGGCTCAGTGGGTTAAGCAGCTGCCTTCGGCTCAGGTCATGATCTTGGGGTCCTGGGATCGAGTCCCGCATCGGGCTCTCTGCTCAGCGGGGAGCCTGCTTCCTCCTCTCTCTCTCTCTGCCTGCCTCTTGGCCTACTTGTGATCTCTGTCTGTCAAATAAATAAATAAAATCTTTAAAAAATATATTGTTAAATAAACTATAGCTTATTCATTTTTTATAACTATCTCATTAACTTAATATAATATATACTGTGTACTAAGTTAAAAATTTAGAAATATAAAATCAATATACTTGCCTTGAAAGCCAGCTGAAGAGTCATACACTCAGAAAAGTAGAAGTCTGAAAAATAAACTAATTTTGCCCCTGCAGAATAAATGATATGATAATGGAAAAATAGTTCTATTAGAAAAGGATTTAAAGTCTTTTAATGGGTGTTTCTTTCTAAGACCCTAATGAAATTCATTTTTCAATGAAAAACTTCAAGTAAATGTTTACTTCAATAATTTATTTTTAAAAACATCTCTGATCTAGTAAATTGTTGACTAGTCTGGGCAAATAAATCTATATAAGCCTGTATGTAAAAATATTTAAATTTAAATTTTCTGAGAACAAACTTACCCAGTTTTCTAGAAGAAAGAAAGAAGGAAGGAAGGGAGGGACGGAGGGACGAAGGAAGGAAGGAAAGAAGGAAAAAAGAAGAAAGAGAAAGAAAGGAAGGAAGGAAGGAAGGAAGGAAGGAAGGAAGGAAGGAAGGGAGAAAGAAAGAAAGAAAGAGGGAGGGAGGGAGAGAAAAAAGAAAGAAAGAAAGGTAGATGCCTGGGTGGCTCAGGGGGTTAAGCTTCTGCCTTCAGCTTAGGTCGTGGCCTCAGGGTCCTGGGATTGAGTCCCACATGGGGCTCTATGTTCAGCAGGGAGTCTACTTCCCCCTCTTCCTGTCTGCTTCTGTGCCTACTTGTGATCTCTCTCTGTCAAATAAATAAATAAACTCTTGAAAGAAAGAAAGAAAGAAAGAAAGAAAGAAAGAAAGAAAGAAAGAAAGAAAGAAGGAAAGAAAGAAAGAAAAAGATTGATTTGTGGAAAGATTGATCAAGGAGATTGGGCCACCTACTGTGCATTAGGAATAACAAAGGGTAAATAATTTGGTGTGTGCTCTATTTTTTTTTTTTTCTAGATGTATCAGTAAACAAAAGATCTGTGTTTAAATAGTGTAACTGGCTCAAATAAGTTTGCCAAAACTTTATATGACAATTTTCCTTTTGGTACCAATTTACCTGAAAACAATAGAAGAGCTTGGAATGTTAAGAGTTGCTTTTGTTGATAAGTCCATTGGTACTATAACAATGTAATCAATGCTCCTGAGGCACAAAGTAACTGTGGAACCTGAGGGAAGCAGTGTGAATGCTTAAAGTTAATGGCAAGATGATAAAATGTGTTTAAAGTTAATCACTTTACTTAAGTGGTCATTGATTTCCCTCAAGTCAAGGGACACCCTTGTCAAGTATGCCACACTTAATAACCATTTCTCATCACTAGCCAATAAGAATTAAATACAGTCCCAAGAACAGGGAAAGAAATGTTCTCATCAGTTCTAGTTTTCTCAATATTCTTGATTCCTTTTTGCTGAAAACCTTTTAGAAGAGCTTCATGACCCATTGCTTGACTTCTTCATCATATTTTACTTGCAGGGTCTGTTTTTCCTGATCACAGTTTAGCCTCGTATGGACTACTATTTGGTGTTTTAATGTAGGCAAGATAAGCATCAATTCTAAAGGAGACAATAAGGATCTGCAATCATAATAGCCATAAGTTACATGTCCAGCAGGTTCTCTATGCATTGCGTGCTATTGGTGACAATGTATCATGACCTTAGTTCTTACAGAGTTTATAATAAAACAGGGGAAACACAAATGGTTCAGCTATAACAGTTATCTAAAAGTAAGTGCTAAATTATGCAACACTCATTAAAAACACACATGGAGGCCCAGAAACTATTAATTCTGGCTGGACTGGTTTATGAGAGTATTATAAGGAGATAGAAAAAAATTCAGAGAGAAGCCTTGCAGATATGGTACCTGGGTTGACATCCTAGCTCTGCCATGTGCTACTTAGCCAAGTTTTTTAACCTTCAATGCATTCATTGAGTTTTTTATCTACAAAATAGGAATAATATTATACCTAGCCCATTAGATGGTTAAAAGGATTAAATAAGATGTTGCATATAGAACAATTGGTACTCAACAAAAATTCACCTTGTATAATGAAACAATATGAGTGATGACGGTTCACTGAGAAATGGCCAGGCTTGTGTGATGAGTCAGTGTTAAGTAGACCTAAGTTAAAGGATGGTAATTAATTCCTGGGATGATATGATTTCCACTTTACGAAGGGTGTTGTTAGAGGTTTACCCTCTCAGAAAAACTGTCTGAAACTTGTAAATAAGGCCATATAATATGAGTAAATAGGGGTGGCATTTCATGCATTGGCAGAAGCCATTCCAAGGATTATTAGGGACACACTATTCAGTAAGATAGCAGTAGCCACATGTGGCTATTGTACCCTTAAATTATGACTTGTCTGAATTCAAAGGGCTGTGAGTTGAAATGCAAACTTGGCTCCTAAGACAATACAGAAAAAAAAAATCAACATGATTTCTTCGTGTGTTTGTTTGTTTGTTTTTTAGTTAGATGTTAAAATGCCAATCTTTTGGGTATATTGAGTTAAATAATATATACTAAAATGAATTTCACATCTTTATTTTTAATAAGCCCACTAAAAATAAAAATTGTATGCATAGCTTGCATTATATTGTTATTGTAATGTGTTGGTCTAAGGAATGTACTTAGTTCATGTTATTAATTACTACAAGTGAAAAGTTTTGAAGTTATTTGCTAACTTCAAGATATTTGCCTAATAGAGATGCAAATAATTTTGGTTTAGTGGAAGAGAAAACCCTAAAGAGATGTGGCTTTGGGGACTTTAAACTGTTTCATATCTAACCAGGAATTATATGTTATAATATATAACATTTCTTTGTTTTCTGTATGTCCTAGCTTATGACAAACCAGTCATGACATCTTACTGATTTGCTCATTAATTAAAAAGTTAAAAAGGTTTATTACCTAAAACTTGTAAGTTTACTTTGAAAATCATTACCAAAAAAAGGAGACTGAATTTATTGAGGTTGGCAATAAAACGCCCTTGATTATGTATAATATGATAGAGTAATGAACAGGAACTCTGCATTACTAACTGGGCCCTGATATGCACTATTTGAGGTGTGTAGATTGCTTAACTTAACTGACCTGCTAAAAACATCTCTGTAAATTGTAAGAATAATACTTAGTTCAAAAGTTGTATTTAAATGATAATGTACTTTAAATGTTCACCACAGTGTCTGAAATACAATGATTCAGTAAATTATATTTTTGCTGTAATAATTAATATGATTTTTAAATTTTTTGAATAGAAGAGCAAGCCAATAAAATAGTGTTCAATAAAAAAATTCAAAATGATAAATGTAGACTAGTGTAGATGTGCTAAAGGTAATATTGTGAAAAGCAATTTGGAAAACAGAGTATGCAGCAGACCCAAGCAGTTGGTGACAGCACTAAAAAGAGAAATGGAAGGTTGAATTCATTAGGAAAAGTCAGCAAGATTTGGTGAAATATTTTAAAAGTAACAGCTGTAAAATAAAGAGCAAACATTAAAGAATGGTGATAACGGGTATAGAATCATGAAATTCTGAAGTGGAAGGTAGTTTGCTGAGAAGCATTCTTCAGTTGTGCTCTTGTTGTCTTTGAAGTAGAGGGAAAACCAAATGAAGATTTTTAGTCTTCTAGAAATTCCTGTAAACAAGAGAACAGGGAAGTTGAAGCTGTTGGGTTTCTTGGGGATCACTCTAGATGGCTGTGGTATTTCAAACAGTGAATGTGGAACCTCCAAATAAGTGTAGAGGTCTAGAAGAATAAAGCCTTATCTGAATGAAGAGGAAAGAGTACAGAAGTGAGAGAAAGGTATGCTAAAGGGTATACTGGTGGGAAAAGAAAATGCAGAATCACTATGTTGAGCTTTCTTTGTCATTCCTTACTAAAATAATATGATTAGCTTCTGTTTGCTGTAATTTCTAGAATGAAATGTCTAACTTGCTTATTTTATAAATAATGCAGTCTTCCTTACATAAAGCTAAATGCAGCTGGGCCATAAATTTGCAACTAACAATGCAGAGACACACAAGCTTCTGAAATTATGATTTATCTTTTACCATGACAGATATATTTAATTATATTTCAACAAATGTTTTTATATTTTAAAATTCAGATAAAAATTGTTTGCATGTGGAACGCCTGGGTGGCTCAGTTGGTTAAGCAGCTGCCTTCGGCTCAGGTCATGATCCCAGCGTCCTGGGATCGAGTCCCACATCGGGCTCCTTGCTCAGCGGGGAGCCTGCTTCTCCCTCTGTCTCTGCCTGCCATTCTGTCTGCCTGTGCTCGCTCTCTTTCCACCCCCCTCTCTCTGATAAATAAATAAAATCTTAAAAAAAAATTGTTTGCATGTGTTTAAAAGTTTTAGTCTTTTTTAAAATGATGGATTTCTACTTTCAATTCTTCAGAAATTCTTCAATTCTACAAGAAAATTAAACATTCAGATAACACATGGATGTCGAATTAGCACAATTTTCATGAGCCTATGTTCATAGTACATGAATGTTTCACATTTAGACTTAAGCAAAAGGTCTATCATTTAAAATTCAAAGTTAAGCATTTTAATCCTTCGTTCTCAAATTTAGCTGGCTATTATTAGTACAGATGACTAAGAACTTAATTTTCTATTGGAATAAGAAAAATAGGAAAATATTAGCATTAATGAAACAGAAATATTTAAGAAATATTTGATAAGATTATCCCCTTTACATGACTGGCTTTGTTTTCAGTTGATTCCCATCATTATAATCCAAAAAATTAATACTCCCTTACTTAGCAATAACATACATGTACTTCTATAGAGCACATGCCAGAAATTTCAGCTGCTCTCCCTGAACATTAATTAGAGTTTTCAAACCCTACTCAGTATGGAATTAACCTTAATACATTTTGAATTCTTTCAGAGACCATATGGCAGTGATGACATATTGCATATCATGGATAAACATACATTATTGAAAGTATAATTATTAAATCTAAAGAATAATTAATAGGATGTAATGTTAAATATCAATTTAAAAATTCATGATCAAGAATACAGAGGCTCCAAAGATTCTTTGTAATTGTCTATTCATTCAATGTACATTCAATAAAAATTTTAAAATTGGGTCTACTGTGTCTTTCTTTTTGACTATTCCCCTGATGAAATATAATGAGTGAAGTAAATATAATTGGGATGGCTAATCCACCATTGATAAACATGGTATTATATGTCCTTTGTTTAGAAACTACAGTGGCATTTGTTGAAATGCGTTTCACAAATGTGAGGGTAAAGAGCCAGAAAACTAATGAGTACCATGGGATGTATTTCTGAGTCTTTCTACATTACCAAATCTTCTACCTTCTAATACAACCAAGAAATAGCATGAAGCAAAAAAAAAAAAAAAAAAAAAAAAAAAAAAAGTAGGTGTTTGAATATCTGGATTAACTCATTACAATAGAAATGTTACAATTAAGTGGCCATTTCCTTGATTAAAGTGAATTTATCCTTGGGTAATCTATAGAAGATTAGTAAGATTTGTCAATTTTTATTTTATTTTACCAATTTAGTTGCCTCAAGGAATCCAAATTAAAGTTTTGTAGCAGTTGAAGATGCTTTTAAAAATTGACAGTCACTTCATTTTCACGTGATAAAAATAGTTAATAAAACATATTTTATTAAAACAAATATTTTACTTTCTCTGCAAATTAGTTAAACTCACATGAAGATATTAAATTTAATATTTTATAACATGATACCACTGTGGTATAAGAATAATATAAAACAAAACAAGCTAATAGATTAGTCATAATGCAAACTAAAAAGAATGGCCCCGTGGGGTGTCTGGGTGACTCAGGTTAGGATCCCAGTGTCCTGGGATCAAGCCCCACATCGGGTCCTCTGCTCAGTGGGAAGCCTGCTTCTCCCTCTCCCACTCCCCCTGCTTGTGTTCCCTCTCTTGCTGTTGCTCTCTGTCAAAATATAAATAAAATCTTAAAAAGAAAAAAGAAGATGACCCCTAGGATAGTATTTGTTTTATGTTTTTCTAAAATGTGTGATAGAAACACAGGTTTTAAAGCACTGTATTTTAAAGTAATGATTGCGTGTTTCCAGCAAGTGGTAAAATTAGACTTTCCCTGAGACAAGAAAGGGTTATTAAAAAGAAAAGAACTATTCATGGTACTACCTACCCCATTCCTTTCTGACATGCTCATAGGTCAGTTACTGGAGAAAAGCTGGCCTCTGAAAAAATGGGATGCCAATCTGTTTCCACATTCATTGGGTGCTTGTCATGTACCAAAAATGGCATTCCTTCTTGAAAGTCATATTATACTGTCTTTCTCAAGGGGAAGCTTAATGTCAATATGTTATTGGAGAAAAAAGAAGAAATATTTTAACAATATTCAGAAGTAGGTTTTTAAGAGAAATAACATCAATTTCATTGTACCATAATACAATGTTTTTGTTTTAGTGTTTATTTTAAGCCTGTAGGAAATTTTTATGATGTATTTTCTTATATAATGTAAGGACAAATTAAACATAAGAGGCTTAATTCTCCCTCTTGGAAATAAGAACATAGATTGCTTTTCCTTCCTCCTTTTTCAGAGCATTTATTTACTTTAGAAAAGTTACAGTTGTAGTACATTCTTCTCCCTTTAAAATATAGGTAAAACTTTCTGATAATTAGACATTTTGTCAGCTTTATAGCCCAATAATGTCTTTCTCAAAGATCTGGAAACATCAAGGAAAATAGCACCCCTATCTCTAAGCTTCTGTTGAGGGTAGGCTTGGGCACCCTGCTCCGACTTACAGAGCAGAGTTTAGGTCATGATTCTGGAGTCCCAGGATTAAGTTCCACATTGGGCTTCCCGCTGAGCAGAGAGTCTGCTTCTCCCTCTGACCCTCCCCCCTCTCAAGATAGGTCTCTTTCTCTCTCAAATAAATATTAGGAAGAAAGAAAGAAAAGAAAGAAAGAAAGAAAGAAAGAAAGAAAGAAAGAAAGAAAGAAAGAAAGAAAGAAAGAAAGAAAGAAAGGGAGAAAGAAAAGAAGGAAGGATGAACTACCTCTGTCCTAAAGATGTAAGAAATTTGTTTTCCCTCCAGAGAAAGCCAATCAGCCAACACAGGTGGTCACCTCAATTACCAGGTAAAGTTATAATAAGGTATGTGCAATGGTTGGTACTGTCAAGTTCTTTTACTTGAGAACTGGGGATGGTTTATCTTGGGAACAGGTAATGGTTGTTTCTGCTAGGCTGTATAAAAGGTGAGATTTCTTTTTATCCTTGAACCTCTTAGCAAATTGCCTGTGAAAGCTTATTCAATAATAAAACTTTTTTTTTTCTATTATCTTTGTGGGGAGGATTTTCTGTGTTGAAAGAAGATTTTGTTTTTAGTTGTAGTTCCCTAACAATATCAACGATGAAACTATCTTTGTAAGTTAAATGGCAATATACTGCTGAAGGTGCTTCAAGAATAGTGATATGGGAATGTAGCCATTACTGTAGTGAACATAGACTATGAGGCAGTGATTTTTCAATCAGTGTGGCATAACGACTTTATGTTCATGATGACATTAGTTAGGAGCCTAGGAATCCATTGTTCCCACTGGAAGACACGTGAAGCAGAAATGTCACCTTTCTTGTAGTCCCTTTCTAAATGTAATAGTTAATGTTCCATTCTTGCAGTTATTCTCAGCTTCAAATCACTTTTTAGAAATAGGCAAGTTTAGGCATACTATTCAAGTTGATGACATGCTTTATTTTTTTTAATGCACATATTTCCTTTGAGCATTTCAGTCCCTGAAATTTTAAAAATATTCAACTTTTCTTTCCATTTCCACAATTAAAGTGTCTTTACTTCAAAACCTGTTCAGTTTTATTTGTAACAAATCTGTGATTATGTGTCTATGTCACTACAAAATCGACTATATTCATCATGTAATTAATAAATTTTAATAAGTTCCTTTTTGAGAATAGGTATTTTCTGAGATTCCCCCATATCTAATAATACCTTGTAGTTATTATTGGAAACACATCATTGTTATTGGAAACACATAGGGTTTTTCCTCTATAATCTGATCTTTCTAGAGTAAAACACTATAGGAATCATTGTCTTTTCCAAATATGAATTATGTGTGATATTTTAAAAAATCCTCAAGATAATCAAATAACAAATATATTTTTTACTTATTCACTAATTGGTAATGTCATTTTAATTGAACATTTGCCATGAATATACTGAATACATTTGTAATTTGTATTCAGTTATATAAATTTTGAAAATTTTCAACAAATTGAAAACTTTTAGATATTTGATATGATAAAAATTCAGATAATTTTTATCACTGAAGTTTTTAATATAATAAAGTTATGAAACATAAGTTTATTAGTGACTAAATGTTTTGTGTAATGGAAGAGTATCAAAGATACAAATTCACTTAAGAATTTAATCTCACATATGGTCAGAGAATCTCCTTAGACATAGTGTGTTATTTTATTTATTTATTTACTTAGGGAATGGAAGAATAAGGACTACAGTTGGAAATTTGTTTTGAAAATAGGGGCACCTGGTTGGCTTAGTTGATTAAGTGTCCAACCCTTGATTTCGGCTCAGGTTATGACATCAAGTTTGTGAGATCAAGCCCAGTGTGGGGCTCTGCACTCAGTGGGCAATCTGGTTGAAGATTCTTGGCCTCTGCCCCTCCCCCCTGCACATGCACATGTGCTCTTTCTCTCTCAAATAAATAAATGAGGGCGCCTGGGTGGCTCAGTGGTTAAGCCGCTGCCTTCGGCTCAGGTCATGATCTCAGGGTCCTGGGATCGAGTCCCGCATCGGGCTCTCTGCTCAGCAGGGAGCCTGCTTCCTCCTCTCTCTCTCTCTGCCTGCCTCTCTGCCTACTTGTGATTTCTCTCTGTCAAATAAATAAATAAAATCTTTAAAAAAAAAATAAATAAAAAATAAATAAATAAATAAATGAATGAATGAATCTTAAAAAAAATAAAATACTAAGAATCAAGATAGAATGTCTATGGTATTGACAAATAATTACTCAAGATGCAATTTTTTTAAAAAGATTTTATTTATTTATTTGAGAGAGAAATTGAGAGAATGAGTGGTTGGAGGGGCAGAGGGGAAAAAGTCATCCTGCTCTGGGTGCGAGACTCAATCCCAGGACGCTGAGATCATGGCCAGAGCCAAAGGCAGACATTTAACTGACTGAGCCACCCAGGCACTCAAGAGATACTTGTGTTTTATAAACTATTATAACAAGGCCACATTCACATCAGACATTTGTCCATTACATGATTTATTTTTTTACATTGTGAGTAATTTGTAAAAGTGAACTTTTCTTTTTTAAGTTCCCAAATATTTGAACTGATTTTTGTTAGGAACATCCTTTATCAAAATAAAGAGCAAACAAATATTTTTTTCTAAAGTATTTACAATAAAACACTCACTGACATGTAAAACCATAGTTTTTTTATGCAGAGGATGATGGTATCTGGGCCAATGAATACAAACAACTAAACAGTATCTTCGTGAAAGCTCTCTTGACTCTTGAAGATGATCAATGAAAGGTAACTAACTAAGGTATGCAGATAATCTGTCTTACAACCAAATATACTTACTGCATGAAAATCGATGTCTGGGGAAGAGCAAATGCAATGCTCTTTGCAGGATACGTGTGCTCACTTCCCCTATTGTGTTACATGTGGCCCACTCCACTTAATGACAGTAATCCATTGGGCTCTGAGGGCATAGTAGTCTTTGACTCCCTTCTTGGACTCAGTGCCTTAATTTGTATGCTTTCAAGAGTTTTCTTTATGCAAAGCTTTTGCTTCCAACTTAACATAAATATGCCCAAATGTTCTTACTCTGAAGTATCAAGTATGATCTCACTTGTTCTCTCTCTTCTCAAACACATGCACACACACCTCTCTATATGTACATCTTATACACCACTGCCCAGCAGAAGGTGACTGATGAACAAATTAACATATATCATATACCCTATGAGTTTTCTATCTTGTTTTCCCAACACGAGGCAATCTTTCTTTATTTTGAACTGTCATTGTTCTTTGTTCAATCTTCAATGACACGATCATTTTGATTTTATTTTGAACTAAATTTTGTACCTCCTCTTAGGTAGTGAAAATTACTGGGTTGGGACTCTATATTCCCTTTTAATTAGCTGATAAGCACACATATAGTGGGCATTCTGTGAGGATTTTTAAAAATTATTAAATTTTTGAAAATTAAATTGCTATAATTAGAGTGCATAGATGTACCATAATTTTAAAGTAATTTACTTATGGAAGAGTAACTGTGGAATTCTTATTTTCTGAATTATTTAGAACAGGGAAAAAGAATGAAAAGAGCTGAAACTTGCAACCATTGAGATAATTCCCTATGATCAATAGAAACAAGAGTACCTTATTTTAAATTTCAAACATGAAGATATCAAGAGTCTAATTTTTAACTAAGTTTCGCCAAATAAAATTAATATTTCAAAGTTTAAAAAATACTGAATATCTAATTTATTCCTAGATGATCCTAATAAGAATATATTTTATAGAGGTACTATAAATATACATTATAATAATATAAAATAAAACTTTACTAGTTTTAAATTTAAGGGCCCAAGACAAGGAAACAATTTAAAATCAAGCAGGTCAGAGATATAAAAGATCTTTTTTGCTGCAGGAAATTTTAGAAATTAATACCCTTCCTTTTTAAAAAAACAAACAAAATAAAACAAAAAAGTCATGAATGATCTGATTTTTTGTGGAAAAGGCTGGGTGGTCATGACAAAATGATACCTTATTTATAACATCCATTCTGCTCACTCCTTCCAATTATTTAAAAGTTAGAGATTTTTCTTCTTATTTATGGAATACTGTAGACACTTTAAGCTTATAACTTGATCTAACTTGGCATTTGGAACTAGAAAGAAATACCCAGGTGGGTCTTATGGAATGACAGCATGAGCAGCTTGGCAAAAGGTCTCACCCAAAAAGGGATCTATAAATTGGTCAAAATTATCAAAGACAATTATTCATAGTCTCTGGAGACTGACTTACAACAAATTGAGAAGCATTTTTCAACATGGTCTCTGGAAACTTAGCAATAAGAGTGAAAGGTAATAGCATTTGAGTTAGGAGACTCACTCCCCCTGAAATAACTGGTGTAGAAAAAGCTATCTTAGCAGGCTCAGAGAACAGCAGTAGATTCCATCTTCCCCAGCTCTACCCTACAAAAGATCTAGATGAGGTGGATGATGGTAGCCAGGAAGTCCCATCCTCCCATCCCCAGCTGCTACTCTCTAGGGGAAGTTTGGCAAGGCAGCTGGCTGGTAAAGAGGGAAGTCTCCCATTTCCCCCCAGCTCTGTGTTGGGGAAAAGCTAGCCTGGACAACTTAGTAACCAACTGGAAGCCCCTATCTTTGACATGGAAAGGCTATTTCAGGCCATCCCAGTACATTCCATCTCTGTGCTGAGGACAATCTCAACCGGTAGGCGATGGATATCTGGGTGGTAGCACCACTTCTTTCTCTCACATACCTAGATCCTAGTCCTAAGGTAGGATCCTGTTGTAACAGGCAGTGAAAGGTAAATTCCACCTTCAGTTCCTGCCTCATAGAGCAACTGTTTTGTGCTGAAGAAAGGAGGTGGGGAGCATGCCTCAAAGACTAGGAATACCATGCTCTACCTGAGGGCAGCAACTTTATTTGGAGCAAATTATGCACCAAGGCACATTGATGAAAACAATACAGCAACAAGCTAGTAATTATGCACAAAGTCCATTCTCTGTGCATTATATCTCAATAAAGCTGTTATGTAAAAATACAAAAGTACTATCTAATGCATTGCTTCTGAATAAAATACAAACTTTGTAAAATTATACAAGTTCTTCTGATTACATAAAGTTTATGTATTTGCCTGAAATATTGCAAGTATTTTGATTTTCTGGGCATTTATAAAAATTTATGTCTCTAAGTTTTCAAGAATTCAGTAGCATTGTTTTAGGTAAATCAGAAGAGTAGTATCCCAATTTTGCAGTGTTTTAATGAAAAAAATTCTATCTGCAAAATTAAGATATTTATATGCTCTTGAATGCTATAATGATGGGAGAAGAAATTGTCCAGGGGAGGTCATTGTGGTTCTGGAACCAAAAAAATAAAAAAAAAAAAATAATAATAAATGCCTACTTTTCTTTTTATAAGGTGGACTAGAAGATCCCCTTGCAAGGGTTTTAAGTACACATCGGTTCACAGACCCTTATTCCCATAAGAAAATAGTGTTAGGATAGAAAACTTTCACTGGACAAATTTAAATTTCTTTGTAGGAAGAATCATTAAAAGAGATTTTTTAAAATGCTCTATTGTTTACTTCTTGCTCAATTTTATTACTTTCAGAGATAAATTGAATGAATGTGTTTTTAGAAATTAATTAAAACTGTTGTTATCTTATCCTAATTAAGACTGAAAGAAGATTATTCCATACTTCAAAAAAATCAAAAGAAAATCTTCTATCAAGTTTTGCATGCTTTTACTGTTTCTCCCTCCCCATACTTAAAAACTGAATTGTGTTACTTTTGCTTAAGGCTTAATATACTAAAACATTTTTTTTTTCCCTTTAACAAACATAGGGAGAAAGTTCTAGAGGGATCGGGTAATGTTCTTGCCTCTGATAGTGTCTTGAGGCATATGTGAACTTGAGGCTAAGTAATAAAATTAAAAGAACACTTGAAGAACTGGGATATTAGAGGCATATATTTTTCTACCTCCTCAAAACTATATAAGTCAAGCAGAGAAAGACAACTATCATATGATCTCCGTGATATGAGGAAGTGGTGATGCAACATGGGGGCTTAAGTGGGTAGAAGAAGAATCAATGAAACAATATGGAATTGGGACAAACCATAAGTGACTCTTAATCTGACAAAACAAACTGAGGGTTGCTGGGGGGAGGGGGTTTGGGAGAAGGGGGTGGGATTATGGACATTGGGGAGGGTATGTGCTTTGGTGAGTGCTGTGAAGTGTGTAAACCTGGTGATTCACAGACCTGTACCCCTGGGGATAAAAATATATGTTTATAAAAAATAAAAAATTAAAAAAAAACTATATAATTTCTTCTTGAGAGTAGAAAGAATATTTGAATATTCAGTTTCTTCCAAAAGGAAATATTTTTCCTCCTCATGAAATTACTATATTGTAGTGTGTCTCCTCTTTTGCTAACACTGTCTTGTCTTATAGTATCTATAAACATGCTTTATGTTGTCTTGTCTGCCATATATACACAACGCATAAGTGTGTGTGTGTGTGTGCGTGTGTGTGTGTGTGTGTGTGTGTAATAAACAACCTAGAGAATTTGGTCCCTATTTCAAAAATTACAAGGGAAACCAAATAGTCAAAATTCAATAACAAGGACCAAATGCCTTATCATGTGCTTTAAGCTATCAATAAGGACAAAATAATATTAGACTTTCAATTAGGTTTTAAATGCAAACTCTAATAAATAAAATATTTTCTAAAAATGCAAATAAATATTTGATTTAGAATTTGGCTGCTCTATAAAGATTTGAGGGAAAATTCTTCAAGATAATATCAGAGATTAGGTCAAATACTTTTGCACAATACATCAGATGATGGATTGTATGCCATTTACCCTTTTCATACACACAATTTACATCATGTTGAAATATGTGTAAACATAAAAGCTTTAATAATTACATATAGAAACAATTATTTAGAGTTCTTACAGTGTACTTATACTTTAAGAAAATCCTCACAATTTGGTGATGTTTATTTAAGTAAAGGTTGTTGAGATGGGGATAACCCAAGGACAATTTCCAGTGACAAATATACCCAGATGTTCAAAACAAAAGAGTTTTTAATCCAGTTAGTTGTTAAATGGCAAGGTGATTAAGTAATTTGGGAAACTAATTTTAACCATGATTTTTAAATAGCATGGGTAAGTGTATATGCTAGTAAGTTAGCAATTAATGACAAATACTGATTTGAAACAGAAGTAGCTGCTTTTGAAGATTTGACAGTATTGTTACCTCAGTGACTGAAAGCAAATATGTGTTTTCTTTCCTGTTACCATGTTGTTATACTTATCTGTCAGGCTGTCAGGAAGTTGAATATTGCAAAAGTAACATTCAATTCTCCCATACGCTGAAGTCTCCAGATATCACTATTGTCAGTTTTAAACATTAATGATTTCATATTAAAATTTCTTTTTCTACCTCACCCAAAAAGGACACATATTTCATTCACTGGGGGAAAAAAAAAAAAAAAAAAAAGTCTTAAAGGAAAGAGGAAACAAGATAGTGGTTACATCTATGGTGAGCTTTTATTTTTTAGGGATTTATTTGTAATTGTTTAATTAAAAATTCCTGTCTTCTGCCATCTCTTATCCTGCACATTTCTTGAAGTCTCATGTTTTGTTTTCCTCTTAGCAAAGCCACACAGGGACAGTCACTCTGGTTTTATGTATGTGTACATTTGAATGATGCTAAGAATATTAGTATGTTTTCTCTTCTGGCTGACATACATATTTGTGAAATATTTCATATATTAGTATTTGCTTTGTAAAAAAAAAAATCTTTGAGCCATACACTTATGATTTGTATACTTCTCTGTATGTATGTTAATACTTTGGTATAACAAATTTCTTCAGAAAGTACAAGAGATAGGATTTGAGAATGAGGAGGTAAGATGAATTAAGCCAGGTGTGAGCACTGGCTCTTGAAAGGGAATTTTGACATTTTTGTGGGCAGCAGGATGGCTGTGTGAGAGCTGCATTCTAAATCTGGCTCAATAACAACTATGTGAACCACTGTTTCAGAAAATGATTTAAATTTAACTTTTGAAGAAATATTTTCTCCTTTTCCTTTTCTTATTTATTTATTTACTTGCACAATTTTATTTGACAGAGAGGCAGTGAGAGAGGGAACACAACTGGGTAGTGGGAGAGGGAGAAGCAGGCTTCCCACCTAGGAGCCCAATCCCAGGACTCTGGGATCATGAACTGAGCCAAAGGCAGACTCTTAACAACTCCCTTTTCCCTTCCCGTGACCAGCTTCCTTTATCCTCTGCTCCAGACTCCATTTGGCTTTCTTCCCCTCTATCCCTTTCTACCACACTGGTACTTCACTAGGTTATTGTCAGTGGGAAGTATTTCAGAAAATCTGATGGAAGTTTTGGTAAACTGTGGATGGTAGTGAAAGGAAGGGACAGTTGACTGACATTAAAACGTCTGCCCAATATCAAATTATCATCTGTAAATATCATGGAGTAGTTAATAATGAAGAAATACAATCATGTATAGCTTATGAAGTGCTATTTGTTCATTTATTTATTTATTTTGATGCTGTGTTCAACCCCCCGACCCCATCCACCCGCTCAACCACCAAGTTTTTGCTTGACTTAGCTTCGGTTTCCCCCTACTCTCACTGTCTTTTTTAAAATTTAATTTAATTTAATTTTTTCAGTGTTCCAAGATTCACTGATTATTCACCACTCAGTGCTCCATGGAATGCGTGCCCTCCTTAACACCCATCGCCAGCCTCATCTGAAGAGCTGCTTAAAGAGGCTTTCTGACTAATAAAGGATCATAGTCAAAGCAGTGTAGGGGACCCTCCTCCCTGCCTCTCATCCATCCATCCCTCCCTTCCTCCTTCCTTTTTCCCTTCCTTCCTTCCTCCCTTCCTTTCTTTCTTTACTTTCTTTTTCTTTCTTTTCATTTCCTTCATCTCTTTTTTTTCCTTCTTTCCTCCCTCCCTCTCTTTGTTCCTTCCTTCCTTCTTTCCTTTTCTTTCTTTTCTTTTCGTTCCCTCCTCCCTTCCTTCTTCTCTCTTGCTTGCTTTTTCTTTATATTCTGAACTCTCTACACTTTACTTTCAAACCTTGCTCTTTGAAACCACCTGGAAAATGAATCAATATGGTATTTTATAAGTTTCAGATATTGGTATCTCTTATTGGCTAAACTTAAATTCTCTCCAATTTAAATACATGAAGCTAGTTTACTCATTTTAGCATTGAGATGGCCTCAGATAAATTCCAATATAACATTACAAAAATAACAATTCTCCTGGAGGTAATGGATTCATATAGGTAGTCACTAAATTGCCTTTTAAATTCTCACTGTATTTTCCTTAGTCTGACATTCCCTAGTCATTTGTTTATTCCATTTTAGAAGTTTATTAAAAAAGAAAAACCTTTTCTTTAAACTCTTCCTATATGCAACCAACAAAGTAATCACTTTTTTAAAAATTTTATTTATTTGCTTTAGAGAGAAAGATAGAGATAGCAACAGACAGAGTGAGAGAGAGTGTGAGTGAGCAGGAGAGGGAAAAGCAGGCTCCCCACTGAGCAGGGATCCTGATGTGGGGCTAGAACCCATGATAAGAACTGACTCTGTCATTCATACTGTCACAGCAGAAAGAAGACTTGAAGGCAAATTATCTAGATGAAGAAGGTATTCTTTACCTTCAGTAAATGCCTAATTTAGTGAGAAATAAGGCTAGACATGAATACTGGTAATATGTCATGGATCTTAGAATGCTTAGGGTATGGTTTGGAATGCAAAGGTATGAATCTGAAGGAGATGAAGCTATGTTCATTGAACTTTAATTAAACTTCTATCTTTAATTTTGAATGAGCAGTAAAAATGCTATCATTTGTGAGAATGAGGCATTACGTATAAATCAATTTAAATAAATTATCTTACTATTATACAACCCTTGTAAAACATTCAAGGAAAATTTCCAAGGAAAGTATCACATTTTCCATTTAACAAATGAAGAAACTGAGTTTCAGAAATGTTAATTTTTACAAGATCAATGACTAAGAGATGGAATCAGAATATGCCTGGTATCTATCTGATTTGAAATTCAATGTTCTTCCTGACTTCATTCAGAGTCAGTTCATAAAACTCTCTTATGATTTCTCTAAATATACAACACTTTAAAGGCATATTATGATACAGAGTCAGTTCTAATGATATCCACCTAAAGGACTTATTGCAAAGATAGCTATAGCAACAAAA
This sequence comes from Mustela nivalis, assembly GCF_964662115.1. NCBI lineage: Eukaryota > Metazoa > Chordata > Mammalia > Carnivora > Mustelidae > Mustela > Mustela nivalis. Next base: position 86,977,311 of record NC_139020.1, read on the forward strand.
TTCTAACTGTACACTTGTCTTAGCTATAAGAGACACTCCCTATGGCTTTGTGTATTGAACATAAGGGAAATAAAGGCCAAGCCTAGGACACACTGAAATAAGACAAAGTTGGATTTTATAGTTTTTTTTTGGAGGGGGATATTCTCTTAAAGTGTGGTACTTTGTTGGTCTTTGAATGGCACCATTCAAGTCCCCCGCCAAACACTCTAGTTGTACCAGCCAATTAGGGCTCCCTTCTTTTCCCCTACATCTTCTACCTCTACTGGTGTGAACAGCCTACCACAGGAGTTCTTTTAAATTTTTGTGAGGCTGAAATACCACATTGCAATGAGTTTGTTTTCATGCTTATTATAGAGACTCTCTCTTTAAAAACGTAATGTCTGTAAATGATATTGTTTGATTTTTTTTTAAATTTTCTATTTTTTATAAACATATATTTTTATCCCCAGGGGTACAGGTCTGTGAATCACCAGGTTTACACACTTCACAGCACTCACCAAAGCACATACCCTCCCCAATGTCCATAATCCCACCCCCTTCTCCCAAACCCCCTCCCCCCAGCAACCCTCAGTTTGTTTTGTGTGATTAAGAGTCACTTATGGTTTGTCTCCCTCCCAATCCCATCTTGGTTCATTTATTCTTCTCCTACCCACTTAAGCCTCCATGTTGCATCACCACTTCCTCATATCAGGGAGATCATATGATAGTTGTCTTTCTCTGCTTGACTTATTTCGCTAAGCATGATACGCTCTAGTTCCATCCATGTTGTTGCAAATGGCAAGATTTCATTTCTTTTGATGGCTCAATCCCATTTACAATTGCATCCAAAACCATAAGATACCTAGGAATAAACCTAACCAAAGAGACACAGAAGATATTGTTTGATTTTAAGAAGATGTTTGGGTCACGAGCACTCTTTTTAGAATGCTGCAAATCATCCTACTAGAGATACATACATACTAGAGAATTACCTGTTTTCTGCATACAGCTCTGATTAAGAAAAAAAAGTAAATTGTCAATCAATGTCTGTTTACTTTAGTAGAGTGCCCATTTTTTTCTTTTGTTGCATTGTTTTCAGTTTTCCCAACTTATTATTTTATTTCTTTGATTTTGTTTTTTGTTAGTTAGTTTGATTTTGCTTATATTTTTAAGATTCACTTTTCAGTATTTTCTTATGTACTATAATAATGATGATTTTCAAATGAATAAATGATTTCAAATGATTCAACTGATCCCTGAATTACAGAGACTGTATATTAAGAGCTTTTGTTCTACTGTTTCTTGAGCTTTCAAAATAAACTCAACATAAAATTTAGCCATGAATATGAACATATATGACAACCTTAACTTTTTTTTTCCTTTTCTGATACAAGAACAATATTATGATTCACTATTAATGTGAACAGATTTTTAGCAATGGCAATACATTTTCTAAAGCCAAAAAATGACATATTAACTATGATATTAACTATCATAGTTGTGTAGAAGACTTAAATCTGCATCCAAAGCTTAAATCATGGGAGACCAAATGTTAATACCTATTTGCGAATATGTTTGAATACTTCCACAAAGCATATTAGTTTTAATGCCAATTTAGTATGTGTCTGTGATACCAAATATATATATCAGTCTTTTGAAATAGGTTTTAAGCATATAATAAATTTTGGTGTAGAAAAAAATTGACAAAATAGCACTCTTAATCGCCATCACTATAATTAGTAAATCCTTTTATTCCAAAGTTTTAAAATGCAATTAAAATTAATTTGTAGCTATACAATAATAGCATAAATAATTATAATGTGAGTCTTATAAAAAATCTTTTTGGTTTCATTGGATAATCTTATCATATTTTGCATACATTGATTTTTATTTTACTGCATCACCAGAATACTCTTTTATAATGCAAGTGTTTTTTTTTTAAATTATTTACTTCTTTGAGAGAGAAAGAACATGGGGAGGGGGAGAGGCAGAAGGACACACAGGCACCCCACTGAGCAGGGAGTCAGATGCAATGCTCGATCCCAGGACCTAGGGCTTATGACCTGAGCCAAAGGCAGACAGACACTTTACCATCTGAGCCACCCAGGTGCCCCATAATGCAAGCACTTAGTACAAAAAACTTGCTTGTTCTAGTCGACAGATCAAGGAAACAGAATTTAAGCACTGTTTTAATTATAAGAAATGGATAGAAATTTATATCAAATCCCTGTAGTATTTTCAATCTGTTACTTTCCCCCAAATAACATTCGAGCTGTCTAAAACTTTAGGAAAGTTATCAGAGCAAGACCTAATGATAATTATTTCCATTTGTCTTTTAATTTCAATGTAACACAGACAACTTAAGCTTTCTACATGTTTTGCATTGTTTAGCTTCCAGATTTTTTCATAATCCAAACCATTTGGCATTAAGAAAAAGCCCAACTAATTAAAATCAAAACTCCCTCGATGAGTCAAAGTTTTGATCTGGATCTTGATATGACCAAGGATTCTTGGGTTTCATTTTATTTTGATACTTGTTGGAAATTACTTTGTCAGAAAAGGGAAGAGACATCTATTTTCATGCTGTGTATTCTGCCCCAATGTGGGGGTTTCTATTCTGCCTTGAAGCACTATTATTCAAACAGGTAACCATCTCAGTCACTGATTGCCTGGGTTGTCAATCAAAGTTTACCTGAAACACCCCATTAAATCACAACATATTGAAAATGTTATCTTTAATGATATACTACCTTTGAGATTTTTGACTTGAAAACAAACAGTGTCATACATCATGATTTTGTGTTCACACTTCATGGGAATTAATACTAATCTTAATTTATTTTCTACTTAAAAAATATTGGGTTTATATAGTTGCATTAGGTTCAAATTATCATCATGTACATGACTAATTCTTATCTCATCAGCCTTATGGCAAAGAGTATAATGAGACAAAAATTTGACTGAAAAGGCTTTACAATTTGAAGATACGATGTGGAAGAACAGAATGCAATTGGACCCATCTCCCAAATGTAAGAGTTCACTGAAGGTGGCCTGGAGGAAATTACTTTAAATGCTAAGATTTGAAGGATGATATGAGTCAAGTATATGGGTGTCTGTGGGAAGGAATGGTTTCTGCAAAGAGAAGGGATGTGGGAGGAGATTGTATGTGGGAAGGGAAGAGGAGTGTTTTGGACAATGGAAGTGGAAAGTGAAATAACCAGATGGAAAAAAAATGAACATGAAGTTGCTAGAAAACGAAAAGTCATTTGGAACGGGAGGTGGGATCTTTAGAAAGAGACAAGGCTGGAAACATGGGCAGAGGTGAGGTGGCTCAAAAGGTATTTAGGTTACATAAAGATAGAATTTGTGATCTTGATTGAATGAACAGTATAAGGGAAAGGCACACATCAACATGACTCTCAAGTTCATATCTGAGGATGGAATTCTGGTAGGGGCATAAAGGGAATAGGTTTGTGAGGATGTAATCAGGTCTCAGTCATGTTGAGAGTATATATTGGGGAATATATTATACAATTGGCAATTTTCTTTTCATATAAACAATCTGAAACTCAGAAAGGATATATCTCTTAGAAATGAGGAATTATGAGAAAGGCAATGTTTCTGTGAATTCTGATGGCATGTCATTCAGAAACTTTTTTCTCAGGAGTATTCAATCTAGAATAGAGTTTCAAAATCTGGTTTTAATAAACACCAAATCACCAATCATTAAAACTAAGCTCATGCAATATATTCATGAGTTTAAAGTTTATGGTATCTCGAGCACTTGTGCATGACATCTCTTTCAGCTTTTTATCTTAGAGGCTGAAAAATCTGTTATTTTCATTTCTCCTATAGAATATATGGAGCCTGAAAGCAGGGAGTGGGACCAGGAATGGCAAATCTCAAAATTATACTAAATGACTTACTAGAGAAATGTTTGTTCCCTATCTTCCAGCTTTTAAGCTCTTATAGTTCAGAGATCTTGGTGCACAAGAGAAGAAGGCACAATGATGATTTTACCAGGAGGCACAATGATGATTCCATGGAACTTAAAACTGAGAATACACCTGACCATTTTGAGCTCCTCCTGACTCAAAACCCATAGGTAAATAAGGTAAATATGGGCTTTACTAAAATGTTGGAGGATTGATCTAGATTCTCAAAAGGATCTTATTTAAATGGTGGAAGAGGATCCTCTAAAGTTACCCCAACTGCTGTGTTTCTTGGGGGGAAATTAGTGTTCAACTATCATTCAATATTAGGACTTCTAGGTGTTCAAATTATTTAGGAATAAATCACTGGTTTATCCCATTTGAAGAATCTCAACCAACTGAGTTTGTACTGAAGGCAAAAGACAACTAAAATTTGTAACAAAAGAAGGAAATCATAAATAGTAACCATAAGCTTGTAGTTTGTTGCCAAAACATTTTACTAGTTATTCATATCGCATTCTTCAGTCTGTCATCCACCATTGATCTTTCGTATATCTATTTTGTTTGAAGGTTTTGTTTTTCTCTTTTTAATATTTTACGTAGTATACAGTTTTGGTGGGTAGTTTTTAAATTTAGTTTATATGTTACAGAATGTGAGGTGGAAATATTAATTATAAAAGGAGTGAACTTCACCCAGAAATGGGTTCTGTGTTAGTTGGAATATTGGATCATCTCTTCTGAAGTAGAGGGTTCTTCATTTTGTTGTAATCTTGTTGCATTATGTTGAATGGTAACATATTCCTGTTAAAAGTTTAAACATGGGGGCGCCTGGGTGGCTCAGTCATTGAACATCTGCCTTCGGCTCAGGTCATGATCTCTGGATCCTGGGAACTAGCCCCGCATCAGGTTCTCTGCTAGGAGGGGAGCCTGCTTCTCCCTTTCCCACTCCCACTGCTTGTGTTCCCTCTCTTGCTGGGTCTCTCTCTGTCAAATAAATAAATAAAATCTTAAAAAGAAGAAGAAGAAGGAGGAGGAGGAGGAGGAGGAGGAGGAGGAGAGGAAGAAGAGGAGGAAGAAGAAAAAGAAAAAAGAAGTTGTTGTTTAAACATGGGTAGAAGGTGTGTGTAGATTTTTAGTAGCCAGATGGGCAAGGCTGTGTATAGACACAGCATCAATTTCTTCTAAAGCATTGCCCACACTACAAAGTACTGAAAGCTAAAAACCACATTTTTTCTGATTTGCTTGTACCTAGGTGTGCTTTATTTTCACTAACTGCATATAGTTATGTGAGAGAGTGTATTTGGAAGACTTTTTTTTTTTTTTTAATTCTTCAGCAGCCTTTGTTGGTAAAACTCAATCATAGGAGAGACTGCCTTTCTAGGGTAAATATTTTGATACTTGCTGATCTGACTGCTTCATGACTATGGAAGAAACTCATAGTTCCCTCAGTAACCAAGTCCTATAGTATAACTTTTGAAGACATCACTAAAAGTTTAGCCTGAAGTCTTCCTTCAACCTCCACATTCATTCTGTACACAATCTAATACCTGTAATAGATCCCTTATGCTTGTACTAGCTAGACTGAATTCTATATTTATCTATTTGTTTGTTTTATTTGTAGCTAAACAGTAATCAATGCAATGGAGATATCAAATAAGAAAACACTTTTCTTATTTCATGTATTTTATATTTTTTCTGTTTTTGAAAAAAGGAAACTTGTGAGTCTGATGTGAATAAGAGCTCTTTTATAGTCAATAAAATTGGGGAATTCCAGAAGAGGCAAGTTGGAGAAGCCTCTAATTTGGTATTTAGCTATTTTGTAGTTTGGATAGTTAAAAATGATATCTACCTCCATTGCTTCCAAGTCCTTCCAGGTATGCAGATAATCATGTAAGTAGTAATCAATTAATGATAATATGAGCTATTCGTGGGAGAAAAAAAAATGAAATAGATACCTCCTTTTCCCTTCTTCTTCCTTACGTTTGTCACCTTACAAGTGTATCTGCTCTTTTCTTACAGCAAAGGGAGAATTCAGGATTCCCAGCCCATAATTTTTCAGGGAAGGCAAGCAATTTGAGTGACCTTGTCTTACTGAAAAGTATCACAGTATCTGAACTTGATCTGTAGTTGACATGGAAGATCAAAAAGAATGAGTAAATTACAGACATAACAGAAGCAAAGTGTGGAATAAAAAGGGTATCAGGGGCGCCTGGGTGGCTCAGTGGGTTAAAGCCTCTGCCTTCGGCTCAGGTCATGATCCCAGGGTGCTGGGATCGAACCCTGCATCAGGTTCTCTGCTCAGTAGGGAGCCTGCTTCCCTTCCTCTCTGTCTGTGCCTGCCTCTCTGCCTACTTGTGATCTCTGTCTGTCAAATAGGTAAATAAAATCTTTAAAAAATAAAATAAAAAAATAAAGAGGGTATCAGCTATTTCTTTCATTCTTTTAGTGTTTGAATCAGTTTAATATTTATATATTTAGATAGCAAAAAGATCCTGAGTTTTCATAGCCATATATTTTTAATCTCTATGGTCACTATCATTTCTTAAAAGAACCCAGAAAGAATACTCTGCTAACAAATATCTGCTATTAACACTCCTTTCTTATTTCATTTGATGAGGATTTCCTCAGATTTCCAAGGCCAATCTGTATGTGGACCTCTAGCACAGGATCAGGTGACAGATGAAACAACCTATTGCAATTAAAAAATATACAGAAATGTCTTATTGTATAATGAACATCATCAAAAATATTATTAATAAAAGATTTTGTTTGCTAGGAACAGATCTAAAGTGTAGCTAATGGGAGTAATAATAGATTGAACTGAGTCAAAGTTTTATTATATGTCACTTAAGTAAGTATAGCAACATTTGTTGCAAGCTTACACTGTATAGCTGGGACCTAGGGAGTGGATAATAATATATTCTTGTCACCTTAAAAAGAGGTCCTGGACCTTACAAAATAAAAATATTATTTTAAAATAGTCATTTAAAGCATTCCCTTACCCTCACTCTCAGAAAATGTTGGGAAATTCAATCATATTGTCTCTTAAGGACAAACATTTGAGACTATAAAAAACAAAACAAAACAAAACTAAGGAGAATACAGCAAAAACATCAAGATGTGAGGGTGTCTGGGTGGCTCAGTGGGTTAAGCCTCTGCCTTCAGCTCAGGTCATGATCCCAGGGTCCTGGAATCAAGTCCTGCATCGGGCTCTCTGCTCAGCAGGGAGCCTGTTTCCTCCTTTCTCTCTCTGCCTGCCTCTCTGCCTACTTGTGATATCTCTCTGTCAAATAAATAAATAAAATCTTAAAAAAAAAAAAGATGGGAAAACAGCTTTCAGGATGTTTTTGCTCAAAGCTGCTTGATTTATTTATTGTAACTCAGGCTAGTCTCTGGAATTCTTATTCTCCAGAGTTTAATCAAAAGCTCCAAAAAGGAACTGCAAATTTAATTTGCCAAGGACATCAAAGGTTTAAAGGGGTAAATGGGCTCAGGTTGCTAACTCAAGTAGGAAGAAAACAAGCAAGCTGCTTCTTAGATTGTGGCTGGATTCCTTATCTTGGTTTTCCTGTAACTGCCTTGAGCTGGGCATGGTTTCACTTATTTACTTATTCATTCTTTTAGGATTTACCTGAGCTTATGTCCTAAAGAGATTCTAGGCAGTTTACAGAATTAAAACAATATGAAACACGAAAACATAAAAAATAACAACCTACCTGCATTCTTGGCCCTGCACCCTCCCATTTCTGCAGTTTCAAGTTTGTCTTAACCCAGGTGTGAGTGCCAATGCAGATTCTGCTCTGAGGGAAGTAAGGAAATCCTGGATACTTCTTCTCCTTCTTCTTTTTTTTTTTAAATTAATTATTTATTTATTTATTTGATAGAGATCACAAGTAGGCAGAGAGGCAGGCAGAGAGAGAGGAGGAGGAAGCAGGCTCCCTGCTGAGCAGAGAGCCCGATGTGGGGCTTGATCGCAAGACGCTGAGATCATGACCTGAGCTGAAGGCAGAGGCTTAACCCTCTGAGCCACCCAGGTGCCCCCAAATCCTGGATTTTTGAAGGCAGGGTATGCTCAGCCTTTGGACATAGCTTATTAAGTTACTAGAAACTCTTGAGATTCTTTATAGTACTTCCTAAAGAATGAACTGTTTTTTGGGCTGAGTTTGAATTCCAGCATCTGGGCTGTGGTCTTGTCTTCCTTGGATTGTCTACTTATCTAGTGTGTTGTTATATGTTGGTCCTGCTGCAGCCTGGCATCCTAGCCTTTACACACTAATTTAAGGTTACCCGTTGAACAAATAAGATGCAGAATGCTAGTTAAATGTGAAATTCAGATAAGTAACAAACGGCATTTGTGTGTGTGTGTGTGTGTGTGTGTGTGTGTGTCCAAATATTATCTAGGAATATCAGAATCTCAATTTCCTCTTCCTTAGAAATTTTGTAGTTATACATGCTTGGAAAGGCTGCTGCAAGAACAGAGAGAATATTTTGCATGAGACATTATTATACTAAAATAATTATTCGTCATTTATCTGATGTTAAAATTTAACTGGACATCCTGTATTTTATCTGGAAACTCTACATGAACTTCTAAAAGGTTTCCCTGCTGCTGTCCCTACTTATCTGTATATATCCCATGTTGATGGCTATCAGTGCTCAGGCTTGTCCTGCTTGTTGAAATGCACTTACTTAATGTCCTCTCTCTGTTCCTCACTAATTTATGTGTGTTCATCACATCCCATTTTCTGTGAATGGCTCCCTCAGGTTAGCATGCACTCTGCAACTGTGTGAATTTCCTCTACTTGCCTGCTGCTTTGTGTGTGACTGGTATTCCCCCAGCACGGCTGGTCTCATAGAACTCTCCCATCTGGCCTGTTACTCTCACTTCACTGACATAAAGTCCCAGTTTTGTCTGGGGCAGTTCTATTAAAAGCAGCAAATAATTAGGCAGCATCTACTTGGTCCCAGGGCTTGAGTGAGATTCTACAAATACAAAGAGGAACAAGTCATGTGCCTGTCTTCTGGGACCTTGGAGTCAGGGAAAGGAATAGATAATAGAAATGATAATATTAATAAATACCTTTTCTGGATACTTACTATGGCCCAGAAACATTATCTGTCTTAATTGCTGTAGTAACCCAGCCAAGTGTGTGTCTCATCTCCTTAAGAAAGAGAAAAGTGAGATTCTGAGGTTAATCAACTTTCCTAAACGAACACTTTCTTTTTTTTTTTTTAAAGATTTTTATTTATTTGACAGAGATCACAAGTAGGCAGAGGCAGGCAGAGAGAGAGGAGGAAGCAGGCTCCCTGCTGAGCCGAGAGCCCGTGTGGGGCTCGATCCCAGGACCCTGGGACCATGACCTGAGCCGAAAGCAGAGGCTTTAACCCACTGAGCCACCCAGGCGCCCCACAAACACTTTCTTGATGGAAAAACTGGAATGAGGTTCTTGATTTCAACTTCAGATACAGTGAATATTGCATTGGCCCAGTCTCAGCTAAATCCATTACCACTGCAAAGCATTTATTTTTTATGTCTAGTATGCCTCCCCAGAGGAAAGGAGATAGAACTGTGAGCTATTATATGGAATTATGTCTTTGTCATTTTTTTTTTTTTCTGTGACATTGATGACACTAATGAGAAGGTTCACACTCGTTAGGACTTCTAAATTTCTTCCTAACTGGTATGGAGTGAATTCAAGCAAGCATGATTGATAGCCATGCTCTTAAAAGAGAAGCCTATTTATGTGGATGTGGTAGTTTAGAGCAAAAGACACAGATAGGACTTTCTTGTTCTTCTGCCTTCCCTCCATTCTAGGGCTGGATGACTCCTCATAGTCACTGAGCCCCAGGCTTGCTGGCCTTCTGCTATAGAAATAGTGAAGCAAGAAAATTACCTCATCTTTCTGTGTCTTAAACACCCCAGCTTCTGCTTTGTTTTCCAAGCCATTTAGCTTAGTGAGGATATATAGAAAGAGGAGCTATATTCCAGTTGTGGTTTCTGGGATAATCAGAAGACTCTGTATCCTCAATGCTCACTCCTTGTGGTTTAAAATAATAGTGGTAATGGAGGGATTCAATAACATATGACTACTTACTTCTTGTCATGAATGAACATGAATCTACACACGTTTAATGAATACCAGACACAGACAGTGGTAAGGGCTGTTCTCCATTCCTTCCTGTGAACAGTTACATCTGCAAGCCACTCAGTGTATCTTCCTCCACCCCACCCTCTGCATGGCGTTTCTGCTCAAGCCAGCCACAGCTCTCTTGATTTCTAGTTCCTCAGTTTCCCAATTCCACCTTCCCAGAGAGGGTGTGAATTAATCTCAGATCCTACACAACATTGAATTTTTGTCTTTTGTGGGTGGGCTACCCTGTTATAAGGTTCCTAACTTTGATTTTGGGAACTCAGCATTGAAAGCACATGGTTTGAACAGATGTGGCTACTCAGCAGGTAGTGACAGAGGGAGGAGGGGAAGATTCACTGGGGCCGGGGCAGAGGTGTTCCAAAAAGTTGTTCAGTGAGGACTTGTTTCCGAATACGGAACTATATTAGGAATTTTAGGCAGCAGAATTCCAGGCAACATTGATGTTCCAGGAGCAATAGAAGTTCCAGATGAAAAATGCTGGTTCAGAAAAGTCCTCAGATTGAGGTCTTTTTAACCACATCTCTGACGATCACCTGTAAGGTGCTTATAGATGCTCCAGTTTCAGAAAATACCGGAAAGAGTTATTTGATCCAGGCAGTAGAGCCAGATGAGGTCTTTTTCTAAGTGACTTTTCATGTGATAGAATAATTTGCACAAGTAGTGTAATCCCCAACATTGCTGATCTTTCCCTGGCATCACACTGTTTTTTTATCTTTTTATTTAAAATACATTGTCTTCTTGGAACACTGAAAAAATAAAATAAAATTCAAAAAAATAATTAAAAAAACAAAATAGAATGTCTTTTTAGTAAATAAACACACTGGGCACAAATAGTACAAATGAGGAAATATGATGAAACACTACAACTTATGACACTATATTGTGTGTTTAGCCATTTAACTTCAGAATTTGAAAATCATGGAGTATTCAGTACATAAACATTGCTTTTAAATACTTTTATTTTTTATTTTTTTTAAAGATTTTATTTATTTATTTGACAGAGCAATCACAAGTAGGCAGAGAGGCAGGCAGAGAGAGAGAGGAGGAAGCAGGCTCCCCGCTGAGCGGAGAGCCCGATGCGGGGCTCAATCCCAGGACCCTGAGATCATGACCTGAGCCGAAGGCAGCAGCTTAACCCACTGAGCCACCCAGGCGCCCCGCTTTTAAATACTTTTAAAACTGTATTTACTTTCTTCCTCTTTCATAAATTCATGTCAAGTCTAGCTTAATGTAATATCTCTCTAAGCAATATTTTTCTTGACACAGAGGCATTATCAAGAGAGAAAAATGACAGGTAATTAATTCAATGAATATTGCCACTGAGTACCTTGAAACTCTAAGTCAGTCTCCTTTTGAAAATTAATCAAGGACAGTTGTCCACAGTAGCTGATGAGCCACAATTCAAGTTCTGATAGATACCTTCCCTAAACTCTGCTTATTGTTTAAGGCTGAAAGCAGTGAGGGACATGAGAAGGAAGAGAATTATGCAAGTGCAAATACAGGCAGTGTACACTTTCATTAGAAACAATATAAGATAATTCACCATAAATATGCAAAAATTTTCTGAGACTCTAAGTTGGTCCTGGCAATGAACAGAATTATATGGCTCAAGCTTTGAGACCGAGAAGCAGGCATCATGATGTCAGAATTTTAAAGGAACCAGGAAATGCATCCTTTCACTATTGGCATTCTATTTCTCCAGGCTCCTGCCTCACATCACTGCCATCAGTATGCAGTCACTGCACTGCTGCGTAGCATGAGGAGACTACTGTGACATTGTCATGCACCTGAGAGCTGGGAGAATCAAAACTATCAAGGTCACATTAGGGCATGCCCAAGTATTACCTGCACATATCAAGCCAACTAGCTTGCCTAGGAGCCAGAGAGAACAACTTTGCTGATTTGACAAGAAACATGGAAGCCTTCCAAAATTAAAATGTAAAAGGAAGTTTTATTGTATATGATCGATGGATCTCAAATACATGCTCAGTTTAAGAGTCAGACAGCTATGTTTAAAATAAAGAAGTCTGGCTATCAGCACTTTTAAAGTGATAGAATTGTAAAGAGAATACAAAATTTCCAAGTTGGGCAGTTTGCTAAACCAAGGTTTTAAAGTTAACTGAAACTTTAATCTCCACTCCCTTTTTCTCTCCTTTTTTTTTTTCCCTCTTTTTCCCCCACCCTCCCTTCCTATTCCTCCTTCTTATTTTTCTTTTCTTTCTTTTTTTTTTTTTTTTTTTTCCTTTACAAGTTTAAAATTAGTACTGGGAAGAAAATCATGCTCCATGCAGTCTCTTGTTAATTTTATGTCCTGTCCTTTGCTGGCAAGCTTTGCCTTGTATAATATCAGATAATTACCGATGAGATCTGCCAGTCTCAAAGGGCTTTTCAGGGAACCTATTTTTCATCAGTACAAATTTCTAGCTGGGCTCTGGAATTGGACAGTGAAAATCTTTTAAGGAACAGAGTTTATATTGATGTGGAGGTGGGTGTTGAGAACTCCTCATTTAGTTTTGGGTCCTATCACTAGACATTTATTGAAAACGCATGCTCATTTAAGCCTAGGGCATGTTCTTTTAGGAAGATCTTTTAAGTAAGTAGTGAACCATGGCAAAATCATAGCACATGATATTCAGAAAAGAGTATAGAAATCATTTAGTCTAGTTCTACACTCAAGACATGAATTTTAAGAGATCATTAAATAATAATATCTACAAATCTATTTGGATACCTTCACTAAACTATGTTAGATGGCCAATATTTTATCTTGACAGAAGAAAACAAAAATAATATATTAACAAAATTCTCACATCTAAATTACAATGTGGGTGAGCCTGTGTGGCTCGGTCAGTTTATTATCTGCCTTAAGTCAGGTCATAATCTCAGGTTCCCAGGATCCAGCCTCACCTCCAGTTCCCTACACAGTGGGGAGTCTGCTTCTCCGTCTCTCTCTCTCTGTCTTTCCCCCATGCATGCACTCGTTTTCTCTCAAATAAATAAATAAAATCTTTAAAAAAATAAATTCCAGTTTATAATCAACAGATTATTTATAAATATTGTAGATATAGCAAAATATTTTTTATTTGTTTTTCACAGAAATAATTTCTGTGAGAATTAACAAACACGTCCTCAATGTATCCTGGTTACTTATAAGATAGCTTTAGAAAATATTGTTTTTTCTAATATTTTAGGAAATATTTTTCCTTTTAATAGTATGTTTCTTATTAATATTTATTGTGTGCAGTTTTATAATTTCAGGATATATTCTCAACATGTTCTTATTCTAGAAAGAAATAGTTTTAAAAATCAGAATGGCATAATGTTAAATATCTTCTATATCTTGCTCCTATATCTTGGTTTTGCATTTACTCATTTTTGTAACATTTGGCAAGTTATTTAACCTCTCTATACTTCTTCTATAAAGTGGAGAAAATATTACCCACTTAATAGCATTAATGTGAGAATTCATTCATGTGTGCCGATTAGGACAGTGCCCAGGGTATATTAAACTCTCCCTAATCTAATTAGTATCTTCTCCATTTAACTCATCCAGTGACAAAGGCCAGTCTGGAGTCAGCTGATCTCTTTATGACTACAAGCTTATATTTGACGATGATGATCATCATCACCATCATGATGATGATACTTCTGACTTCTGTTTGAATAAAACTGATAGATCCTCAAAGCATTTTCACAACTGATATTCAGATAAATTTTGAAAGACAGGAAAGAAAACTTCTCTCCCAGTGATTCAATAGATATGAAGATGCAGAACCAAAGAATGGATTGAAATGATTAAAAAAAAAAAAACAGCTGAAATCCTTAAGCAACACTGCATTGCTGACTTACCCATACCAATAACAATGGTACAACACTTACCTATCAAATATGTGAATGGGTCAGGAAATACTTCATAGAGGTAACACATGAGAAGAATCATAACAATTAAGTAAGAAGGTAGCCAGCTATAGAAGAGAATGGGGCAAGGGTATGCAGTGAAAACTTATCACAGAATCAGGACAAGAGAAAGGATGATGCTTTCTGCAAACTTACAGTACTATGTTAGAGTAGGTATTCCTCTGGCGAAGATGTTGAACTTGGAAAAGAAAATAAATAGGTGTCAGATCATGATTTTCACAACCTGGTGAAAATCTTAGATTTTGTCTTGAAACGAGTAAGTAACTATTAAATAAATGATTTAAAGTAAGGAATTCTTCATCGGGCTTGCCTTTTAGGAATATAGCTGTGAAAGAAGTTTAGGGTATGTAAGAGTAGAGACAGACCAATTAGAGGATAGCTACAGGGATGCAGGTAATGAATGTAAAGGGCCTAAAATACAACTATTGGCCAACTGAATGCTGAGAACAATAAAGGTTAATATTCTAGAAATAATTTTAAATTAATAAATATATGAACTTTTGAAGTAAGCATGATTTTAAGTCACTATTAAGACATAATATTTATAGGTTTACATAACATAGTGTTTAAAAACTAACAGTAAAAAGTACACATCTAGGGAGGAAATGGTTCTTCACTGAGGCAACATGTTTGGAAGGCCCTTATGTTTTCAAGCTAGGTCTTGCCCTTATACTAAACAGTTTTCTGTTAATTTGTCATTTTTCATTAAAACTGTTATGGGTCAGGGCACTTGGGTGGCTCAGTGGGTTAAGCAACTGCCTTCAGCTCAGGTCATGATCCCGGGTCCTGGGATTGAGGCCCATGTCAGGCTCCCTGTTCAGCAAGGAGTCTGCTTCTCTCTCTCCCTCTATTGCTCCCCCTGCTTGTGCTCTCTCTGTGTGTCAAATAAATACATAAAATCTTAAAAAACAAACAAACAAACAAACAAAACCCAAAAAAACAAAGAAACCTGCTTATGGGTTTTTTCTAACTTGTGCTTGCAGACTTAAAGAAGGTCTCCTTTGTTGGCTCTAGATGCCCTTGAAGGGTTAACAAAGACACATATTGAAGGCTTATAGTGATTTTGGAGTTCTCTTTGCCAAAATAGTGGGTTATGAAATGCTTCTCCAGATTATATATGACCACAACAACCACTAAAATGTGAAAGAACAACCAGCAATTCACATTCCATAGGGGGTCCAGAACTGTTGGCCCTGGGACTACAAAAACTGAAACTCTGATGTTTGCCAAACCAAAATTGAGATGGATGCAGCCATAGCATTGCCAGAGCTCATTCTTGAGCCCTTACAGCTTGTCAGAGCCTCCAACCTGCACAGGCTGGGGAGGGAACACAAATGACTGATGAAAAAGGACAAAGAGCCATGGTGTCAATAGCTTCTTTCAGTGCTCAGAGCTGAACATTTCACAGAAACCATGTCATGGAATGATTCCCTCTCACCACTAGTTTGTGATTCCAATCATTTCAATAAAGTCATTTGTAACACTCTTTATAGGGAATTTACAGGTATTTTATGAGCGTAATCCTTTTGGAATACTATTTTCTTAGTAGAAGGGCCATGGGCTTAACCTTTCTGAAGCCATTTGCACAAGTCTATAGACACATGTGAAATTTTTCAGCAGCCACATTTAAGTGCTTAGAAAATTTGCAGGGTTTTTCTTCTTTAAAAGGTACACTTTTTTATTAAAGAAAAAAAATGAAGGAAAATATTATAGATCCAGATTTGCTGTAATTATCTTTACTTTTTGGTCAGATTGGTCAAAGAGGGAAACTTCAGAAACTATTTTTTTTTTCTGGGACGAATAAAGTTAAATTCTAGAATATCAGAAAAATTTAAAGATAAACAATAAGCAGGTTATTTAGACAATATGTACAAAAGGAAGGGAAGACACTCTAATCTATTATTTAGCAGTATCCTAAAATCCATACTGAACATTTAGATTTAGATGATTTATAGTTATTAAGTGTTTATTGCATAACTTGGTGCATTTGGTAGATACATAATGTCTTCCAGTTACCCACTTCCATATTTTCTTTTATTTGTTTGCTTATTTATTTGTTTATTTATCTATCTGTCAGAGAGAGAACGAGCATAAGCAGGGAGAGCAGGAGAAGCAGGCTTCCCGCTGGGCAAGGAACCTGATGTGGGACTTGATCCCAGGACCCTGGGATCATGATCTGAGCTAAAGGTAGATGCTTACCAGAATGAGCCACCCAAGCATCCCACTCATTTCTGTATTTTTGATGAAGAAACACAGAGATACTAAATAAATAATCCATGGTTTCATAGCTACAAATATGAAGACCAAGATTCAACACTATGTCTATCAAATGCCTTGGTATATTTATGAATAATGTATTCAGTAATGACCATTGGAGCACATAATAAGACACTGGGTGCCTGCAGTGGTTTGAAAAGAGATGGAGATAGCACACAGCTGTATTGGATTCTGATCCTGCCTTTGGAACAAGACATGTGTCTAAACAGGTTTTTTTGCCAGGTTTTAAGTGTCATTAATTTTTTTTTTTTTTTAAAGGTTAGACAAAAATCTCCAGACATTTAGAAGAGGGAAATGTGACATTGGAATTGATGGCAATTGAACTCTCCCCTAAAATAGAGTGAGCATATGAAAATGTGAATATCTGAAAGAGGGATATCCGGGTTAGAAAGATGAGATGTATTTATTTAAAATTTCACATCTAGAAATAGTATGGCATGTGGTAAATGAGGTTAGTTAGATCTGACCAGAGGAGAAAGTGCATGGTGAATATAAATGAGATATAGAAGGGGTAATATTACATTGTGAAGGGCCTTCCAAGTCAAGGAAAGAAGTCTAGATTTCTTTGTCTATTCATCATGGCATGGAAGATTTATGTGATCCAATCACTCTTCTGTCATGTGGCAAGAATTGAAAAGAGGAAGAAATTTTCTAAGTTGAGCTAGGAGCTGTTACCCAGGCATTTTCTAGCAAAAGCCTGGTTTAAATGAACCATGGAGTGATGCTGTCAGACAGCAGACATACAATTGACATGACTGGACAATGGAATTATAGGTGAAAAGAATAGTATATAATGATGATGTCTAGATATAATTAAGGTAACACCTGCAGTTGCAGGGAGCGTCATTCATATCCTTCTTATTCTATTCAATAAATGGAAACAGGAACAGATTTGAAATGGAAGTTGATAACCAGAGTATAGGATCATATTATACTTACATACTATGTTTAGACTTGGTTGAGTCTTTTAAGAGTGGAATTGTCTAAAATATGTTACAAAATGTGTAGCAATTTATTTTATTTTTTTGTTTTATTCTTTTCAAAATTTTTATTTAAATTCTAGTAAATTAACATATAGTATAACATTTGTTCCAGGAGTAGAATTTAGTTATTCATCACTTATATATAACATTTAGTGGCTATCATAAGTGCCCTCCTTAATACCCATCACCCATTTAACCCATCCCCCCACCCACCTCCATCAACCCACAGTCTGTTCTATATTGTTAAAAGTCTCTTATGGTTTGTATTCCTCTCTCTCTTTCTCTTTTTTCCTTTTTCCTTATATTCATATTTTGTTTTTTAAATTCCACAAATGAGTGAGATCATATGGTTTATCTTTCTCTGACTGACCTATTTTACTTAGCATAATACACTCTAGCTACAACCATGTCATTGCAAATGGCAAGACTTCATTCTTTTTGATGGCTGAGTAGTATTCCATTATATATGTTTATGAAATATATATCTGCAACCTCACAACACCTGTTGTTTCCTGTGTTGTTAATTTTAGCCATTTTTGACTCATGGGTGTGGTATCTCATTGTGGTTTTCATTTGTATTTCCCTGGTATTGAGTGATGTTGAGCAATTCATGTTGCTTTAGTTTTAATTAACAACCAAAACAATGATTATGGACAGCAGTATTTAAATGGTTGAGCAACAGATTGAGACAGGTAAATTTGTGTATGGAAAAACTTATGGAAAAGGAGATCACGGTTGGGCAGAAATTTCTGAACATTCTTCACAGGGTTTGTATGAGGATTATTTGATAAAATATGTATGAGTACTTTGTAAACTCCAAGTCATAAAGATAGTACATTCATTCAACAAGTATTAAGTAATTTTATGGGTCAAATCTTGTGAGGAGTGATAAAACTAAAAAATGAGTAAGAAATTGTCCTTTAGGGGCAAGTGCACCCAAATGTTTATAGCAGCAATGTCCACAATAGCCAAACTATGGGAAGAACCTAGATGGCCATCAACAGATGAATGGATAAAGAAGATGTGATATATATGTGTGTGTGTGTGTGTGTGTGTGTGTGTGTGTGTGTGTGTATTTGTATCCCCTACAAATATAGAGTTCTCTCTACAAAATATAGATAATTTAGCTCCCCAGAACAATGTGGAGGGTGGGAGATGGACAGCAAAAGGAGGAAGGTTGAGATCAACCCTCTGAGGGAGCAGAGGGCAGGGTCTGGAGGGATGAGGCACCATCAGCACTGAGAGGTGAGGGAAGGGGCGGGGCTACAGGAGGGTGGCCAGAGGCTGGGGGCCCAGGGTCTGGGTACACCAGAGTGAGGCCTCTGAGGTCAATGTTTGTGAGGGGAGGGGGCTCACTAGTGTCTTTGGTAGGGGCTGAAGGCACCACTGGTAGGGACCAGGGTCGCACAAGAGTCATAAATAGCCGCCTAGGTGGCTCAGTGGGTTAAAGCCTCTGCCTTCAGCTCAGGGTCCTGGGATCAAGCCCCATATTGGGCTCTCTGCTCATCAGGGAGCTTGCTTCTCCCTCTCATTCTCTGCCTGCCTCTCTGCCTACTGTGATCTCTGTCTGTCAAATAAATAAATAAAATCTTTAAAAAAAAAATTTGTCCTTCAGGGAACCT
This sequence comes from Mustela nivalis, assembly GCF_964662115.1. Classification (NCBI taxonomy): domain Eukaryota; kingdom Metazoa; phylum Chordata; class Mammalia; order Carnivora; family Mustelidae; genus Mustela; species Mustela nivalis. Next base: position 86,996,174 of record NC_139020.1, read on the forward strand.
GGGTGGCTCAGTGGGTTAAAGGCTTCGCCTTCACCTCAGGTCATTTTCCCAGGCTCCTGGGATCGAGTCCCACATTGGGCTCTCTGCTCAGAAGGGAGCCTGCTTCCCTTCCTCTCTCTCTGCCTACCTTTCCACCTACTACTGTCTGGCAAATAAATAAATAAAATCTTTAATAAAAAGATTAAAAAATTGTCCTTCATATATCACATTCATTTTTCCCACATTTTTCCAACAGACTTAGTGTTTGGTGACTGTCTTCAAACTATGGCAGTATTTCTTCTAATATTGCTTTATGTGGTCAGCATACTATGAGGCCAGCACATCCATTACATATTTTTTAAACTTTTCTGTTAAAACTTTCACAATCAGAAACAAAAAGATAAGCATTTAGATGAAGACTATTTGGAGTTTAATCCTACCTTCTTGGTGTATGGTCCTGGGCAAATTGCTTATTTATAATTCACAGTTTCCTTCTATATGAAATGGATATTAGCACACTTATCTCACAAGGGTTTATAAAAAAATAATTGAGATAATCTATATAAGACAGTCAGCCTACTGCCAGACACACAAATTAATATTTATTAGCCATGCTGGATATTTAAACCACTAACAGAAATGTGATTCCTCTTCTCTCTGTCCTCTTTTTCTTCTCCTCCTCCCTCATCATCTTCTTCCTACCTCTTCTCCATACTTCAGAAGCTTGGGGTCTGTGCCATCCAGAAAGCAGACTGCCTACCAGCCTAATGTCATGACATTATACTGATCTGTCCATCCAAGAACTTTCCCGCCAACAGCATTTCTTCCTCTGCTTTAACCGTTTCAAGGATACAACTTACTGAGCATCCAAAGATGAAAAGGTATAAAGTGGGAAACACACTTATTTGCCAACATGATAGTTTTGAAATGACTGGAGTAGCCCTTTGAGCAGTACATGCATGGGGGTGTTTGGAGGTGAATGGGGAGGTATTGTAGGTTTTCATGTGCTGGAATTGCTCAAAGGAATTTTGCATTATCTTTTAGGTTATTTCTTTTAAAACAACTTTTGGGAATTATATTCTTTAATTCTTTTAAAAGTCAAATTGTAAGCAGGATTCCATCTATACAATGGAGTTTTTGAAGGCCTCTTTGAATTGACACTTCAGCTTGCCCCAAAGAAGACTTTGATATGGGTCATAGATCCTTTTCCTTGTGTTTCAGAGAATGGGGTAGCAGAACAGGAAAAGATGCCCTTCAGCTTGATAGAAAGACACTACATGAATCTCTGCTAGACTCTAAAAAGTAAACTGAGCGCTGCATTCCACCATTCTCTGTTTTACGTCTATGTGGGAAAGTCTACAAATGTTCATATGGACAGTAAGTGGGGGTCAAATGTAATTGGTACACCCTGTTGTTCGCAGGAGCTCAGCATAGCCAATGTTCCTTTGTTCAAAGATAAACAGGAAAAAAGTCAACATGAGATCCATAAAAATTCTGCAGCATAAGGAACAGGAGAATATTACCCAGAAAAAGAATTAGAAGAAAAGCTTACTTCTAAAAGCTATTTTTTAAAGCAAACAGAAAAACTATCTGCCATCTTCATAGTAAGATATAAAAAAAATGTGGCCATTGCTTAGTTAATAATAGTAATAATAACAATAATGAGAGTAATGATAGTAACAGCTAACATTTGTATAGTATTTACTATATACCTGGGACTTTATTTAAAATACTTATATAGGTAGAAAGAACTAACAGTATACTTATTGTGATGAGCACCAAGTATTGTATAGAATTATTGAATCATATTGCACACCTGAAACTAATATAACACTGTACATTAATTAAACTTTAATAAAAAAGTATATGTTAATAAAACAAACAAAAAAAGATTTAAAAAATGAGCATATCATTCGTCTAGAGCTTGATGATTTTGGAAAACCAAAAACCCTAATGTAATCAGGGCTTCGATAGGACACTGCTGGGACCCTCAAGCTCCCCTTGTCCTCCCTTTCTGTCACCACCTAATTCCACCTCAAAGATAACCCATCACTATCCAACAGTATAATTAGTTTCATCTGTTTTTGCTTAGCTATGATCTTTATGAAATGCATGTATAAACATTTTCCTTATCTGTTATCTGTTTTATGGATTTGTATGAACCATTTATACATACTGAATACAAATATTTTTGTTTAATATATGTGCCATGGGTATCTTTTCCCACTCTGTGGGGTACCTTTTCATTCTCTTACTGGCTACCTTTGATGAATCTACTTTCTAAATCTTGGTATACTTGATTTAATCTTTTGTTTTCTGGTTAAACTGTGTGTGTATATAACAATCTTTGTGTTTTATGTGCTTGTGCCATCTGGGCAATACAGAAACAAACTAAGCCATAGGTCACTTAAATTTTCTACATTCAAAAAGAGACAGACTTTAATGAGAAAAAGAAAACAGAAATTAGTTTCTGAATTATTTAGAAATATCACAGGAGATGAAAACTGCTTAGTAGTTTCCACTGTGTAGATAATGCATCATGATCAATAAATAAATGCTAACCTTACCTTAAGAGCAAATATAGGAATGTATTATTAAAGAGGAATAAAATTGGCTGGCTTCATTATTCCTGCAAATTTAATAGTATGTGTATGGCTTAGAAGCCATACTTAAATTTTAATACAGCCCATTCTAATTGGGCCAAAGACGAATCAAAAAGAAATTTTATATGTAGTTGCTCTTCAGAGACTTTATTACTTTTAATCAGGGAAGTTTCTCTTGTTTTGCATACTGAAAACTCTAGTCATGCTTTGGATCTACAAAGAATTTGGAATTTCTGAAGTTTCCCTATGGAAAATAATGTTTAAATCCAGCTCAACTAATACTAGAGAAAATATAATATTCACCTATACTATTTATTTTGAAATAATTTATTTTAATTTTGAAATATTATGTTCAGACGAACATAATAGATACTTGAGTATTCACTTTTAAGACTAAGCAAACTAAACATAGGCTTAGCTCTATGCCTTGCTTATTATGTTTTCCTCCTTCAAAAATAAATAATTGCAAGTATTACAAAGCCCGATCCTTATTTCTTTTCTCTACCTTCCAGAAATAACCACTCTTTTGAAGTCTGATATTTGTGTGCATTTTTCATAAGTATTTAAAAAAATCAGGGACCCATAATTATACATTCATATAGCAAAATATTATATTATTTTGCATTTTATTTGAATGAATGTGTACTATATACAAATCTTTGCAATTTTTTTCTTCCTACATTATGTGTTTTTTAGCTTTATTTGTGTGAATATATTTAAGTATCTATGAAAATATTCCATTATTTGAATAAAATATATCAATTGTCTTAATTAATTTTCACCATTGTAAATAAACAGTGACCCACCTTGACCATGTCAGCTTTTTTTCATGTGCTAGACAATCTCTTGATTAGAAACTTACATAGGAAATTGATTCCCAATGTGGTTGTTAAAATTTATACTTCTACTAGAATTGTGTAAGCTGTCCTGTTTGACGACCCTCCTGGAAACAGTATTATCAGATGCTAATATTCACCAATGCGATAGTTTAAAAATGCCAAAATGAAATAAAAAATAAAAAAACTTAAAAAAAATGATGGTTGCTTTGCTTTTCTCTGGTTACTAGTGTAACTAAGCATCTTTTCACAGCTTTATGAGCCCCTTGTTTTTATTTTTCTGTGGATTTCATATTGATAGCATTTTTATTTTTATCATTTGAATTATTTAATTTGTCCTTATTGGTCTTTGTTCTTTGAAGAATTAAAACATGTCAATAATTTTTGTTTATTGAGGTGCAAATATCTCTCCCCAGTTTGTAGAATGTTTTAATGCTTACAATGTTTCTTTTGCACTAAAGAAATTTTTATATTTCAACATAACAATATTTATAATTTTTCTGTATATTTTTGCTTTGTGTTCTATTTACAAATTTTTATTACACAATGTCACAATTGTTTTTATAATTGTCTAATAATTTTACATCTTTGATTTTTAGTACTGTTTGCAAGTTTCAGCATGTATAATATAAGCTAGGGATTTCTTCCCCCATATGATATGTAATTGTTCTAATGATATTTTATCCTGCCTATTATGTTACAATACGTCTTTTCTTTTTCTATGTTTCTTTTCTCATAAAAATACCACGTAAAAGAGTTGAGCACCTACTATATGCAATACGCAGTGATAAGTTTCATGAGGGGGAAATATATATGAATAACACATCATTGAACGTCTGCATTTATAAGACTTTCTGGGCCTGGCGATGATTTGGATGGGATGATAGAAAATATGATGGTAGAAAAGTGGATTTTCAGTTTCTGTTCTAGAATTTTCTTATATCATTAAAAAATCCTCATGACCAGAGCTTAAAGCAGCCTCAGAGTCTCTCTTCATAAATAATATTTTTGAAAATGTGTTTTTAAAAATCTAATTTCCAGGTAGTCAATTTGATTGAAATATTCACAATGTGAGCACTTAAACAATATCTAATATATTTGGAAATGCTTTAGCCTTACTTTCATGCCTTCGATTTCTGGGCATGTTCTCCTTTCTAAGATCTTTTTCCATTGTTTGGTAGATAAATATTTCTGATGTCTCATCACTGCCTTAAGGTCAAACATTTTATTTCCTTTGACCAACAAGCCATCTCTCTACCATTTTACTTATTCTTTTTTTGTTTGTTTTTTTTTTTTTTTTGCTGTTGGTTTGTTTTTATTTAATTTTATTTTATTATTTTTTATCATGCTATGTGTATTCTTTGTGTATTCTATGTGTATTCGTTCTTTAATCCCCATCCCCTATTTCCCCCATCTTCCTACCCACCCTCCCCCTGGTAGCCATCAGTTTGTTCACAGTTCATCTTACTTTTTTTGAAATAGGTCTCACTATTTCCCTTATCAACTAGTTTCAGAATCTTGAAAAAATTCTTGCTCCTGGCCTCTTGCTCATCTTTCAAACTCAGAGATACCACATCTTGTTAAATCCACTACAGCATGTCATGCATGCCCTGCTCTCTTTCCATGGCTTTCTGGGGATTGCTGCGATAACCCTCAGAATTTATCTTCCCTCCGTAGTCTTACTCTCCTTTAAAATTTCCTATTATTGCTACTGAGAAAAATTTTTAAAATTTTTATTTTATCACTTTATTACAATGCTTTTCAAAAGGAAATGTTTACTAACTATTGAGAGGATGAACTTGGACTTTGTAGTAGGTTTTTCATAGAGCTCTAAAGTCCAACCATTATTAGATTTTTCCACCAAATCCATTGTTCGACTACAGAATTTTTCTGCTTCAAATAAGCCTGTTTATTTTCATTGCTTTTATGTATGTATGCATGTATGTATGTTTGTATTTGTTTAGTAATGCTGTTCTAGTCACCGGCTTCTCCAATATACTATGCTAAAATTATTTTAAAAAGTTTTTAAGTACTGTTTGTTTGATGATGTTTTATCTGTGTTCTGGAGTAAATTGATCACCCACTTTTGAATTTATGGCACTTCTTGCACAAGACATGCATTCTTCTCTTTTTAATATTTTATTCATTTTATTTTTTTGAAAAGTGTTGTATAACTTGTAAACATGGACATGAGCTATGAGTCAAATGTTTGTGCATCCCCAAAAATTATAAGTTGAAATTCTAATCCCCATGGTGATGGTATAGGAAGTAGGGCCTTTAGGAGGAGATTAGCTCATTAGGGAGGAGCCCTCATAAATGGGATTAATGCCTTTTTGAAAGTGACCTGAGAAAACCCCCTAGTCCTTTAAATCATGTGAGGATAAACTTGAAGACTGACCTGGAATAGCCTCACCCTATCCAGTGAAGCCCTGATCTCAGACTTCTAGCTACCAGACTTGTGAGAAATAAATTTTTGTTGTTAATAAACTGCCCAATCTATGATATTGTATTATAGCACTCCAAACACTAAGATGTGTCCAGAGAGATTACTTAGCAGAACAAATCTAGCAATAATAAAAAGAATAATACATGTAGAACAAGTAGGTATACCTCCCAAATATATAGCACTTTTTCTATATAAAGATCATCAGTATAGTACACTTAATTAATAAAGAAGAAAAATTATGTAATCATCACAATCATTACAGAATGACACTTGACAAAATTCAACATTGCATTATGATAAAACTTTCAGGAAAGGGCTTTTACAAAAAAACATTGAGCTAATGTTATACACAGTAATGAAAATCTTCATGCTTTCATTTAGAATCTGAAACAAGGCAAGTATTACTGCTTTCAAATTTCTATTTGACATTTTCTTAACTTCCCAGATAGTATGATAAGGCAAGAAAAAGAAATAAAAGCATAATGATTAGAAAGGAAAAAGTAAGTGTATTTATTCATAGAAAACAATGTTGAGTATTAAATACAGCTTGATTAATTTACATAAGAAAGTGATGAGAATCAACAAGTGAAGTTTGCAGTATCATAGTTAAAAATCAATATAGGAAAATACATTGCATTTCTAGCACTATCAATGAACAAATGGAAAAAAGATTTAAAATTAAAAAAAAAAAAACAAGACTATTTACAGTAGCACCCAAATATTAAATACTTAAGATTAAAGGTAAGAAAATAGTTTCAAGATCTTTATTTTATTCCATTTTATGTGTTTTTAAAAAAAACACAAAATTAATTTCTATGGATGTTTTCCTTTCATTGCAATTCTAGTGTTTAGGAAATTCTTCCTTATATTTTCACAATATCTTGAATACATTTTTTTAATAAATCCTGTCAAGGAATGATTTAGATGTTGCTAGCCAAGTCTAGAATGGACCTATTTGTAAAGTCCATTGTTTCTATTCTATCTCTATATCTATCTAAATCTACTATATATAAATATAATCTATTTTCATTTGCTAAATAAATGACTAAACTAAACAATCCTAAAATATATTTGCTCTGTTGTAATTATTGGTGTCATGAAATATGTATTTTAAATAGCTAGAGTTTCTCCAAGTAATTAAACAGCATGATATTATTTATTACCAATGTGGACTGAACCATTAAAAGCTACAATTCCAAACTCACATTCTAATAGAATTAGTTTTTATGTTTCTCATTTTTATTATATTTAAATTACATTCAAAAAGTAATCAACCAACCATTATAAACTGCATGTTGATTATAGTAGTCTATTTTAAATCCTTGGTGTATACTCTAATTGTGTTTTGTGACTGTATCATTAACATAGGAGTCATGTTTTGTAATTTCTTTAGTATAGATAAGTATTTCAGAAATTGAGACAAAATCAAATATTTTACCTCAAATGATTGTTTAATCTCTCTCTGGTTTTAATAACTTGAGTTCAGAGATCAAAGACAATACAAATAAATCCTTACAGACAATTGATATTCTTGACACTATTTTATATGTTTCTCTGACATTGCCTTTGATAATTTATATACCTGTTGTTCTACATTTTTATCAGCAATAACATCTCCTCTTCACTAGGGTGATGACACTCTTGTCCATATTCTGATTTTTATCATTTCCAGCCGCAATTATCTATCTTCCAAAGTCATGAATTAACCTCCACCTCCACCCCCACCCCTCGCCCCAACGAACCACATTTTCTGATTCTTCTGGCTTACTTAGTCAAAGAGATCTACCACATGGTGGTGAAATGGGGGTAAATGGTGATGCTATGGGCTAATGAAGCCTGAATGGGGTCAGGAGTGGACACAGGCAAAGCAGGCAAGTAGCCCAGCAGAGTCCTAGTGGGTGAGGAGGGCATTTCTACAAGAAAGCCATTCAGCACAGGGTGTTGAAGGCTAAGAAACGGGGAGGAGAGTCTCAATGGGACCAGAACAATGTGCATACAGGGTATGGCAAAGTCCTGTATAGGTACTGGAACCAAACAGTAGAGTGCATTAATATTCATTCTAGTTTTCTCTATTTTTATATTTGTCTCTCCCTTCTCTGGCAGTAATGAACTTGGTTCCTCATTTTGAAAAAATATGTACATATTTCATCAATTTCCTCATATGAAATTAATTTTCTGAAGTGAGCAGGGGGGAGAAGGGGATTTATAGAAGATTGAGAAAATGGACAGAACTAGAATGATTAATTGGGACATTACGTTATCGATATTGACAAACTCATAGTTTCACACTAAGGAAATTATATAACTTGAATACCAATGTCCTTACATTTCATTTATCATGACATGAGCCAGAGGAACCATCATGACAGCCGAAATGAACAATTGCATGTAGGCACAGCCTAAAAAACTTACTTAGAACTCCTATGTATTCATATACAGGAACAGAGAGTATATATACAAGGTTTGTAGTGATCCAGAGCAGGGTGTAAAGTCTCAGTGAGGTGAAGAGGGCATGCATACAGGATATGGAGAGACCCAGTGAAGTACTGGAACCAAGCAGACCTTTTATTATACTGAGCAATCTTGCCAAGTACATAGGTAACTGTTAACGGCTTTATTAAGACATAATTCAGGGGCACCTGGGTGGCTCAAGTCTGTTGGGTGTCTGACTTCAGCTCAGGTCATGATCCTGGAGCCCTGGGATTGAGCCCCATGTCAGGCTCCCTACTCATTGTGGAGTGTGCTTCTCCCTCTGACTCTCCTGGCTTGAGCTCTCTCTCTCTCTCTCTCAAATAAATAAATAAAATATTTTAAAAAGACATAATTCATACACCATCTACTTTATAATTTTAAAATGTATAATTCAGTGGGTTTCTATTATGTTCACAGAGTTATGAAACTGGCACAACTATATAATTTTAGAAATTTTCTTCACCCCAAAAAGAACTCCCTACCCACTAGCAGTCACTCCCACCTTCACTCCCTCCTAACTAGCACTCAGTCCTAGTCTACCACTAATCTATTTTGTGCCTTTGTGTGTTTGCCTGTCGTAGGCATGTCAAGATACAGGAACCTACTTGGAGGGGCTCCCATTGACTATATTTTGGACAATTTGTGTATCAAAATAAATAACAGTAGTAATGGATTTTAAACCATTGGCAGGACTGGTTATATATATATATATATATACTGCAGTGCCTAGTGTATTTTTTCTTCTTTCTTTTTACAGTTTATTTATTTAAGTAGTCTCTACACCAGACATGGGGCACAAAGTCACAACCCCGAGATCAAGAGATCTTCTTGATGTTCTTCTGACTGAGCCAGCCATGTATCTCTGCAGTGCCTAGTGTAAAATGAAAATGCAAGGCCCCTTGCTCACATGGCTGGTAAAAAGTACATTAAAGATGTTAAAATATAAAGCTCTTTCTCACATGAGTATTTTACTATTTATAAACATAATAAGAGTATTGTTTCTAACTTATAGTTTTATAACAACATAGACAATTACAAGAAAATACGATTTTGCCCTCATAATTTTATTTAATATAATCAATAAGACTTTATCAAGGTAATTTCTTGATCATAAGATTTTTCTGACTCACTTTTCTGCAAATTCATTTATCAAAATTTAGATTTTAGAAAATTCATATTTCAATTCATATTATTATAAGCAATGTCACTCATTCTTGGCAAATATATTATTACAAATAATTTTTGATAATTTATCATTTTGAGAAAGATTAAAATATTTTTGTTGATTCAACTTTTAATTGTTTATTAAGAGTATTTTATAAGCTCTGAAAACATTGGAAAAATTTCTGATGCATTAGTTAGAAATATAACTTTTAATACATCTAGAGTTCATATTCTCAAGGAATAATTTTTCTAAAAATAGTTAACTCTTTTTTACAGATTAGCTTTGTGCAAGTCTGAATTTAATTTTAAGTGTAAATTTATACAAAGACATTTTAATATTTCCTCTAACATTTCCTGTAACTTTTAGAAGTCATATGAGAAACTAAAACTGGCTCTGTGATTTAACATAACTCAAAAATCCTGTTTATACATTATTTTCAGTTATAAGAAAAAATAATTTAAAAGTTGCCTTCTTAATAGGAAGGCAATTTTGGATTCATCCAAGTTTCATATGATTTTTCTATTGAATGTGATGATTTTTATTTTTATTTTACTTTTTTCCAAGTTTTTATTGAAATTCTAGTTAGTTAACATATAGTGCAATATTAGTTGTAGCAGTAGAATTTAGTTCTGAATATAATAATTTTTATATCTACTTTCTATTCCTAAGCCTATAATTATTTGCTTTGCTAAGTTGTAGCTGTTTTTATTTATTTATTTATTTATTTATTTATTTATTTATTAAATATTATTTATTTATTTGACAGACAGAGATCACAAGTAGGCAGAGAGGCAGGCATAGAGAGAGGAGGAAGCAGGCTCCCTGCTGAGCAGAGAGCCTGATGCAGGGCTTGATCCCAGGATCCTGGGATCATGACCTAAGCCGAAGGCAGAGGCTTAACCCACTGAACCACCCAGGTGCCCCTGTTTTGGCTGTTTTTAAAAATAAAGATTCTAAATTCTTTGAAAGATTCTATTAACTCCCTCTTATGTTTATTGTAATGTGCATGTCTATGGACATTAAAATATTCAACATATTTTAAAAAATGATTATTGTTGTCAAAGTACATAGGCATTACCTTTATAATGTTTATTTATAATAATGTTTATTTATAATGTTAATAATTTCTTATAAACATTTATAATGTTTATTTTTTACAGTTATAAAAATAACCTATTATCATGGAAAACCCAGAACGTATGCAAAAAAACAAAAAGAAGGGACATTTTCACAATTTTTACCTTCCCACATATAAGTACTGCCAACTTTGCAATGGATCCTATTATGGGAAATTTCATATTTTACTTAGAATTTATACTCTGTACATTTTTTCACGTCATTAAGAATTGTCAGACAGCATGTTTTTAATAGCTGTTCAATATACCATTAAATGGGTTTGCATCACTTATTTCATTTTGGCTTCTTATACCACTTTTCAACATGTGGGAAAAAAGAGTTCTTCTAATTCAGTTTTTGAGTATCACTTTATCCATTTTTTTAATTATTCTATAACCCCAAATTCTTTTCCTCTGGCTATGATAGACACAATTCTAAGATGCTCCCCAAGGTTCCCATCCCATGGTACACATGTCCTCTATAATCACTTCCCCTTGAATGTGGGTAGGGCCAATTGAATATGATAGAATATCATTAATTATTTGACTTTGACACTAATCAAGGGGAGATTACCCTGAATGAGCCTGACCTAATCAAATGAGCCCTTCAAAAGAGGCCAAAGCATGAGAAACACTCTTCCACAGGTTGGGAAAACAAAGCAAACCATCATATTTGGAAAGGAGAGGACACACGTTGAGGAGTGCAGGAGGGTCTCTTGTTGAGAGCTGTTCCACAACCACAAGAAAACAAATTATGCCAACTCTTGAGCTTAGAAGAGGATTCTGACCCTCAGGTAATAATATGTCCCCAGATGCTAATTTAGTATCAGGCTGGTGAGACACTGAGCAGATAACTTAGCTAATGCACACTCAGAGTTCTGACTCATGGAAATTGTGAGGTAATAAATTCTTTTTTATTTTTTAAGCCAAGGCTGTGGCAATTTTTTATGCAGTTCTATAAAATGCATATGACTTTTAAAAATATTAATAAAAACTGTCAGTGAATATGTTTAAAAGAAGTTTAAGTGGATCATATTTTCCTGCTGGAACATAGACTTTTGCTATAATTAGCATAGCCTGTTCTGAACCATCCTGCCAAATCTGATGTGGTCACATGTACATACCATTAACTATATCGTCACAATATAAAACTTTTCTTCCTCTACAGACAATGAACATAGTCCTACCAAAGTTAGAGAAAAATCTTCCCTTTTACTCTTTAATACTCTTTATCCTTATACTTTAGTTCTCAACTAAATATCAAATTTATTTTTTGATTCCTAACAAAGGTAAAATGATATCCAGCTATAACATAAATAATCCAATACTTACTTCACTTACAGTGAAGGCTAAGAAAGCTAGGAAAAAATAAAAAGGTCATGCTAATAAAGCCTTTCTAGAAATCCTGGTTTCTTCTTACTGCAACTGATTTGTCTTACTTCTTATTCAACTGATTTATGATGGCTGATTATGCTGCTTTCTTTGTAACATATTCTTATTTTAATGACCCTTCTGAAGATATGTTTTTCTTCTATAATGGTAGCTTTAACCTTTATTTTTAGTCTTTCGGCATATATAGTTTTAATTAGTTCCAGCCAAGTACATCTTGTTTGCATCAAGTATGAACAATTGGGGAGGCAGGAGAGAAAAACTTTTCTTCCCATTATTTTAAAGTTGATACCTATTTATATTAGTAGCTTCTGATAAAACTCTAAAAATTTTGATTTAATTTCTAGCCTACTATATGAGTTACTTATTCTCAGACCTCATTATCCATTTCCCTGAAATTTTCAGTGGTAAGTAAAATTCTAGAGCCTTAAGTGGTCATTGTTTCTCATGTTCTCATTTCCATGGTGGCTTATCTAGAAAATTATGTTAATCTATAGGAATATCTTTTCTTATTTTCTCTCAGGAGCATGGAGACTTTTCAGATTAGCTTTTTTCACTTAGTAATATATATTTAACTTTCCTTCATTTCTTTTCATGGTTTGATAACTCATTTCTTTTTATTGCTAAATAATATTCTACTGTTTGAATGTACCATAGTTTATTAACTAATTTACAGTTAATCTACTTACCAAGGACATTTTGGTTGCTTCCCCATTTGGCAATTATGAATAAGACTTCTATAAACATCTGTGTGCTGGTTTTATGTGGAGATAAGTTTTTAATTCCTTTGGGTAAATACCAAAAAGTGCAATTGCTGTATTGCATGGTAAGAGTATGTTTAGTGTTGCTAGAAACCACCAAATGGCTTCCAAAATGACTGCACCATTTTTCATCCCCACTAGCAATAAATGAGAACTCTTTTTACTATACATCCTTGTCAGCCTTTGGTATCGTAAGTGTTCCAGATTTTGACCATTCTTAATAGGTGTGTGATGGTATCTCATTGTTTTAATTTGCATTTTCCTGAGGACATATGATGAGGAAACTTTTATTATGTTTGGTTACCATCTGTATTTCTTCCTTGGTGAAGTGACTGTTAAGGCCTTTGGCCTATTTTTCCATTGGGATTTTTGTGCTCTGATTACTGACTTTTAAAAAGTTTTTTTTTTCTGTAATTTGGATAACAGTTCTTTATCAGATAGGTCTTTTGCAAATTATTTTCTCTCAGTCTGTGGCTTGTCTCTCAGTCTCCTGAATAGTGCCTTTCTTAGATTAGAAATTTTTATTTTGACAAAGTCCTGTTTATCCATTATTTCTTTCTTGAATTTTGACTTTGGTGTTGAATCCAAAAAATTGTTGCCAAACACTAAGTCATCAAGATTTCCTAGAAAGGCCAAAGTATGGGGACAGTAAGATCAATGGTTACTGAGGGCTGGGTGGGAGAGAAGGATGGATAGGTAGAGAGCTGAGTATTGTTAGGACAATGAAACTATTCTATATCACATTAAAATGGGGATATATAACATTATACAGTTGTCTAAATTCATAGAATGTATAACACCAAGAGTAGTTATTTATGTATGGGGGCAGGACATATGTGAGAAATCTCTTGCTTTCTGCTCAATTTTGCTGTGCACCTAAAATTACTTTAAAAATGAAGTATATTAAAAAGTATAAGATTATTTGTCACTAATATTTGTACTTTAAATATATGTGATATATCATTACCAATATCTCTTTCAATATATACAGCAAATCTTATTTTGATATTCATTTTTATGCTTTTATTATATTTGAAGAGATCAAACACATTCATCAAACATATTCTTCTTCTGATGTATTAGAGATAGTTGCCATGTAATCTAGTTCATTCTCAATGCTGTTATAAGATCACATTTTTTAAAAATATTTTATTCATTTATTTCTCAGAGAGAGAGAGCACAAACAGGGGTAGCAGCAGGCAGAGGAAGAATCAGGCTCCTCGTTGAGCAAGGAGTCCTGTTGGGCTCCCCGCCAAGGGGAGGAGGCGCCCGGGCCAGCTGGAGGCCTCTCCTTGGGGCTGAGCGGGATGGCGAGTGTCGCGAACCCGGAACGCACCCACAGAAGACACCAGGCTGGGGGGATCTGTCGAAGCAGGATCTCACTTTATTGTGCGGGGGCACACCTTATATAGAGCAGCAGAAGGGAAGTGAGGACAGAGGGGGAAGAGCCAATAAGATTATGCCAAGTAGCAGTTGCTGGGTAAGGCATGTCGGGCGAGAGGAGGAAGTGCCATAGGTTTCAGGAACCGAAACTGTGAAATTGGCGCCTTGTTGGCCGGAAGAGACGGCAAGCCGGCGCCATCTTTAATCTGGGCCGCACCCTGTGGAGGCACCTCTAGTTATGTGCCTTACAGAGTCCAATGCAGGAATTAATTTTAGGACCCTGAGGTCATGACCTGAGCCAAAGGAAGATGCTTAACCGAGGGAGCCACCCAGATCACTTTTTACTTATTTTCCAAATACCTGTTGTTTTATTTTTTCCTATCTCAATTTTTCAGATACTGTTTTAACATAACAATTATTAGTTTTCATATGAAATTAAAACTCTCTACACTTCAAGAGAAATTGTTTGCGGGTATTTACACAAAAATCCATGCAGAATAGATGTGAATATAATTATTTATATATATAAAAACACACAAATAAAATTGAATGCAAGTTTTAAAAACTGGTAAAACTGCCTCTGCCTTTGGCTTAGGTCATGATCCCAGAATCCTGGGATCGAGCCCCACATTGGGCTCTCTGCTCAGTGGGGAGTCTGCTTCCTCCTCTCTCTCTTCCTGCCTCTCTGCCTACTTGTGTCTGTCAAATAAATAAAACTTAAATAAAATCAAATAAAAAATAAAAACTGGTAAAACTGAATACAGCCTTTAGTCTAGTTAACTGTATACCAATATACTAATATCAGTTTCCTAGTTTGAACATTGTATTAGAGTTACATGTTGTCATTGTGGGAATCTGAGTGAAGGGTACAAAGGTATCTTTGTATTACCTTTGCAAATTCCTGTGGGTCTATAATTACTTCATAATAAAAATTAAAGTAAATAAATAGTTTAAGGCATATAAGACGTAATTACGTATTATTATAATACCTATTTTCTTAATTGAGAAATTAACTTTAAAATCTCTACCTTCAGCAAGGAATACTTAATTCATTCACAGTTTCATGCAATTTAACTGCAAATTTTAAATATACCTGTGTGGGTATAACTTCTCAAAGCTAAAGAAACTGACCTTTTTATACAGAGAGATTTTGAGGTGAAAAGAAGGATTGTAAAAACAAAGTAATGTTTACAAACATAACTTCTTCCCATTAAAACCAAATAGGGTTTTAATTAAATACAATGCTAGTAAATCAATCTGTAAGCTAATCAATAGACAGAAATCCGCTAAAATTTACTTTCTTTTGTATTTATCTAGTAGTAACAGTGTTTTAATTAGCTGACAAGATATGCCTTATCAATGTTTAAAAAGAATATTAATAATATATTAATACCTTACTACACAAAGAGACCTTCTGGGTTCCTAGATTATAGATTATATAGTTTATGGTTGAGCACTAATGAGCCATCTTTTTCCCTAATGTCCAAGTTTCTCCCTAGTTAGAAGTCCTGCTCTCAAGGAGACACATTTATTCTTTCAGGTCGTCATTGCGCCATTTAGTGCATCATTAGTTTAATAGAGAAAGTCTGCTCTGGTGTACCAAATGCTATCCCAGAGGCCAAAAGTTGTTTAATCTAACACATTTAATGATAGTCTGGAATCTTGAGAAAATGATGCTAAATCCAGAAGTGAGTTAGCCACAATTTATGTTAAAACTTGCATTGGGAATAAAGCCATGAAGGGCCTTACAGGAAAGCCATCACTGCTTGTAGGTCATTGATCTTGGATGAGACTAGTAGCCTAATAATGAATGTGTGATGTTTGGAGGGTGAGTTGAAAAACATTCTTCAGGGACTCTAGAGTATAATGCTAGAGCCAATACTCTTTCAACCCAATAAAAAATGGAAAATAAATGTTCAGTTGTGTATATCTGGAGTGACATTGGTGAGAGTATGTAATACTCTTTCTCCACAGTTACTTAAAGATTAAATTTTATCTTATTCCATGATTCTACTATTTCTACCATCTTATACCGCCCACTTTCTTCTGTGTTATATATGGGGTCTTCATTATGTTCTTTGATAATTTTTAAATTATTAATATTTAAATATTAGTACTTGATCCATTTATCCAACAAATATTGAACATCTATTATTTTTCAAAGACATTATTTCATAACAGAAACGCAACAATAAATTGAACACAGCTGCTTTCCTCAAATACACTGTTTCAACTGGAAAGTTATTTATATTAAAATATGAGTGTTTATCATATAGCAGACCCAGTGCTAAACATTTTTAATAATCTTAATTAATTTTTATCTTATCTCTAATTTGCTTTCACTAATGTCCAAACAATAAAATTGCACCATGAAAAAAAGTAATGAATAAAGTTAGGTTTTATGATGCTTGCACCAAGGAGATGGCTTCCTTTGGGAAAGAAGGTGTTTGAAGATTTCGTCTGGTGTAAGGAGATTTTAGGAAAGGAACAAAGAAATGAGGGTGACTCATGATTGGTATTATGGAGAAGGGAGATAATTCTAAGATTGAGTACCTTAAAGAACCTGATTAAGGAAGCTGAATAATGGAAGGAGGCAGCTCCAACTGGTAAAGAAACAGAAGTAACTCAAATTATCCAAGAAAAGACATGTTTGGTGAATTTTACAGTTTGCACAACCCTGCTTTTAATCTGTTCTTAAACATGATTAAGGAGCAGTATAAAACTGGACTATCTTTCTTGCTGTCCCAAAGTGACCTTGACCTTATTTGAGGCTTGTGACCTGTGAGAATGATTGGGTTCATTAGAAGTACACAAAGACCTAGTTGCTTTTCTCATTCTCAGTGTGCTGTTAATATCCTAACAGCTTTAAGTTAGGACACTGAGGCTTAAAGAAGTAAATGAACTTTAATTCTACTAGCAATAGGATGCAGTTCATATTGGTTTTCTGTCAGGGTCACGCCCCTAAGATGGCGCCAGCTACATAGCCGGAGCAGCAAGGACAGCCTGAAAAACATCCGCCCTGGCCACACGTGACCTCGTGCTTGTCACATGAACACCACATGCCACCACTGCCTACGAGCCCCAGATACCTCCTGTTCACGTGAACACCTCTGTGATTGGCTGTATACCTCCTGTTCATGTGAACACCTCTGTGGCTGGCTGTTATGCCCTATATAAGGCAAGGGAACTTCCCCACAGGGGAAGGAGAAAGAAAGGGGGGAGAAAGATGGACCAGGGAATAAACAAGAGCTTGTGCATCGACCTGTGTGTGTGTTGGTGTTGCGTCATCTCTGCAGGCAGGGAAAGCGGGACAGTTTTCATTATGGGAGATATCAAATTTTAAAATATATATAGAGATCTGGAAAAAATTATAAATTTGTTAGACTAGACTTTAAAAATGTATATAAATCCAGAGCTTCAAAATCCAGAGCTTCTATAGATTTCATAGAAGATTTCTAAAAGTACTAGACAAATTCACAGTTATATTTGGAGGCTTTGATATTTCTCTACCATTACTAACAGAATACACAGAAAAAAATAGTAAGTATATAAATATCCTGAACCACAGTATTAATCAACTTCATCTAATTTACATTTATAAAACACTCCATCCCATTCCAACTACAACGAAATACACATTCTTCTCAAGTGTATATGAAACATTTACTAATGCAGACCATATGCAGGGCCAAAAATCAAACCTGTACAAATATAAAAGAATACAAATAAGTAAAAGAATACTCTTAGTCGATAACAGTATCAAATAAAAGTTAATATCAAAAAGATAACTTGAAAAATTCTCAAATACTTGGAAATTAAGCTATACATTTCTACATGTGTCAAATAATACATTTACAAAGAAATTTTAAAATAAAATATGTAGGATGTAGCTAAAGTAGCACTTAGGAAGTATAGCACTAAATGCTTACATTAGAAGATAAGAAAAACCTACCATAGAAGGAGCATATAGAATAAAAAAGAAAGTATAAAGAAGGCAATAATAAAGATTAGAACAGAATTCAGTGAAACTGAAAACAAAAGTAAAAGAAAAAACCCATGAAGTAAAAAACTTGTACTTTGAGAAGATTGATAAAATCAATAAAACTAGCCAGACTGATTGTGGGGACTCTTTTAAGGGAGCCCCATAATGACTGCTTCCTTGTGTTCTCTCTCTTTGAGTGTGTGTGGGACCTAGATTTTGCTTCCAGTCAATAGAATATGGAAAGGTGATGGGGTGTCACTTCCATAATTAAATTATGTAATTTTCTATCTTGCTAGCAGAGACTCTTTGCTGAAGCCTACATGGAAAGAAATTGCAAGTAGCCTCTAGGAAGTATAAACAGTCTGTAAAACCTGAGTGCTGCTTCAGCCAACTGACAGTAGAAACTGGGCCTTTAGAACCACAACCACAAGGTGATAAATCATACCAACAACCTATGTGAGCTTATGTATAATACAACTTAAGTGGGATATATATAATACATCATGAGTTTGCCCTAAGATTCAAAGCCAGTGAGCAAACAAAACCAGCCAATATATTTCACCATATTTATAAAACTAAATAAGAAAAGCTGTATGATCATCTCAATAGATACAGAAAAAGTATTTTACAACCAGTCATGATAAACATTCTCAATAAACTAGGAATAATATAATCTAGATAATGAAATATAATTTAGCAAGAAATAGGACTATTATTAATTCATGCAACAGTATGTATGATTCTTTTTTTTTTTAAGATTATTTATTTATTTGTCAGAGAGAGAGAGAGAGGGAGAGAGAGCGAGCATAAGCAGACAGAATGGCAGGCAGAGGCAGAGGGAGAAGCAGGCTCCCGGCTGAGCAAGGAGCCCAATGTGGGACTCAATCCCAGGGCACTGGGATCATGACCTGAGCTGAAGGCAGCTGCTTAACCAACTGAGCCACCCAGGTGCCCCAGTATGTATGATTCTTAAATGCATCTTGCTAAGCGTATGAAGCCAGGTCCATGAGAATACATAATCACGATCCCATTTTTTTAAAGATTTATTTATTTATTAGAGAAAGAGAGAGTGTACGTGAGCAGAGGGAGAGGCAAAGAGAGGTGGAGAGAAAGAATCCTTAAGCAGACTCCTTACTGAGCATGGAGACCAACATGGGGCTCGATCTCAGGACCTTGAGATCAGGACCTGAACCAAAATCAAGTCAGACACTTAATGAACTGAGTCTCCCAGGTGCCCCTCATGTAATTCCTTTCATATGACTTTCAGAAGAAGTCAAAATGATTAGGATAGAAAATACATCTGCAGTTGTAAGAATTTGGGGGAGAAGGAGAGCTTGATGATAAAGGGGTGCACAAAGGAATTTTCAGTTTGATAAAACTGTTCGGTATGGTAGTTATGGTAGACATATATCTCCTATTTGTCAAAGCCCACAAAAGTATAAATTATAAAAACTAAGCCATAATGTTGCCAAACATTTGAAAAATTAATCAGAATATAGGAGGAGCCAGCATGGAAGGCAGATTGTATCAAATGAAACCAAATGTATTATAAATGTGTTGCATAACCTCATCAAAGAGAGTGGGGAAAAGGAAGCTGAAGCCACACTAAAAAAAGAGTGTTTGGGATAGATATTGTAAACACCCACCCAAAAAAAAACCCTATGCATAACCACTGTACTATAGTTGGCAAATTTATTCTCAGAGTGGTACAGGTTAGCAATTGAAACTATATATGTAAAGGATTGAATAAAGAAGTGCACATATTACAGAGAATAACAGTCAGATTTCTCTCTTCAAAGAAAAAGTTACAATAATCAAGGTAGGCAGGCTTGATGAACTGTATATTGGTGAAGTAAGGTCTGAGATATCAGATACAGAGATAGGCTAATAAATACAGAAATCTATCTATAATGGATTTCATATATATATGTATATATATTAAATGTGACTGACAAAGCTAGGAAATGTATATAACATATAAATCAACATAAATAAACATATACATAACATATATATGTTATATATTTGTATATATATGTTATATGTGAGTATATATATGTGTATATGTATGTGTGTGTGTGTGTGTGTGTGTATGTATTTCCTAGATTTGTCTGTTGAAAGTGGCATGAAAGGACACCCAAGTAGCTATAATCACATCTAGTTCCCAGATCATGGTTTCTAATATTTTCCTTCAAAAAAATGAAACCATTCATGATTTTAGGACTGGGGTGGAGGAAATATAAAATAAGTCTGGAGAATTTTGTATGACCAACATATATAAGGACAAAACAAACAGCCAAGAGAACAAATGATACATGTCAAAAGGACATAAGGAGGGGCACCAGGGTGGCTCAGTCATTGTGTCTGCCTTCAGCTCAGGTCATAATCCCAGGGTCTGAGATCAAGCCCTGCATCAGGCTCCCTGCTCGGCGGGAAGCCTGCTTCTCCTTCTCCCATTCCCTCTGCTTGTGTTCCCTCTCTCACTGTGTCTCTCTCTATCAAATAAATAAAATCCGAAAAAAAAAAAAAAAGACATAGAAGTCAACACGAAAGAGTTTCTATTAGGTTAAGCAGAAACAAGTTGAATAAATAAATAAATAATGTGTTGGTTTATAAACCAAAGAATAAAATAAATACCCATGAGTCCATATGATATAAATAAATTATGAAGTAAATAAAGGGGTGAAAACACAAATCTTCCTTACAGAGTATTCTAATTAATAAATATAGAAAAAATGAGGTCAATAGAAAAATTTCTAACAACACAGTATTAATTGCTGCAAGTAAAATACACTGGTGAATGCTAAAATTAGTGTACAAAAATTTAAGGAGAGACAAGATATTTGCAGAGTTTCAAAGTATCTTCTTCCAAATTTGCACCAATTACTATAATAGACTTAACATATATCTATAAATTCCTTGAGACTTCTTGAGGCGGTAAAGCTTAATTATCCTACTCGTGAGTTTAAGTTGCCTTAGTGACTTGCTTCTAATGAATGAAGAATGGCATGAGAAAAATTTTAATTTTACATGAGAGAAGCCTGATAGTCCCTCAACCAAAAGATCAAAATTTTCATCACCAGTAATAAATCATACCGGTAACATGTACAGTCTATATATGTGAAAGATATTCTTTCCAAAAGTTACAATCCCAGTCTAATAATCAGAAAATGTACTATAAACCTAAATTGAGAGACATTCTACTACACACTTGAGGAATACTTTGCTAAGTATCAAAGGTTAGACTACTTTTGAAAGTTAATCTAGATGGCCTTGCTTTATGTAATTTTTCTGTGGATTGAAACTTTGTAATCCATTTAGCAGGATGAATGTGTTGGAGTTCTTTAGACAAATTTTTCACAGAGAAGTTGGGGTTTCACTAATAATCCAAGTGGCATATTAGAATGCCCATCTAAAACTCTAGTAGCACAATTTCTGAAAGCAAAATCTGGTAAAAATCGATATTGAACCATCTCATTTTATTTCTGATGATCCTTTTGTCTAATGTTCTCTTTCATTTTATTTTATTTCAGTTCCAGTATAATGAACAAATAGTGTTGATTAGTTTTAGGTGTGTAGTATAGTGATCCTTCAGTCAACTGCCTGATTGACCAGTCTCTTAATTTGATGAGGCTGGTGGTTCTTTTCATCAGTGCTTTCTTCAGGCAAGTGGCCAGGAGGACATTTTTGGCTTATTCCATTCTTTCTTCTCCATTGTATATTACTTGGCAATGGATTCTCAAGATATACCTGGTTTCTTATATATGCTGTAGTATGTCAACTAAGAAAATTCAATAAAGTTGGGACCCTGAGGTCTTTTTGAATAGACATTTAATTTGATATTTCTGAGTGAGAATTTATACCTCCACAGTGTTATGTGGATGACAACACACTGCTAGCCAATGGTGAATGTCACTGATACGTTTTGTTTTTAGAAGGGCCCCAGAGATATTTTCCCATAATTCCAGAAGACTTTGAGTACCTTCCAATACTGGATAAGCTGGGAAAAGAACCTCTCACTTTTTTTGCCTTTCTTGCCAGCACAAGAGTTTAAACATGGAATAATGAGTTTTTCTGATAAAGTGAAAGCTTAATTTTTGAATGAATATTAATATATGTGACTAAAACCTCACACACTTATGGAGTCATTAATAAATGTAAATGTAAGGGAAATGACCATGCTGGTTGCTTTGGTGCTCTGGGAAGAGGGCCATTAGGTAGTGTTTCAGAGGTCAGTGTGCAGAATCATAGTGCACCTTAATTAATCATGCCTAGAAAACCTGTGATGGGGAAAGAAAGCTCGAGAAGGGACTGCTGTCTAGTGTTATTACTCTCAAGTGAAGATAGCAAGAGAAGATATTCTTTTATCTCCTCCAGCTGGGAGCAGACTTTGGGATAGTGAGACTATTACCTGTACCAGTAATACATCAGAGAAGTGTGGATGCAATTTTTTTATGATACTACAACAAGGAACAATAGAAGCCCAGGGAGTTGAAGGGGATTACAAGACTAGGCAGAAATTAACCTATGTCCTCAATGACCTACCAGACATTCAGGTGAAACTGGAGCATAACGAGATTGTTATAATATATTATCTGATGTGACAAAGCCAGGTACTATGGGAGACTAAAAGTAAAGTACACTACTTAACATACCTGGGAAGTGTAGAGGTTTGCATTTAAGAAAGAGTTCTGAAAGACTGTCCAGAGAAGGAGAGCAAGATGAGCACAGTATAGAACTGAAATAGCATGCTATGTGTATGGAGAACCCTGAGCCATTCTGGGCAACAGAACCAGGAAGTTTAAGCAGGAGAACTGCAGACAAAGATGTTGGAGAGATGGGCAGTTCTGATCAGTAGAGATGCTTTCTATTATCCAATTTGAACCAATGATTTATTTAGAGTCCTATTATCAAATAAAACTAATTCATAATTTATTTCAACCCCAAGCATAACTGATTTTTATTATATTCTTGAGGTCTGATATCTCCAGTAGAGAGGTAAGGAGTTTATTTATAATATAATTACTTGATCTTATATCTCATTTTTTTTTTTCATATTATCTTCAGCACTTTTCACTACATATGTCAGGAACTAAAGGGAATTAAATGATTATTGATTTCTTAAGCTGAACCTGAAAATATTTCCAAAACCAAAGTCTGTTTACCCTGTTTATTTTATACTGTTAATCTAACACAATTTATGTGAGTAGACTGCTTCCTGAAAATCATTTTCAGTGATGTGCATAAAAATCTAGATGCTTGTGAAATTTTAACACAACTGAGTGCCAAATATCCCAACTTTTCAGTGTGTAAAATGTATTGGCATATTATATGTGTCAGTTGATTGCCTCTCCGGAAAAAAATTGAAAATGAAGTATTAGGGAAAAAAAAAGAGGATGCTTATATCAATATCACACATTTGGCTTACTCATTTGTTTTTCTTTTTATTTTTCAAAGTTTATGATTTTTAGGAAGTGGGCAAATGTGAAAGGAATCCTCTTTGAAGAATTCAAAATAATAAATATACATGAGCATTTTTCCAATTATTGTGAAAATTGCTTTTTGTAATTTATTTCAGATTTTGTATTAAGGTGTTATAATTACCAGATTACATGTGAGTAAGCTGGATCTACATAGATGTTCTCCCTTGTCAAGTGGGAAATAAAAATAAGCACAGTGAGCAGAATATATCCAGTATAATCTGTGGTAAAATACAGTATGCATTAAGTGTAAATAAAATGAGTATTTTTAAAAATGTAAAACTCATTTATCTTTTAACTTTTGCAGAACTCAATTTAGCTTACACTATACTTCTCTGTATTCTCTTTGGGGGCTCCTTTAGCTCCAAGAAAGAGGACAAAACAGGTTAACTTCAGAAGGGGATTTATTGGAATGAGAAATAGGGACAATTGTCATAGATCATGGTGAGGATTTTGGAAAGGTTAATTCCAAGAACGAGTAAATCATGAGGAACCAAGAATATTGCTCTCTGCTCACTCTTTATTTTTGTTCTTGTTCTCCCTCAATATCTCTGACTCTCAGTACCCAGAGTAGTAAGATTTCTTTCTGTTTCTCTCTTCTATTTCTCTACTTCATCTTCTTCATTCTTCTGCTCCAGCTGTCTTATTTATTTATTTATTTATTTATTTATTTATTTATGGACCTTGTCCTGCCTTCCTTCTGGATGATTTTATAGTTCACAGGCTTGATAGAGACTAACTATAAACATTAGGTTCTAGTTTCAAATTCCAAGGAGAGACTCCAATTAGCACAATTGATCAGGTCAGTTACCCACAGTTCTGGGGCATAGCCATATGGACTTGGGAAGTGACTTATAAAAGTCTTTTATGGGCCCTTGAGAAGGAGGTGTGGAAGTGGGACAAAATGAATGGAGGGGAAATATTTGCCATTTCTGGTAATCGAATATTTCATGGTATTCTACATAAAGAAAGTAAGGCTGAAGAGGCCTTTTATTTCTATTGATGCTGAAAATACTTTTCTTTCCAGAACTTTCGATTTATATATTTTACAAGCCAGATGAATACCCTTTGCTCTCCCAACAGATGAGTTTGCATTATAAGATCACGAATACTATTGGTCTTCCCCTAATTGTATAGAAAGATCAAACCATTTAGGATGTTATAGGCCTTCATTTCAGTATTGACTTTAACTTACCTGGGGTTTGAATATGGAAAATGTTGCTTAATCCTCTCTGTCCTTACACTTCCTAGTTTATAAAATGAGGGAAATAACTCATAGGATTTACATACTGATTGAATAAAGTGCTCTACCTCTATTACTACACTAGCTAACATTTATTAAGTAATACTAAGTGTTCAGCTCTCTCGGCTTTGCATATATGGACCTATTTAATCTAGTAAGTAATATAATATAGTTATGGGTATAGCATTTGATTAATGAAAGCTACAGTCAGTTAAAATCTACCTGTGGTAATTAATCTGTCTCTAAAATCTATTTAAAAGAATAGCAAAGTTTTGAGGGGTACCTGGGTGGTGTAGTCCGTTGGGCATCTGACTCTTGGTTTCAGCTCAGGTCGAGATCTCAGAGTCTTGAAAGCCAGCCCTGCCTTGGGCTCTGAACTCAGTGCAGAATCTGCTTGGAATTTCTCATATTTCCTCTGCCCCTCCTCACCCTGTGCATTCATGCTCTCTCGCTCTCTCTCAAATAATAAATAAATTTTAAAAAATAGTGAAAATTTGAGAAGAAATGAAATTCCTATAAATCAAGATATACACTTACATATTAAAATGCATCTGTTGCTTGGAGATATGTCCTCACTTATAGTTAATGTGCTCCTGTTCACCCATTAGTATGTAGCCAAGTAAGAAAAAGAGTATAAAGCAAAAATATAAAGTATTTAACTTTAAACAAAAACACATATTTTATTAATGAAGAAGAAATGTATATTATAAAATAATTTGAACTTTAATAGAACAAATAAAATGATATTAAATATAGTAAGTGGATGATTTCAACTTTATTTATTTTGAAAATCATAAAAACAAAAATTAAGATAATCTTTGTATTTTCAGAAAACAATGATACATAAATTTGTTAAGAATTGTTATAGGGGGCGCCTGGGTGGCTCAGTGGGTTAAAGCCTCTGCCTTCGGCTCAGGTCATGATCCCAGAGTCCTGGGATCGAGCCCTGCATCGGGCTCTCTGCTCCTTGGAGAGCCTGCTTCCTCCTGTCTCTCTGCCTGTCTCTCTGCCTGCCTCTCTGCCTACTTGTCATCTCCACCAAATAAATAAATAAAATCTTTAAAAAAAAAAAAAAAAGAATTGTTATAGGAAACACAAATAAACTCCTGAAACATGTAAGTCTTTCAGTGGAAATTCTCTGATAGAAAGGTAAATTTGATACATCTTCTACATGGTGAACCAAATTCATACAATGTATACTGCAGGAGATAATAAATTATGGTAGGTCTTATTTATCACTTACTTATTTTTAAATGCCATTTATCCTCACTCCGTAGGGTGGAGATTATAAATTTTAAGACAAATTTTCCTCTCTGAATTAGAGAAAGATGCAAGAAGAATGCCATTCCTTCCCCATCTGGTACATTTGCATTTTACTAGGGAAGGTGCTTGTGTGAGACTATGGTAATGCCAGGAGCAAGACTGACAAAACAATGAGCTTGAATCCAAAATGTCTCATATTGAAGATAGCCAAGGTGGGGGGAAAAGTAAATGAAAGCTTTAGTAGGTCCATAGATAGTAAACTGAATGCTTGAAAATGCTTGAAAGACCTTAGGTCTATAATTATTATATTGAGACTTTAAAATAGCCATGAAAGACTACTGTCTTCTCCTGTGTGAAATGGCTAAATCTTTAAATCTCTATTGGTTGAGCCACTGTTGATAATTGTTCTAACCTCTTTATCCTCTTTATCCAAGCTCTCTTTATCCACTGGTGTGGAAAGGATTCCTACCCTAGGGTATGGAGATGCCTGAGCATATGACAGCCAACTCCAGACAGATGAGATCAACAGCAACTAACTAATCATATAATCACAGTCTGGGTACACTGACACTGCATGCCATTGCAGGGTTATGGGGCAACGGAGTGAACAAGCAGGGGTAACAATAGCATGCTTTGCAGTATCTAGAAGATGAAGTGTTCCCCTGGTTCACAAAGAATATGTGACTGGCTTGTTTGAATCATCTGTGAACTAAAACCTGCTACACAGGGATTAACAGGATCTGCATTTGGTCCATTTGGTAAGGATGGTTCTTTGGTTAGGGGAATCACACTATGGGAGCACAGTGAGGAAGGCAACTTGTGATAAGGTCAATAAAGTAGTATGTAATATTAAACCTTAATTAGAGGCTTTCTTCTCAGTCACATATTTTGTTGTTTACAACCTAATATCCTAACTGATAAAACAAAAACAAAAACAAACAAACAAAAAATAGATGAAGGGACTATTTAGTGAGCAGCCTGATTGGGGTACATCTGAACCTGGCTTTGAAAGTTCTATTCATGAGGGTGTCAAGATAACATTTGATGGAAAAAAACACTAACAATGATAGTACATACTCCTATCAGTATTTTTGGCCATTGACTACATTAACAATCCATTTAGAAATTTCAGATGATCATTTATTCAGTTAAAAAGATAAGTAAGCCTAGTTTAAATATTTGATGAAAAAGAAAGCCACTAAGTAGACAAAACAGTCTTTTTTAAGCAAAATATTATACTTGCACCCTCTTTGTACTTCTGGATAATATCTATAGATTGAAAAAAACGTGTTTTTAAATATTTGCTTTACATAAGGCTAAATAAATTAAGAGTAAATTCATTTTTATTTCATTTTTACTAGTTCTATTTGGCCAGGATATTTTATCCTTTCTTTCACCAGTCTGTGATCCAAATTCCTTGAAAATCTAATTATGGAATAGTTATGGTAAGCTGCTTTGGTTACATGTTTTCCTACAAGTCTCCCCATTACATTCTTTCAGGATTTCCCACCTGCAGTCTCCCCATATCTTCCAGTTTCTAATAAAAGGCCTAAAATGGATTCCATGGTATGTAAGTGGCTCTGTCTTTGCATCTGTAAGTGTCCATATGAACTTCTGACATCATGCATGTATCTAACCTGGAAACCTACCCTAGACACTGAAACTTTGCCTGTTATTTGATGATACTCAGAGCCCTGACTGGCACTTTCACTCTGTGTCCCATTGCATAGTCTCAACTGCCACTTGGATCAGTATCTCATTCATATACATACTGTGATCATTCCAGGCTTCAGTACTTAATTTTCTGGCTAAGTGCTCTTCCTATCCCCCCATTTTCTTTACAGTTGTCTGATAGACTCTATGTAATTAGATCAACTGAGTTATGGTAGTTTCATCTTGATCCAGTGATTTAAGGTAAATAACAAGGAGACAAGAATACCATGCAGCTGACTTATTGATTTTAGCTAGCAAATTCTTGAAAAAGTACTTTCATTATTAATTTTGCTAAAGAGCTTTGAACTAATAATTGGAAGGACATAACAAGGTAAAAATTATTCATGCAACATACACTGTTTAGTAACTTCCAATATCTTGCATAGGAGTATATTAAATTTCTGCTAATACTTCAGAATTATTTATTTCAAATGAGCATACTGATTTTGAATTTATATCCAAATGGAAAAGGAAAGGTCACCATTAATGTTAGTTGGTCAAACCTACACATAATCAGTTTAAATATATGATTAAAAATGTATTTTAGCATCAAAAGTCAAATTTCTGGAGCTCCATGCTCTGATCTACTGTAGATCTCAGGGTAGTGAGTTCAAGTTCCACATGGTCGATAGAGTGTACTTTAAAAAGAAGTTATGGGATTATGGACATTGGGGAGGGTATGTGCTTTGGTGAGTGCTGTGAAGTGTGTAAACCTGGTGATTCACAGACCTGTACCCCTGGGGATAAAAATATATGTTTATAAAAAATAAAAAATTTAAAAAAAAAGAAGTTAAATTTTGGCAGATATCTTTAAATTCAGAATGTTCAAATAAGATATGTTTATTAAGATATGTTTATTGTACTTTTTATTACACTTAAAATTTTGACTTCTGATGAAGGACTTACTTTTTTTTCTTAAGAATTATCCAAAAAATGAATATCAAAAAAGATTGAAGTAAAAGAAAATATAGACAAGTTTTATTCCCAGGCCATCATATAAAATTATATTTAAGTTTTATATTACATTACTAGTAAATGACTTTAATGTTTCATTAACAAATGCAAATAGACTAGTTGACATTAACTGCTTTTGACTTTCAGCTAATATTTAAGACATAGAATATGATGAAACAAGATATCAAAACATTATAGAATATCCCTGTTTTGGGGGGCCTTGAAATTGATTCAATAATCATATTATAAATGATTTGATCCAGAAATTTGGTCAAGAAATTTCAAAAAATTCACAAAATGCAAAGCTGTTGTAACAACATGGTGCCAGATTCTCCCCTAAGCATACATATGTTCCTTCTCACTTGGCCACTGTTCAGTCTAGACTTTACACCAACTGCCAGTGCAGGTTGTGGGAGGAGAAGCCTGAGAAGCCAACTGTGGGTGACCTGGAAAAAATGACTTATTCAGTTCCTAGAACAGTGTTTAACAGTGCTTAACTGCAGTTATGTAGTTACACAGAATTGGATAAGGCAGTGCCAAAATCATGATCCATTTATGTAGACAGGAAAGAAGGAGTCCTGAGACTGGTGGGATAAAAAGTTTCTTTATCTTTGTTGGGCATATATGTCTGTAAATGGAAAGATTTCAGTACTTTTAGTAGACATATGGGGGTCATTCCATAGGCCATGAGAGAGAAACTTGTAAAAATTAAAGAGAACATTCCTACTCAAACCAGTAAGGCTGGACTTCAGGGTATTATTTTTAAGGCAGCTGGGCTGCTAACATATGTATTAGATACAAGCACAGGACACACCTCTAGTCCCAAAGTTTGAGAAAGTTCAGGGCATGTGGGTACTAAGTTGGGGCTGAGAGTTTATCCAAAATTTGGGGAGTCAGGAAGAGTTCAGAAAAACACATTTGGGACTCTGGATCCTGAATCTAAAGACCTTGATCTGCATTACTAGAAAGAAGGGCTTATGCTGCAGGCTTTGTAAGTATTCAATCAACCCCTGAGGTGAAGATAAACCAGAGAAGAGATAGGTTTGGAAAAGGGGACACTCAGAATCAGAGTAAGCAGGGCAGAGACCAGAAGCATGCTCTATCTACTTCTGTATTCTAAGTACTTACAGTCCTTAGAGAATATAGAGTATCATTCATTATAGAGTATATACAATATATACTCATTTTGTGAGTACTTAGTATTCTAAATACTCTAAATGCATTGTGAGCTACTCCAGAGCTCACTTTTTACTATAGTATATCTTTAAGAGTATTTCAAAAACATTTTTTCATAAATGATATACTTTTATCATTAAAATACCCTTTGAAGCTAACTATAATATTATTATCCTTTTTTGAAAATGAAAATTAAGCTTGGATAAAATAAATGACTTGGAAAACCGGTAAAGCACAAACGTGGGAAAATAGAATCTTAGTTTGAGAATTCCTATCATGGATAGGTCCACAACACTGGAGTTTCCTAAGACATTATTACATGCATTGCTAATATTATTAACATATTTAGTGGATAGTAGATTAAATGACTGCCTAAGTTTACCATGATTAATAATCTTTAAAATAACTCATGTATATTTGTTATCTATTTCATGTATCTATCCTAAAGATATTAGCCTACATGACCTTTACTAGACATTGGTCTCATGAACCACCCAAATAATCTTTTTTTTTTTAATTTATATGATTTCCCTTTAGGTTTCCAGGAGTTTACTAATGAATCTAAGGTAATAGTTACACAGTTAAAAATAAATAAATGCATATAGTTTTTAAAAGCATTATATTTGTATTTCCCTCATGCCAAGTGATGTTGAACATGTTTTCATGTGTCTGTTAGCCCATTTGTTTGTCTTCTTTGGAGTAATGTCTGTTCATGTCTTCTTCTCATTTCTTGACTACATCTTTTATTTTTCTTGGGTGTTGAGTTTGATAAGTTCTTTATAGATTTTAGATACTAACCCTTTATCTGAAGATATTTTCAAATATCTCCTCCCATTCTGTAGTTTGCCTTTTAGTTTTGCTGATTATTTCCTTTACCATGCAAAAGGTTTTTATCCTGATGAAGTTCCAATAGTTCATTTTTGCTTGTGTTCCCCCTGCCTCTGAAGGCATGTCTAGCAAGAAGTTGCTGAGGTCAAGGTCAAAGAGATTGCTCCCTGTGTTCTCCTCTAGGATTTTGATGGATTCCTGTGTCACATCTAGGCCTTTCTTTCATTTTGAATTGTGTGTGTGTGTGTGTGTGTATGGTGTAAGAAAGTGGTCCAGTTTTATTCTTTTGCATGTGGATATCTAATTTTCCCAACATCATTTTTTGAGGAGACTTTTTTACATTTAGATATTCTTTCCTGCTTTGTTGAAGATTCACACCAGTCAGAATGGCTAAAATTAACAATTCAGGAAACAACAGATATTGGTAAAGATGTGGAGAAAGGGGAATCCTCTTATACTCTTGTTGGGGATGCAAACTGGTGCAGCCACTCTGAAAAGCAGTATGGAGTTTCCTCAGAAAGCTAAAAATAGATGGCCCAGCAATTGCAGTACTAGGTATTTACTAAAAAGATACAAAAATACTGATTTAAAGGGGTACACGCACCACAACGTTTATAGAAGCAATGTCCACAATAACCAAAATATGGAAATAGCCCAGGTGTCCATGGACAAATGAATGGATAAAGATGATGTGGTATACATATATAGTGGAATATTACTCAGCCATAAAAAAGAATTAAATCTTGCCATTTGCAATGACATGGATGGGACTAGAGGATATTAAGCTAAGCAAAATAAGTCAGAGAAAGAAAAATACCATGTGATTTCACTCATTTGTGAGATTTAAGAAACAAAAAAGATCAACATAGGGAAAGGAAAGGAAAAATAAAAT
Source organism: Mustela nivalis (assembly GCF_964662115.1). NCBI lineage: Eukaryota > Metazoa > Chordata > Mammalia > Carnivora > Mustelidae > Mustela > Mustela nivalis. The sequence goes on from NC_139020.1 coordinate 87,027,854, forward strand.
AGATAAGTACAGAAACAGAGGCAAACCATAAGAGTCTCTTAACTACAATGAGCAAACTGAGAGTTTTTCGAGGGGAGGTGGTTGCAGGGATGGGGTAACTGGGTCACCGGCATTAAGGAGGGCATTTGATATAATAATGAGCACTGGGTGTTATATGCAACTGATGAGTCACTAAATTCTACCTCTGAAACTAATAATATACTATATGTCAACTAAATATAATTTAAATAAAAATTAAGTATATTTATAGTGAGAGATGGAGACAGAGACAGAGAGAAGCAAAGAATGATTTAGACATTATCAGAAGATTTTTAAAAGATCAATTAACTTAATTGTTTGGTATTATATTTTTAACATTAATAAACAGAATACAGGCATGCCTGGCTAGGCATACTGATTAAAACCAAAGAGATCGGAGGAGTCAAGATGGCGGAGAAGTAGCAGGCTGAGACTACTTCAGCTAGCCGGAGATCAGCTAGATAGCTTATCTAAAGATTGCAAACACCTGAAAATCCATCAGCAGATTGAAGAGAAGAACAGCAATTCTGAAACAGAAAAACAACCACTTTCTGAAATGTAGGACCGGCGGAGAAGTGAATCCAAAGCGATGGGAAGATAGACCCCAGGGGGAGGGGCCGGCTCCTGGCAAGCGGCGCAGCAACGGCGCACAAAATCAGGACTTTTAAAAGTCTGTTCCGCTGAGGGACATGGCTCCAGAGGCTAAACTGGGGCGAAGCCCATGCGGGGTCAGCGTGGCCTCAGGTCCTACAGGGTCACAGAAAAATCGGGGGTGTCTGAGTGTCGCAGAGATTGCGGGTATTGGAACGGGAAAGCTGGCTACAGAGACAGAGCCGACAGTAAGCTCACAGCTCGGTGTTACCTTGAACTGGTCGCAGGCTCGGTGAGCTCGGAGCACGGCTGGAGGTCAGGCAGACGGGAGTAACTGGGCGCTGTTCTCTGAGGGCACACTGAGGAGTGGGGCCCTGGGCTCTCGGCTCCTCCAGGCCGGAGACCAGGAGGCCGCCATTTGTATTCCCATCCTCTGGAACTCTATGGAAAGCGCTCAGGGAACAAAAGCTCCTGAAAGCAAACCCGAGCGGATTACTCACCCCGGCCCCTGCTAAGGGCAGTGCAATTCCGCCTGGGGCAAAGACACTTGAGAATCACTACAACAGGCCCCTCCCCCAGAAGATCAACAAGAAATCCAGCCGAGACGAAGTTCACCTACCAAGGAGTGCGGTTTCAATACCAAGGAGAGCAACATAATTCCAGAGGAGGAAAGCAAGGCACGGAACTCATGGCTTTTTCCCTGTGATTTTTTTTAGTCTTGCAGTTAATTTAATTTTTTTCTTTTTCATTTTTTGTTTTTTTTCTCACCTTCTGGTAAATTTATTTTTTTAACTTTTACCTTTTTCTTTTTTAACGTTTTTTAACTAGTTTATCCAATATATATTTTTTTCTTTTTTATATTTTTCTTATTTATTTTCTTTTTTTTAATTCTTTTCTTTTCTTTTTTTTTCTTTTTTCTTTTCTTTTGTTTCTTCCTTTTTGAACCTCTTTTTATCACCTTTCTCCACCTCACGATTTGGGATCTCTTCCAATTTGGTTAAAGCATATCTTCCTGGGGTTGTTGCCACACCTTTAGTATTTTACTTGCTCCTTCATATACTCTTATCTGGACAAAATGACAAGATGGAAAAATTCAATGCAAAAAAGAACAAGAGGCAGTACCGAAGGCTAGGGACCTAATCAATACAGACATTGGTAATATGTCATATCTAGAGTGCAGAATGACAATTCTCAAGGTTCTAGCTGGGCTCGAAAAAGGCATGGAAGATATTAGAGAAACCCTCTCGAAACATATGAAAGCCCTTTCTGGAGAAATAAAAGAACTAAAATCTAACCAAGTTGAAATCAAAAAAGCTATTAATGAGGTGCAATCAAAAATGTGTTGGGCTCCCCGCCGAGGGGAGGAGGCACCCGGGCCAGCCGGAGGCCTCTCCTTGGGGCTGAGCGGGATGGCGAGTGTCGCGAACCAGGAACACACCCACAGAAGACACCGGGCTCGGGGGATCTGCCGAAGCAGGATCTCACTTTATTGTGCGGGGGCACACCTTATATAGAGCAGCAGAAGGGAAGTGAGGACAGAGGGGGAAGAGCCAATAAGATTATGCCAAGTAGCAGTTGCTGGGTAAGGCGTGTCGGGCGAGAGGAGGAAGTGCCATAGGTTTCAGGAACCGAAACTGTGAAATTGGCGCCTTGTTGGCCGGAAGACATGGCAAGCCGGCGCCATCTTTAATCTGGGCCGCACCCTGTGGAGGCACCTATAGTTATGTGCCTTACAAAAATGGAGGCTCTCACTGCTAGGATAAATGAGGCAGAAGAAAGAATTAGTGATATATAAGACCAAATGACAGAGAATAAAGAAGCTGAGCAAAAGAGGGACAAAGAGCTACTGGACCACGAGGGGAGAATTCAAGAGATAAGTGACATGATAAGACGAAACAATATTAGAATAATTGGGTTTCCAGAAGAAGAAGAAAGAGAGAGGGGAGCAGAAGGTATACTGGAGAGAATTATTGGGGAGTATTTCCCTAATATGGCAAAGGGAATGAGCATCAAAATTCAGGAGGTTCAGAGAACGCCCCTCAAAATCAATAAGAATAGGCCCACACCCCGTCACCTAAGAGTAAAATTTACAAGTCTCAGTGACAAAGAGAAAATCCTGAAAACAGCCCGGGAAAAGAAGGCTGTAACAAACAATGGTAAAAATATTAGATTGGCAGCTGACTTATCCACAGAGACCTGGCATGACACAAAGAGCTGGCATGATGTTTTCAGAGCACTAAACGAGAAAACATGCAGCCAAGAATACTATATCCAGCTAGGCTATCATTGAAAATAGAAGGAGAGATTAAAAGCTTCCAGGACAAACAAAAACTGAAAGAATTTGCAAACACCAAACCAGCCCTACAGGAAATCTTGAAAGGGGTCCTCTAAGCAAAGAGAGAGCCTACAAGTGGTAGATCAGAAAGGAACAGAGACCATAAACAGTAACAGTCACCTTACAGGCAATACAATGGCAATAAATTCATATCTCTCAATAGTTACCCTGAATGTGAATGGGCTAAATGCCCCTGTCAAAAGACACAGGCTATCAGAATGGATAAAAAAAGAAAACCCTTCTATATGTTGCCTCGAAGAAACTCATTTAAGCCCGAAGACACCTCCAGATTTAAAGTGAGGGGGTGGAAAAGAATTTACCATGCTAATGGACATCAGAAGAAAGCAGGAGTGGCAATCCTTATATCAGATCAATTAGATTTTAAGCCAAAGACTATCATAAGAGATGAGGAAGGACACTATATCATACTCAAAGGGTCTGTCCAACAAGAAGATTTAACAATTTTAAATATCTATGCCCCCAACGTGGGAGCAGCCAACTACATAAACCAATTAATAACAAAATCAAAGAAACACATCAACAATAATACAATAACAGTAGGGGACTTTAACACTCCCCTCACTGAAATGGACAGATCATCCAAGCAAAAGATCAGCAAGGAAATAAAGGCCTTAAACGACACACTGAACCAGATGGACATCACAGATATATTCAGAACATTTCATCCCAAAGCAAGAGAATACACATTCTTCTCCAGTGCACATGGGACATTGTCCAGAATAGATCAAATCCTCGGTCCTCAATCAGGATTCAACCGGTATCAAAAGATTGGGATCATTCCCTGCATATTTTCAGACCACAATGCTCTGAAGCTAGAACTGAACCACAAGAGGAAGTTTGGAAAGAACCCAAATACATAGAGACTAAACAGCATCCTTCTAAAGAATGAATGGGTCAACCGGGAAATTAAAGAAGAATTGAAAAAAATCATGGAAACAAATGATAATGAAAATACAACGGTTCAAAATCTGTGGGACACAACAAAGGCAGTCCTGAGAGGAAAATATATAGCGGTACAAGCCTTTCTCAAGAAACAAGAAAGGTCTCAGGTACACAACCTAACCCTATACCTAAAGGAGCTGGAGAAAGAACAAGAAAGAAACCCTAATCCCAGCAGGAGAAGAGAAATCATGAAGATCAGAGCAGAAATCAATGAAATAGATATCAAAAAAACAATAGGACAAATCAATGAAACTAGGAGCTGGTTCTTTGAAAGAATTAATAAAATTGATAAACCCCTGGCCCGACTTATCAAAAAGAAAAGAGAAAGGACCCAAATAAATAAAAACATGAATGAAAGAGGAGAGATCACAACTAACACCAAAGAATACTCAACAAAATACTAGCCAATAGGATTCAACAGTACATTAAAAGGATTGTTCACCACGACCGAGTGGGATTTATTCCAGGGCTGCAAGGTTGGTTCAACATCCGCAAATCAGTCAATGTGATACAACACATCAATAAAAGAAAGAACAAGAACCATATGATACTCTCAATAGATGCTGAAAAAGCATTTGACAAAGTACAGCATCCCTTCCTGATCAGAACTCTTCAAAGTGTAGGGATAGAGGGCACATACCTCAATATCATCAAAGCCATCTATGAAAAACCCACTGCAAATATCATTCTCAATGGAGAAAAACTGAAAGCTTTGCTGCTAAAGCCGGCAACATGGTAGGGATGTCCATTATCACCACTGCTTTTCAACATAGTACTAGAGGTCCTAGCCTCAGCAATCAGACAACAAAAGGAAATTAAAGGCATCCAAATCGACAAAGAAGAAGTCAAATTATCACTCTTTGCAGATGATATGATACTATATGTGGAAAACCCAAAAGACTCCACTCAAAAACTGCTAGAACTTGTACAGGAATTCAGTAAAGTGTCAGGATATAAAATCAATGCACAGAAATCAGTTGCATTTCTCTACACCAACAGCACCTCAGAAGAAAGAGAAATTAAGGAGTCAATCCCATTTACAATTGCACCCAAAACCATAAGATACCTAGGAATAAACCTCACCAAAGAGGCACAGAATCTATACTCAGAAAACTATAAAGAACTCATGAAAGAAATTGAGGAAGACACAAAGAAATGGAAAAATGTTCCATGCTCCTGGATTGGAAGAATAAATATTGTGAAAATGTCTATGCTACCTAAAGCAATCTACACATTTAATGTAATTCCTATCAAAGTACCATCCATCTTTTTCAAAGAAATGGAACAAATAATTCTAAAATTTATATGGAACCAGAAAAGACCTCGAATAGCCAAAGGGATATTGAAAAAGAAAGCCAACGTTGGTGGCATCACAATTCCGGACTTCAAGCTCTATTACAAAGCTGTCATCATCAAGACAGCATGGTACTGGCACAAAAACAGACACATAGATAAATGGAACATAATAGAGAGCCCAGAAATAGACCCTCAACTCTATGGTCAATTAATGTTCGACAAAGCAGGAAAGAATGTCCAATGGTAAAAAGACAGCCTCCTCAATAAATGGTGCTGGGAAAACTGGACAACCACATGCAGAAAAATGAAATTGGACCATTTCCTTACACTACACACAAAAATAGACTCAAAATGGATGAAGGACCTCAATGTGCGAAAGGAATCCATCAAAATCCTTGAGGAGAACACAGGCAGCAACCTCTTCGACCTCAGCCACAGCAACATCTTCCTAAGAACAACCAAAGGCAAGGGAAGCAAGGGCAAAAATGAACTATTGGGATTTCATCAAGATCAAAAGCTTTTGCACAGCAAAGGAAACAGTTAACAAAATCAAAAGACAACTGACAGAATGGGAGAAGATATTTGCAAATGACATATCAGATAAAGGACTAGTGTCCAGAATCTATAAAGAACTTAGCAAACTCAACACCCAAAGAACAAATAATCCAATCAAGAAATGGGCAGAAGACATGAAAAGACATTTCTGCAAAGAAGACATCCAGATGGCCAACAGACACATGAAAAAGTGCTCCATATCACAGATACTGGCAAGGATGCGGAGAAAGGAGAACCCTCCTACACTCTTGGTGGGAATGCAAGCTGGTGCAGCCACACTGGAAAACAGCATGGAGGTTTCTCAAAATGTTGAAAATAGAACTGCCCTATGACCCAGCAATTGCACTATTGGGTATTTACCCTAAAGATACAAACGTAGTGATTCAAAGGGGCACGTGCACCCGAATATTTATAGCAGCAATGTCCACAATAGCCAAACTATGGAAAGACCCTAGATGTCCATCAACAGATGAATGGATCAAGAAGATGTGGTATATATACACAATGGAATACTATGCAGCCATCAAAAGAAATGAAATCTTGCCATTTGCGACAACATGGATGGAACTAGAGCATATCATGCTTAGTGAAATAAGTCAAGCAGAGAAAGACGACTATCATATGATCTCCCTGATATGAGGAAGTGGTGATACAACATGGGGTCTTAAGTGGGTAGGAGAAGAATAAATGAAACAAGATGGGAATGGGAGGGAGACAAACCATAAGTGACTCTTAATCTCACAAAACAAACTGAGGGTTGCTGGGTGGAGGGGGTTTGGGAGAAAGGGGTGGGATTATGGACATTGGGGAGGGTATGTGCTTTGGTGAGTGCTGTGAAGTGTGTAAACCTGGTGATTCACAGACCTGTACCCCTGGTGATAAAAATATATGTTTATAAATAATAAAAAATTTAATAAAAAAAACAAATGGATCACTAAGAGAGAAATTTTTCATTATATTTTAATCAGTAAACTTCTGCTTTATATATTTTGTTTTGGTTTTAGTTTCTTTGGTTATTATCCAAACAACAATTTTAGAGGAAAATATTTTGATTCAAATGTGTGTTTTTATTTAGAGGTTTGTAGTCTTAAGTATTTTCAAGTCAAATATACTTTAGAATTATGCAGTGTTTTTAAGTTTCTCTTGGGCATTTACCCTGAGGGGGAATTTTGGTTTATATGGTAAGTGTACAGGGAACTGTGGGACTGTTTTCCAAAATGGCTGTATCATTTACACTTCTATCAGTAATGCTTGAGAAATTCTATTGCTCTAATTCTCTCAAACACAATATTGTTCATCATTTTAATTTTAATCTTAGAATGGCTGTGTATATTATCTCATAGTTATGATTTGCTTGGCCTTGTACACTAAAGATGCTAAGCAATAATTTTCAGGTACTTATGGTCATACATCTTCTGTGAACTTACTGTGTACATATTTGTCTCCTGTAAAACATCTGACCATTTGGATTCTTATTAATGAGCTGTATATATTTTTGATACAAGTCCTTTATCAGGTATACATTGCTGCTCTTTCATTTCCTTAATGGTGTCTTTTGAAGAGTGGAAGTGAAAGTTTTAAATTTTATTTTTATTTTATAATTTGACATTAGTAACTGAATTGGCACAAGAATTTCATATTCTTTTTTTAACTGTAATTTACATATTAAATAAGTTTCACTGTTTTTTTTTGTTTGTTTGTTTTTTGTTTTGTTTTGTTTTGTCAAGTAAAAACAGATCTTTGGTAAATACAGTAATATTATTAGACCAAATGTTAAAGATGAAATTCTCCCCTCCCCCCAAAAAGAGCAAGAAGACCAAATATTTTAACTATTTTTTTCCCAGAAATATGAACCCACATTATTGAGTACTGTTTTGTGGACATATTCATTGTGAAGTGTTAAAGCACAGCATGCTAGTGGTGATCTGGTTAATGAAGCAATAAAGCCATTAAAACTCAAGTGACATTTATATATAGAACATAAATGAGTTCAAAACTGAAATAGAAAGAGCATTGAATTAAAAAATATGGAAACAAATAAGCAAATACTCAGTGTGATACATGTAAGCATATGTGTATGCTGGTTTCTAATCGTACACCAGGTTGCTAAGACACACACACACACACACACACACACACACACACACAATTTCTTTCTCAGTTATTTGTTTTGGAAAAGTTTAGTGAATCTTCTATACTAACTAACTAATGATAAGGAAAACAAACTCATAAGATAAATTCATGTCTTGTCAACCCAAAGGTATTGCTAACATGGCATATCCTTTAGTTAAGTGATTTAAACCTGTAGTGATATGAAGAAATATTCTTTCTTTTTCTTTTTTTTTTTAACTCTGATCTGTATTAAACTATGAAGGATTACACTGACAACAATGTTGCGTGGACTTTTATGTGTTTTTAGAAGTATATCTGATGGCATATAAATAGTGACTGGAAAACATTCTGGAGTAGTTACAGAAAAAGGAGCTTGTAGCAGACTGCATGTCAACATGCTAGTTTCTTCATGACAACTATCTCTTATGAAAAATAGCTCAGGGACGCCTGGGTGGCTCAATGGGTTAAAGTCTCTGCCTTCAGCTCAGGTCATGATCCCTCCTCTCTGCTCAGTGGGGAGCATGCTTTCTCCTCTCTCTCTGCCTGCCTCTACCTACTTGTGATCTCTGTCTGTCAAATAAATAAATAAAATCTTAAAAAAGAAAAGAAAAGAAAAATAGCTCAGCTGAATCAAACACTGTGTTTTGTGATGTTTATTTATGTGTAGAATTAAAGATTCCAAACTACAAGTGTTATTATGTGTTGGGGTAAATGGTTAGTAAGGGGAATGTTTCTTACAAGAATATTTGATCTGGACTCTGTTTCTTCAAGAGTAGGAATAAGTTTAATCTCAAATTTTTAAAGATATAAAACAGACATCAAGATATCTCTATTGATTTTAATGTTCTTAATGTTGCAAAGCAAAGGGGGAAAAGCATTCAAGAAAGCTTATAATACTGGAAAACAGATTTTTCACAAATTGTCACAAAAAGTTCTATAATTTATCAACAACTACCTGTAAACTGGGTGAACATTGATATTGAACATTAGTAAAATTTGTTACTGATCAACTTGTAAATTACTGTGTTGAATTTGATTTCTGGTCAAAGGAGTAATTGTGAAATTCAAAGACTTAGAATCCATTTAATTCTTCAGAATATAGTTTGAACTGAAATATCAAATGAGAAGATAAATTGTTGAAATTTGCTATTTACAAAAGGTTGAAGATAAAGCCTGAGAATATAATATTGCTTGCATCATTTGATATGAAAGTTAAACATGAATATCTTGAAGTTGCAAACATTACTTTAAAATCTTCCCTTCGGGGGCACCTGGGTGGCTCATTGGGTTAAAGCCTCTGCCTTCAGCTCAGGTCATGATCTCAGGGTCTTGGGATTGAGTCCTGCATCAGGCTCTTTGCTCAGCAGGGAGCCTGCTTCCCTTCCTCTTTCTCTGGCTGCCTCTCTGCCTACTTGTGATCTCTGTGTGCCAAATCAATAAATAAAAATATTTAAAAATAAAATAAAGTAAAATCTCCCCTTCCTATCAACATATCTCTGTGAGATTAGTTTTTCTATAGGAGTGTCATTAAAATAGTCACAGAAACAGTTTAGAAATATGTTATCCCCTACAAATGCCATGTTATCTATCCAACCTAGATTAAATAAATTAACAAACCAGGAAGGAAACTCATCTGATGCACAAAACAACTTTAGATATTGATACTAATGGTACACACATACATCTCATATGGAGATAGCCATTTCATTCATAATTCTCTCTTCTCTTGTCTCCTCTCCTAATTTCTTTCTTTCTTTTTTTTTATTCTTTTCCTTGTTTTTTATTATGAGTTTATTTTAGAGTTCTGGAATGAACTCAAATTCCCCTTGCTTCTCTACTTGGACACAAAACCTGTTAAGAGGTATCTTCAGACAATCCCTCTATATGTTCATTTATTTACTATTTATCATAACAAATTTGTAACTGTATGATAAAATGAAAAAAGGATTTCATGAGTGAAAGAGCAATTTTCAATATTCAGATTGCCAAAAATACCAAATCACACTACAGGACAAGTATTATGATTATATATCATAATATATATATGTGACATAAAAACATGTGTTAGTCATCTGTCATTGCAAAAAATGATCACAGATGTAGAGGCTTAAAACAAAACACAGTAATTATGTCTAAGTTTCTGTGACTCAGGAATCAGGCACAACTTAGCTGGATCCTCTCTCTTCAGAGTATCTCACAATGTTTCATTCAGGGTGAAAGAACATTTTCCTCAATATGAATTTCATTCAGATCCCATCCTTATATTTCAATTGAGTTGTAATGGATGGCAGTAATTCAGTTTTAGTCTCAGAGAAAATAGAAATTGTTGATATCTATTTCTATGTAGGATACTAGGAAGGAGCCTCACCATGTAAGTTATTTAATTATTTATTGATTGATTTGATTCAGACAGAGAGAGTGTGACCACAAGTTGGGGAAGAGGGTAGACAGAGAGATAAGCAGGCTCCCGGCTGAGCAGGGGGCCACATGCAGGGCTCTATCCCAGGACCCCAGGATCATGAGCCCAGGATCATGACTCCAGCCAAAGGCAGATGCTCAACTGACTGCCACCCAAGTGCCTGTATGTTACTTCCTAAACATATCTCTTTAAAGCATTAACCTCATAATTCTTCCAGAGCCAACTCTTTCCTTATAATTTGTTGACTTTGAACTTAGTGTTTACCAGGTCCTTATGAAAAGATAGACTTTCTGAGGAACAGACTCTAAGATGGCCCTCAATGATCTTTTCTTCTTGGCATTCACACACTTGTATAATCCTATCCCCTTGAGTGTTGACTGGTCTAGTGACTTGTTTCTAATGAATAAACTACAGCAAATATGATGGGATGTTATTTCCATGTTTAAACTACATGAGACCATGACTTCCAACTTGCTAGGCAACTCTTGCCCTTGCTGGATTTGATAAAATAAGCTGCATAGTGGAGAGGATCCCACAAAAAGAACTGAGGGGGCCTCCATTCAATACTCTTCAAGGAATGGGGCCCTTAGTTCAACAACTTGCAAAGAACTGAATCCTGCCAACAACTGCATGAGCCCAGAAGCATATTCTTTCCTAGCTGGAGTTTCAGATGGACCTGAGCCATGGGTCAGATTTTGATCCATTTATGCAAGATTTTTGTCTTTTACTTTGCATTTACAAGGTTTTTATTCACATGCTGTACACAGCACTTGTAAACTTTTTATTACAATGTAACCTTTCCATTGCACTTATATTTTTTTAATATTTTCTCCAGTCAATTACCATTGATCCATATGTAAGCAGTTGACTTTACTCAATACTACATTGCTTGTTCATTATAAGAATCTTCAAATTATTTATTTGTGGCTTACAGGTATGAATGGTATTTTCACCAAAGATTCATGTTTATTTATAATCTATTTTTTATTTTATTAATTGGAAGTTTGGGTTAAAAGTAAAATTTATGAAAATTGTCATTTTGACTGTTACAGGAATGACATCACAGCTTAAATGTAGAATATTCTTCTCATTAAGAATAATTTATTTAGCAAATACTACTTGAAATAATTTTGTTATTGTAAACCAGATAGGCTCAATGGTGTTCATATACACATTTAAGTAATTCTTAGGCCAGCTATCGCTCAATACCTCCTGGAATCCTAAGGTTATTTGATAACATATAGAGGAAAATGGATGTGGCCTGAAATAGAGATCTGGTCTAGGAAGTAAATGACAATAAAATCCATTTCTTAGTTATAACCTATCAATCAACAGACATTCTTTAATTGCTAAATTAAGTTCACATTTTATTTTGAAATTTTGAGGGACCAAATCTGCGATTTCATTAACTTTGGGAAGAAATATTTAGATCCTTTCATTGAAACTGTCATTTTACTAGAATTCTTCTTGTTATGAACTATTTATAAATTAAAATTATATATATGGTTATTTGTATACATGTCTTACCTTCCATACTAGATGCTGCATCTCTTGCAGACTGAATCCAAGAGCTAAAAAGTTTTCTGCATACAACTGGTGCTCAGTTAAAAGTTGGCGGAAAAAATAATGAAATGAATGTAATACAATGATTTCAGGTTATTGCATTGATGACTATTTAAGCCTAGAGTTTCAGTTTAGACCTACATTATGTTTAACCAACCATGTTTTACCTTCCTTAAATTAAGAAAATGCATTAACCTTTCTTCTCATTCCATAAACCTGGTACTTAATAGCACATTTCTGGCTTTGTAAATAGTAGAGCTAGATTGTCATTTGAATGAGCTCCAAGTTTACTTGTGCTAAGTTAAGTATGACAGTTTTGAATACACTTGTACTTTTCTGATTCATTCACACCACAGTGACGCAGTTTGGCAAATAGTAATTTCTAAAGAAGTAAATGAAATGAAAACTCAGAACTCTAAAATTCACACTTTGATAAAAGTGACACTTTTCTTTATTCATACAAGTTCATTTTTTCTGTTAGAAAATAATTCCAGAAATTCAGTTTGGCTCTTACAATAAACTTCCTTTTGACAATCATTAAAGTTGAGAAATATTTTGTCACATATTTTGCAGAAAAAAAGATGCATAGTGGTTTAGTTGTGACGAGGGAAAAATATGTTGTTGACATCATATCAGCATTTTGCCTTTTTTCTACTTTGACCTATTTCATTAAGGTGTAAATGGGATTTTTTTTGTAAATGATTCTTTATCCAGTAGTTGTTTAAATTTTATGCAAAAATAAAATCACATGAAGATATAAATATTTTACAAAGATAGTCAGTCAAAATGACAAGAATGTCCGCATATCAACAAAGAACTTGTACCCACATATCATAAGAATGTACCCTCAAGAATGCCTATGTATCAAATATATAACATATAACATGCAAATATATGACATACAAAAAATTGGTCAGAGACATTTGGGTTTGAGTATTTATGAATAGAGTTTCAATATATAGAAAGGTAATAAGTTTTAGAAAGCCAATTTACCCATTACTACATGTTGATTCATTAATTAATGCATACTTTTGAACCTTGTTGAACTGCCATTTATGCAGGATGTGGCAATGTTGTCAACATCTTAAGCAGAAAGAGAAGAGTAAAAGGGCTGAGGAGGAAGTTGATAAAGCTGGCAATATGTTTTGAGTTGAATTATGTGAAACATATGGCAGGTGACATCTAGGAGGTAGCATCTCATTGCTCTCAGAAGCTGTGCTTTTGAATCAGGCAACCCATGGTTACATTCCTGATTTGCCATCTATTAGCTATGTACGAAAATTACTATTTACCTAATATTGCTGAGTCCTTTCTTTTACGCAAAACAATAAGGATTTGTCATATTTGATAGTACTAAAGTATAAACATTATATTTGAGGGTTTATTATGCATCTGGGAAAACGTAGCTTTATTTTATGGATAAAGATGAGATTGACTAATCATGGCCATAGGAATGGCTGTGATTTTGATGTTGCTCCTCCTTTTCTTCACAGAAAGTAATAATCAGGCAGCTTTTTGGGAGTGTTTCATATGCCAAGATAGGATTAAATGTGGGACTACTTTGCTAAGGGCACTGTGTGGAAAAGAAAATGGTAAGAGAATTTAGGGAAGGCTGGAAGAGTTGTCGGAAAGTATGCAAATATGTTCCAAAGGAAGGAGATGGACGTCCTTAGTATCTGAGGAATGTTTAGCTAGGTCTTCCCACAGGCTTAGTGTCATCAAAGGAATTTTATGTTTTCTAGGAACAGGGCTGCCTTACATATCCCTGCCATGTCCAGTCATTGAGAAGGAGCCTATGTGAAGCCTGGTCATGATGGATTTCACTGCAGCAGTTGGGGCCATTAGTTAATTCTGCTCCCTGGAGCTGAAGGTTTGCAAGGCTCATTTCCTATGATGACCCCCACTTAGAAGAGGTGTTGGATAGATTCAAGTGGCTACAGATTAATTACTCAGGGATCATTTAGGAGAAGAGAAAGTTTCCCACTAATGGCTTCTATTGTACAGAGATCCCAGAAAGATATTATACTCATTCATTTTAAACTCAGTATTCAATTATTTTTTTTTTGTTTGAGTCAAAGCCAATTCTATTTTCAATATATTACACTTCATTTCCAAGGACCCCTTATAGTTTTATAACATGTAGAGGTTCAAGAATATTATTATTATTATTATTGCTATTTGAACTTCATAAAATCTATGAGGTTAATGGTGGACAGGATGTCATTTGAGGAAACAGATTCAGTGAGCACTTTGGGGGGTTAATTGGGAGATCTAAGACAATGTAGATTTGTCTTAACTCCAAGACTGATGGTGTTTCAAACGGTTCATTCTTATCTATCGAATGCAATGCTCCAGAAATGCACAAGTATGACAAAGATCAGGTTTTAAAGATCTTCCAAGTAAAGGTCATGTATGTAAAGGTCATGTATATATATATATATGCTTTATTTATTTATTTGACAGACAGAGATCACAAGTAGGCAGAGAGGCAGGCAGAGAGAGAGAAGAAGGGAAGCAGGCTCCCTGCTGAGCAGAGAGCCCAATGCGGGGCTCGATTCCAGGACCCTGGGATCATGACCTGAGCCGAAGGCAGAGGCTTTAACCCACTGAGCCACCCAGGCACCCCAAGTAAAGGTTATATTATCAGTTGAGCTGGTGATGGAGCAAAGGAAAGAAAAAGAGTCAAAGACAGTTTTCAGTTCTGTGTGGGTGACAGAAATAGACCACAAATAAGATAAAAGTAAACAGTTAATATAATATGCCCCTCAATGGGGTCAATTTACAAACTCATTATTTATTTAGAGGGGGATTGTACTGAAACCTGCAGGAAATATTCCTTTTAAGCACATGTGCTATGGGAGAAAAATAGAGCAGGTGTGCAGGTGAACTCTTTCTAGGATTTCAGAGCTTGTTATTTCATGTTTGAAAATCAGTGTAATCAAACAAAATATGTTCCTATTGTTATACAGATGTATCATGTCAGCACATCTAATGTCAGCTTTGGAAATTGTAGGAACAATCTAGGTATTCACAACTTTACAGATTCATGTGGGAAATCAAGTCGATAGGATACGAACCTAGCTACAAATTGGTACGTATTTATTTTCACATAAAAAAATGTCACAGAATACAAAAATCATTTAAAACTCTTTTGTTATGAGCTTCTGTTTACTGGATGGAAACAGAACTTTATTTAGGCTATCAAAGGTGTAGACACCAAACATAACAGAGATATTCAAATATATCATGGTGTAGAGATTTTCTTTTGACTTCTATCAAGTTAACAGGTACCTACAAAGCTTGCAAATAAATATCATTTTGGTTTTACAGTTTCTGCTTTTGAAACAATAGGAAAGCTAATTTGGGAAATTATAAACTTTCTCTTGAGGATTTACGAATATGTTGTCTTCCCTCACTCTGAATTGAGTAAATTTAATAATAAAACACATAAACTCACACATTGCCTTTTTCTGTGGATGTTCTTGCCAGCTCTTGTGACTTTATTGAGTAATATATTATCAGTGTGACAGTATATTTGTGATGATGAATCGCATTGTTACAAAATTAGAGCAATCGTGTCCTGATGATATATTAACTCAATAACTAACCCAGTAGCAGGCAAAAGAAAATTATTTTAGAAATTCCGATTCCACATTATTTTTTAAGTACAGTGCATATACCATTTATATAGGTTGTAGTATTACATCTCAACAAAAAATGTTTTTAGCCAATGCTTCCATTTTACAATTGGGAATAAGTCAGGCATTGTGAAAATAAAAGAGGGGGGAGAATTTAGTCCTGGGTTAAACATATTTCTAATTTTTTGGACCTGAATAATTATTCTGAAACTCAGTTTTCTCACCTGTTTAATGGAGGTAATAATGGTTACCTTAGGGAATTACATTTACTCTTCCTGGGTCTTGAACCTTACCAGCATTTCATCTGTAACCATACTATCAGCTCTCTTGGGTTTCCAGGTGGCTAATTGCAGATCTTAGGACTTGTCAGCCTCCATAAGCACATGAACCAATTTTTTATAGTGAAACTCTCTCCTTTATATGTATTTGTATATGCATATGTATATGTTTTTGTATATTTGCATATATATGCATATATATGTCTTGTATAACTCTCTCTGTGTGTGTGTGTGTGTGTGTAGTTATTCTATTGGCCCTGTCCCTCTGGAGAACCCTGGTAGAGTCACATATGTGTTTCTATCAACCACAATGACAAGCAAAGATTTTTCTTTGCATAGATGTTACAGTTGCTCATAAATGTGGAAAAATGAACACAAAGCTAAGCTCAATCAACTATACCTCAATAATAATAAGCTAAGCTGAATACACATGGTAACACAGTAGTAAGTATAAAACTACATTATAGGGGCTCCTGTGTGGCTCAGTCAGTTAAGTGTCTGCCTTAGGATCTGGTCATGATCCAGGAACCCAGGATCACCAGGATCACCAGGACCCACATCAGGCCACCTGCTCAATGGGAAATCTACTTCTTCTTCTCCCTCTACTCCTCCCCACTGCTCATGTGCTCTCTCTCTTTCTCTCTCTGCTCTCTTCCTCTCTATCAAATAAATAAAATCTTTTAAAAAATGAAATTGCATTATGTAATTCCTTCAGAAATTTTGGAATTCAAATGACTCCAAACAACTTAACTATACAGTTGTTATAGAATCCAACAATTTAATAAGTTAATTTTCTGTTTATCATAGAGTATCAGAGTAGATTTAAATCTATAGAATTTTTTTTTCAGTGTCTTCTTGACTTTTAGATAATATATAGAGGAGGCTAAAGACATAAAATTACTAAGTAAATGTTTCATTTTTTAATAAGTTTTAGTAATTTTTTGCTATTATCTTTCTCATTTAAAAATAGATTATGGGGTGCCTGGGTAGCTCAGTTGGTTAAGGAACTGCTTTCGGCTCAGGTCACAAACCTGGAATCCAGGGATCAAGTCCTGCTTTGGGCTCACACCTCCTTGGGGAGTTTGCTTCTCCCTCTGACCTTCTCCATGCTCATGCTCTCTCTTTCTTTCTCTCTTTGAATAAATAATATCTTTAAAAAATAAAAATTAATTTTTGTAAATTAATTAGGTTTTAATAAAAATTTTACTCTTGCCCTTTTTATTTAAAAATAAATGACTAAGAGTTTTTGCAATTTCAATATCAATGCGAGCAACTTGGTCAGATACAGAAAAACAATTCATTAATGCTGTAGTAAGTTTCAGCGGCATCATTTCTGCTTTAGTTGGAAGAAACTAATCTCTAATACAGCTGATTCTTCTTATTCATGGTAGTTATGTTCTATAAAGTCCTCATTAACAATGGATTGGTGAATACTGAACATTGCTCTTAGGAGAAATGCGGTTTATATTCTTGTGAGCTTCTGGTCACAACATTTTTGTCAATCAATCAATGCATATCTTTGTTTCATGTGTGTTTCTGTTTAAAGTCACTTACCACATTGGATATATAGCATTACTTTATTAATATTGAACTCCCTAACTACAACACTGTAACTCCTGCCTGAAATAAGCTTCTCCATAAAGATATCACAGTTTTCTTGTACTTAGGAACATTAGACAGCACTCAACGTGAGAGTCATTTTAAATATCAAAATCACTAACAAAAAGCACAATAAGGTGAAAAATATGGCACTGAATAGATCGCAAACAGGATACTTGTTCGTAAAACATTGACTTGACTTCAAGTAGATACATGTGTATCAGGAGACTCAAATTAGTCACTGTTCTGTTCATGTCTGTGAAAGTAAGGCAAGTACTGATTTTTGGGTTAAAGAAAAATTTGAGCAAGTAAGTAAATTTGCAAATGTATAATCCATGAATAAAAAGGATCAATAGTACTTCTACATTTGAAGTATTTTTAATGCTTCAATATTTCAGTTAGTATTTTGTATTGTTACCTAGAATATTCTTGTGAAGTTTTTCATGAATTTTAGAGAAAATTATTTGAATCAAAGTGTGCTCTCAGATATGAAGACTAAAAATCTGTTATGTAATTTTAGTGGCACAGATGCAGATAAATTCATTAGGAATAACACATTGCAAAAGTTGCAAGGAGAGTAATTTTGAACTTATAAATATAAATTAGATTTAAGATTATAAAAGAGTTTTGATTCTGAAAATAAAATTTAGAGAATTCCAAGACATGAGCAAATTTTTATGCTTTAGTCTGAATATCTTTAATGGTTCAAAACAAATGGAGTTTTATGCCCAAGAACATTTTTGGCAAAAAGCAGAAATCTACTTATTCTAGCTCACAGTATTAAATAGAAAACTAAAGGAAGAGATCCATGTCTTTTTTATACATAATCAAAGTGGCCACTGATGTCAGTTATTAAAAAAAAAAAAAAACAGAACAGGACAAGACAGCAATACTCCTTCTTTTGCTCAGGATTGGGCTGAAACAGGGTTTGAGGACTATTATTAAGTCATGTAACTCATGTACAATATCCTTGAAGGAGTAGGCATGGGAGGATGTTTACATGTTAATGACTTGTTGAACTGAAAAAAATTGCCCATTATTACCAAATAATTAATAGTAAGGGTAGAATATCATAAAGAGATAAATTTCATAATTAGACACACCTGGCTTCAAAATCCATCACCACTACTGTGAAGGTGAGTGATTTTAACCCCATTAATGAACTCCACTGAACCTCATTTTCCTCCCAAGTAGTTGGATGTAGAATAGAATGGTGATTACTGCTATTATTGGTTCTAGGGGAACATTACCTGACTTTGAATCCCAGTTCTGACACCTGGGAGCTGTTTCAGAAAATTATTGTTTTCTCAAAATGTGCCTCTTTCATCTGTTTAAAGGATGTGATGACAGGATTACCTTGTATCAATATAGATTCAGCTGCAAATACAGAAACTGTTCTAACTTGGTAGAACAGATGAATTTATGCCAAAGAGATTTTAGAAATATTGAAAAGACTGAATAAACAGACTCTATACTTTTCTGAACAGAATGTTATTTACCATTGGGCCACAGTTTCCCAACCATAGCTAAAACACCCTGTCGTGCTGCTATAATGGTAGCCAGTTCACAGGGATGCCAAATGTTAGTTTCCAGTTTTGAGCCCCAAACAGTGACATGTGTTGGAGACAAGGAAAACTACTATATTAAGTTGTTTTGACCTATTTAATAAGTGGAACACAATATATGTGTTAAAGCTTACACTATATGAACACTATATGGATTTGAGAGTTTAGATTCTTAGGAGCACTAAGGGGGGAAAAAATGAGATACTAAGACATTTTGAACCAAGAAAGTTTGAAAACTTTTGTCATAGAAACTTTGGAAACTTTTGTCAAACAGCTCACAGAAGCTTCAGGAAGAATGAATACGTGGGCTTTATGCTGAATTTCCAAAAATGTTTCACAAAGCTCATGTTACAGAAATGGGCCAGCCACCAATGGCAGTGTGGCTCCCTCCCAAATTGGTAAATTGTCATTATAGCTATTGGCCTGAGAACCTAGTCACCTTGGCTAAAATCCACATGCCTTGGCTCTCTCCCTACTTGGTTCTAAATTTAAGTCTCACATGAATGCATCTGACTGGTGGACACTAAATCACATCAAGTTCACATTAATTAAAATTATATCAAATTAAAAATTCAAATCTTCACTCACACTGGTTCAATAGACTCACTTTAAGTACTCAATAACCAAGAGGGGCTATGGTATTGGGCAGTGCAGGAAGAGAATAGGACCATGATTACAGACAGTGCTTTTTGGGAAAACCATTAGCTGTATCTGTCACAGTTTCATTTGGATCCTTTCCTACTTTACTCTCTTTGTTCCATTTTCTTCCTTTGCTCCATATCTTGGGTCAGTCTGGCAGGAATATTAACCTTGTGATGAGACTTTCATGTAAATTCAGATTTATGACTGATTCTAATTTCTCAACAATTTTTTTTTCAACTTTATATCTGACTTTCTCTGATTTTCTATTATAGTTATAGATCAAGGTCAGCACTATTGGTATTCTAGGTTGGCAGATTTTTGTTGTGTGTGTGTGTGTGGGGGGGGGTACTGCTATTCACATTGTTAGGATGTTTAGTGGTACCACTGAGCTCTACACACTAGATCCTAGTAGCACCCTAGCTTAAATTGTGATAACCCAAAAATGTTTCCAGCCATTGCCAATGCCCCCGGGGGGAGAAGAGAATTCCCGGTATGGAAGGCCCATCTACAGTGAAACTAAGACATATCCCTTGGATCAATCAGACACTGAAAATATGTTTCCTGTCGCCTTGATTCTTAGCCTAGAGTGTATCATTGGGTTTCTTCATTTGAACCGACCAATCCTGGAGAAAAAAGGAAGGGACATCACTTCCGCCGGCGTCATATCCTGTGACATCACATCTGCTGCCTCCTCACTCTCTTTGACCTTTGAAATTTTCAATAAACCGTGTGTCCTTTTCAGTTGATATCTGTGTCCTGGCGCCTTCATTCCTTAGCCTAGAGTGTGTAATTCGAGGATTCGTTCATTCCAACCGACCGACCAATCCGGGAGAAGGGAGGAAGGGACATCACTTCCGACTGCCTCATGTCCTGTGACATCACATCCGTTTCTGGACTAGCACTCTGTAATCCTAGATACTTTCAATAAACCGTTTGTCCGTTTCAGGTTACATCTGCATCCTGGCGCCTTCCTCCATTAGCCTAGAGTGTGTCATTGGGAGGTTCATTGGAACTGACCATCCCGGAGAAGGGAGAAGGGACATCACTTCTGCCTGGGTCATGTCCTGTGACATCACATCCACTGCCTGCCTCGCCCTCAGTAACCCTAGAATAGGGTCAATAAACCGTGTATCCGTTTTTTTTTTTTTTTTTACATCTGCGTCCTGGCACCTTCATTCCTTAGCCTAGAGTGTGTAATTCAGGGATTCGCTCATTCCAACAGACCAATCCAAGAGAAAGGAGGAAGGGACATCACATCCGCCTGCCTCATGTCCTGTGACCTCACATCCGCTGCCTGACTCCTCCTCTGTAACCCTAGAAACTTTCAATAAACCGTGCGTCCGTTTCAGTTTACCTCTGTGTCCTGGCGCCTTCTTTTTGTAGCCTAGAGTTTGTCAAGGGGGTTCATTCATTCGAACCGAACAATCCGGGAGGAAGGAGGAAGGGACATCACTTATGCCTGAGTCATGTCCTATAACATCACATCCGCTGCCTGACTCGACCTCTGTAACCCTAGAAACTTTCAATAAACCGCATCTGTTTCAGTTTACCTCTGTGAGCTGGTGCCTTCTTTCCTTAGCCTGGAGTGTGTCATTGGGGGGTTCGTTCATTAGATCTGACCAATCCGGGAGAAGGGAGGAAGGGACATCACTCTGCCTGCGTCATGTCCTATGACATCACATCCGCTTCCTGTCCCCCCCCCCCCCCGTAACCCTAGAAATGTTCAATAAACTGTGTGTCCTTTTCAGTTTACATTTCCGTGCTTGCGCCTTTTTCCCTTAGCATAGAGTGTGTGTTTGGGGTTTCGCTCATTCAAATTTACCATCCCGGAGAAGGGAGAAGGGACATCACCTCCGCCTGCGTCATGTCCTGTGACATTATATCCGCTGAGTGCCTCCCCCTCAGTAACCCTAAAATAGGGTTCAATAAACTGTGTATCCATTTCAGTTTGCATCTGTGTCCTGGCACCTTCTTTCCTTAGCCTAGCATGTGTCATTGGGGGATTCTTTCATTCGAACCGACCAATCCCTGAGAGAGGAAGGGACATCACTTCTGCCTGCGCCATGTCCTGTGACATCACATCTGCTGCCTGACTTGTCCTCTCTAACCCTAGAAACTTTCAATAAACCTTGTGTCCATTTCAGTTTACATCTGTGTCCTGGTGCCTTCTTTCCTTAGCCTAGAGTGTGTCATTGGGGGGTTCGTTCATTCGAACAGACCAATCCGGGAGAAAGGAGGAAGGGACATCACATCTGCCTGACTCATGTCCTGTGACGTCGCACCCGCTGCCTGACTCGAATTCTGTAACCCTAGAAACTTTCAATAAACCTTGTGTCCGTTTCAGTTTACATCTGCATGCTGGCGCCTTCTTTCCTTAGCCTAGAGTGTGTTATTAGGGGGTTCATTCATCGGAACTGACCAATCCGGAAGAAAGGAGTAAGAGACATCTCTTCCGCCTGCGTCATGTCCTGTGATATCACATCCGCTTCCTGACTCAAACTGTAATCCTAGGAACTTTCAATAAACCATGTATCCTTTTCAGTTTACATCTGCGTCCTGGCCCCTTCTTCCCTTAGCCTAGAGTGTGTCATTGGGCAGTTCGTTCATTCGAACCAACTAATCCAGGAGAAGAGAGGAAGGGACATCACTTCCTCCTGAGTCGTGTCCTGTGACATCACATACGCTGCATACTTCGCCCTCAGTAAACCTAGAATAGGGTTCAATAAACCGTGTGTCCGTTTCAGCATACATCTGCATCCTAAAGCCTTCTTCCCCTAGCCTAGAGTGTGTCATTGGGGGGTTCCTTCATTCGAACCAACCAGTCAGGGAAATGGGAGAAAGGGACATCACTTCTGACTTCTTCAAGTCCTGTGACATCACATCCGTTGTCTGACTCAAACTCTGTAACCCTAGAAACTTTCAATCAACCGTGTGTCCCTTTCAGTTTACATCTGTGTGCTGTCGACTTCTTTCCTAAGCCTAGAGTGTATCATTGGCAGGTTCGTTCATTCGAACCGCCAATCCGGGAGAAGGGAGGAAGGGACATCACTTCCGCCTGAGTCACGTCTTGTGACATCACATCCGCTGCATGCCTCGCCCTCAGTAAATCCAGAATAGGGTTCAATAAACCGTGTATCCATTTCAGTTTACATCTGTGTCCTAACGCCTTCCTCCCCTAGCCTAGAGTGTGTCATTGGGGGGTTCCTTAATTCGAACCGACCAGTCTGAGAGATGGGAGGAAGGGACATCACTTCCCCATGCTACATGTTCTGTGACATCACATCCGCTGTCTGACTCGAACTCTGTAATCCTAGATACTTTCAATAAACCGTGTGTCCATTTCAGGGTACATCTGCGTCCTGGCGCCATCCTCCCTTAGCCTAGATTGTGTCACTGGGGGGTTCTTTCATTCGAACCGGCCAATCCAGGAAAAGGGAAGAAGGGACATCACTTCCCCCTGCGTCATGTCTTGTGATATCACATCTGCTTCCGGGTCACACCTACTATCTCATCAACTCTGGACAGCCCCGGGGCTACCTCATGATGAGCACACCGCCCAGAGTTTATAACAATTTATCAAGTCTGGAGAGGCAGTGGGGCCTACCTTTTTGCTTGCTACCCATGAGCACTAAAAAAATAGATTATGAGGAAATGAATGAAATTAATAAATACATAAACAGCAAATAGTAGAAGGGAATGTAGCATCTAGATAAATTATTTGTAGGTGACTAGAATGTATCTTGGAATACTGCTAAATGAGCTGGTTGTGATAAAATGCTCTTCAACTTTGATTACACGTTTAATCACCTGGCAAACTTAGAAATGCTACTCCAACCTGGATCCACTCTGAAGATTCTGATTAAATATATCTCAGTGAATTCCAGAAATAGATTTTTTTTTAAGCTTCTCTGGTAATTCTAAAATATATCCAGACTTGCTAGTCTTTGCAAAATAGAAAATCACAGGGTGGTCTATGTGCGGTATGGGGGGTTTCCAAACTACTGGTTTTTGTGCTGTGGATCAGTTTCTAATTCAATAGGCTTGGAATATCTGCTTCAAAAATTACAGTTTTTGTCAGCCCCTCATGTGCCTATATGTTGTCAGGATTAAGAAGTTCTTTCTTAGCAGACAAATGTCATCTAGAATGAAACTTAGCCTGTGTGTCAGGTAATCCAAAAGTGGACAGGAACTTGACATATTTTGACAGATGTAGAAATCTGGATGGTAGCAGAGGGTGACTTTTGGATGTGGTAAAATGTAGGGAAGCCTGGTTTGGGGACCAGGTTCGAGGGGCAGAACCCCAGGCCAGAAAACAAGGTTGAATTAAGGAAACTGGTCATTATGTAGCAAAGGTTCTCACTGATTATAACACAGAAGTCAATGAAGTAAATATGAAGAATAAGGCAAAAAATGAAAAGAAGCATTGTTCCTACAAGGCAGTTGGGCATAGCTGAGGCTGATCCTTGAACTGTCTGGATTTATGGCATCACTCGCTGGTAATCAGATTAAGCCCTGAGCTGGTCAATGGCTAAATGACATCAGTTTAGAATATTGGGAGTCTTCAAATAAGAAACCCTGAAATACTTTTTAGCCTTTTGAATTTAATTCCTCATCCATTTTTCAACTTCTTTTTTATTTTCCTTCTTTTTTTTTTTTTTTTTTTAATTTGATATAGAGAGAGAGCACACAAGCAGGAGAAGCAACAGGCAGAGGGAGGGGGAGACATAGGCTCCCCACCGAGCAAGGAGCTTTATGCAGGGCTCAATCACAGGACCCTGGGATCATGATCTGAATTGAAAGCAGTTGCTTAAATGACTGAGCTACCAGGTGCCCCTATTTTTCAATTTCTAACCAGTCTAGAATTTGAGATTTTCTCAGGACCCAGATAACATTTAATTTTGGAAATATGTTCATAATATTTTCATTTTTAATGAGAAGATTAAGTTATCATTATTTCAGGGAAAATTTCTAGATTAGTTAAGATTATTCCAAAAAAATTAAGATTATTCCACTTACAAAGAACTCAAAAGTTATTAACATTTCAGAGCATTTTTTAAGTGTTCAAGCAGAAGCATTAAGAATCCGTCAGGCTCCAAGTCAGTTTTGTGTTATTTTTAATTCTCCAGAGTAGCATTAGATATTTTCTTCCTTGAAATTGGCTTTAGCTTTATGTATTAGACAGTATATAAAATATGTGACCAAATGTTAGAAAGAAGCACTTAACTTATTCTTAATTAGTAACTAGTTATTGACTAGCATTTCCATTTGGAAGACTTTTGAACAAATCACTTTTCTTTTGTTACACAGTGAGCCAATCATCTTAATTCTAACTCAGGTTTATGTCACAATATTCAACTCTTTCACTTTATAGAAGCACAATTCATATACTAAGACTTACATGAATTCCAGAAGCCATTAAAGTTTAGATAAAAGTTTTGTTTTGTTTGTATTTGTTTTGTTTTGATTTTGATTATAGGCTGCTTAGATAACCATTTTGTCAGCAGCCCAGAGTTCAAAATTCTAGTTAGTAATTCCCTCCTAATCTTTGTTGCCAAATATGTTTACCCAGAACTCCCTGGTTGTTGAATCTACTCAGCTGTTTTACATTCAAAGAATTCACTTTTCTTCCATTTTTGCCCACCCTTCTATGACTTACAGTATAGTAAAAATGAATGAGTAATTGCTCAAGCCACTCTCATCTGTGGCTTACACAGACTCACTGTCACCTGATTAAAATGCACTCTGTTCAGCTTCACAAGAGAAAATATTTTTGTGTTACTTGACAAATAGTGTGAGAGTCCTCTTTGGTTACAAATTCAAGACATATCCCTCCAGGTATACATGCTTAATTGAGGAGAGAACAAAAATAAAATAGTCAGCTATTATAAAAAAAAAAAAAAATCCAGCTCAAAGAGTTACAATTGTAGCCTTTACCATAAACCGCTTCAGCCTTTTACACTCACTGCTTCCTCTGTCTAGAATTACCTATTAGCTTCTTTTCATGGCTGGGGTTCTTGTCATTCAGGTATCGCTCAAAGAAGATCTTTTCAGTTTATCCTTCTCTGAACACCTAATTTACATTTATTGTCTTACAGTATTTTCTGCAAACCATTGAAATGATCTCATTCTTACATTTATGTGTTTATGTTTATTTTCTCTGTTTGTATTTCTGTTCCACCTTAAGAACAAGGATTGGATTTGTATCATTCACAGCAGTTTGCTAACTGTCAAGAAAAATGTCTGACCTCATAAGAGGTGCCTGATTATTATTTCCTGAATGAATGTGAATACGAGTATATTACCTACACTGCCTGAGTTTTAGTTCCCTCAATTTGAAAATTGTGATAAAGATAATGTCTTTAGCACATGATAGTTGTGAGGCTTCAACAAGGTAGTACACCTAGGAAAAATGTTGTTATTTTTAATGAGGCTTGTAGCAGAGAAAATTGCCAAATGAATGTTCTCAGTGTTCACACCAAAGAAGTGGCTTTTTATGTGATCATCAGTAAATAACGTCAAAAGCAGCATTTTTCAACATGTGGTGTCCATAGACAACCCATATCAGAATTACATGAGCTACTTTACTTTTTTCCTGACTTATGAATCTCTGAGAATGGGCCAAGAAGCTCAGTATTAAAAACAAACAAACAGAAATGAAATCTTGCCATTTGCGACAACATGGATGGAACTAGAGGGTATTATGCTTGCGAAATAAGTCAATTGAAATAAGCCAATCATATGATCTCCCTGACATGAGGAAGTGGAAATGCAACGTGGGGGTTTGGGGGGTAGGAAAAGAATAAATGAAACAAAATGGGATCGGGAAGGAGACAAACCATAAGAGACTCTTAATCTCACAAAACAAACTGAGGGGGCCCGGGGGTGGGTATAGGGAAACTGTGGTTGGGTTATGGATATAGAGAGGGTATGTGCTATGGCAAGTGCTGTGAAGTGTGTAAACATGGCGATTCACAGACCTGTACCCCTGGGGCTAATAATACATTATATGTTTATAAAAAATTTTTTTAAAATATTAAAACAAACAAACAAAAAAGCCCTCTGGGCTATTTTTATGTACAGCAGAGTTATGAAGTACTATCACATATACCTTAACACCTGGACTAATGAATCTTCTAGGAATAAAATACCTTTATAACAAATTGAACTCTTTTAAATGGGAAAAAAATGACATTGTAATCATGAGCTTTGAGCCTTGTATCTAGCCTTATAACTCAGATGAAAGTAAATCTAACTTATAAAAATGGTGAAATCTATAAAAGTCACTTATTTTGAAACTACTTTTACTGTAGCCTTTTCATTGTTTGTTCTTGCCTCAGGCAGAAAGATCTTTGGCTATTGGAATCCAGAGTGGTGTTTACCTTTTTTTAAGGATTTTCCCTATTAAAATAGAAACAAAGCAAAATAAGAATCCTCTTGTTAGTCTTTTACATTTGACATTTTTATTACCCTTTAAGAAAAATGAGCATTTGTGAGTTAACATATACATTTGTGCCTTGTATCTCTATAAAATAAATAAAAAGCTTTGTCACAAAGAAAAGGAACCATATGAAACCACCACCACACTTTGATAGACAAATTATTTGTTATGTATGGGGGCAGGTGTAGGAAGTTGCTGTAAAATCAAATCAAGACTAAGCCTCAGGCAAATGGACTTTACCTATTTTTGAGAGAATCTGAAGTGGTTTTGGATTGTGTGAGGGGAATGGAGGTGTAGGTAAGGATTAGAAGGCCTGTAACATAGTGATGTGCTAAGGAGTGACTACTGGTGTTGAAGGCATTTGCTTCTTTTTCCACATGAATTTTATCCCACAGTTAGAGTTTGTCCACCTTACCCTGTCCAAAGCAGTAATTTGGTCAGAGTTTAGGGAATACATTTGCTTTTTCCCCTCAATTACAATACTGCAATACTATAATCCACAATCTACCTAAATTGCACATTGATAACACGTCTCTAAGCCTCTTTTACTGTCATAACCATTCCTGGAGAGGGAATTTCACTGAAGCACTGAAATCTATGGACTTTATTAATAGAACTAATTTGAGAATTGGACTCACCACAGTGCATTGTTTCATTGTCACCAGGTAGCTAGCTCCTCTGGCTGAGGTCTACTTGTGTTTTAGTCTGAGCACAGTGCTTATTCTATTTTTAAGAAAAAAAATTAAGTCATAGGATTGCATTAATAGCAATATATAAATATTAACTGTAATACATAGTGTAATATAAAATATAAATAAGTATAATCATATTCAAGGTTTTATTTAATAAGACCTAGGTATACAAATGTTATGCTCTGTAGCTTTGTGTAATATGCATTTTCTTCTATGTCTGACCTGTGATGCATTTGATACATAAAAATCATGTATATTATTATGTAAAAGTTAGTAATATCAGATATATATTTTTAGGGTTGTGTACTTTCTAAAATATTCTGCCACACATTCTTTAATGTAATTATTACATCTGTTTAAGTTAGTAAGGAAATGATATGATTTGCTATCAAGGGAGTAGAGCCTAATAATTTCAAATTCAGATCATTCTATTTCTTTCTCCTCAACTCACATTGTCTCTAGTTGTAGTTCTGAGATTTCATTTCTTTGGCAACATGTGGGTTATTTTTTGACAAGTTTATATTTGCAAAGGACATTTTATTTTAGTATACAATTTCAATTAGGTAAGTTAAATAAGAAATACAAAGTACTGGGTACCTGGGTGGCTCAGTGGGTTAAGCCTCTGCCTTTGGCTCAGTCATGGTCTCAAGGTCCTGGAATTGAGCCCTTCATCGGGCTTTCTGCTCAGCAAGGAACCTGCTTTCCCCTCTCTCTCTGCCTGCCTCTCTCCTGCTTGTCATCTCTTTCTCTCAAATAAATAAATTAATTAAAAAAAAAAGGAAATACAAAGTACTGGTTTTCTTCTCTGCATGATGGAAGAGCTATTTTAATTTTTTACCTACTTTGTGTATATATACATAGTTTTGTTTTTTAAAAACATTATTAATCTCTCTTATTTTCTAAGCTGAATATCATCATGGAAGATTGAATGTATCCTATGCATTAATAAAATCTCAGTATCTAAGCAGGCTAATGAAACAATAAACTAATCTCCTCTGGAATAATTGCCACATTATTTACATGTTATTTAGAAACAAATTCTCAAATTACATATATGCTTATGCAGTGTTTTTCTAAGCATTTCAAGTTGTGTAACATAATTGTCAAATTATGTTAAATTCTTATTATGAGTTATATAATTGAAAATTACAATTTTTACATAAACATGTGAGACAAACACAACAGAAGATTTAATTTAGGCTAAATCATTCACTTAGTTTCCCATAAGATAGATTCAATAAATGAGCTTTTAAAAATCTGTTTGCATAAATCAAGCACTAATTTTGGGGACTATCAAAAGAAATCAGTTTTCAATGGCTTATCTTTTAAAATCATCTATATGAAATAACAAATATTTCATCAACAAGCCTCAACAAGAACATACACATGCAAAGGATATTTATGTAACAACTTTGGCCAGTTGGCACACACACAAGAATCTTGAAGTTATAAGATATTTCTAAGTAGCACTAGGAAGAACACAATTCATAATAATTTATATTCTTTCCTGCCTAGTTTTCTCCCATATCTATGCTCTGGCATGGTGATTGGTTCTCCTGGTTCTAGAAATTCATTTTCTCATTTTTAACATGAAGTTAAAGTTTATTGCATTCTCTGTCTTTATGATTTTTCATACTATTAATAGTAGATTATATGTTGTAATAGTATTTTTCTTTACTGATATATATGTATTTTGAAGATACACTGGAATAAACTGGTTCATCCAGTTTGTCCTATAGAAACTGAGCAACTTTTCTCTCATTCCCCTCTTGAATACAAACCAATTAAAATTTCATTCCCCACTACTTCAAAAATTCCGTGTTTATGATATCAATAAATTTCAAGTGGCCAAATCCAATGATCAGTTGTTTTGTCTTATTTTGGTTCTTTTTCCTCCCTGCAAGGTCCTTTTCCATCTCCTTTGGGTGGTTTCTCCTCACCTTGCTGATCTTGAAATATTGCAGTTTCTATTTCTACTAATTTTTAAGTGATGATATATCCATAAATGTAAAAAGAGTCAGTACACTTGAACTTTCTAAATTTTTATTTCCAGCCTAGATCTTGTTTCTGAAATTCTGAGTTATACTTCTAAGTACCTATGAAATATTGCCACTTGCAAACCTGATAGATATACCCCACTTAGCTTGTCCACAATTAAATTCAAGAGTTTCAACCTAATAGCAAATCTTTCTTCACAGTATCTTCATCTTCAGAAATGGCAATTCCATTTTTCTAATTACTTTAGACAAACCTTCATCTATTTATTTATTAATAAACTTTATTTTTTTTAGAATAATTTTAGGTTCACAGCAAAACTGAGCAGAAACTACTGAGTTCCCATATACTCCCTTGTCTCCACACATATACAACCTTCCCCTGATATCACCATCCTGGACCAGAGTGGTAGATTTGATATAATTGATGAGCCTACATTGACATATCATTGTCACTTGAATTCCATAGTTTACATTAGAGTTTACTCTTGATGTTGCACATTCTATAGGTTTTGACAAATCCTTTTTTCTCCCTGTTTTATTTTATTTTATTTCTTTTCAGTGTTCCAAAATTCATTGTTTATGCACCACACCCAGGGCTCCATGCAATATGTGCCCTCCATAATACCCACCACCAGGCTCACCCAACCCCCTAACCCCTTCCCCTCCAAAACCCTCAGTTTGTTTCTCAGAGTCCACAGTCTCTCATGGTTTGTCACCACCTCTAGTTTCCCCAACTCCCTTCTTCTCTCCATCTCCCAATGTCCTCTGTGTTCTTCTTCATGCTCCACAAGTAAGTGAAACCATATGATACTTGACTCTCTCTGCTTGACTTATTTCACTCAGCATAATCTCCTCCAGTCTCACCCATGTTGATACAAAAGTTGGGTGTTCATTTTTTCTGATGGAGGCATAATACTTTATTGTATATATGTACCATATCTTCTTTATCCATTCATCCATTAAAGGACATCTTGGTTCTTTCCACAGTTTGGTGACTGTGACCATTGCTGTTATAAACAATGGAGTACACATGGCCCTTCTTTTCACTACACATGTATCTTTGAGGTAAATACCCAGTAGTACAATTGCAGGGATCACAAGTAGGCAGAGAGAGAGAAGGGGAAGCAGTCTCCCCGCTGAGCAGAAAGCCCGATGCGGGGCTGATCCCAGTATCCCGGGATCATGACCTGAGCTGAAGGCAGAGGCTTTAACCCACTAAGCCACCCGGGCACCCCCTAAAAGTTCATTTTTGCTTTTGTTTCCTTTGCCTTTGGAAAAATATCTTGAAAGAAGTTGCTGTGGCCAATGTCAAAGAGGTTACTGCCTCTGTTCTGCTCTAGGATTTTGATAGATTCCTGCCTCACCTTGAGGTCTTTTATCCATTTTGAGTTTATCTTTGTGTATGGTATAAGAGAATGGTGGAGTTTCATTATTCTACACATAGGTCTCCAATTTTCCCAGCACAATTTATTGAAAAGACTGCCTATTTTCCCATGTATATATTTTTTCCTGCTTTGTTGAAGATTATTTGACCGTAGAGTTGAGGGCCCATGTCTGGGCTTTCTGCTCTGTTCCACCGGTCTATGTTGACAAATGCTTCTATTATCTTATAACCAGCCAACACACATTTCTCTTGCTTCTGTGTTCCAAAAGTATGCAGACCTGAAGCCATTTTGCCACCTATATCATGGGTTTTTAATTATAGAAAAAGCTTCTTCTCCATCTTCTCCTTCTCTTTCTCCTCATCCTCCTTTTTCTCCTTTGTCTTCTTGTCCTCCTCCTCCTCCTCTTCCTCCTCCTCTTCTTCCCCTTCTCCTCCTCCTTCTTTTTCTTCTTCTTCTTCTCCTTCTCCTTCTTCTTCTCCTTCTTTAGAGAGAGAGAGAATTAGCAGGGAAGGACAAAGGGAGAGGAAGAGAGAGAATTTTAAGGAGGATCCATTCAGGGAGCCAGATGCAGGGCTCAGTCTCACAACCCTGGAACCATGACCTGAGCCAAAATCAAGAGTGGGATGCTGATTGACTGAACCACCCAAGTGCCCTTGAAATAACTTCTTATCTGTGTATCCATCCCATAAACCTGTCTCCACAGAGCTCAGTGTGATTCCTTAAAGATTGTTAAATATATCTATATTAGTTTCTCTGTCATCTTACACTTGCTCATTTCTATTCACCCACACTAGCTTTCTCAGTGTCTCTATAAATATCAAAGATACACCCTTCTCAGGGCCATGGACACTAGTTCTCCCCTTTATTCAGACCTCTTTTTTCCCCCTGGTTATCAAAAAAAGCTTAATCTCCAACTTCATTCTTCTCTATGTTCAGTTTCACTTTCTAAAAAATGAAATCCATGATGACACTTTGTAAGTGAAATCCATGGCGCCACTACTTGCCTTACAGTATTATCACTATTAATGTATGTATGCAAGCAAATATATATTTGTCCAATCTATCTTTACTTCATTATTTCTTCCACTACTAGAATATAATATCCAAAAACAAAGGAGTGTGTTAGCTTTATTCAGTGGAATATGCATAGTCCTTGAAAAGTGTCTGGAATATAGAAAACATATAAATAGTTTTGAATAACTGTTTCATGAATGACATGCAAATTAAAATCTCAAGGTGATTTTATGGAACTTGAACAGTTGTCTTTGGAGTACTATGCCTCCATCAGAAAGGATGAATACCCAACTTTTGTAGCAACATGGACGGGACTGGAAGAGATTATGCTGAGTCAAACAAGTCAAGCAGAGAGAATCAAGTATCATATGGTTTCACTTATTTGTGGAGCATAACAAATAGCATGGAGGACAAGGGGAGATGGAGAGGAGAAGGGAGTTGAGGGAAATTGGAAGGGGAGGTGAACCATGAGAGACTATAGACTCTGAAAAACAATCTGAGGGTTTTGAAGGGGCGGGGAGGGGGAGGTTGGGAGAACCAGGTGGTGGGTATTAGAGAGGGCACGGATTGCATGGAGCACTGTGTGTGGTGCAAAAACAATGAATACTGTTACACTGAAAAAAATAAATTAATTTAAAAAAATAAAAGAGGAAGAGATAGCTCAAGATTCAGAAATCAATCCTTTCACAATTGTTTCATGATAGTTTTAGGGTGTACAGTTATCCTCAATCTCAGTAAGTTGTGTACATTAAATATGGACAGCTTTTCTATGTCAACTGTACCTTAACAAAGTGGTTTAAAATTGTAAAAAAAAGTCATGAAAAGGTTAATGAGTAAAATATTAAAACAACCTCATAAAAATGGGTAAGTTTTGAACATATAATTCACAAACAAATACATGGAATAATGAATAAACCAGTAAAGAGGATGATTAACATCATTACCCATTTAAGTTAAAAGCACAATGAGTTGCCACTACACATCTACTGGAATAACTAAAATAAAAATACTGATATCAAGTATTTGCAAGAACTCTAAAAGCAAATGAAATTCCTTTACTTGACTGGTTGACAAGTAAATTTGTGTAATGCTTTGGAAAATTGTTTGACGGTATTCTATGAAGTGAAATATTCACTCATGTTTTCAACTTCTAAGTATTTATCTAAAATAAATGATGACACATGTCTATAACTCTAAACAAAAAATTTATACACTATTATCTATAACATTCACACTCATAATGGCCAGAAACTAAAAACAACCCAAATGCTTCCTGATAGGTGGATGGATAAACATATTGTGCTATAACCACAAGATGTAAATCTGGCGAGCAATAAAAATAAAGGAACTCATGATGTATGCAAAAATATAGATGGATTACAAAAGTTTTGTCTTGAGCGGGGAGGGAAAAAAAAAGCCATGCACAAAAGAAATCATGACTCCACCTATAGGAAATTCTAAAACAAGCAGAACTAATCTACAATGACAGAAACACATTAAGGTTGTGTGGGACTGGGAGTAGGGGAGGTTAACTGCAGAGGGGAACACCAGAACGTTTAAAGGTGATGAAAATGCTTTGATCTTGGTTGTGGATGTACGTAAACAGACTTCTGCATTGTCAAAACACCTCAATCTGTACCAAAAACTCTCATTTTATTACATCAACTTATACCTGAGCAAAGTATCTTAAGAAAGAAAAAAATGTACATAAACAGTAAAATTTTGGTAAATGATACTTTACTTTATAGATCCATTCAATTGTATTTTTTATTAAATTTTCTATTTTTAACCAAGTTCTTCACCATGAAATTTGCAGTAGATAATCTTCATCAGATTATATAAATATAATCAAAACCTAACAGTGACTATTACAAAGACAATGAAAACCAACGAATGAACCAATCTTGTATTTAGTGGTATATTTTACAAATACCATGTATTACAGAACATGAGTTTCAAGCCTGTCCTCTGTGACCCCAACATTCAAAAGGTCCATTAACTTTAAATACAACTGTAGGTATCCTCTATGCAGTAATATTCATGACCAGAGAGAGCTAGGTTCAAAGATATGAATGCCATTTACTGAATCATTTCTAATATTTTTCTTATTAATTAATTAATTAATCTTACAGGGAATACTCTGGAAAGGAATTAATATACATATTTATGTATTTCAAACTTCAGAAATCCCCCCTTTTATCTTAAGAATAAAAGACATATCTTATAATCAACTGTTTGGTGGTAGTTTTGCTTCTCTGCTTCTTGGAGAATATCTTTGCTCGGATTCCCACTCAATAAATATCATTGAGCAACTTTATAAGTAATGCACAGATTAAAACTGAACTATACAATTTTAAATTGCTTTATGATATTTAGAGTTGTCAGTGACTATTTCTCAGTATTTTGTAATCACATTTGTCATTTGCACTTTTGCTAGATTATAATTAAAACTTAGTGTTTTCTTCTACCTGTTCATCATGAGCTGGCCACATTTAGTTGAACCAATGTTTACTGGGCATCTCTGATATGTCACATATTGTTTTAAATACTAAAAGCAATGAAATCAATGAACAAAATAGACAAGAGTCTTTAAATATATTAGACATATATTCTAATATTGTAAGCTCCTTAATGAACAAATAAATAAAGTATACAAAAAATTCAATGGTGAAAAGCTTTCCCTTCTTTACCTTAAAATCATATTTCTATTAATGTTCAGTCTGAAAGATCAGTCTGACTGGATCACACATAGCCTTAAAAACCTTCAAATAACTCTTTCACATAGGGATTGTTTTCAAACCTAGTCGCAAGAAAAATCATTTTAGGAGTTTCGTTTTGACTGTTTTGTCCCCCCCCCCCATTTTCCAAAGTTAGAGCCACTACATGAAAAATTATGGAAGGGGCACCCTCTAACATAGCAGATCTCCCTAGGGAATTCTGATATAACATTCACAGTCCACAGCTGAAGAGGACAAAATATAATCTCACAAACAGGGTATGCAAAGCACTCCATCTTCAGGCCACACTTTTTCTACTTTTTATATACCTTTAAGTTAAAATCGTATTAACTATACTTCCCTCAACATGGTGATAGTTTTTCATGACACATTACTTTTTCTGGTTTTACATTTTCACCACCTTGTTTGCCCACTCCCTTTATCCCCAGAAAAACTCATTCTCATACTTAAGACTTTCCTCAGAAATCATCTCCTTCAGGGAGACTTCCCTGACTCTTTAGACAGTACTGAGTCTCCTCTGCAGTGTTTATGTCTGAGACAAAACTCCATACCTTGCACTTCAGCCTTGTCTACTTGTTTATAGAAAAATATTCTCCTAAGATAATTATAAAAATATCCCAGGCCAATAGTTAAAATTTCAAGGGACATGGCCTACAATAACAGCCTTATACATAAGATTCATTTATTTATTCATTTGTAAGTCTGGCTATATGTCCCAGCATGTAAGTTTAAAAGAGCTTGAGTTCAAGTATATGACCTTTCCAAGTTGATTACATGGAAGGGATCCAAAAAGTTGGGTAAAGTTTGGCAAGACCAACCCAGCTGTGGTAAATGAAAGAATAGTGCATAAAAGAGTCAATAAAACAAAATATCTTGCATAAAATTCTTGCCATTTGAGGCATTCTGATGAAGTCTATGGCATGGTGTGAGGAGAATTCTAGGTTGCTTGCAATGCCACAACTCTGACAGGCAGCAAGATGTTTGTTCACAGAGGGATCACTGCAGTGTCTCAGAATTCAGGGAACTGGGAGAGTCTGGATATCATTAGCAGATATGTCAAGTACATGGTGTAAGATAAGAATTCAGAAATATGTAAACAAAAAAAAAAAAGAAGAAGGAGGAAGAGGAGGAGAATTGGTATCAGATAGCTTAGCTGAAGAGTAAAGAACAGGTCTTGTGAATGATGAGCCTAATGTGTTATTGAAAAACTTGATTCTTAGTAGGAAGTGTGTTCCCTGGGTTCACACAATGGACACATGGGTCTTTGACAGTAAGACTTATCACAATTTCTGGTGTAATAGTAAGGTTAAGTAAACAACATATTACTGGTAATCCTAATAAGAATTATCTGCATTACAGGGTCACTTATATTTACATATGAGACCTATAAAAATGGCAAGTGATTTGGGTTGCTGAGAAAGATAAGCATAGAGAAAATGAAAGGCATTTAGGCATTTACCCTGGAAATATAACATGGGTAAGACATAGATATTTCTACTTATGGGAGGCAAGCACATAAAAATAATCAAAATACAGAGCGGAAATTCTATACTAGTTTTGAATCACCCTGGAAATATAGTTGGGAAGCCATCTAATTGCATAAGGAGCCAAAAGTTTCTGCTGACCAGGAACACTGCCTTAAACTCCAACCCCTGAGGTTGGTGTTTGGAGGGCAAACCATTGTGTTTCATGAATTCCTTAAAAATGAGGACATAATAGTTTTATGCAGAAGAACAACATAAAGATAATAAATAGCTATAGACATGGGTAGGTTTATTAATTATATTTTCTTGTTGTCAAAAAACGTCAACAAGCACATTTGAGGACTGAAATGAAGTGTTGGTTATGGTTTGGTGTTGACAAGGGAGTGCAGATCCCTGGTACCGACCATGCCTCTATAACTTTAACATATATATAAATTGCCACGGAATTTATTAAACTATAACTTCTGATGGCGTGATGGAGTGAGTCTAGAGTAGAATTTGAGATTCTGCATTCTCAATAGCTTTGAGCTGATTGATGCCAGTGCATCTGGTCCTGGGTCCACATTTGAATACCTAGACAAACGGGACACTTCCACTGAATATTCACAAGTTGAAAGCAGAAGCAGCTAGCCTCCTCTGAAAGAAAAAAAGTTGAAAAGAGAAAGGCAAAATTTTTCTACATTACAATTTTGACTGAATTAGATTTTGTTTAAGCATCTGAGTGTCTCCTACTCTTCAGTTAGTTGGATAACTGATGAGAAAGAAAAATGCAATGGATATGACAAGTTAGGTTAAACACTTTGTTATCCCGGGGATGGTGCTGTTTCTCACTTATTTGTATTGTTGTACTAGCTACTAAATTGAAGGAGGGGGCATTATTTATGTGGTAGCACTAAGGAAGATTTTCAATATATACACAAAAAAAGAGAGTGGTAAAACCTCTCTAAGGAATTATAAACTCAACAAAATGTTGAGTTAAAAATTATATTTTTCACTTGGAAAATTATGGTCAGTTATTTTAGTATAGTATATTATACTACATAGTATTTTAGTATAGAAAATATTGTAAATGTTTTGTATTATATATTTTATATTACAAATACATTGTGTATATGAATTGACACTATATCCAATGTGATCATTTTAGTCCATGTAACTAACTTAATATTAGACATTAACTTCCATTTCAGAAAATGTAGATAGCATAGATAGATTATCCCTTTTGAAAATGTATGATCAGAATATGATAATATACTTATATATCTCTTTATCTTACATAGAACTTGTTTTTTCATATGTGAGATGGGAAAAGAAGCATTGACTAAGCTAAAGAAAAAGGGAACATACTGCTGCTGAAATTACATTAAAAATCATAGTCATAAAATACATATACTAAATCAAAACTTAGTTCAAAACACATGGAGAATGTATATTGCATTTAAGTGATAGTCTTACTTTTCATTTAAGAATTTGTTTTCTGTTATTGGACTGCTTCATTAGTAGCTACTTATTGATAACTTCATCTGTTACAGATTTCCACCACATTGAATGTTTTTTGCTTTAGTGAAAATAGAAACTATCCTATTTATTTTTATTCTTAATCTATAGCTTTTTAAAAATGCTATCTTATTTTCAGGTTAAAATTAATTTTCCTATTTGTAACTACACTGAAAGTGTAATTATGTAATGTCAAATGCAATATTTACTCATAAAATAAGTTTTCTAGTGGTCTCACTGTTATTTTTCCACATATCTAAGAGCATCATGACTTTTTAAAATGATACTTTCATTTTCTTAGCAAATGCATATAACACAGTGAACTCATCATGGTATTTTATAGAAAAATGCACATAATTTCAGTGTAAAGATGATTGTGAGACCATTTTACATAGATCTCTCACATTTCTGCATGTTTTGTGAACAGAGATACTGACAGTTTTGGTTTTGGATCATCTTTCAAGATTTCAAGAAAATAGCCTTGGAAGATAAAGAATCTCCATCCAGTACAAAGGAAAGATTTGTTTGCTCACCAGTATTATAAAGATGATGTCTGCCTCAGGGTGAAGATGGATTACATTTGCTTGGAGCCTCTTTAAAAGATTTGCTGTTTCCTGGGCTCCAGGGTTCCTCACTGGAATGAAGCTGCCATGCATGCGACGGATACCTTGACCCTTTTCTGTGTCAATTCTGTAGGACTAGGGTGCAAGAAGGATTAATAGTAATTTGAAGTTCATCTACGTGCTGTGTCTTGAGGGTGCTGTGAGTAATTAAATGAAATCCTTAGTCTCTAACCTAGGAGTGTCCTGTTTTCTGCCAGCCTACAGGAAACCATGGCAGGTTAACTTGTTAGGTTGAAGGTAGTGTGAAAGTTAATACTTTTCACAGTTCTTGAGAAAGATTCACTTCAAGTATTTTCCCACGAAAATTATCTCTTCTAACTGCCTTAGCTGTGTTCCCTAGCAAGAGATTACTCTCGTGACTTTACCTCTCCACGTATTCCAAAACTTCTTCATCAATCTAGTTCTAGTCCAATCCGCCATGCCTGAAAAGTAAGTTGTTGAGCTTATTTCAAATCATCAACCATGAATCTTTAGAACCTTACCTTGGATTGTGTTGGCATATTAGCATTTTAAATATGATACCACTAATAATGTAATGCCATAATGTGCCTGAGAAACTGAATTTTTAATTTAATTTTAACTTTGGTAATTTAAACATAAACAGCAGCCTGTGGCTACTGGCTATCTTTATAAATGTATGCTGTCATACATTGGGACAGTTACAACGATTTGCTATTTTGATAGGGAAAAGCCTACTAAACAAAATCTTCGCAAATCGATTATTCAGACCTGCCCATCTCTTTATCCTGCCATTACACCAATTTACT
Source organism: Mustela nivalis (assembly GCF_964662115.1). Lineage (NCBI taxonomy): Eukaryota > Metazoa > Chordata > Mammalia > Carnivora > Mustelidae > Mustela > Mustela nivalis. Next base: position 87,067,063 of record NC_139020.1, read on the forward strand.
CATTACCCAGTAAAATGCCCCATCTCAAGATATGACTGATTTTGGAATCCAGGAGATCATCACCTTAATTATTTCAGCTCATTCTTCTGCATGTCATTTATCTTCATATTTCTAAATATTTGTATACCATTATTTTTTTAATTTTAAAAAAGGCAGTCATTTTCTATGGACTCCCTATCACAAAACATGAAAATTACCTCTCTTCACTATTACATACACATACAGTTTCTTTAACCCCAAAGAGAAAAAAACACAATTTCTTTTAGTAGATTATTTATTTTCTGTATAGTTATAGATACATAAATAGTATTCAATAGCCAAGCCATGTATCAGAACATGATTACACTTCCTTTCTTTCTTACAACTTAGATTTCCCTGGGACAATTATTTTTTCTTCTTTTTCTGTTGCCTTAGTTTTATTGATAGCTATCTTTAATTCTTTTCTCAAACACATCAGGTTACCTGGAAGTTCCTCTTTTGGGTTTGCTCAGAGTAATTCCTCTGAGAAAGTTATTCCCTGAATCCAGTATGGAGTGCTTTCTCCCTACATGTTATCTTGATGCTTTTTTCACACCATCTTGGGGGTTTCTTTATTTTTTAAATATGAAATAGAAATAACTAGTAGAAGTAATAGAAAATACATAAATTCTCTAATATTTTAAAATAATTTCCATTTTTTTTTTCTTAACTGGATCCCATATTTTGACTTTTCCCTTGCATTTCTGGAGCAAGTCATCTAGTATCTTTCTGTGTAAAGACATGTGGAAAATTATATTTAATCAAACTGTGCATGCTTAAAATTATCTTATTCCACTCACACATTTATTAATAATATTGCAGACATATGATTGCAGCTTGGCAATATTTTTTTTCTCAGTATTTTGAAGAGACTATATTTTTATCTGCAAGAAATAAATTTTATTGTTTATAAGTCTGACTCCTGGTCCTTTATATTCAATCTTGTTTGTTTTTGTTTTTCCTCATAGGTGATTTTTATGAACTCTTTATCTTTGGTACTCTAATATTTCTTCCTTTTTCCTTTTTAAATTCATCATGCTTAGTACTCAGTAGGTGCTTTCAATATGGAAACAAGTTATCTTTTCAAGTTTCAATATGGAAACAAGTGAAGAATTTCTATTCTCATACTTTTGATATATTTTTTCCTTACAATTAAACTTACTTTCTCCTGGAACTCTTATTTGATATATTTTGGATTTCTTAGATTAATTTTTTGCTTCTCTTAACTTTTCTCTCCTATCTTCTATTTAACTTTTCCTTTTAATTTTAATTTATGGTCAATTTCAACATTTTTCCCCAGCTTAGATATTAAGCCATTAATTTTCAAAAATTTTTGCTTGTTTTATTTTGATGTGGCTTTGTTCATGGCTGCAATATGACTTTTATTTTCTATGAGGAATCTAAATATCTGTGTGTGTGTGTGTGTGTGTGTGTGTGTGTATAATCTCCTGATCCTTACCTCTATTTTTATTCTAATTCCTAATTATTAGATCCTCCCACATCAATACATTGGTTTATGTTTGATTTGCTATCTTTCATAATACAAATTTTCCTTAAAGATCTGGGATCATCTTTGGTGACAAGGCTCATTTGTGAGTGGATAAGACTTGTCAAAAGTGAGTTCCTATTACAAAATATGGCAGTGAACTGGCTTCCTCATTGTGGTCCTTCTAAATGTCTACAACTGCAGTTCTTGTATAATGGTCAAGTCAGTTTTCCAGAACAAATAGTTCAGTCTCTTTCTAAGGTCATGTAAACTTGCGAGATAGCACAGTGAGAGATGACTTGCAGAAAAACCCTTAGAGATTCATTTTTCTGTTTGGAGAATTATATATAATATCTCTGTTTCAGTCAGATACTTCATATCCAACCTCAGCTATGCTTGGGATTCTAAAAATTCACCATTTCTTTAGTTTGCTTCTTCAGAGAGAAAAACTTTGCTTTTGGGATGAGTGAGAGACTGTTGCTTACATGTGTGAAGTGGAGGCTAGTGTCTGAGAATCTATTTTCTCTTTATGCAAATGTTTTAAAAGTTTTCTACTTTCAGTGTCTCCCATTCCTGTTTCAAGTAATATCTTTTTTCTTTAATTCTGGGGCTGTTTAACATGAAGTTCTCAAAATCAAATCACTCTAATTCTTGTTGACCTCACCACCACTGCTGCCACATGCATGATCAGTGGCCTCAAAGTCAGCTCTTTCTGGCTGGGTAATTCAACTGTCACTTCTCTATTAACCTAGCTGCCAAAATTTTATTAGTCTTTCTTCTCTTTTGGCCCTATTTCTATATATCTTATCTTCATAGATTTATATTATTGTATTATTTTGTAATCATCCTAGTGGTGTTTTAGGTGAAAAACACCATTTTTTGAGGGTTTTTTTTTTCATTTTTTAGGTGAAAAAGTTTAATGTAAGCTTAATCAACCATGTTTAGGTGAATCACCTACTCTTTATTTATCACTAACAGCTTGTATCTTATGTATAAATAACACTCAACTATAAACATTAAAAACAAGCACAGCATAGTAGCAGGATTTCTTGGGACCTTTTTCCAGGAAAGAAGACCTCATAGACCCAGCATTTATGAAACCCAACCCAGAGCAGAAGATAGCCCAGACAGTCTGATTCCTCTCCTTTTCAATGATGAATTCCTCTGGATCATCAGATAAGCCTGACACAAAAGGGAGGGAAGATTTATTGGGAGCCCTGACAGAAATAAGTAACTGAGGGAGGCACTCTCTTTCCATGACAGGCTTGAGACTTTCACTGTGTTTCAGTGGAACCAAAAGGAGAGATCTAGGTTCATGAGCATCTGGTCAGGCCCAGCAAGGTTTTTTGATCCATCCCAGTGAGCCTGATACTCTCCTCATCAACTCAGAGACATCTGGGCAAACATGTGGAACTAGCAAAAGGGGCATAGCCATGAGAGGTGGCTTTGTCTAGGAAACCTCTTCATCCTCATAGGATCTAGACTCTTCTCTGTTCAGAGGAATACAGGAGCGTGGCACCAGTATTGGATCCCACTTCACCCTTCTTCACCAAGAGACACCAGAGGCCTGGTTTGGGGAAACTTCTTCTCCCACTGCAGGCAGCCTCAGCAGGGAACAGTGGGAGCCCACAGCATTCAAAAAATCCAGCAGACCAACACAGCACTGCAAAGGCTCAGAGAATTAAATTTCCATTTGAACCATAGCCCACAAAACTATGTCAAATCCATGTGTCAAATCTAAATAGGTAACTGCCTACTAAAATAAGATAGTTCGGATCTGGACTCTCCCTACATAATCAACAAGATGTCCAGAATATAATAAACAAATAACCTGTCATACTAAGAATCAAGAAAATCACAACTTGAGACAAGACTGACACCAACATCAAAGTGTTTCTAATGTTTGGATTATCTGATAAAGACTTCAAAGCTTCCATCGTAAAATTGCTTCCATAATCAATTATACATTCCCTTGAAGCTCTTCCTTAACTATACCTGTTGTACTGCCAAGCTTAGTACCATTCTGTTGTGACAACCAAATACAAAATTAAAAAAAAAAAAAAAAAAAAAAGCTTTCTTAGAAATAGTTTAGCAATCCTGAGAATGCCTTTAATGGAAAAAAAAAATCAAAATTTTACATTTCTAGGATTGACCAAGGGGATGGAACTACATATGTGGAAGAAGTAAAAGAAATTCTATAAAATATTATATTAGAGAAAAAGCAGTTACTGGATAATAGAAAAAGAATCAAGTGGACAAAGGGAAAGAAAGGGTAATTCACACAAGAGCAAAGTCAAAATACTATTAACTTATTATATGGTACTTGCCTTGATTACTATGCAGAGAAATACAAACCACAGCAACAATTAGTGTATCTTTCAGATTAGAAAAACCTAAAATATTCCACCAAAAAATTAATACAATCCAATGCTAGTACAGATAAAGTAAACACCCTTATTAATTATTAGTGGGGTGCAACAATATCTATTAAGTTATAAAATAGGCAATTTTTTACTATGAAAAAAAAATTCTCTTAAAACAAGTGAAAACATACAAACTCTTAACAAGCAAAAAGAAGCTATAATAAATAACCAAATGGGAATTATAGAATTTAAAATACAACAACAATTAAAAAAATCACTGGATAGACTAAAAATAAGATAAAGGACAAAAATAGAATTATTGATGTGGAAGGAAGAAAAATAGCATTTTGTTAGTGCTATATATAGCTTTAACAATAGAGAGGAAATAAATATCCCCCCCCCCAAAAAAAAAAAAAACTTCCCTTAGGAAAATAGCAAAATGTCCAATATTTGGATAAGTCCCAGAAAGAGAAAAGAGAAGGTGTAGGGCTGAAAGAATACTTTGAAGAAATTATGGCTGAAAACTTCTCAAATATGGTGAAAGTCAAAAACCCACAGATCCAAGAAGCTAAGCAAACTTCAAAGAGGATAAACCTAAAAACAAAACAAAACAAAACAATAAAACAACAAAAAAACTTACACCAAAATATATATCATAATTAAACTTTCAAAAACTAAACAGAAGGAAAAGAAAACCTTTAGTGAAGCCAGAGAAAAAGATGCATTAACCTATAGGGAAGCAAGAATTCAAAGTGACAGGCATATCTCATCTGAAACTATGGAAGAGTATCTTTCAAAGGTGGGAAGGAAAAAAATGTCCGCTGTGAATTCTCTATTTGGTGAAACTATCCTTTAGGAAGCAAGGTGGGGGGCAGGGGGATGATTAGTTAAAGGAAAACTAAAACAATTTTTTGAAGTAGGTCTACTCTTAAAAATTGGCTTTAATTTTTTTTTTTTTTCAAAAAGAAAGGAAATAATAAAAGAAAGAATCTCAGAACATCAGATAGGAAAAAGGAAGACCAGAAAGCCAAAAATATGGTATATACAATAGATTATCCTATTCTTCATGAGTTATAGCATCATATTTGGTGATAGAAATAGAAATCATAGCAGCATTTGATGGACAAGACAATGATATTTATAAGTGGAAAAAAGGATACTAAAGGCAAGAAAGGTTTCCATGCTTCACATAGTAAAATGTTATGAAAGGAGACTGTTAAAGTCGTGTAAGTATATTGTAGCACCGAGAGCAATGACTGTAACAACTCTTCAAAGAGATCTACTCAAGCCAGTATAAATCAATCCAAATGTAATCCTGAAAAAATATTCAAGTAACCTGAGAAAGCTAATACAAGTGAAACAGAGATATAAGAATCCTCAGATTCTTATACCTTTGTTTAGAGAGGAAACAAGTAGAATACAGATAATAAAGTGGCAGAATTATTAATTAAGATATCATATCAATAATTACCTTAAATGTAAGTGGTATAAATACACCAATCAGAAGACAACAATTGGCAGAGTGCATTAAAAATAAAATGATCCAGGCGCCTTGGTGGCTCAGTGGGTTTAACCTCTACCTTCAGCTCAGGTCATGATCTCAGCGTCCTGGGATCAAGTCCCGAATCAGGCTCTCGTCTGCCTGTCTCTCTGCCTACTTGTGATTTCTCTCTATGGGTGTCAAATAAAATAAAATAAAATAAAATAAATAAAAATAAAATGATCCATCACATTCTCCTTTTAAGAATCTCACTTCAAACTTAAAGACATAGGTAAATTGAAAGTAAAAGCATAGGAAAAGATATACTATATAATCAATAAAGTGCAAGAGTAGCTGTATTAATACCTTATAAAGCAGACCATTTTATAGTATTACCAGGATAAAAGGAAAAGAAAATTAATTGTAAATGAAATATTTGAGATAATGACAAAGAAGCTCCTAAAATAAAGATGAAGAGCTGTTGAAACTATATCATACAATACAAAACAGGATTCAGAAAAAAAAATCCTTTTACAGTGAAATCTAACAAAATTATAAAGAAAAAGAATATTCTATATTATCTACATTGTCATGACATTTTAGAAAACCAAGATAGAATCTTGTAAGAGCTTAAAGAAAGTGAGCACTGATCACCTCCAAAGGAACAAGAATCAAATTATGCTCAAATAATCTTCCAAGGATATTGAATGCAAGCAAATAATGGAGTAATATTTTAAAAGTGTTCAAAGAAAAAAACACTTATGTGTCCTAGTGTCAGGGTTAACACCTGGGGTGGCATTGTTTGGGTGCTTGCTAAATCTCAGAGACATAAGGTAGCAGGTACACTTTTCTCTGATTTCTTGACATCTTGTGGATAACTTGGTCCAAAGCTGATCTGAATGCACTAGATCGTATCTCCTACTGTTTCTCTTTGTGTGGGATGACCGCTTCACATTAGATGAGAGCAATTTAATGCAGTCACTGGGGAAAAGCTGCTCAACCTCTGGAGAGCATCAGAACTGTATGGCAAGTCGAACTCCCTGCTGTGGAAAGGGACCCTTAAGTCCCAAGAGAAATTGTGATTGGGTACACCCTCTGTCCCATTACAGGGCTGCAGAGTTCTTGTTTCACAGAGTAGAAGAATGAATGCAATGGACACAAGGGGGTGAGGTGAAGTGAAAGCTTATGAAATGAAGCAGAGAGCAGAAAGGAAAAAATATAAGCTCTCTAGAGTAAGAAGGTCCCCAGATGGATTGTCCCTGTGGGTTTTCACTGGCAATCTTTTATTGAGACCAGATCAGAAAGCTTGTGGCCTTGAAATTCTTGCATCCTCTTGGTTTTCAGGGCCAGGTGTTCTAGCTTGTTCCCTTATCTCTGGTTTTGTATACCTCAGCATTTCTCCACATTTGGGATTTCTGTGAGCTGGTTATGTAATCTTGCTGTGTGAGCCTTCTCAAGGGAATCGGGTGCTTCCTACCTTTCCCTGCCTATATCTTCCCTACTCATGGGAGAGGAACTGTGGGCAGAAAGAGCTATACTGGGATTATAAGGAGTGACTAATTGTATGCTTTTTAATTAGTGGGTGGTTAGGGGGTACCTCAAGTCTCCAAGGAATCTGGAATCAAGTCTTTCAGGACCTAGAAGTGACAGCTGATATCAAGATAAGGTTATTATTTTTTTAAGATTTTTTTATTGATTTGAGGGAGAGAGAGAGTGATGGAGAGAAAGAGCATGCACACAAGAGAGCTTGAACAGTGGGGAGGGGCAGAGGGAGAGGGAGAAGCAGACTCTCAACTGAGTGGGACCCATGAGATCATGACACAAGCCAAAGGCAGACACTTAACTGACTGTGCCACCCAGATGCCCCAGTCAAGATAAAGTTACTGTTTTTTGTTTGTTTGTTTGTTTGTTTGTTTAAGATTTTATTTGTTATTTTATCTGAAAGAGCGAGAGAGAGTGAGAGAGAACAGAAACAGGGGAGGGGTACACAGAGGGAGAAGCAGGTTCCCGCTGAGCAGGGAGTTGGAAATGGGACTAGATGCCATGCCCCGGAATCATTACCTGAGTTGAAGGCAGACACTTAACTTGCTAAGCCACTCACGCATCCCACAGGGTTACTTTTAAACATTAAGGCACTAAGGCAGCCACCAGTTCTTTGAAGAAGATCAAGATATATATGTTTCAGATATCTATCAGTGGGCTGCAAACTGTAAGGAGATTTTAATTTAAGCTACAGTTCTTTTGCCTTTGTTTTCCACATCCTCCCTGGGGTGAAGGCAAGGCACAGAGGCAGCCAGTTTCAGGCCAGAAAGCTTCTAAAATATCAGGTAGCTTAGACTATTTATCCTTCTATATATTTTGGATACTAACTCTTCATTGGATATATCATTTGCAAATTTTATCTTCTCCCATTCAGTAGGTCACCTTTGGTTTTGTTGATGGTTTCCTTTACTGTGCAAAAGCTTTTTATTTATACAGTTCAACACCAAAACAAAAACAAAAGCAAAAACAAAAACAAAAACAAAAAAACAAAACCCCAAACAATCTGGCTTAAAAAAATGAACAGAGGACTTGAATAGACATTTTTTTTCCCTCCAAAGGAGACATACAGATGACCAACAAACAAAAGAAAAGATGCTTCACATCACAAATAATGAGGGAAATGCAAATAAAACTCACAGTGAAATACCACTTTACCCTGTCAGAATGGCTAACTTCAACAAGACAATATATCATGCTTAGCGAAGTAAGTCAATCAGTGAAAGACAACTATCATATGATCTCCCTGATATGAGGAAGTGGAGATGCAACATGGGGGGTTAAGGGGATAGGAGAAGAATAAATGAAACAAGATGGGATTGGGAGGGAGACAAACCATAAGTGACTCATAGTCTCATAAAACAAACTGAGGGCTACTGGGGGAAGGGGGGTTGGGAGAGGGGGGTGGGGTTATGGACATTGGGGAGGGTATCTGCTGGGGTGAGTGCTATGAAGTGTGTAAACCTGGTGATTCACAGACCTGTACCCCTGGGGATAAAAATATATTATATGTTTATAAAAAATAAAAATAAAAAATAAATTTTTAAAAAAAAGACAAGATCTAGCAAGTGCTAACAAAGATGTGGAGAAAAATGAACACTTGTACACTGTTGGTGGGTATGTAAATTGGACAGCCACTGTGAAAAACAGTATGGAGGTTCTTGAAAAAATTAAAAACAGAAATACCATATTATTCAATAATTGTACTACTTTACCCAAAGAAAACAAAAACACTAATTGGAAAAGATATATGCACCTCTGTGTTCATTGTAGTAATTATTTACAATAGCAAAGGTATGGGAGAAACCTAAGTGTTCATCAATAGACAAATGGATAAAGATTCAACACACACACACACACACACACACATACACACCCACACACACACACACACACACACACACATGCTGGAATATTATGTATCCACAAAAAAGATGAGATCTTGACATTTGCAACAATAAGTATAATGTGAAATAAGTCAGCACAAAGAAAGACAAATACCATATGATTTCATGCATATGTGGAATCTAAAAACAAACAAACAAATGAATAAGAAAGCAAATGAAAACAGAATCAGACCTATAAATATAGAGAACAAACTGATGGTTGCCGGAGAGGAGGTTTTTTTTTTTTATTTATTTTTTTAAATTTTTTATTTTTTTATAAACATATAATATATTTTTATCCCCCGGGGTACAGGTATGTGAATCACCAGGTTTACACACTTCACAGCACTCACCATAGCACATACCCTCCCCAATGTCCATACCCCAACCCCCTTCCCCCAACCTCCCTCCCCCCAGCAACCCGAGGAGGGTTTTGGTTGGATGGGCAAAATGGGAGAAGGGGCATGGAAATACAGATTTCCAGTTCTGGAATGAATAAGTCACAGGAATAAAAGGCACAGTAAAGGGCATAAGTTAATGATATTGTAATAGGGTTGTACTGTGACAGATGGTAGCTACTCCTATGGTGAGCATAGCATAATATGTAGAGAAGTTGAATCCCTATGTTGTATACCTGAAACTAATGTAACATTGTGTGTCAGCTCCACCCAAAAAAAAGACTGGTCACCTCTGCAAATATTATGTATAACAAAGGTACTACTTGAAGATGAAAGTGAAATAGTATCTATTCTAAAAAGCAATCCCACAGTATTTAGCAGAATTGAATATTTGTGTTTCCTTCAATCCAACAACTTCATGCTTTGTTTATATGTACCAGAAATTTTCTCTGGTTTGGATAATAGGGCCATAAGAAACCATGTAACATTCGTTTATTGACTATTTTTGTGGTAGTTAAGGGTTTGGATACAACATATGCTTTCATCTCTAGGGTAATAAATAAATTGATATTGTAGATAGATTCTCTCCAATATCATGTATTTAAAAACCATATATAAGGTATACCTAAAACAATAAATAAATATTAAAATATAGTTTTACAAATAAAAAGTAAGAAGCAGGACAAAAAGGGTACGTAGCACACTTACTATTGTCACTTTAAATTTGAGACAATAAGAAAATATTACTTTAACAGGTCATGGCATTATCTAAGGATACACATCAAACCCTGGTGCCTGTGGTGGATTTTATGAAGTGTTAGATGTGACTGGAGAATGTAGATTAAGGAAAAATCTAAAATAAAATAAATTCAAGAAAGAGTATGATCTTACACACACGGATGATGATAACTCCCATAATCTGAAGTGTTTCAAAAATTAGGATCTGTGCAACTGTCATCCTCCCAATCAATGAAAATTTTTAATTAAAAAAAATGGGTATGATTTGAATAACATTATTATTAATTTCCAAAGGGAAAAACTGTTATATCAGAAAACTTTGCATTGTAACTTTCTTGTGAATTTAATACAGTAAAGAAACCTTAATTTTTTATAAAAAGATATCCATATTCAAATTAAGGGTAATCATGCTTCATTTGATCGAATGATAGGAAATTATCTGAAGGGTTATGTGGAAATTAGACTACTGATCTTACTGATTTTGTGTTCTCTTAGTTTACTAGTGTTATAAATATTGCTGAAATTATGTTAATCTTGTACTTGTTAAATTACATGTCTAATAGTACCCAAATTAACCTAACTCCCCTCCAATTTCTTACTTATTTATTAAAAAATATATAAGCATATACAAAAGGGAAATGGTATAATGAAATAAAAATGTCTTTAGACTCAGTAATACTGGCACTCAAATAACAAATTCACCTCTTCTTAAATGCAGAATTCTGAAAGTGTAATTAGAAGTCTCTTCTTCCATGAAATGGAAATCATATGTAATTGAGTGATTGCAAATATTAGCTAAGATAACATACAAAACACTTAAAAGAATATCTGGCTAGAGAATGAATCCCTTACTCTTCTCACAAATGACAGCATGACACCAAAACAGTTATAGATGATTCAGATGCCATCTCTGACTTAATATGAAGGCTAAAATGTGAAACTTACAAACACTGAATATTTGCGTTAAAAACCGATAAACTAAAATATTTGTTTTTTTTTTTTAATTTTGTTGTCCATGTGATGAACTTAGCATCTCCTTATTTTCCATTTTAAAAATATGTATATAAACAGTGTAAAGTACAAGTCTGAAAAGGTTTTTTTGGTTTCAAATTTTTATTTTTATTTTTTTTATCTTTTTTCTTTCCATCCTGCTGTCCTTCCTTTCTTTCCCCACCCCTCTTTTTCTACTTATTCTTCCTGTTCTTTCTCCTCCATTTCCCCCACTTTCTTATTTCTCTCATTTTTTAAAAAGAAATATAGGCCAAGTCTTTCATTTATTTTATGATAATCTGATTTCACTGGTGACACATAAGGAGAATGAGATTCCAAAATCTATAAGATAATTTCCAAAAGTTTTAAAATATTTTTTTAAAGACTAGAGGCAAAGCTAAACACAGGTTTTCAGATTATAAATCCACTACTTGTCAGGAATACAGAATAGATAAAATATTGCTACTGGTACATCACTGAATTATTGAATGTTGTCGCTATTATTTAATTTTTCTACTTGCATATCTTTATAAATTCTTTAAGTGACTTTTTCATAGTCATCTAGCTTGTTTATTTTAGGCAGAAAGAACAATTTCTTAAGTTTTATTTCAGGTAAGCATGTGTAATATAATAATTCATTTAAACTTTTAATATGGCATCTGATTTTGTAAAATGGCCATTACATTTTGCTTACTATGTTATTAATGTAGAAATTATCCTGAAGCTGGGAAGCCTGGGTGGCTCAGTTGGTTAAGCAGTTGCCTTCAGCTCAGGTCATAATCCCAGCGTCTTGGGATCGAGTCCCACATCCGGCTCCTTGCTCGGCAGGGAGCCTGCTTCTCCCTCTGCCTCTGCCTGCCTTTCTGTCTGCCTGTGCTTGCTCTCTTTCCCTCTCTCTGACAAATAAATAAAATCTTAAAAAAAAAAAAAAGAAATTATCCTGAAGCTAATCTAGTTACACTGAAGTTTTAGATAGGTAGCGCTTGGTGTTTGGAATAGACGGTCTGTACGATGTGATTCAATACAAAGCCTAAGACTATCCATAAAGTGTTTATTATAAAATGGATTATTTGTAATAAGAATGTTGTCCCTCAACCTACTAGCATATCATTAATATGCAGGATTAAAGCATAGCTTTGATACTTTGGAAACTGCTAGTCAAAAAAAGGAGGCATGAATGAAATGTGAGTTATAATCATGTATCTTCAATTCCACCTCAAAGTTTTTATTGGGATTCCAGAAGAAGAAGAAAGAGAGAGGGGAGCAGAAGGTATACTGGAGAGAATTATTGGGGAGAATTTCCCCAATATGGCAAAGGGAACGAGCATCAAAATTCAGGAGGTTCAGAGAATGCCCCTCAAAATCAATAAGAATAGGCCCACACCCCGTCACCTAATAGTAAAATTTACAAGTCTCAGTGACAAAGAGAAAATCCTGAAAGCAGCCTGGGAAAAGAAGTCTGTAAAATACAATGGTAAAAATATTAGATTGGCAGCTGACTTATCCACAGAGACCTGGCAGGCCAGAAAGAGCTGGCATGATATTTTCAGAGCACTAAACGAGAAAAACATGCAGCCAAGAATACTATATCCAGCTAGGCTATCATTGAAAATAGAAGGAGAGATTAAAAGCTTCCAGGACAAACAAAAACTGAAAGAATTTGCAAACACCAAACCAGCTCTACAGGAAATATTGAAAGGGGTCCTCTAAGCAAAGAGAGAGCCTACAAGTGGTAGATCAGAAAGGAACGGAGACCATATACAGTAACAGTCACCTTACAGGCTATACAATGGCCCTAAATTCATATCTCTCAATAGTTACCCTGAATGTTAATGGGCTAAATGCCCCTGTCAAAAGACACAGGCTATCAGTATGGATAAAAAAACAAAACCCATCTATATGTTGCCTCCAAGAAACTCATTTTAAGCCCGAAGACACCTCCAGATTTCAAGTGAGGGGGTGGAAAAGAATTTACCATGCTAATGGACATCAGAAGAAAGCAGGAGTGGCAATCTTTATATCAGATCAATTAGATTTTAAGCCAAAAACTATAATAAGAGATGAGGAAGGACACTATATCATACTCAAAGGGTGTGTCCAACAAGAAGATTTAACAATTTTAAATATCTATGCCCCCAACGTGGGAGCAGCCAACTATATAAACCAATTAATAACAAAATCAAAGAAACACATCAACAATAATACAATAATAGTAGGGGACTTTAACACTCCCCTCACTGAAATGGACAGATCATCCAAGCAAAAGATCAGCAAGGAAATAAAGGCCTTAAACGACACACTGGACCAGATGGACATCACAGATATATTCAGAACATTTCATCCCAAAGCAGTAGAATACACATTCTTCTCTACTGCACATGGAACATTCTCCAGAATAGATCACATCCTCGGTCCTAAATCAGGACTCAACCAGTATCAAAAGATTGGGATCATTCCCTGCATATTTTCAGACCACAATGCTCTAAAGCTAGAACTCAACCACAAAAGGAAGTTTGAAAAGAATCCGAATACATGGAGACTAAACAGCATCCTTCTAAAGAATGAATGGGTCAACCGGGAAATTAAAGAAGAATTGAAAAAAATCATGGAAACAAATGATAATGAAAATACAACGGTTCAAAATCTGTGGGACACAACAAAGGCAGTCCTGAGAGGAAAATATATAGCGGTACAAGCCTTTCTCAAGAAACAAGAAAGGTCTCAGGTACACAACCTAACCCTACACCTAAAGGAGCTGGAGAAAGAACAGGAAAGAAACCTTAAGCCCAGCAGGAGAAGAGAAATCATAAAGATCAGAGCAGAAATCAATGAAATAGAAACCAAAAAAACAATAGAACAAATCAATGAAACTAGGAGCTCGTTCTTTGAAAGAATTAATAAAATTGATAAACCCCTGGCCCGACTTATCAAAAAGAAAAGAGAAAGGACCCAAATAAATAAAATCATGAATGAAAGAGGAGAGATCACAACTAACACCAAAGAAATACAAACTATTATAAGAACATACTATGAGCAACTCTACGCCAATAAATTTGACAATCTGGAAGAAATGGATGCATTCCTAGAAACATATAAACTACCACAACTGAACCAGGAAGAAATAAAAAGCCTGAACAGACCCATAACCAGTAAGGAGATTGAAACAGTCATTAAAATTCTCCAAACAAACAAAAGCCCAGGGCCAGACGGCTTCCCGGGGGAATTCTACCAAACATTTAAAGAAGAACTAATTCCTATTCTCCTGAAACTCTTTCAAAAAATAGAAATGGAAGGACAACTTCCAAACTCATTTTATGAGGCCAGCATCATTTTGATTCCAAAACCAGACAAGGATCCCATCAAAAAAGAGAGCTATAGACTTCAAAGTTTTTAAAGGGGAATGTGAAAATTGCAGTCATTCTCTTTGAAAGGACTTCTGCAAGAATAAAAGTAGATGATGTTCTGATATGTTTGTTATTAAATTCTGAATTTTGAAAAACTGGTAAAATATAAACTTGAGAAAAAGGAAAAATATGTATTCTAAAGAAAAGGGTTTGTTAAAATTTGGAGAGTGTGGATCACTTATACCATTATCAGTCTATTGTCAAACTGAAACACCATAATAAATCACTCACAGGATTTTTCCTGTTGTGCAAATTCTCAAGACAAGCTATATTTTAAGGAGAACTTCAATGCTATTGAATTTTGCTGGCAAAATTTATATTTAAAAGTGAAAATTATATAAAAAGGTTTATTTCATCTCACTTCTTTATTTCTTCTCTTTATGATTGATAAGTTAGAATATAATCAGAAAGGTAGAGGATTAAACATGGCATTTGCGTTTCATTGAGACAAAGTATCATTTACTTATTTTAACTTTACTAGTAATTTATTTTAAAATCGATTATTCTCATTTTGTGTTTATATGCTGGAAGCCATTTTAAACGAAATATTTTAAAGATGTCAATATATCCAAGTGACTATGAGTTACTCTAAATAACTGAGTATTTAACCATGGAAAGAAAATACAAAAGCTGGAAAGATTGGAGCTGAATCTGACTTTTGTTTCCCTCTGAACCTCACAATTTCTCTGCCTATTCAAAACTCTGTAGATGTCCTATGGAATTACAGGTGAATATTAGAATCAGTGTATCCTAGAAAAATCTGGGATCTTTTGATTCAAATATGGAATGTCAGCACAATGAGGACTGTGGGGACATGAATAAGCAGACTGGACGCTCCCCAATCCTAAAGCCAAAGATTAAGGTGACCCAGGTACACAATTCTTCTAGTGCCTTAGTATGTGAAAGGTGGCAGATCTATTGCTGCATTGCTATACAAGGTGGAGAATGCTTTTCATTCCAAATGCTCATGGGCAGGTAATGTGGCACCAGCCAAGCATATGACCCCCAAACCAACATAAGCCTAATAACAAACAAGATAGGTAACAAGATAGAAACTGCAGTTAAAGCAGTATTAATACAGGGCAAGGAAAAAAGAGCCATTGGTATTGACATGCAGCAACTTGTGCAATGACAAAAAATTAGATATGAATGCCGCACACACATGGAAAACCCTGATTTTAGAACTAGGAAATATAAAAAAGATATTATTTCCCCGTGTAGGGTTTAGTAAAAGATTTGAGGAAGATGTAATCATTGTTTGGCCTAAAATAACAAATTGAAAGAAACATCTCAAAGCACAAATAGAAAATTAATTTTCTAAGTCAAGACAAAAAGCACAATAGGAAAATGTGGAAACCATAGGAAGTGGCAATTCACAGAGGAACAGAACCAAATGGTGAATAAGCATATGAAAAGACACTCAAACTAATTAGTAGTCAACAAATGCAAATTTTATACCCATGAGACAGGCTATTTTCAAAATTGAGATAATACCTACTACAGATGAAATCAGAGAAAATTTAGTTTACATACAACTGGTAGTATAAATAATTATAGCAGTTTTAAAAGCAAAATGATGACTTCTACTAAAAAAAAATGGATCATTCCCATTTCTGAAAATCTGTCTCATAGGATTAATTCTATAGAAAAAAAATTATATATATAAAATGTAATGCAGCATTTCTTAGAGAACAAATAGGAAGGAAACAACATAAATACACTTCAATTTGTCAGTCTCAAATTTAGAAAGTCTCAAGTATACTACAAAGCATATTTTATCCATGAACGATTTGAGAGTAAGCTGCTGACCTAATGCCCTAATGCCCGATCTATCATTCTTGAATAATTTAGTATGTATTTTCTACAATGACATTCTCCTCCATTCTCACAAACTTCAAAACTATCAAACTTTGAAAATTAACATTCATATATTACTAATATCTAATACTCAACTTTTAGTAGTTGTCCCTATGTTGTTCTTTATTGCTCAAGAATCCAGTTTAGAACAATGTTAATATTTCATTACAATGTCTCTTTTTTAATCTGACATAGTTCTCCAGTCTGTTCTTGACATCTCCTATCCTGACACTCCAGATTACAGGCAAAATATTTTATAGATTTTCGCTTAATTCAGAATTTTTCTCATTGCATCCTATCTGTGGGCACATGATTTAGATTTGTCCAACTATCAATGTTAAATTTAATAACTTGATTAATGTGGTATCTGCCAGCCTTCTCTTTTGTAATATTATATTTACAGTTAACTGCAGATAGCTGGAGACTACATAAATATTCTATTTTTCAAGTTTCAATTTATATGTTTATTTACATCATCATGGGGTCATAGCTTCCTGTTCTATGAGTTATAATCTGTCCCTATCTATATTAGTTTCTGAGGGCTGTTGTAAAAAAAAAAAAAAAAAAGGTACCAGAAGGAATGTGGCTTAAAACAAGAGAAGTTTATTCTCTTACAGATGATTTGGAGGTTAGAAGACCAATATCAAGCTGTTATCAGGGCCATGCTCCATTTGAAGGGAAATACCCTTCTTGCTCCTTCCTAACTTCTGTTTGCTCATGGCAATTCTTGAGATTCCTTAGCTTGTAGGTGCACCATTCCAATTTCTGCCTCTATCATTACATGGCCTTCATTGAATATATCCCTGTGTGGCCTCTTCTCAGAAAGACACTAGTCATTGGGTTTAGGACCCCCCTTGATCTAGTATGAGTTAATCTTAATTATCTGTGCAAAGCCTGTGTCCAGATAAGATTACAATCTGAGTTTCTGGGAGGACATAAATTTGAGGGACACTATTCAACCTATTACATTATTATAATTTCTTGGGTGTTTGTATGTCCCAGATTTGGCTGGATTTTGTGTACTTTTGACACGTCCTCACTATATTTTCAGCATTTCCTTACTTTTTTGGCATAAAAAGTTGTTCCAGGGTTATTCATTACTTTCATTGTCTTAGCCCAGGAATCTACTATTTTTCCAATTATCCTTGGCTCCTTTTAGGAGAAAACAGTATTTATAACCTAAGATCTAACAGTGGATGTTAGAGAGCATATGTGAGTACACATGAAGATTCTTTCTTCACTTAGCTTGAGCTCAGATGCTTCCACTTGCATCTTCTTTAGGTTGTCTTGAGAGTAGGGGTACTCTTCACCATGCAGTTGGCCACCTTTCCATGTAGAACTCTCATACTATGCAGTGGTCCAACATGCAACACACTGCCTTCCCTCAACAGAGGTGTCTTCCTCACTATCCCTGGGCTCCAACATCTTTCTCTGGGCCAGCATAGCTCCCCTCATTCTTTGACACAATCACTTTGCTTAGTCCACTTGATGGCTATTGGAAAGATTTGTTTAGTGAAGGTAGAAGAGAAAGAGGAACTCCCCTTTATTTTTAATAATTTCATTGTTTTGTATTTTATTTAAAATGTAAATGAAAAAACATTTGCACTTTATAAATCCTTACAATTTTATTTTTGTTTTCTATTATCTTATATCCTTCCTTTGGATTATTTGCTTACTTGTTTTTCAGTTAAATCTGAGATTGAACAGTTAACCCACTAAATCTAAGTCTTTTTTCTTTTTCTTTTTTTTTTTTTTAAGATTTTATTTATTTATTTGACAGACAGAGATCACAAGTAGGCAGAGAGGCAGGCAGAGAGAGAAGAGTAAGCAGGCCCGCTGCTAAACACAGAGCCCGATACGGGGTTCTATCCCAGGACCCTGGGATCATGACCTGAGCCAAAGGCAGAGGCTTTAACCCACTGAGCCACCCAGGCGCCCCAGTCTTTTTTCTTTTTAATATATACATTTTAGACTATTTCCTTCTAACAACACTTTCCCTGAATCAGATCATTTTATTGTAGTTTTTATTTCTAAATGTTTATTAATTATTGTTAAGATCTATTCTTTCAACTAAAAAATATGGATTTTATTTATTTATTTATTTATTTTGGTATGGATGGGGCTTTTTTTTTTTTTCTTTTCTTACTGACTTTAACTTCTTTGTATTTTGGTCAGAGAACCTGTTCTAAATGATGCTGTTTCTTAGAAATGTGCGAGCCTTTTTTCATGGGATGTTATACAATCATTTTATAAAATATTCTAGGTGTGAGGCAAAATTATGCATATTTTCTAATTTGGGGGGACAGAGTTTTACATAGGCCTTTCAGATCAGGATAATTAATTGTGTTTTGCATGCATGCTATATATATATTTCCCCTTTGATTTAATTTTCAATAATCAAAGTTATGTTCACATGACTTACTATGATAAAGATGATAAAGATTTGTCAACTTTTCTTACAGTTCTCTCAAATTTTGTTCTATTTTTTTATATACTACCCCATCTTATTTATAAATATTTTATTTTTTAAAGTTTATTTTGTGTAATTGTATTATAGGTTTACCTGATTTCTTTTGCTTCATATTTGCCTTTTATGTCTAGTTCCAGACTTTGATTTTAATCTTTCTTGTGCTTTGTTTTTATTTTTTATGTATAATAAATAGTTGCATTTTTTAAAAGCTGATTTGCTGATCCTTGCCTTTTTTTTTTTGTAGTTTTTAAAATTGAAGTTGGATGACTTATCATAAGAAAACATACTTTTGTTTCCAATACAGAGATCAAGACATAGACTAATACTCTTGTTCTCCTTTTCAACACTACTCTCCACCTCTTGTTGCTTCTCTGTGCTCCCCAAGGATAGCCAATACTCTCGAGTTTTAACACCATAGATTATTCTTTCTCTTTGAACACTAGGTTAGTGAATTCAAACAGGACATACTCATTCCTGGCTTCTTATCCTCAACATTATGCTTGTAATCCTCAACATTATGCTTGTGAGAATTATATATGTTATTGAATATATTTGTAATTGCTCATGTTACTAATGAACAGTGTTCTAATGTATGAATATACCACAATTTATTTATCCATTTTATCTTTGATAAACATTTGGATAGTTTTGACTTTACTAATTGTGAAGAAAATGTAAGTTAAAACAGTAATAATTAACTTCATTCATTGTCAAGGAAATTCATATTAAAACTGCAATGTTTAATACAACTATATCCCCTCCACAATGAATAACAAAGAAATGAATGAATGGATGGATAGATTGTTGAAAAAGAGACAATACTATATACTACTACTGAGAGTATAATATATTGTTACTATATTGATAAAACTGCTTTGGAAAATTGCTTAGTACTCTACTTACTAAAGCTGAATGTAATATATCCAGAGCTGGGCCAGCAGTTGTACCCCTAGATTACCTTCAAGAGAAAGATAGGCTCATATTCACCAAAACACATGTATAAAGAAATGTATTTTCTGATTTGCCTAAGTTGTTAGAACTTTATGAACTTATTTTTATCTCTTGGGTCTGAAGTGCATTGTTGAGGTCAATTTTCCAGGTTTCAACACTTGAATTTTTTTTTCACAGTGAAAAAAACAATGTTTTTATCTTTTAACATCTCTTGTCATAGTCCAGAAGTTCATTATTATTCTGTTCATTGTTTCTTTATAGTTGATCTCCACTTTTCTCTGGCTATATAAAAACAGTAGCTTTGTCTTTGGTATTCCACTATGTTTATATATCACCATACATTGTTTTAATTATTATTTTTGCATACACTATGCATGCTTGATCTATAGATTCATGTACCAAACACATTCTAAAAAATATTTATTACTTCTTAAATGTCACCTCCACTCCATTCAATATTTTTCTTAAGGACTCAAATTTATTTTATTCTTTTTTTATATTCTTTTTGACCTCTTCCAACATATCTCTTTCATGTTGTGTTTTAGGTATATTTTTTAGATTTATCTTCCACTACACTATTTTTATCAAATCAATTTATTTGATGTTTAATTCATACTTCAAAAAATTAGTTCTCACAGTTGCATATTTAAATCTACCTATTAATCATAGTAATGTCTCATAATCACTTGGCCACTTCATGTTTTCATATATTCAGTTATAAAGTCTACATCTAATAATTCCAAAAAATGTTCCTTCTGGGGAGAAACAAAAACTATTGTTTTTTGTTGTAACTTTTTTTTTTTGCTAACTAATACAAATAATACATTATTTTTATGACTTTCAATTTTTTGCTTTATCATAACCTGGGTATTGTGAGGGAAATTTTTCTCTAGTGATGTGCTTTTCCTTTTGCTGGTAGCACCAACAATCTCAGATCAGGTCGTCTTGAGAGTCTGCAAAAACACTCAAGCTATTTCCCAACCTTGAAATCCACAGTGCTGAGAATCTAATGGTAGGGATAGTGTCAACATCTGCTATTGATGGAGTCTTACTTCTCATTGCCTGCAGTTACTATTTTAGACTCCCACTGATGATTGGTTTACACCATAAGGAGTGTGAGTGTGTGTATGTGAAGAGGTGTCAACTTGTGAATTCTCTTTTTACCATTAGCAATGTCTCAAAATATATGTGCATAGTTCAAAAGAAATTAAAAAAATAAAGACAGTTCATAAAGTGATCTTTTAAGTAAACGTTTAGAAATTAAAAGTTGAATAAAGATTTGAAGAAGATGAATTTGAAGAACTTAAGAGGACAGGTGGTATGTGCATATGACAAAACCTGTGAAGATTCTTGGTAAGAGATGGCATGTTGATAAATACTGCTCTCATTCATGCTCATTACTTCCATCTAGTGCACTGTTATATTTTATGTGTGTCCTGTTTATTCTGATTATTAGTCAATCTATCCTTGCTCCCTTACTGATACTGTTTCTGCAAGTCAACGTCAGGATGGTGACTTAGATTATATTTGAATGCCCTAGTGTCTATCGTAGTTCCATAAGTATCATAAATATTCATTTAGCTGAATATGTTATGAATAATTTCCTAATAAAATAATCTGATATTGGATATTCTCCACTAGAATTCACAATTATAGACAGATGATGATCATCTGTGTTTCCCCTAGAACTTCCATACAAACCAAATATTTTATGTTAAATAGAAATGTTGAGAGATTAAATTACTTCTATAGTTATTAATGATGAGACGCATTGTATCCCCCATGACTTGTACATTGATGACATGAATGTCTCTGTGTTTTCTGCACAAATAATCTCTTACAGCTTAGAAACTGGACACAGTCCTTGGCATGGTTGTGTTGCCATTACTGGCAAAAAAATAAGTTTTAGCTCATAAAAAACTCATCATTTTGATCTATTTCCTTTATCTCTATGCTAATTGTATTGCACAACATATTGATTTATCTCCCTAAGAATAACAAGCATGCATTGTTTTGGAAGTGCTTTAATATTAGAATTACCAAACTTATTGGCTGGATTCTGTAGTGTTTTGTCCTGTATTATGCATTCTGTGGTTTGCAATATTCTAAATCTTGAAATTGTTCTATAATGATCCATGTAAATATTTCAAAATAAATTCAAATGTACATATATAACTTTTGCTCAGGACTAATATATTGTGTTTTTTACAATGTAGTATTTTGGCTCTTATAAATTAAATCTAAATGGGAGCTCAAGTTGTGTCTTCCAGATTTAAAAACAAATATTTTAATCCATTATAATTCAGACACAGTTTAACAGTTTTTTTTTCTGATCTAAATATCATTTTATTTTTGTCATTATTTATATTTATTTGTGTGGATAGTCAAGGCTATGGTGATTGACAACAATATGATGACTTCTTGAATAAATATAAATTTAAAGGACTGTTTAAAGTATGAGATTTTTACATAGATGTGCTTTCATTGTCAATACTTATAAAATCTCATAAAAATAAATCAGTCAAAAAAGTAACAAATAAGCCTCCAGATTTTATAGGATAAATTTTGGAAAACTTCTAAGTCATATTGTCTATGGCAATAGTTCCCTACGAAAACACATAGTTTATTTTCCTAATTTAAACATAAGTTAAAGAAAAATTTCTTTTTAAATTCACTTTTTGATATTAGCTTACTTAAACATTTGCAGTATTAAAATATTCTACTTAATTAGTACAGAGCAGGTCTTTAAGGACTAGGCAGGGGCCTGGAAAGTCACTGTAAACTAAAAGGTGATCCAAAGACCATGTGACCTGCATTGGTGGTTCAGTGGTAGAATTCTCGCCTGCCAAAGACCATGTGACATTTGTTTCTGTTAATTTATCAGTGTGAAAAAAGATGCAGGTGTGGATTATATTTGGTTTTTATGTTTTTGAGCTTTTAGATCTCTAGTAATTAACCTTGGATAGTCTAATATGAAATTAATAGAATCCAAACAATAGTTTAAAAACAATTTAGGCATTTTTACATCTGTTAGATATGTCATAGACATTTGGCAAATTGAATCTGTGGGGAACTGTCATTTATAGACACGAGTTTAGTCATTGTGTTCAATACATATTGTATAGGAAAACAGAAGATTGCTAATTATTCTCTAAAATGTCAGTTAAAGAAATAGTTTTTTAATATTTTAAGTATAACAATGAGAAGTTTTATCTTTTACAGAGTATAGCTAGTTTAAAAATATGATTTAACAACAGTGTAAATTATTCACAACAGTTAGAGAAAATATTTTTCCATTTATTGGACAATAGTGAATTCATACATATATACATATGTGTATGTATCCACATACACATGTATATATGCAGATAAAAAACAATATCTGCATAGTCAAATTTATGTTAAATAAAAGTGTCACTATATCTTCCTGGTATAACAGAAATCAGGATTCAATCATATTAATAAATAATTATAATTATTAATGATAATTGCTAAATGTCAATCCAGAAATTGGGACAAAATTTGCTTAGTGAATTCCATAGTGGATGAATAGCATGATGATGAAGATATGTCTCCAACTCATAACCACTGAAACTATGAAATTTAGAAGTTTCCAACTTATTCCAGAAATTATATCTTTGTCTTTTTGACCCATAACAGAATGTTTTGGAGAAGAGGACATTGATATTTTGGTCGTCTAAGAAATATTTAACACACCACATATAAGGTCTTTTTTAGGCATAGCCTTTGACAAGAACCTGGAATTAATTTAGTAAACTTATGATTATTGTGATGAAAATCTTAGTTCCTGTCCTGTTGTCCTACTGAAAGCTACTTGGGAACTATCCAGTTATCTAGAGTATTTCTGCAAAGCTGTTACAGTGTTGGAATTTCTAATTTTCTATTCTATTTTAAACTTACTTTTTAAAAAAGATAATCTAGAATGTGGATGTGTTATTTTCATTGTTTGTATATGTGGACCTTATTCAAGTTCGATAGACTGTGGCAGTTTTGCCAGATAGCATACGGAGTGACTCTTACTGCATTTCATGCTGATTCTATTTCTTGAGTAGGCATTATGTAACCAATCCAGTGTCACTCTTCTGGGTTTCTCTGAGTAATAGTTAAACAAATGAACAAACAAAATATTGGGTTTTTTATAAGCACAAAAGGAAGTTACATTCTACCAGTAATTGGTCAATGGTCTATTTCCCAGGGAAAATATTTTTTTTTTTATTGTTTCAATGTCATTGCTACAATAAAGCATCTAATTTGAACATTGATTTCATTTTTCTTATGTTCAAGGGCACATTTAGTCTTTGAAGGGAAGCAATATGTGTCACCACAGTTTATTTCAGATTTGCTTGATGATTTTATTTCTTATTTTTGAAATATTGCTTCATTTGTGCAAGTGAATAGGTGCTCAGTGTCTCTGTCACCTTTCAGAATTCATTTTTATTTTTTCCTTTTTCTTTTATTTTCCAGAATTCACTTTTTTTCTTTTAGTTTTAAATATCAACTTTGTTTCCATCTTCAACTCATTCTGCCTGTCTTTCCAGGAGAAAAATCTTGAAGAATAAAAAAGAACATTCTTGCTTTGTATGGCTTCCTAATATTTCTTCTATAATAAAAAGGATTCATATCACATATTTTTTGGAGGAAAAGTGCATAACTAGAGAACAGATGGTACAATAGTACCCAAGATTAGGGGGTTTATTCACAAAGCATTTGCGGACAATTTCTGCATGCTTTTTCTAACTTTCTGGCATTTCGCCCCCAATTTGCTTAGCAACAGTTCAGATGTAGTAGAAAGCTTGGTGTGACATTATCATTTGTTGAAACTCACATAAAAAAGAATTAAAGTTCATTGAAATAATTCAAGGGAAAAAAAGTTAAAAGTCAGATACTTAACAACCATAATAAAGTCATTAACTCTGTAAAGACAGCCTCCTACTGCAGAGAAGATTAAATTTATATCAAAAAATGTTTACATTTATCTTTATTTTTAATTGGTGAAGATTCAGGTGACAAGTTTTCCCATGACATTTAACATTCCTTTTATAGAAATAGATGTAACCCTTTCACTATAGTTGACTCTTATAGAAATTGAGTTACTTAACTCAGGATATTATATATAATTTTAAATCTCTCAGAAAATAAGGAGTAGGAGAAATAAAAGAGATAGGTGCATTAGTGAAGCACCTGAGGAAAAGGGTAG
Organism: Mustela nivalis; assembly: GCF_964662115.1. Classification (NCBI taxonomy): domain Eukaryota; kingdom Metazoa; phylum Chordata; class Mammalia; order Carnivora; family Mustelidae; genus Mustela; species Mustela nivalis. Next base: position 87,091,861 of record NC_139020.1, read on the forward strand.
GATGCAAAGAGTCACATATAGGCTGAGTCACTATAAATCCCTACAGATTAAATAATTCATTCCATGACCACCAAATATTTTATGCTTTTGTGTATATAGCTTTTTCTGATTTTATTTATGTGACAGACAAAGATCACAAGCAGGCTGAGAGGCAGGTAGAGAAAGGAGAAAGCAGGCTCCCTGCTGAGCGGAGAGCTTGATGTGGGGCTCAATCCCAGGCCTCAGGATCATGACCTGAGCTGAAGGCAGAGGCTTTAACCCACTGAGCCACTCAGGCACCCCTGATTTGCTTCTTACCATTGAGACTACATGTTCAACATAAAGAGTTGAATAAGTATAAAATAATTTTGTATATTAACCAGATTCCTCATAGTCTGTAGCAATGTTATAAAACACTAAATTTTTAATAAACTAATTGATTTTACACAATCAGTAATGTTCTCTTTTTAAAAAGCAGAATTATTTTCCATTTTTAATGCATATATTAATACACTATTTTATTTTTCTCTGCTTTTAGATATAATTTACATATAATGTTGTGTAAGTTTAAAATGTACAATGTGCTGCTTTACACCGATATAATACAAAATGATTACCAATACAGAGTTGGCTAACACTTCCATCATAGCACATTGCCATTTTGTTTTTGTGGTAAGAACATTTAAGATTTATTCTCTCAGCAACTTTCGAGTACCTGATACTGTATTATTAACTCTAATCACCAGACTATACATTAGATCTCCAGAATTTATTCATCTTATAAATGGAAGTTTGCCTCTTTGACCAACATCTCCTCATTTCTCCCACCCCCTCAACCCTGATGACCACATTCTGATCTTTGTTTCTGATTTTGCCTCTTTTAGATTCCATATATAAATGAGATCATGCAGTATTTGTCTTTTTCTGTCTGACTCATTTCATTTAGCATAATATCCTCAAGGTCCATCCATGTCTCAAGTGTCAAGATTTCTTTTTTCTCATGGATGAATTATATTTGTGTGTGTGTGTGTGTGTGTGTGTGTGTGTGCGTGTGCATGCATGTATACTACATCTTCTTTATTTATTCATCCACTGATGAACACTTTGTTTTAAAAATACAAGCAAGATAGATACAGGTGCAAAGTATAAAGAAAATCAATTCCTATCCCAACAGCTCCACTTCCAGTCACTCTCAAAAACTAATTCTTTTAAAAGCTTCTATTTTAAGTTTGTGTGTTGATTATTTCCATAACTCTAAATCATATGCTGATGACTCTATTTTTCCTTATCATTTAAACAATAGATACATTGATAGCTCATTCAAAAAAAATGGCAATTTTGCTTGCTTAACACACTCTCATTTAGTTTTCTTTCATTTTTATAATTATATTGCTATTTTTTATGTTCATTTTAAAAATTTTATATTCTACATCTCCATACAGTCATATCATGACTCTACATCATGGAACATGAGAGTATGAGATCTTATGCCTTTTTACAACCATCGCCTCCTCTTTTGTATCCTAATCTCTCTAAAGATACCTTTATCTTTTCATTTTCGAGGCTTAAAACACTTTTATTATGTTTTATAATCTTAATACTCAGTTGGTTTATTATATGAAGTTAAATCCAAATAACTTGTTAATTACTATTGCTATTGGCATAGTGATCTCCCTTCCTGATTTCCCTCCCCAGATGCTTATAGTGAAGATTGCCCTCATCAGATTTTTTTTTTGAAATATCTCAACAAGAAACACTACCTTCCAAAGGAACGTTAGCCTAAAGTCTGAATGAAATGCTGTAATATAAGGCCTCATCCTCTCATCCCCATCTGGCCCAGTCTTGTTTCTACAAGACAAAATTCAAAGCTCCTCATTGGTTTCACATAAAACTCAAATCAGGTATCAGAAGTAGTCAGAATAAATAAGTGGTAAGATGGGATTTTGGCACAATATCACTCACTTCCCACCTCTGGTGTGAGGATGACATATCTAGTGGTAGCTAAAGCACAGATAGCTCTTGTCACACACACACACACACACATGTGCACGAGCGTGCACACACACACATGCACACACACAGAGCCTTTGTCAAAGTTTTCACTGTTGTAAACTGAGATGGTCCACCTGTGTATGTACTAGCTAGGGGAAAATATAATTATAAGGACAGTAAAATCATGTGGCTACTTCTAAGCTCAACTGAGTTTTAGGGAAAGGATAACAAAAAGTTCTAAGTGAAAAGTAAATCATTCATTGAAAGTGAAATGTGAAAGATGTCCTTGGTTTCATATGAAGTGGTTTCCATCCCCTGTAGCTACCAAGCAGACGAAGGAGAAGGTAAGGACTAGGAATTTATTTTAAGAGTAGTTAAGTTCCAGAGATGGTTAAATTTCCAGTGAAACCTAGTTTGTCTTGCCAAAATCAGGGCCTTATTCAGGAAAAATAAAATTCTGAAATGTGGCATGGGAATATCTGATCAATGCCTCCAAAACTTGACACCCTAGATTCCCTGAATCATCTACTCTACTCTTTATTAATGGACAATAAAGAGAACTCTCTCTTGAAAGGAAATACACTCTTTCCCATAATCTGCCTTCATCTTCTCTCCTGGACATTAGGCCATTAATTCTAGTTAAGTAACAACAGACACTGAGCAGAGAAATGCTGAGCCTGATGACAGAAAAGAGAGAGTAACACGAAAGACTTGTAAGAATGAGCCAACAGGTGCTATCAGGGTCCTGGAGATTACACACATTCCCAGTCCTGAGGATGCTCAATAAGGCAGTCAGAACATCAACTATGATAAAATATAATATACTGATCTTTCTTAAACTTAGGATAGGGTTATATCTGATAAACCAATGATAAGCCACTTTGGAAAACAGTATGGAGATTCCTCAAAAAGTTAAAAAATAGAGCTACCCTAAGAGCCAGCAATTGCAACACCAGGCATTTACCCTAAAGATATAGTTAGTGAAAAGAAGGGGTAATGCATCCTAATGTTCACAGAAGCAATGTCCACAATAGACAAACTGTGGAAGGAGGTGAAATGCCCTTCAATAAATGAATGGAGAAAGAAGATGTGGTTCATATATACAATGGAATATAACTCAGCCATCATCAAGGATGGATACTCACCATTTGCATCTACATGGATGGAACTGGAGGGGATTATGCTAAGTGCAGTAAGTCAAGCAGAGAAAGATACTTATCATATGGTATCACTCATATGTGGAACATAAGGAATAGCATGGAAGATCACAGGGGAAAGTAGGGAAAACTAAAAGGTGAGAAACCAGAGAGGGAAATGAACTCTGAGAGACTATGAACTCTAAGAAACAAACTTAGGGTTTCAGAGGGAAGAGCATGTGGGAGGATGCAGTAGCTAGGTGATGGGTATCAAGAAGGGCATGTGTTGTGATGAACACTGGGTGTTATATGCAATTATTGAATCATTAAGCACTACATCGAAAACTGATGATGTACTATAAGGTGGCTAACTGAACATAATAAAAAAATATATCATTAAGTCAAAAGTTCAGCCTGCTGAACATTATAGTTTACTTAGCCTAGCCTACCTAAAATATGCTCAGAACACTTAGCCTATAGATGGATAAAATCATCTAACACACAGCCTCTTTTTTTTTTTTAAGATTTTATTTATCTATGTGACAGACACAGACCACAAGTAGTCAGAGAGGCAGGCAAAGAGAGAGGCGGAAGCAGGCTCCCTGCTGAGCAGAGAGCCCAATGTGGGGCTCCATCCCAGGACCCTGAGATCATGACCTGAGCTGAAGGCAGAGGCTTAACCCACTGAGACACCCAGGATCCCCCACACAGCCTCTTTTAAAAAAAAGTAGTATCTCATGTAATTTATTGAATACTGTACTGAAAATGAAAATAGAATGGTTGTACGAGTAAAAAAAGGTTTTAAATTAGTGGTTGTTAGCATCACAGTCATGTGGCTTACTGGGAGCTACAGATCACTGCTCCTGCCTAGCATCAGAAAGAGCATCATACCACATATTGCTAACCCTGGGAAAGATCAAAATTCAAAGTAAGGATTCTGCTGAATGCATATTGCATTCACACCACCATAAAGTCAAAAACAAAATCCTAAGTTGAAACATTGTAAGTCTGGACCATGTGTATTGATTTAGGAGAACTCTTCCAAGATCTGAGCCTTAACACCCTGGCAAAGATATTGAGAGATGGTGTAAACATGCTTCTGAGAAGATCCTACATGCATGAGAAAAATCAATTGTTCACCCTAAGGGAGATAAAATGTCAGATTTACAAAAGTAAATAATGCAAGAAATGATTAAAAGTCTCGGAGAAGTGGGCATATTAGATTGTATCTAATGTGTGAGGCTATAAAATACTCAGATAACTACAGTTCCACAGAGTGCCTTGAAGATACACCATTTACCAAAGTAATAAAGAATATATTGATAAGAGGGACACCAGCATCACAGAAGTCAGTGGTGACTCCTCTGAAGGCCAAGGCTAATGTACAAGATGCCATTCTAGAACTAAGCTAATAGGTAATAGAATTAACACTGAGGATAATAGGAACCTGAAACAATAAATGTCTGATGGCAATGCAAAGTTCTGTGAGCAGAGTCTTTGAAATAAGTGACAAGTTCGGAGAGACAGTCAAGGTGATCTGACCCATAATGATAGATTGCAGCATACGTAAGGAAAATTTGGATGATACAAGAGCATGTCAGTTTGTGTCATTTGTATCATTAGAAGTCAGGGAAGGATGATCATGAAGTTTGAGGTACTCACCCCAATAAAAAGTCATTAGAGTTTTCTTGGTTTCTGAATCAAAACCCATGTTCTTCTTTAGAACTCTGAACAAGTCCCCTGAAAGACATCACAATAACAAAGCAAGTCTATTTAGTAATGAATTTCATAATTTTGTGCCAAGGGGACATATGGTCATTTATTTAGTTGCGTTGGAGAAAAAGAGATACCTAAACATTTCAATAACTCTTGAACACAGAGTCAAAGTTGTCATTTATATATGGAGATTAGAAGTGTCAATGCGGCCACATGTTAAATGGGAGGATACTGGGGACAGATAATAACTAGTCTTGACATGAATCTAGCCCACTGTAAATCTATTGGATTTATGAAAATACATGGTGGCCACTGCCAAGTTGCCAGATTTAAACTGGAATGGATATATATGTTGGTAAGCACAAAACTATTAGATCCGTACAGAGCAAAGTGAGAATTATAGTGAACAAGGCCAAGTGGAAGACTCCAAAAATTCTCTACTTTCCACTCATCCCAAAATACTAAATTAAAAACCACCATATCATGTCATGGGGAAAATGGAAGAAATTACTGCTACATTTAGACTTAGGAATGCAAGGTACTGATCTCCATCGTATTTCAATTTAATTTTTCATTTCTGTCCACACAAAACCCAGATAGATTTTGGTTGGTGATAGTGGAGTAATTCAACCAAGCTACAGGTCCAGCTTCTGTGTCAGATACGGTGTTTTGTTAGTGTAGATTAACACAGTATCAGGAATTATATATAGCTATTAATTTGGCAAATAAGTTCTTTTTCTGCATATCAGAAAAATGGATCATATTCATTTGCAACAAGCAAACAAACAACAGTGTCTCCCAGGCCTGTTAACTCTTTCACTTTCTCTCATAATATAGTCCAGAGAGGTCTGGACCCATTTGACGTTCCATAGAATTTCATGACCAGTGGAGCAAGGAAAGGTCTATTGAAGGTCAAAGGCCATGAACCAAGGAAGGTAGGTGGCGTTTGGAAGCTGTTCAAAATTGACAACTTCCAGGTCACTTGGTATACGGACTGAGGCATGACTCCTAGGTGTGGAATGTGTTGCCTCCAGAAACTGAAAAGGCCTCCAAGATATTATGTTTCCCTCTTTGAGCTATGGAATGCAAAAATGTGACAATCTGTCTCTTATTTTGAAGGGAATGCTCTGGCTTGCCCTCTATCACTTGACCCCTATAAAAGTTAGTGACAAATTCTTGAATATTTTAGAATTTATCTCCCATCCTCTAAAGAACATTTGTCTCCCCAAGACTTCAAGCATGTTAGCACTTTTTGTTCATACTGGAAAATTAAAACAAGGACTTTGATCTAATAGAAATGATGTGGTAATCTATACATTGTCCAGATGGTCCAGATCCCTTCAGGCTGTATTATGATGAACAGCAGTGTTAACCTCCATGCAAAACAGGTTAAGACTATTTTTATCCATTCCAAGTAGATGTGAGCTCTTTCCTCACTGTCTTACTCAATGAGACTAGAAATGAAGGCATTTTCCAAGTCAATGGTCATATGCTATGTATATAGCCCTCATCAATCTGCCTTGGCAATAATTTTACCTGACACAATGACTGTGTGATGGTTATTGGTTACATGCCAACTTGACTGGGACATGGTGTGCCCAAATATTTGGCTAAATACTACATTCTGTCAACTCTGTTACTACCTAGCTTCTTAATAGGATCCCCCAAATGAAAGGCACTATTGGGGAGGTTGGAAGGAGATTGAAACAAAGAAGGCAAGCAGGTACTTTCTTCTTTTTTTCCTGCTCTAGTAGACATTCCTTAGCATCTGAGAACAGATAGGCTCCAGTTTCAGTTTGCATGGGTTCTCTCAAAATTTTTTTAGTGTGTCTGTGAGTGTTTATGAATGAGATTATCACTGTATTAGTAGATTAAATAAAGCAGGTTGCCTTGCCCAAGGTTGGTAGGGCTCATCCAATCAACTGAGGGCCTAGATAGAACAAAAAGGCAGAGAAAGGAGAAGTCATTGTGCCTGTTGGGTTGTAATACTGGTTTTCCCTTGCAATTTGGAACTGGAACTGAAATTTACACCAGGGCTCTCATGGTTCTTAGGCATTTGGATTTAGACTAGACTTACACTACCAGCTTTCCTGAGACAGACAAACAGGTTGATAAAGAAATTGAAGGACAGAGATGTTAAGTGATCAAATTCACACAAGTAGTTACAGCATGTACTAAAACTTGAGCCTTCCAGTCTGGCTTAAATATGTGAGTTTATAACTACCTCACTACAGCTCCTTTTTATTTGTTTAGCTTTCCACTTTTAAAAGAAATAAATTAAAATTCTATTCTCTAATGTTTCTTCATTTTTTAAACTGAAAATATCTCTGCTTTTTGGATTCTTGCATTTTTCTAGAAACTACCCCAAATTAAAATGATAACTCTTTATTTTCCAAAACTATTGTTTTCCTGATTTTAAATTTGAGTAATCTTGAGTGACTTCTGCTGACCTCCAAGGTAATAAAGTTAATAGCAAGTTATTTTGTAATAACATCTGATGATTATACTTGAACCCTGTGATGCATGGCACCAAGAAGTACTGATCATGAACAGTACCAAAGGTTTTGGCTTGTACTTTTTAACGTATTTTCTTTATTCCACATCTTCTTTTCTCTAGGTAGAAATTTCATCCTTCACTGAAATCCACAAATTTCATAGCTATCATTTCATGAGAAAGACAATGATTTCTGAATAAATTTATGAGCCTTTCTTGTCATTTATTTCATGACCCTTGAGAATCACTGAACTTCACAAAACAGAAGGACATTTTTCATTGCTGTTAGTGGGTCTCTCCAGGTACACTGCAGATTTTGTATGCACTTAATAGAGACTGATTTAAGTGTAATAGTAAGCATTTTATTTCATTTACAATCTTCATAATTTTATCCAAAAAATTAAATTTTAGGAAATATTTAAGGTTTAGCTTAGTCAAAATGCTGAAAGAGGATTCTTAATATATATATATTTTTAAATCCATGTATGTATAAAACCTTACTAAAAGCAAATGAAGTGAAATTTTTTGAGGGAACTATGAATGGTGATTGTGATCTATCATTTTCTCTGGCTCTAAGCAGTCTGGATTTTTTCCTCCAACCACTCAATATCCAGAAGGCTCTTACATATCTTTCAGCCAACCTTACCTTTGTTATGGCAACAGATATAAATTAACAAATAGAGTTTTAAACCTCACCTAGTTGCAATTTTGTTTGCTTTAGTTAATTATCATTTGTTTCAGTAAATACTTGAGTTCTCATTATGTACTGTTGGAGGACGTTATTTTCCCTCTACCTTTCAACGTTTTCCTGGCTAGTCTGAGGATTAAATTGACAGTAGGCAGATTATCAGGAAAAAAAATCAAATTTAATTTTGTACATATGGGAATCCCACATACATGAGGGGTTCAAAGACAGCAAGGTCAGTTCCTGAGCTAAGGAATAGGATAGGTGCCTATGGCTTTAAAAGAGGGGGCGGCACTTTACAGGACAAAAAGCAGAGCAGAGGTGTAGTAGTTAGATGTTTGCCCTACCATAGAGAAGTTTCACTAGATAAAATTTGTCTCTGTTAATAACTCTAATTCTGGAAAAGACACTTATTTTAGATTCTTCAGTTAGTTAAGGGAAGGGCAAAATGGTCTCTTGAGTCCTCAGGGTGTCAATTGCCTTTAGCTCAAAATAATGCACAGGCCAAAGTCACACATTTTTTAATTTTTTTTTTTTTATTTTTTAAAGGATTTTATTTATTTGTTTGTCAGAGAAAGGGAGGAGAGAGAAAGAGAGAGAGCGAGGACAAGCAGGGAGAGTGGCAGGCAGAGGGAAAAGCAGAGTTTCTGCAGTACAGGAACCCAGATGTGGGACTTGGTGCTAAGACCCCATGATGTGAGCAAAAGGCAGACACTAAACCCACTGAGCCACCAGCTCCCTCCAAAGTGGCACATTTTGAAGCGAATGGTTTTGAATCCCTTCAGTACCCTCAACCACTTTAAGTACTCTGCAGAGATGAATAATACATGGTGCCTGAATTTAAGGATTTTAGTTATCAGAACAAATAAATACATAAATAAATGAGTTCATAAACAAATGATTTGGTGAAGTGTATGTGCTAGCACTGGTAAAAGTCTTCAGGATATATGGTAGGTAATATAATTCTGAGCAGGTGATTAGGTTTTTTTTTTTTCACTATTAAAATAATACTTGTGTATATCTTCCAAAAATTCATTAATGATTGGCTCATTAATACAAATGTTTTATTTTATATATAATTTGTAATGCCTAAGTAATTTTTATTTCCTCTCAGTTTGTCATTCTGGAAGAAATCAGGCTGTCTTAATTTCAGAGTCATGAATATAGATTCATTACTGAACTAGTTGTAGTTTTCCCCCATTGTAAAACAAAACAAAACAAAACAAAAACAGTGTGTTTTTATAGATCAGTTCTGAAAAACTAAATGTATATTATAATAGACTCATAGGAAGTAAAAGATGGCATTAGTCTTTGGGACATAAGGGATATGAATTAGGTTAGAAGTGTATCTAAATTGCGAAGTTTTTTTGGGTGACCAGAATCAACAGAGCAAAGCAAATTGTTAGAATATAAATGGCTGCTTTTGATGTAATGTAATAGAACTTAGACAAATGTAATAATTTTTTCTTAATTTTGATGCTTATAAGATGATTGAACATAAAAATTACTTCTATATTATGTCACAGTAAATAAAAAACTTAGAATATTAAACTTTATATGATGACCAAGAACAAATTTATTGGTGAGTTTTTATTTTCTTAATATAAAAAATTGATCTGGAATGTCTAAATCTTTGATGCTATTAATTCAAAGAAGCATCAGTGAACCAGATTCTGTTGTGCCAAACCTTGTCCCTCAATTTCCATTAGGCTCTTTAGGAAGTTGTGTGTATTTTTTGGAAATATTAAGACATTATTTTAAAATACAGCTTTAGTGTTTTGGCATTCTTTGGTTCACGGTCAAAGTTAATGCCTTATTTGCAACTGGAAAATAATTATACCCTATGAAACTCTGAATCAATAAGTATTAGAGAATAAAGAGTATTTACCTCTGAATGTAAGTACCAAGCCCAAGGTACATTATCTCTTTTCACAAAGTCTTAATATTATTTTATTGTTTCTCTTCTTGTTCTCTCTGCATTAGGTAAGGACATAGGCAAGGTACAGACATAACATGCTTTGTCTCCAGTTTAATGGGAAAATCAATGGATACTAGTAATTTTAAGGATGTTAGAGACAGCCATTGTCTTTGATAGAGTTCTTGGACTGAGACTCTACAACAAAAAGTAATTGAATATTAATATAAATCTCAAAAATGAGGTTTCATTTGACCAAATTAAACATAAATAATACATTGCTTAAATTATAATTTCTAAGTGTACTGGCCAGAGATATTAAAGCAAATGTTTATTGACTTTCTTGTCCTCAGGATCTATTGTGAGGATCCTGCATGAAAATAGTTGTCAGCTTCTTAGAATATTTTCTAACTTACTTCTGTAACAAAGGCTTTACCTTGTTTCTCTTTCCTTGTGTCTTTTCTTTCCCAAAATATGGAGATGAGGTCACTAATTTCATTATCTGAAAACTAGGCTGGATACCAGCAGAAAACAAAAAGCCCAATAAATAAGACACATTCATGGAAACATGCAAGAAATTGAGAAGGAAGGCCATGAGATCCGTGTGGATTGCTTAAAAAGTCTTAAAGAATTCCTTAGTCACACCCATATTCTCGCAGTGACAAATAACCTCATCCCCTGATTTCTCTTCCCAGCTCCTCCATTCAGTACACCACAAATTCCACCAACATGAACGGATACATCCATTCTGGCAGAAGCTGGTGATCCAAAATATGATGTCACACTGTTCAACTGCTTTCCTTTCAAGGATAAAGAAATTCTCTGCTGGATCATCATGATGTGCATACTGCTTTCTGGTCTACTTTTGCATTCTTTAAGCATTAGGGAACACTGTGGACACCTGAATTGCTTCTCAAAGTTACACTGCCCTCTTCCTCCTAGGGTTGCAGTTCTTAGCAAGAGGCTACCTTTGTGATTAAGGGTTTTCCATTATTTAATTCCTCTGTATAGTGGTCCAACAGACAGTGGGTAGATGGATCCTGGGTAAAACCTTCACGTATAATTGTTGACTCATAACTGTTAGCTAATGCATTGCTGTCAGTTTTTGGTATTCCTTCTTCAACTCCCCAGTTCTACCTCATGTTTGGGACTAGTGTGGTTTTGGAAGATGGAGCAAAATATAGACAGTGCTTCCATCTGCTTCTTCTAAAACCACCTCAGTTGCACGGTAGCTTCAACATACTAGGATTATTTAGATATGGACCCAGATTTTGGCTCACTCATGCCTGTTACATATTGCCTTCGCAACAGTTCTAATTCTCAGTGAGAGAAGAATGTATATTTGTAACTATCACTACCAAGATTTTCTTGGCCTTTACAGTGGCTTCATATTTGTGTAAATGTTTTTTACATGTATTTTCTTTTCTCTGGTATTTTTATATCTACTTTTCTTGTCTTTGTACCAAACTTTCTTTCATTTTCTCTTATTAAATAGTGCACATTGGTTTCTTTTTCCATTTCTTTTTCCATTCCTATCAAAGGGATTAAGAAATTCTTTCTGTAAATGGCCAGAGAGTAATAATTTAAATTTTGCAAGCCATAGCATATAACCTTTGTCACATTTATCCAACTTTTCCCTTATGAAAAATGAGCCACAGACAATATGCAAATAAGGGAGCAAGGCTGTGTTCTAATAAAACTTTATTGACAGGAACAGATGGTAAGCCATAGCTTGAAGATTCCTATTCTATAACACATGTTTCTATGTAAGGAAAAAAAAAAGAATTAAATTATCAGGATTTTATTACCTTGAAGAAAACATATAGAAAACCAATCTCTTACCCCTGAGGGGGGTAAGAAAAATTTTCTTTTTACTGGGACATTTTGGATTCTCTAATAAAATAAACAAGAAAAATAACAACAATGAGATTGCAGCTATATGACAAGAATCAAAGTAACCATAATTTCAAGTCTATTAAAGTCCACAAATGACAGTTATCACACAATGTACAAAACACATGCGACATCTAGTTGTTCAATTGCAAATAGCCTACATTTGTCAAACAGTTGCTCTGATAAACAAATTGTCTCACCAAACCATCATTATCTTTGGAAAAATTGATTTAAAATATAAATAATCTTCTATTCTGACACATTTTAATTCCCTTAATTTTTTTTGCCTGGTTCCTACAAGGTTGGCTTTGAATTTTTGCGTCATTTGTATTCTAACATTTGTGCAGCATCAAAGTCTTCCAAGACCTAATGAGCTTTTGAATGACTTTGCAGGTAAAGAGTGACAGTGGGTGAATGGGACAAGGGGAAAAAGCAGACAAAAGAAAAACTTTATTTCAGTCTAAAAATACTTGTCTAGACAAAGATATATGGGTTATGAACATTGGGAAGGGTATGTGCTATGGTGAATGCTGTGAAATATGTAAGTCTGATGATTCACAGACCTGCACTCCTAGAGCAAATAATACATTATATGTAATAAATAAATAAATAAATAAGTAGAAATTATCATAATAAAAAAAGAATTGTTATAATTGGAGTTATGGACAATTTAAAGAATGTATCTACCCTTTCTGTACTTGTTATTTGGTATAGTATTTAGATGAATACTATAAATACTACCAACTTAAAAAAGTAGGAAATCATAGTTTAATTTATGGATAACAATGCATTAACTATTGTTTAAAATAAATAAAAATTTCCTTGAAAATAGAATATTTTGGGACACCTGGGTGGCTTAGTCAGTTGAACATCTGCCTTTGGCACATGTCATGATCCCAGGGTCCTTAGACTGTTTCCAATATCAGGCTCCCTGCTCAGCAGATAGCCTGCTTCTCGCTTTCCCTCTGCTTCTTTCCCCGCTTGTGCTCTCTCTCTATCTCTCTCTCTAATAAATAAATAAAATCTTTTTAAAAAATGGAATATTTTTTCTAATTCTGCATCCCAAATGCCTTATACATGGTAGCACTCATTATTAGTTATAAATGAGCAACTTTATGGATTAATTTTTTATTAGATATACATCTCCCTTGATGGTGTAGTTTGTGATTATGTAATATAATTTGAAAACTGTTTCTAACATTCTCTATCCTGAATAGAGATAATATCACATAAATAAAAAACACTGATCCTACCTTTCCCTTCTACATAACTTATATGTTTAATTCTTAGTGGGCATATTGCTCTTTGAATGTTGTATAAAAGAGCTAAGACCATTGTATCCAGAGATGAGCAATATATTGGTGTTTGCATCCAAATTATCATGTATCGTTATATGTAAAATTAATTTAAAAACCTTTTAAAACTACAAATGTTGAGCTGAGATAAATTTTAGTCTGGGCACAAAAAGGAAAGCCACAGTGACAACAAGTGATGTAACTGAGTAGACACAAAGAATGGTGGGCCCCTAAGTGATATAAGTTTGGGGGCACTAGGTGAGAATTAAAGAGAGGTACTGAAGTATTTACATTGCATGACATTTCTTTCAGTTTTACAAATAGTTTCATCTAATATAATACATTTTAATTATCATTTGAGGAAATTTGGAGAAGCTTAAGTATACTCCAGTTATATATTTAAGGTCAGGAAATCACTAACTTGGTTCTATTGTTAACTTATTTGTGTTTCAAAGTTCCTGATGTTCTCTTAAAAAAAAAAAAAAAAGATCTTGATATTTTCTCTGAAGGCTAGAGCTTTTTAAGAAGAAATTTAGTATTCTAACAAGACATTTGTCTTTGTTTAAGGTCATCTTTACAACTTTGAAGAGAGAACATGCTGACAATTTATGAAGCAAATGTCGTCTAACTACCCATAGAATAGGGCAAACTTACATTACCTGTCAAAGCTACACTGAGAAATTGCAGGAAAAGACAACTGTACAGAGAATGTATCTATAGTCTTGTCATTTTTTCCCTTTATGCCAAATATACCACTAGAGAGTTAGAAAGAATCAGATTACTTCTCTGAATTGAAAATTATCAATGAGAAATCTAACAAAGATGTGTAGGTCATCATTTTAACTTATTTGAAAAGATAATCAAAGTCTTAATACATATCAATTTTAGTCATTAATCAAATGATCCAATTGGGGGAAAAAAAAAAAAAACACACTCAAGCACAGTTTAAGTTCAGTTGGTGGAAGAATACCACAAGTGCCTGAAACAGTACTTGGATTTCTATAAATGATCAATACATATATAGTTGATCAAATAACTAATAACTAATCTACTCAAAAATTGAATGGGTTGGGGTACCTGGGTGGCTCAGTGGGTTAAAGCCTCTGCCTTCGGCTCAGGTCAGGATCCCAGGGTCCTGGGATCCAGCCCACATCGGGCTCTCTGCTCAGTGGGGAGCCTGCTTCCTCCTCTCTCTCTCTCTCTGCCTGCTTTTCTGCCTACTTGTGATCTCTCTCTGTCAAATAAATAAATAAAATCTTAAAAAAATTGAATGGGATGTCTTATATGTTAGTAAAATTTCTTGTTCTCAATACTGAAAGTATTACAGGAAATCTTGTATGACTGCCATCGGGTATGAAATATAGATTTTTTTGACCTGAGCCAAAGGCTGACTCTTAACCAACTGAGCTACCCTGGCATCTCAGTATAAAGAATTCTTTCACTGAGCTTCTATTTGAGCTAGATATCATGTTCAATTTTTTTTTCCTATTCTAGGACTTTACAGTTTCAGTAATAGGTTGATAATTCTGAATACATACAATCAGAGACAACATTATATTCTGAATATATATGTAGAATGGCCATTTTGCTTATGGTATCAGTGTCTAAACAGTTAAGTCTAACTTTCATGTTCAGATGGATAACAAAGAATAGGTAATTATGGCTGCTTACAAATAATCAAGAGCTACAATATATAAATGAAAAATTATTTGAATTATGTGAGTCCTTAGAAAGCATGCATTCTACTTCTGCAATTTTGTGGTGTAGGAGTTGTATAAGGAGCATACCCTACTGAAGGCTTCCAGCTGGATAAGAGAACCAGGACTGTATGACTGACTCCTGGTTCGCTGTTTTTTCCTTTTTTATTAGCATTTTCCTAGTGTATCTAATATATTTTTATTACCTATGCCATCAAGTCTGTATTTGAAACCTTTGAATAAGTAAATCTTTAGTGAAAACTGCATTTAAAAGTATTTAAATATATGCTACTATAAATATATATGCTACCATAAATAAAAATAAATATATTTTTATTTTGATGAAGATGAAGCAATGGTAAATAAATAAGTAAATAAATAAGTATTATGACTCAAAGGTCTAAAAATGAAAAACTAATAATCAAGTAACAACCTGGACCTTCAGCAAGTCAAGAGGCAGACTTGCAGACCACAAGTGACTGGATTCAGCACCTATGCAGGAATCAAAAACATCTAGTGATTACGTGACAATGGGAAGGAATTCCAGCATCCATTAAAATCATGAGCATGAAACCAAATTCTAACTCCTCACTGGATACTGTGACAAAGGCACAACAGCTCTCAATTCCTCAAAACCAAAACATGAAAGGAAGAAAAACATTAAAACCATGTCAAACCCTGTGCATTAAATATCTAGTTGTAAAGGTTGCCATACCAAATGCAGATGGAATGACAGTAGACTGCCTATTTAAATCATACAAATTTAACTACGTGTCTAATATTTCACAAAGTTTATTGAAGTTTATTAAAGGGGAAAGTGGCTTCCAAGTTTGTAACAGCTTGGAAGTGACTCAACTACTGGTCCATCTGTGGCTTATCTGGATTCAACATATCTTAGGTTGACTATATTATAGGTGTCATGATGCTATCTTATCTCTCCCCAGCCAGGAAAGTTTTTTTCTCAAATTTCATTTTCATTGCTATTGTTGTTACATAGGTACAACTCTTTGTTTCTCTTTCTTTCTCCCTTCCTCTCTTCCTCCCTCTCTGTCTCCATCTGTCTCTCTGTCTCTCTCTCTCTCTCACACACACACACACACACTCCCCCCCTCCCTCTTCCTCTCTAGTTAATTGGTATATGGTAGGGGTTTCCATAACATGCAAGGAACTGAGGGTCACTCACTGGAAACCATGAGCCATATGGTTGCCAAAATGTGTTTACCCATGCGAAATTAGAGACTCACATGTGAAGTCAAGAAGGCTTCCAACCAAAATTCTAATGTTTGAAGGAACTGAATGAAAAGTGAACCCTGGAGGAATAATTGTAAGTCACATTCATGTAATTTTCATTTTTTTTTTAATGCATTGCTTCTGGATTAGAATACTGAGATTTGCTAAATGTTCTAATAGCATAGGGTTTCCAATCAAATGCATGGCTGCCAACTCATTTTTAATGGGTTGTGGTCTGCCCCAGGTTGACAGATAGATGCTACCTGTCCCTTCAAGTGGTCTTGATAGTGCTACTGTGATGAGAAGTTCTGTGAACATTCTATCTAACATTGCCCAGGTGCAAACCCACTTCAGACCCTCATTGTGTGCCTCTCACTTTTTGTCACAAGCTTGCTCTTAATACCCCGAGTGCTTTAAAAACCCACTGAGTAGGGCGCCTGGGTGGCTCAGTGGGTTAGGCCGCTGCCTTCGGCTAGGGTCATGATCTCAGGGTCCTGGGATCGAGTCCCGCATCGGGCTCTCTGCTCAGCAGGGAGCCTGCTTCCTCCTCTCTCTCTCTGCCCGCCTCTCTGCCTACTTGTGATCTCTGTCTGTCAAATAAATAAATAAAATATTAAAAAAAACCCACTGAGTACTCATAGAATGTGCAAACCAAAAGTGATTGCTGCTATACCAATGGAACCATTCTTAGCCAATAGGGAATAGAAGCCAATAAACAAACAAATTAATACTCTCCTGTTTTGTGCACCAAGTAGACAATTTGTGATTGAGCTTCCACAGCTCACAGTAATGGCCAACATGGTGAAAAGCATCCTTTCTTCCCTTTTTATTCACCTGTCACTAATTCTTATTCCCTAATGTCACTTCCCAAATAAACTACCTATAGCCCTATTTCTCAAGATATACTTTTGGAGATCTCAGCCTAAGACAGCCAAGATTTATTGCTCACAATCTTCACTGTGGTTAGGTAGGTCCTTTCTTAGCTGGAGTCCTCTTGCCAATCACCTACTGGTGAAAGTATACTCAATGTTTATCCAAGTGTGTTGTGCAGATCTTATCATTTTTTAAGTGTGCCATGACCTGAAAAGGTTCAAACACACTGCAATAAGCTATAAATGCATGATGGCTTGCTATTTGACTATAGGGTCCATAATTTACAAAGAACTAACCAAAAAAAAAAATACAATTTATAGAATTTCATTTCCAAAAACAAAGTGCTTTTGGTTATTACTCTATGCAATTACGTTACTAATTTAGAGGATGATCTGGCTAACAGAGTAAGACAAAAGGAAATTGAGTGTCTAAGGCACATAAAGGAATGTAATGATAAAGCATGAGCATTAATAAGATGACAGACCACAAAGAAATCATGAAACATTTGAATTTTAGCTTAAGTGTGACTTGGTATTACCTACCATGTAGAATAACTAGACCATCACTTTTGCATTATATTTTAAATACTAAAATGAAAATACTTACTTTTTTTGGGGGGAAGAGCTAGCACTTGTAACATAACCACACTACTTTCTGTTACCCTGTTTTCACTATTTATATGGATTCCTTATGCTTTGAAAAGGTAACTCTTAAATACTTCAAAATCACTATTGGCACACCTTCGAGTCATGTCTGCTTACATCAGACATGAAATTCTATAAAATTTAACCTTCCAGTTTAAGAGCGTATAGAGCAATACTCCCAATTTTCCATGAAAAAAACAGTACTTCCACATAAAAAAAAAAACAAGTTTATATATAGGTAAATATTCTTTCTACACTGATCACTAGACTTTAACTAAATTTGATGAGAATTACATTTCCACTTAAAAAGGAAAAATCACTCTCATTGTACTCACAATCTGGTTTTATATGATAAGTCCAGCCAGAGCTCCCACTGCTCCTTATACAGTCTCTACAACAGATTATACATATATGTGTGTGTATACACACACACACACACACACACACACACACACACATATATATATATATATATCTTTATTTATAACTACATATGGATAAGTACATATATCCTTGTGTGTGTTTAAAATACATTTATTTGTAAAAAATTTATGTAGTATAATTTTTGTACATTTTAAAATAAATTTTTGGAGTTTAGAAAAAGTATATTTTCTTCTCCCCTAAGAAGAGATTGTCTTGTGCATTCCTTGAAGGCTCCTGCTAAGCTAGGTTCTTCTTTGTCATCCTACATGGGTTGGGTTAAGTGTGCCTATCCTTGATTGACATGGAACACTGTGGTCATAGGGTATAGAATCACTGGGTTTGAGCTACTGCAGTCAAGAGCTGAGGCAATTCTGCCTTGTTTGACCCACTGAGGGCAAAACTCTGAGCTTATCTTTCATGTGGAAATTGATTTTGACATCAACCCCACTCTTTAAGTGTCAGATTTGGCCCAGGGTATCACTCGAGTTCCCAGGGAAGTATTCTTTAGGTTCTAGTTTTTACAAATGAATAATTTTCCAAGTTTCTTGGGACCTCAAAAGTGTAAACAGTCTATTTACTTGTTCACTTTGCAAATTAGCAACTCTTATTGCTTTTACAAGCTTAGTTATCTAACCTAGAATCAAGGAGATATCTTTATCTTACTATCAAGCTGAAAAATGTCTTTCCCCTAGGATTAAGGATTAAGAGGGGCACCTGGGTGGCTCAGTGGGTTAAAGCCTCTGCCTTCAGCTCAGGTCATGATCCCAGGGTCCTGGGATCGAGCCCTGCATTGGGCTTTCTGCTTAGTGGAGAGCATGCTTCCTCCTCTCTCTGCCTGCCTCTCTTACCACTTGTGATCTCTCTCTCTGACAAATAAATAAATAAAATCTTTTAAAAATATATTTATTTGTATATTTGAGAGAGTGAGTGAGAGAGGAAGCTGGAGGAGGGGTAGAGTGACAGGGAGAGAATCTCAATCAGACTCCCCACTAAGTGCAGAGCCCTATGCAGCGCTCCATCTCAGAACCCAGAGATCATGAATTGAGCTGAAATCAAGAGTTGGATGCTTAAATTCCTGAGCCACTCAGGCACTTCCCCCAAATTTTGTGATCTTCTAAAAAGCAGTCTTTGGGTGCTCTAAAGTCACAAAGAAGCTTTTTTATGTTTTCTACTGGAAGTTTTATTCTTTTACTTCTTTAAATTTGTTTTAAAGGTTGGTTTATTTATTCGACAGAGAGAAAGAGCACACGTAGGCAGAGCAGCAGGCAGAGGGAAAGGGAAAAGCAGGCTTTCCACTGAATAGAGAGCCAGATGTCGGGCTCAATCCCAGGACCTGAGACAATGACCTGAGCCGAAGGTAGATGCATAACTGACTGATCCACCCAGGTGCCCCTTATTTTATTTTTCATTTAGATTTTCAATCTATCTGAAAATGACTTCTTTAAAATGTTTTTTTTTTTAAGATTTTATTTATTTATTTGACAGAGAGAGAGATCACAAGTAGGCAGAGAGGCAGGCAGAAAGAGAGAGAGAGGAGGAAGCAGGCTCCCTGCTGAGCAGAGAGCCTGATTCGGGACTCGATCCCAGGACCCTGAGATCATGACCTGAGCCGAAGGCAGCGGCCTAACCCACTGAGCCACCCAGGCGCCCACAATCTATCTGAAAATGACTTCTGTATGTGGTGTGAGGTATGGGGTCAAAAGACCTTTCTAAAAAAAATACATCCTCTCCCTTTTACACCACATTGTTAGCTTTGTTGTAAATTGGGTGACCATATATGTATGGATGTATTTCTGGACTCTCTTCTGTTCCACTGGTCACTTTGTCTATCTTGAAGTTAATACAAAATTGTCTCACTATTAGGAAATAATGTATTCTGATATCTTTAAATTAGAAAATATAATAAAAAGGGGGACTTTATAATTTTTTGAAAAAGGAAAAATATGTTATGAAAATGAATATGAAAAAATAAATTTGTTATATACAATTTTTGTGTAGGCCACAATATATAGATTATTTTAACAAGTCATAAAAATGCAGATTAGTAGAAGTATTCTAGTGATATAACAAGATTCTTTTTTTGAATGCAACTTTATTAAGATGATTTCCAAGTATTTTTCTGATGTATTTTAATTCTTTTGAACATTTCTGTACATTTTGGCATGAGATATTACAGGTTCATATTGTAGTTTTCCTTGCATAGAAATAGGTATTTCTCCAATGAGATCAGGTTCTTTTAGGAAAGAAATGAATTTGGAAACAGATCTTGGTATTTGTTTTGATTATGGTTGCTTGGTGCTCTGTGGTCCTTCCAGAATGAGAACAAAATATGTATGTATGTGTGTGTGCACGTGTGCATGCATTAACTATATGCATACATATACAAAAATATATGTGTATACATATGGATATATATAAAGGTACAAACACTTTCACACACATGCACATACACCTATATATATAATTTCACACTAACTCCAATTCCAATCCAGCACCTTGAGATTCATTCCAGATTTCCCTCTTCTCATGTTTGAAATTCCTTTTGCTAACACTGAGGAATTTGTCTAGAAATATCCAATATCTTTAATTTATTTTCTCTATCCCCCTTTATATGACTAATATCTGGCAAATATTTTTCCCACCTCATTTGGCTTCTTTCCTTACATGGGCCTCAAACCTCACTGTGACTCTTTTTTTGCTTTTATCATCTTAATGGTGCTAATAAAATTGAGGAAAGAAGAAAGAATAGAAGGAAAGAGAAATCCTATTTTTGGGGAGGCTAGTTTTGGGAAACAAATCTAATTTTGCTTTAAGAGAAGATCAATGACAAAAGAAAAAAATAAGAAAAGAGAAAGAAAATGCTGTAATCTGTTTTTTTATATCATGAAGAGGGATAAGTTTTCCTTCTGATCTTTATTACATAATATTATTATTGCTATTGGTAAGGGATGGCACAGGGATTACCAGTGATCCCATTTTAATCTTGATCTGATCATATTTTATTAAAAAGTATCACATATTTATCAGCCTTCAAAATACAATTTATTATAAGAAAGATTATTTTTATGTGTTTTATAAGATCTCAAAATAAAAGTTAGTAAAGTGAAGACTATATTTAGTTTATTTTTATTTTCTTATGCCCTCCAGCTTGAAATAAATATCAGCCCTCTGTCCTATAGGATGATATTGCACTTCTAGAAATATCTTCTTTCTTTTAGTTTCTACAATCATCATCCTGTCACTATTCTCACAAAGTTGAGTTATTAATCTTTTAGGTATTATATTAAACATTGAATAAGGCATTAAATAGGCAAGGTACTTGACTTCAGAAAACATTTATTCTACTGAGCTCTTACATGCAATATGAGAATTATTAGATTAATATTAGCTATATAAGAAATGAATCCCCAAAAATACAGCAGCTTAAACAGAACATTATTTTTTTCTGTGAAATAATATTTCCAGATGAGTTTTCCTGGTCAACAGGAGGATTCATCTCCCCAAAATCAGTTAAATTTGCAGAATTTCTTCAATCTTTAGCTGGCTTCACTTCGTTGTGATGGTCTCCGTTGGGTCAACCAAAAGGTGGATAGGTCGGGGAGCAAGTACATGTGGGAGGCTTTCATGGGGCAGAATTGGAAGGGGCTGATCTTATTTACTCTGTTCTCATTCCATTTTAGAACTCTGTTACGTGGCCCCATGAAAAAGAAAGGGGATCTAGAATATGTAGTATTGATATATGCTCAGGGAAAAGGAGAAATATACTGGTGAATAGTTAAAAATAGCTGCCATAGCAATACATCGATGTATGAAAAGCAGACCTGCTTTGGTTGAGACACAAGTGAGCCATATGTGCAACTCAGTAGATATTTCCTCAGCCCCTTAAAAACATCGAAACAAATAACATCAACAACAACAACAAAACTTTCTCCAAAAACCTAGGTTTTCACAGAATGTCTTTTGGAAATTATTGCATGAAAATATACACATTTACTCAGCAATCTCATTTAGAACTCTATACTGTAGAAATAAAAACATATTTCAAAAACAGTTGCATTACAAATGTACCCATTGATTCAGCAATCTCATTTCTTGGACTACATACTATAGAAATAAAAGTATATTTTAAAAACTATTGTATTAAACACATACTCGTTGTCTCAACAATTCAATTTCTGAGACTATACCAAAAAATGAAAGAATATCATATTGGAAAGCCCTGTTCTCAGCAATTTGCTCTCTAGAATGTCTTCTGAAGTGGTATTTGTAGCAAAATAAAATGAAAATCAAACTAGAAAGAAAATGGGAATACTTTAATAGGAAGGTAACAGAAAGAATTCATAAATATTTTAAGACTGTGAAATATTATGTGGCTATTTCTTAGAGCTAATTCTAGTTGGAGTGTAGAAATTTCCACAATGTACTGACAGATAAGAAAAGCAAGATGCTGATAATTGTACATAATATGAGCTCATTTTCCTCAGGTAATTAGAAAGTAACCAATATTTCTAAGTGCAGAGGACTTGTGTGAGAGGGAGTTATAACACAAACAGAGTAAAATGTATCATTGTGTTTAATCTTTTACAGTTTTTACCTGTCACAGTGGGAGTAGATTGAGTACTGGAAGCAAGAAAGACATAAAGACCACATGTTTATTTTACCCACTGTAAGGACATTGATGATACAATAGATGAGATCATCAATGGGAACACCAGAATAAACACATGGCAAAATTGCCAAAGAGACATTCACAAAAATTATCATGACGTGTGTTAGTGTGGCGTGATCAAAGATAGGTTTTATTTGTTCCTTTTTAATTTTACTTTTATATGCTTTCTAATAAATGTATAAAGTCTCCTAAAAAAAAACCTGTTTTTATAGATTTTCTTTTTCTTTTTAATACCATCAATATAAATAATGCTGGGTGACAAAAAGCCAGAGATGAAATTCAAATTAGAGCCTTTTTATTCCAATAATCCTTGCAGAATTCATGTGTTTTTTACTTGTTTAAAATAAGAAGTTCTGGCACTTCCTACAGTAAATCTCTCTTTGGGCCCACTGAGTTTGGTGTTTGGCTGGCAGAACCTGATTGTGTGTGTGTGTGTGTGTGTGTGTGTGTGTTTGCTTCAGATAACTAATATGCCTTGCCTAAATGTAAGCCATATATCATAAAAATGCCAAAAATATGAGACATATTTTAACAGCATTTCAAAGATGCACTTTTGTTTGCATTCATTATTTCATTTATTTTTTATTATTTTTATTTTTTACTTTTTTAATTGAGGAATAATTGACATACGATATTGTACTCATTTCAGGCATACAATATAATGATTCAATAGTTATATATGTTATGAAATTGTCACCACAATAAATCTACTATCATCTGTCATGATACAAAGTTGTTAATGTTATTGACCGTATTCCCTATGCTGTATGTTACAACCCCATATCTTAACTTGATAACTGAGAAATTGTACCTTTAAACCCCTTCACCTATTTTGCCACGCATGCAGTTTTAGTAATGATTCATAAGAATAACTTTTGTACCAGTACTCTGTTTGCTGATGATTTTCGAAGAACTTAATGACCCCAAGGGAAGATTTTAATTTCTCACTGTTTGGCAATACAAAAAAGAATGGTGTGTATGTACTTCTACAACTGTAAATAATTCAGATGAGTTTTATGACTTTT
Source organism: Mustela nivalis (assembly GCF_964662115.1). NCBI lineage: Eukaryota > Metazoa > Chordata > Mammalia > Carnivora > Mustelidae > Mustela > Mustela nivalis. Next base: position 87,115,527 of record NC_139020.1, read on the forward strand.
GATGAGGGTTTCTCATCATTTTTTTCCATTTGAATATTTTTAGTACATTATGAATGTGTTTTGGTTTCTTTTTACTCATTGTGCCTTGCATTGAAAAGAGATACACAACAATTTAACAATTCTGTAATAGATTATTACATTTTGAAAAGTCAACTCAATTTCAGAGAAGTCAAATTTATCTATTTACCCACCCCTCTGTCAATCTTGTGATCTATTATCTATCTATTTATCTGTCTATCATCTATCATCATCATCTATGTCATCATCATATATCTGTCTATATCTATCTAATCTATCTAATCTTGGTAAACACAGCAAGTTTCCTCTTTTAGAGCAACAATCTGATCTAGTCAGGGACATTTTGATGATGGCACTCCTGAGTCTGAGAAAGGAATCTCCTGATGAAGAGGTCAAGAGTGGTCAAAGAATTATCTAACTAAGACAGAATTTTAGACTATTTCCAAAGACTGTGAGGAGGTTTTTGTTTTGTTTTAGTTTTTCTTGAGAATGCCAAAGGGGTGGCAGATGTCTTATTATTGCTCCTATGGAAACCAATGTCACAAGAAGTGGTGGGGAAAATCTCCCCATGACAAACCTGGAAAATGTGGTGGAGAACCACTCCAAGTTGGAAAACTAAGTGCTTTTTTTTTTTTTTGTCATAGTCTTAGGTGGTTAAAGTTCTTGGAATTTTGATATTCAGAACTACGTGAAGTCTATCTTAAAGAAACCACCATTAACTTTCTTTCTCCATTCTTTTTTGAAACCACACTATAAACTTGATCTTTTCAAACTATTACTTAAATTTCCCTTTATCCTTGTAACACACAGATAAAATCACAATTCCTTGGTATAAATTTTAAAGGCCAATATATATAGAAAATTTGTGATTCTATGCTTTCTCATTCATTTGTTCACTATTTATTGACCAATTGCTGTATAAAATTTCTTTCAAGCTTACAGAGGATCCAAAATATCTTCTTTTGCTTCTCTTCAACTTCTTTATATTCTATCTGAACTATTTTCTGACTCAGAATTCCTCCTGCTTTTATATACTGCTCAAATCCCATGGAACTATTAAAATAAAAACAAATATAATTACCATTATGTTCACGATATGTTGTTAGGGGAAAATACTCTCTTTATTCCATGAATTATTACACATGTCACAGTTCTCTGCATTACTATTATTTAGGTATAAACCTTATCTACCCTATAAAATTACAGAATCTAGGTCTAGGGTCTGTTAGTTCCTCTCACATTGCCTTTAAAGAATTTACACTTTTATTTTCTTTTCTGAATTTGTAGTATTCTATAATTTTTTGTTGTTGTTGTTAACTGGTAAATGTACCTTTTCCTCTTACCTCTTTTAGAATGTAAGTTTCATGAAGATAAGGAAACTGGCTACAGATATTGTCCTATTTTTTACCCATGCTAAACATAATGTCTGTCAAAAAATATTTGTTGAAATACAGTTATTAAACTAATTGAAGACTTCTAATCCATGTTTTACCAGATAAATAAAATATTTGTGTCTAGGAAAACTTGAGCTTTTATTTGACACTGTCAAAACCCTGCATCAAAATGTCTATTTGGTCCTTCACCTCTCCTATTACTAGTATTCTCATAGTTAAATACTGCTTAAATTCCTAAGGAATGTTGCAAGACTTTGGTAATATTTTTACAATTTCAGTTACCCTTTTATACTTTAATTTTAAAATAATTTTATATTTACAGAAGAATTGCGAAGATATTACAGAGCTCCTGTATATCCTTCACTCAGATTCCCCTAACAGTAATCATTGTACATTCATCAAAACTAAGAATTAAACATAAATACAATGCTATTAATTAAAACAGTGATTCCAACAGGCTTTCCACTAAGGTCCTTTTTCTGTTTCAGGATTTGGTCCAGGATAAAAGATTTACTTTAGTTAGTATGTCTCCTTATCTCCTCTAATCTGTGACAGTTTTTTGATCTTTCTTATTTACTCATGACCTTGGTACTTCCGAAGAGTACTGGTTATATATTTTGTAGAACACTCATCGTTTGATGTTCTTCCAATGTTTTCTCATTAAAATTTAGACTGTATTGGGGTGATAGATTTGGGGGAAAGACATAAGAAAGTAAAGAGGAGTATATACTTTTATTTTATTTATTTATTTTTAAAGATTTTATTTATTTATTTGACACACAGAGAGAGAACACATCAGGGACAACGCCAGACAGAGGGAGTGGTAGAAGCAGGTTCACCCAGCAGGGAGATTAATGCAGGGTCCAATGCATCCAATCTTAGGAATCTGGGATCATGACCTGAGCCTAAGGCAAAAGCTTAACAACTGAGCCACCCAAGCGCCCCAGGAAGATATACTTTTTTTTTTAATAGATACATATATATGTATGTATTTATATTATAAGTTGGCATATAGATCTATAGACATGCACACATTCCTTAGAAGTGTTTCTCAACTTTTTTTTCTTTCTTTTTTTTTTCTCTCATGGTTTTCTTTTTTAAATACCATCAAGTAACCTGTGTCTACATAAAAACATTCCAGAGAAATAGAATATATTACCTAGCCAAAATAGTGAAGCAAACACCAAACCTGGCAACAGCATGATGGTTTCAAAGCAGAATGTGAAAACAAAAGCTTTGGGACTCTGGTGGAGTTGTGTGTTTAACACACAATACAAGGGAAAGATGAAAGGAGACAAAATTAAAAAAGTGTTAAGTTTTGAAAACCCATTATCATTAGTTTACATAGAAATAACTATCCTAGTTTATCATAGAAATAATTTTATAATAACCCAGGTTTCAGAGCATTGTGAACCTTTATGCATTTCATGAATGTTTAAATAAAATTTCCACTAAAATCTTTTCACAAGTATTTAATCCAAAATTCTACTAGGAAATGAATTGGATTTTTAAAATAAATTCTATTTAATATATAGTAAGTTATTTTGGTCACTTGTTAAATATTTAAATGCTTTTCTGAGTTGCAATTATTCAAGATAAACTAATTTATCCAGCTGCCAGCAGTTTGTATTTCTTTATAGTCATTGCATGTCAAAACAAGAAAAGACAGACAATATTGATTTTCCATATTCAGAATTAATTTCATAACAATTTGAAACAGTTGTGGTAATTTTAAATTATATACCTCATCTTAAGTTTTCAAATTATTTTAGATACATGTTTTAGAGACCAGTTTTCTACAACTTTCTTTTTTTTTATAAGAAACTAAATTTGTATTTCTACAAAAGCCACTTTCAAAATAATACTTAAATATTGTTTTTCTAAGTTATCTGCAAAGAGAGAGAGTTTGGCTTCTTTGCCAATTTGATTGCCTTTTTTTTTTTTTTTTTTTTTTCTGTCTGATTGCCAAGGCTAGGACTTTAGCGTGATTGGGCTTTCGAAACATGTTCCAGACTTTTAGGGAAAAGATCTCAGGTTTTCCCAATTGAGAATGATATTTTCTGTGGGCTTCTCATAGATGGCTTTTATGACATTGAGGTGTGTTCCCTCTCCTACACTGTGAAGAGTTTTGATCAGGAAGGGATGCTGTACTTTGTCAAATGCTTTTTCAGCATCTATCGAGAGTATCATATGGTTCTTGTTCTTTCTTTTATTAATGTATTGTATCACATTGAATGATTTGCAGATGTTGAATCAACCTTGCAGCCCAGGAATAAACCCCATTTGGTCATGGTGAATAGTCCTTTTAATGTACTGTTGGATCCTATTGGCTAGTATATTGGTGAGTATTTTGGCATCCATGTTCATCAGGCATACTGGTCTGCAACTCTCTTTTTTGATGGGGTCTTTGGTTTTGGGATCAGGGTAATGCTGGCCTCATAGAATAAGTTTGGAAGTTTCCTTTCTATTTCTATTTTTTGAAACAGCTTCAGTAGAAGCTTGTTTCTATTATATTTTCTTAAGTATTATTATTTAAGTAGTATTATTTCTTCTTTAAATGTTTGGCAGAATTCCCATGGGGAGCCATATGGTCCTGGATTCTTGTTCTTTTGAGAGATTTTTGATTACTGCTTCAATTTCCTTGCTGGTTATTGGCCTGTTCAAGTTTTCTACCTCTTCCTGTTTTAATTTTGGCAGTTTGTAAATTTCTAATAAGGCATCCATTTTTTCCAGATTGCCTAATTTGTTGGCATATTTTTACTCTAACATACTTCTAGTATGTTCTAACAATTCTCTGTATTTCCTTGGTATTGGTTGTGATCTCTCTTCATTCATGAGTTTATTAATTGGGTCTTTTCTCTTTTCTTTTGGATAAGTCTGACTAGGGGTTTATCAATCTTATTAATTCTTTCAAAGAACAAGCTTCTAGTTTTGTTGATTTGTTCTACTGTTCTTCTGGTTTCTATGTCATTGATTTCTGCTCGAATCTTTATTATTCTTTCTTCTCCTGCTTGGTTTAGGCTTTATTTGCTGTTTTTAATCCAGGCCCTTTAGGTGTAAGGTTAGTTTGTGTATTTGGGATTTTTATCACTTTTTGAGATTCGCTTGGATTGCTATGTACTTCCTTATTAAGACTGTCTTTGCTGTATATCATGGGTTTTGGACCAATGTGTTTTCATTCTCATTAGTTTGCATGAATTGTTTAAACTCTTCTTTAATTTTCTGGTTGACCCACTCATTCTTTAGCAGAATGCTCTTTAACCTCCAAGTGTTTGAGTTCCTTTCAATTTTCTTCTTGTGATTGAGTTCAAGTTTCAAAGCTTTGTGGTCTGAAAATATGCAGGGAATAATCTCAATTTTTGGGTAACAGTTGATACCTGATTTGACCCAGTATGTAATCTATTCTGGAGAAAATTCCATGTACACTCAAGAAGAATGAGTATTCTGTTGATTTAGGATGGAATGTTTTGTATATATCTGCAAAGCCCATCTGGTCCAGTGTGCCATTCAAAGCCCCTGTTTCTTTGTTGATCTTCTGCTTAGATGAACTGTCCATTGTAGTTAGTAGGGTGTTAAAGTCCCCTACTATTAATGTATTATTATCAATATATTTCTTTACTTTGGTTATTTATTGGAATATGTAATCGGCTGCTCCCACATTGGGGGCATTGGTTTTTACAATTGTTAGATCTTCTTGTTGGATAGACCCTTTAAGTATGATACAGTGACCCTCTACAAATTTTATGACAGTTTTTAGTTTAAAATCTAATTTGTCTGAAGCAGAGAGAGTCAATTATCATATGGTTTCACTTATTTGTGGAGCATAACAAATAGCATGGAGGACATGGGGAGTTAGAGAGGAGAAGGGAGTTGGGGGAAATTGGAAGGGGAGGTGAACCATGAGAGACTATGGACTCTGAAAAACAATCTGAGGATTTTGAAGGGGTGGGGGGTGGGAGTTTGGGGTACTAGGTGGTGGGTATTATAAAGGGCACGAATTGCATGGAGCACTGGGTGTGGTGAAAAATAATGAATACTGTTATGCTGAAAATAAAAAATAAATTAAAAAAAAAATTATAAACAAAAAAAAAAAAAAAAATCTAATTTGTCTGATATGAGGATTGCTACCCCAGCTTTCTTTTAAGGTCCATTAACATGATAAGTTGTTCTCCACCTCCTCACTTTCAGTTTGGAGGTGTCTTCAGGTCTAAAATGAGTCTTCTGTAGACAGCATATGGATGGGTCTTGTTTTCTTATCCAGTCTGATTACTCTGTGCCTTTTGGTTGGAGCATTTACATTCATAGTAACTACTGAAAGATGAATTCAATGCCATTGTATTCTCTTTAAAGTCCCTGTTTCTGTAGATGTCTCTGTTACTTTCTGGTCCATGTGATCTATGTGACTCGGGGTATCTCTTTACTAACAGAACCCCCCTTAATATTTCCTGTGGGCTGGCTTAGTGGTCTGAGTTATCTATTGTTTTTATATAGATCCATTTAAAATTTATAATCATATATCTAATACATTTAATGTCCCTAATACCCAAATGTTATTTTCTTATTTTAACTATTTTTTTTTCTGTGAACACGAGGTTCAACTTCAAATTATAATGCAATTATATGACCCCATAAATATTTGAGATTAAGATGTTAGCTCTTTGAAAGTTCTCCATTGCAATAAAGTACATGTCCCAGAATATGATTGTATGCTTATATCCATGTGTAACTTTAACTCTTTATCCAATAATGAGTAAACTGTCTTAAAATGTAGATTTATATGATTTAAAATATGAAGCCTAGTGTTGCAATATAAAGGACTTTGATTCTAGGAAACTTCACCTACAAAATGGGTGTGATATTCACACTTCCTACTTTAAATCATTTTTTCTACAACCTCTGCTGTCTAGACTTAGCATTTTTACAGAGTTTTTTTGTTTGTTTGTTTGTTTGTTTGTTTTTTAAAAGAGAGAGGGAAAGGGAGAGAGAGTATGCAGAAGCAGTGGGTGTGGGAATTGCAGAGGGAGAGGGAGTGAGAGAATCTTAAGCAGGCTCCACATCCAGCACAGAGCCCCAACTGGGGTTTGATCTCAGACTCTGAGATCATGATCTCAGCTGAAATTAAGAGTAGGATGCTTAACCAACTGAGTCACCCAGAGACCTCAACATTTTTACTGGAAAAGTGATAAAATAAAGACTAGAATCTTTCATTTAATTGAATTTACCCATAAATAATATATTTAACTCCTGCTTTTTTGCATAATTTATTTTAAAAGCTTGAAAATATTTTATAGATTTGTCTTTCATAAAGGTTTGTTGAGACCCAATTTAGCTCTATCTGCACAATTTAATTCTCCCAATAGAGCAGGTAACTATATTAAAAAATGTGCATTAATAATTATTATCATTGGTGTAATAATTTAAATCTTATACAGTTTTTATCTCTAAATAATGGCATTTATATGTATAAATATTTATATGAGTTAAATATTCAGATGAACACCTTTTTTGATCCCCTTCCAGTTGACCATTCCAACTTTTCCTTCAAGAACTAATAGGTGATTTGTCAAAAAATTATTTTATATTTTCTTTTTAACCCCAGTTTGCCTGGGGTTTCTGTAACTTTTAGAATCTGGACACTCAGATGAATAAGTGCATAAAATAATAGCTATCTTTTGTGATTAAAGAAAAATCTGTAATTCATGATTAGAAATATTGTTGACTGTTGATTTACCTGAACTTATTTCAGCCACAAACAACAGAAAAAACCTACTAAAAGTGTCCTAAATAATAAAAGGTATATTATTTCACAATAGTAATTCCCAAGTGTTTAATTTGAATGGTTTGATAATGCACTTCTAGTATTGATTGCAGATATCTGAAAATCTCAGGAAAAATGTAAGATAGCCAGGAAATCTAAAATTTTAATAATAACACTGAGATATTATTTAACTATTTCATTAATTCTCTTATTTTCCAGGGGCTACATTATATATGCTAATACAACTAGACTTTTAGCAAGTAAAAGTCTGAAAAGGTTTGCAAAAATGTGAAGTAATGTTACCTTTCACACAATTATTTTATTTTAGAATTTACAGTTATGACTCATAAAAACATGTTATTCATGGTAACATATAATGACTATATTCATTTTAAATAAATTCATAAATAATATTTTAAAAAATATCATTTTAAAATTTATTTTTTTTAATTTAAATGCAGTTTAGAAAAAAATCCAGTTTAGTTTACATAGAGTATATATACAATCAGTTTCAGAGGTAGAATTTAGTGATTGATCAGTTGCATATAATACCCAGGGCTCATTATATCAAGTGTCTTCCTTAATGCCTGTCACCCAAATGCCCTCATTTTAAAATTCTAATGTAAAAAAAAAAAAACAAATACTGATAGATACAGTCCACAAAAACAAAAGCTCCTTGGAGTCCTTACTAATTTTTAAAACTATAAAGAAGTCCTGAGTCTTTGGAATTTAAGAGCCACTGGCTTAATAATACAGATCATTGAGTATTTGGTACTTTTCACCAACTAGTTCTCTAATTACCAAAGGCATTAATAATTTCTCCTCCATGATCCTCTTTATAGTTAGGAATTTCTTCAGTAATCCCAGGTATCACATGCAGTTCTGGAATGCAGCAAAGAAAACAATCAATTACTCCTAAATTCTTTCTTTTATGAGAGAGGCAAAAGTTACTCATGTCTCCCAATAGAATTTAGTGCATGCCCCATTGGCTGGGAAAGGATAAATGACTATGTTAATCAATCACTCTCAAAGGGAATGACTTCACTATGGCTGAGTCCAACAGTCATCCATTTCTAGGTAGTGAGATCGACTTCCTGGAATTTTTGGTCAAGAGGAGGATGAATATTCAAACTCACTATGAATTCAAAAAGCAAGTCACACTCTTAGCTTAGGGAATGTATGAAGATAAATTGAGTGTATCATTTACATTTGTTGTGCTGAATTTATTCTTGAAAATCAGGCATATATTAGACACTGACCATCTCATACGTGGCTCTGGCCAGTCTTTGTCAAACTAATCCTATTCTGAGATTCTTGGTATTTAAAATTGTAACCTTTATAATTAACAATTAAAAAATTAATTAGGTAGTAAATGTAGCTGGCAAAGTGGGTAAATAATTTCTAAAAAGGTAGCTTGAAACAATAGTTTGGTGGTAGGCATTCAAATGCTAAGAGGTAGAAATTTCAAAGTAAAATTAAGTCCACAGATCTCAAGAGTTTTCAGTATACTTGAAAAAAGAATATTTTATTCCTTCCTTAAGAAATGAACCTTTTCCCAACATACTGAAAATAAAGTATATACCCAAAAGTCTGTACAGATTGTAAAACACTAAAAAACAATATCTTAATATGTCTGCATTATAGTTGCTTATTTATAATTATGTTTATTGTTTTTATGTGTTTTTTTTTTAAGATTTTATTTATTTATTTGCCAGAGAGAGAGAGAAAGAGAGAGAGAGAGGGAGAGAGAGAGAGCGCACAAGCGAGCACAGGCAGACAGAGTGGCAGCAGAGGCAGAGGGAGAAGCAGACTCCCGGCCGAGCAAGAAGCCTGATGTGGGACTCGATCCCAGGATGCTGGGATCATGACTTGAGCAGAAGGCAGCTGCTTAACCAACTGAGCCACCCTATGTTTATTGTTTTAAACATAGATGGGGCGCCTGAGTGGCTCAGTGGGTTAAGCCGCTGCCTTCGGCTCAGGTCATGATCTCGGGGTCCCGGGATCGAGTCCCACATCGGGCTCTCTGCTCAGCAGGGAGCCTGCTTCCTCCTCTCTCTGCCTGCCTCTCTGCCTACTTGTGATCTCTCTCTGTCAAATAAATAAATAAAATCTTTAAAAAAAATAAATAAACATAGGCATCCCTATGTCTATTGTTTTAATTTGATGTGATTCTGAACCTTCCAAAAGCATTGGACTGTGTGTTTGGCTACTAATCTTGGGCCTGTGCTAAATTTCTAGGCCTCCTTTCATATAAAGTTTTGATCTTCATTTTCTAATTTGCACAATCTATTTCTAAAATGATTAGATTAAGAAAAATGACACCTAAAATATTCAGAGATATTAAGCTTTCTTCAATAAATATAGTCTTCAATGTTTGCAAGACCTATAATAACTTGACTTGAATTAGTTGACCTTGTGATTATTTTTTTCAAGAAGAGATTTAAAGACTACATGCGCTAAAGAAATGGTATTTTAGATGTCTGTCACAACTGATGTGCATTACAACTTCATAGGCATTTAATTATTTTTTTTAAGATTTTATTTATTTATTTGAGAGAGAATGAGTGAGAGAGAACATGAGAGAGGAGAAGGTCAGAGGGAGAAGCAGACTCCCCAAGAAGCTGGGAGCCCGATGCGGGACTTGATCCTGGAAGTCCAGGATCATGACCTGAGCCAAAGGCAGCTGCTCAACCAACTGAGCCACCCAGGTACCTGGCATTTAATTATTTTGTCTATTTTAGGTGTGAACATAACCTTTCTTGACAAATATTTTTTAAAATTCTTATAAACATTTGATATTCTTCTGAAAAAACATGGACTCAGTTTTTGTTTTAGTATAAAGATTCCAAGTAATCTACATTATTATTATAACATTCTTAAATATTTTTACATTTTTGAAAAATGTAAATTAAAACTTTGGAGTTGTTTTCAATATCACTTCAAATATATTTGCATATATATGCCATATAATGTTCAAGAGACAGTGCTGATTCTCCCACTTTTCAGTAGACTATAAGCAGTAATAAGAGTTCTTTATTGGTAGGTATTATACATTTTGTTTTGTAGATAACACACATATAAGACTGAGACATTATCATATATCAGACTAAACATAAAATATTTAATGCTATCTCCAAATTAAATATCAATTTCCACAGTTGACAGTATTTCAGAGTACCTCCAAGCATAATTGTGGTTTTGGTCCCATTTTCAGAATAGTTTTGATTCATAATATCCTCAAACTAGTCTCTCTCTCTCTTTTTCTCTCTGGTTGTAGTGATAAATCATCCATTGGAAACAAACAACAAATCTGATTTAAAATGGAAACATTATATCCAACTTATATCCCTCCAAAAGTGAGTACATAATAACCAGATAAATCAGTTATACAGTTGAATTGAATAGCAGTTATAAGAATTTAGCCAAATCAGTCAATTCAACTGTATTGGTGAAATAATTTATGATTTTGCCAATAAATCTGAAGTTTCCAATTTATGTTTAATTCTATCTCAAACATCTCCCATAGAGAAGTTGCTTTGCTGGTGGCAAGTTAGTATCACCCATATATCCAAGGGAATTAGTTCAGTGTGGTGATACATTACACCAAAATTAAAATTAAATTTCAGTTGTCTCATAATAGTTTTTCATAATCATCTGACAACCTAGTTAGTTAATATTACCAACATATTTTCTCTCCTGAAAGCCTAACAGGTGTTTGGTAGATTTTCTTCATCTGTTACAAATCAGTACTGATTCCAACTGGACATGTTCCATTCAATAGATGGACATTTTTTATACTTGTAGATATCCTGCACCTGTTCAAACAGTATCAGATCCAAACCTGTCTCCTTAGTTGATGCTGGCTGTTCTGTTCTTGACACCTGGCCCATTGGATCCACATCATTGTCTCTATAGAAGAGATTTATTATACACATACTTTTGCACCTGTCTCAAATTATCTAAATCCGTCTATGTCTGGCACAACATCAGCCTTTGTGGGGCTGTGGAGGGATAGGTTGACCTGTACTGAATCATTTTTTTTTTGTTTCATGACAAAATGATATATTAATTCTCTAAAAACTTTATAACTTTATCAAAATAAATTTTAGCTATGTTACCATTAGAAACTATCTTAAACTGAGGATTTCAAGCTTGAATTTTCCAATTTTCAGAAAAAAAAATGAGACATATTTTGAAGATTGAAGGGGTGCTTATTATATAGGCTGGGAATAAGTTGACCTCATTACCTTTAGTGCATCTGTGATAGGGAAGATAAACCTCCTGAGGTGCAGGGTAGGAGACATGCATTTTTGTAGTCCATGAAAATTTAAGTTAGCCAGTATTCATCTCCCTGGGAGGAAAAGAATGGAATAAATGGAAAGAACAAAAATGAAAGAGAGAAGAATGAATTCTAGGTCTTCTACAAAATTATATTTGTGGTTAATATATGTATTTTTCTCAATGAAACATTAACAATTCTGAAGACTTGACTATTTTATCATTGTTTGGATGACTCCTTTCTTTGCTATAAAAACTATGGGAATTGCAAATAAACATTAGGTGCCTATATTTTTGGCTTTTCTGTAAATCAAAAGAGAATTCTGTTTCATAATAATTAGTCATATAACCAAAAGTGATTTATAAAAAAAGAACCCACTTTGCATTGTCACAAAATAGATTAGTTTAGTTTTTAAAAGAAGGATTCCATTAAAAACGTGACAAAAGTCCAGTTTTAAGAAGATAATTTCAGTGCCACAGTTCTGAATGTTCTAAATTCCTGAAAAATAGTAGAAGTGATATAATGAGGAAAAACAAATAGGCATATCATCAACAAAGTGAGCTGATAGACAATCCCCAGATACCTGAGAATGTAGGTGGATGTTACCAAAATATCAGTGGGGGTAGGACTAACTCAGGATCAGCATGTAAATCAGGAAAATAGTGAAACATGAAAGGAGATTACTGACAAATTCAATGCAACAAAGACTCTGATATTATCAACAAATATCTACAATGAAGAGGACCCAATTCTGAGTGGGTAAACTTGCTCAGTTGAACCTAGAATGATAAGTAACACTGACAGAAATCCTTCCATGGTATGATTTGAGAGTTAGTCTCTCTCTCTCTCTCTCTCTCTCTCTCTTTCTCACACCCACACCCACACACTATGTCTGTTGTTAATTAAGGGTCTATGTATGGATAAAACAGTGCTGATGTTGCATAAACCTCTGAGGATGTTAGAGATATTCAACAAATATTTCCTTCTAGAAAGCATTTCCTGTTGAGACAAAACTCCTGGGAGAATGAACCACAACTGAATACAGCAGGATTACTAGGGATAAGGAAGAGAAAGTTCAGATAGCAGGGAAAAATGTAGACTCAGAAGAAGTAGATTCCAGAACATACTGTGACCACTATACAAAGTATATGAAGGTGAAAACACTAATATGGAAGGCAAGTAGGTAACAAAGCTGAAGACAGATTGTTTGTCGCAGGCTTACTTCTGAAAGAAAGAATGGGGGCTACGCAAGGCTTCAGGATAATAAAAGAAGAAATCTTAGAAGAAGGAGGATGAGGAAGAGGAGGAGGAGGAGAAAGATGAGAACATACTAGCTTGGTCCATAATCTTTGCTTCTTCAGGAAAACCAGACTCAAACATTGAGCAAAAAAAGAAATGAAATAAAATGCCATATAGGTATTATAAGAAGAGAGATGTCAATGAACTAAATAATTTTGTTAGAGATAATAAAAACATTCTTATTATGTGACTGTAAAACACATGTTAATTGAAAACTTAATATTTTAAGTGAATAGAATTCATTAATTAAAAAAGTGAAAGTTTGAAGAGCAGTATACATCACATAAACTCAGAGCAAGGTGGCCAAATAACAAAAGAATGTTAAATAAATATTAGAACTTAAGAAAACTATTCTAAAAGAAATTCAGAAATGAGGACTAAATTAGAATAGACAGAGCACATATAGACTTCTGAAAGCAGTGTAAAAAAAAAAAAACAGATGCTAATATGTAGAAAAATAAGGAAAATATAGAGATCTAGAGAAAGTGAAAAGGTTTCAAAGGAAAGTTATATAAGAAGACACATAAAGTTAATTATGTTTAATTCCAGCCACCATCCCCTTTACCCACAAAAAGCACCCTCTTTTCCCTAAAATGTGCAAAAGAAATCAGAGTCAATATAGAGAATTAAATTAGGAGAACTTCTTGTATTTCAGAAATATGTTGATACAGCATACTGTGTACCTGGTATAAATAATAGCAAGTAAATAATAGCAAATATTAGAAACAGTTTAAATATGCATAAGAAATTGATTGAATTAGCAATAACATATCTTCCCATACACCAAAATAAAAGGAAAATACATCTATTTGGTAATATGGAGTGGTTTCCAAAATTTTTGAGTGAAAAAAGCAACTTTAGTTTCTCTTACTACATACAGATCAGTACATATGTAGGTAGATAATAGAAGATAGATGCCTGATAACTTTCTGAGGCTTGCTGGATAAATGGCAAGAAAGTTGAAGAAATAGATATGCTTTTTCTTTATTTTGCATTTATGTGTGTATGTGTATGTATATATAATATAATATATATAATATATGCACACATATATATTCATTATATATTATTTTTATTCATTATATAATATATGTTATATATTATATCCATTGTATATAATCTATATAAAGAGTATATGTATGTGTATACATCTGTATCATCCAATTTTTCCTAATATTAATATAACTCATAGGATACTTAACCAAAGTAAGAATTTAACATTGGTGTAATACATAATTTTTAGAAATATTTTTTAAAGAAACATTAGAATAACAAACAGTGCTATTAAAATGGTTAACTATAGTGAAAGGGAAGAAAAGAGGATGAAATAGTAAAGTGGGGGCAGTTTTCAGGTTCTTTAATTCCCTGATGCATTATCACACCACTCCAGTACGCTGAATTGATAATGCTTCTTGGATGATTTTGTACTGAATTGTGACAGGGGAGAGTTCAGAATCACTTCCCTGTGCTTAAGGGTTAATGAAGACTATAGAAAAAGTATAGAACATTGAAAATTATATCTGTGCTTAAAGGCTGACTGTATTAAGACCACAGAGAACTCTGGCCACTACTCAGAGAAAAAAAAAAAAGATTTTTATCCTGTCATTGATTGTTGGTTTCCCGTTACTTCTACTTAATGGAAGATTTTGAAATGCACCCTAAACATCTAGCCCAAATACCTTCTCTACAATTTGCTATCTAATGTTTAGAATCTGGTACTTAAGCCTATCCACCAAACCTTGAAATTTATCCCTGAAGCATAAACATATTTGCCTGTGGCAAATATTTAGAGTACTAACTTGATAAAGACTTTAAGTTTTATGATGTGTATAAAATATGGCATATTTAAATATACATTTCTGAGGTTAGATATTATTCTAATAATCATTAATAAAATATTTAATAATTCAACTATTATTTAAAATAAAAATGTTCTGAATTACTGTTTCTTTATTAATAGTAGGAAGAATTAATATATGCTCACAATCTTACAATAATATCCTTGAAAATTTAGCTAACATCAGTATTATTGAAAATCTTTAAATGTGGATAATTGCTATTGTGAATGTGCCTGTACATTTTCAGTGTCATATACCAGTTTTTAAAAGATCTATGCTTACTTATAAAGTGGTTTTTGCCTAATTGTCAAAGCAGCACAAGTTCTCTTCAGGAAATTCAGCAATACAGCCTAGAAAAGTTCAGTAATATAGGCTAAGAAAAAAAATATCCACAATTAAGTTATTTTATCTTTTAGAGACATTTTGTAATTGTCTGGTCTTTAGTAAAATATTTAATGGATATGAACCTTAGTCTATTCACTTATCAAATGGGATTAGGGATTTAGTATCTGCCTCATGGAGCTGTTGGGATGATCACATGACACAACTCAAAACACTTGCAACACTATGAATAAAGAATGTTACTGTTATATCCTTATAATCTTTCCTTTCTATTTCTAATTTCATAATGTTGGGATCCTAACATACATGATGTCGTTTTTTTTTCTTTTTTCTTAAGATTTTATTTGTCTGTCAGAGAGAGAGAGAAAGCACAAGCAGGGGGAGCTGGCAGGCAGAGGGAGAAGGAGAAGTAGGCTCCTCACTGAGCAGGGAGCCTAATGCAGGACTGGATTCCAGGATTCTGGGATCATGCCTTAGCCACAGGCAGATGCTTAAACGACTGAGCCACCCAGGTGTCCCCATACATATTTTGAACTCAATTTTATTCATCTAATTACACTGCAAAAATTTCTACACACATATATAAACTTTAAAGTAAAATATTTTAAGTAGTTTATTTTTTAGAGCAGTTTTAGGGTCACAAGAATATTATTTTATAAAAGTCTATTGTGCGGAAATTACCTAACAAGACAATTCAATTCTATAAAGTAGATAATTCATGTTTATCTTTGTTCCATTGTAAATATTCCTATAATGATATTGTAAAACAAATAGTTCTGTGATATTCTCTGATTATTTACTTTAAAATGAGTATGTATGTATCATATGACTGGGTCAAGAGTAGTGAGATGAAATTTCTTTGTTTTGTTTCTTTCACCAAATACTCTTCCATAAATTTGCATCTGTATGTACTTACACTTAAATTATCATTCTTTTTTTTTTTTTCTAAACTGGTTGTTGAACAAGGATATATGGAATATGCTTTGTGTATTTACTGATCACTGATATTTATTTTTGGTAAGCTAATTAGTTTATCTTTTGGGGGCTCCTTCACAAATTTATTTTAACTATGGAGCTCATTTAACTTCTATAAGAACACATTCATACCAAACATTTAGATCTTTACCATTTTACTAGTTGCTAATTGTATGCCACTGATAATCATTTCAGAGATTTCCCATAACGTTACTAAATGGAGAGGCTGGAAATTAATTTCCCTTTTTACATATTAATCATGACTTACTGCATAGGATTTCTTTTAATATATATGATAAAAAATTTTACTGTAATTATTCTACTTTAAAAATTTATTTTTAAGTATTTTTTTCCCATCTTAGGAAATGAAAAGTAGGGGCACCAGGGTGGCTTAGTCATTAAGCCTCTGCCTTCAGCTCAGGTCATGATCCTGGAGTCCTGAGAGTGAGCCCCACATTGGGCTCCCTGCTTGGCAGGGAGCCTGCTTCTCCCTCTCCCATGCCCTCTACTTGTGCTCCCTCTCCCGCTGTGTCTCTCTCAGTCAAATAAATAAATACAATTAAAAAAAAAAAGGAAATGAAAACTAGGCAAACTTTTACAGTATTTCAGATTCAGTGAACAGAGTAGGGGAATGCCCTTCTTTTGACTTCCTTGGGGACTTTAATGAAACACATACAAATTGGAAATATGTTTCTTCCCAACAGCCTTTCTGCCTAGAAAAAGGGATTTTTCTATACATCTCCATTATGTTTATTTATTAAAGGAATGCATTTACCCAGAATTCTTTTTTTTCTGAATGACTTTCAAACCAGACTTTCCTGAAGACAAAGACTTTCCCTTGTAACTAGGTCAGCAGAAAAGAGATGCTTGCTTTAAAACAAACCAACCAACCAAAACAAGAAAAACAAACCAACAAAATAAAAGCTTTTGAATATCAGCCATTTTAATTAAAATTAATTCAACACTGAGAATTCTTAGCAGTGCTATTTCTGGGAACACTTATAATAATTGTAATTATTTAAAGAAAAAGAAAGAAGGAAGGAAGTAATGTAGGTAGGAAGGAAGGAAAGAAGCGAGAGAGGGAGGAAGGAAGGGAAGGAAGAAGGGGAAAAGGAAGAGAAGGAGGAAGGGAGAAAGGAAGAAAAATGTCTTGATGTTAATGTGTGTCCTAACCATTCATGGGGGTTGGGGGACAGGGTCAATTATTTCTTATCAAATTATTGAAAGTATTTGACAATGACATTTATAATTTTATATAAATTATAGGTTACATAACACAAAAATAAACTATACAAAAATATGCAGCAATTCTATATGACATGTCTCTTAAAACTAAGGTCAGAGGTCACTTTAAATATACATAAATTTTTAAGACATTATATTTATATATTTATATATTTATTTATTTATTTAAGAGCAAGAGTGAGCAAGAGAGAGAGAGAGCATGGGCAGGGGAGGAGCAGAGGGAGAGGGAAAAGCTGATCCCCCTGCTGAGCAGGGAACCTGATGCAGGACTTTGATCACTTGGGACTCCAGAATCATGACCTGAGCAAAAGACAGACTCTCAACCACCCAGTTGCCCTGTCACAATTTTTCTTTTACTGTCTAAGCCATACTGGACATATTCTAGAAATTTTAGTCAGAAATTGTATATCAGAGATTAATTATCTAAATTTTCCCTTTAGGGATCTCCAGGTTTGAGAGATAACACATCTACTGTAAGTTACTTTTTCAATAAGGCATTAAGGTAGACTTGACTTCTCAGCTTATTTACTTCCCTTTGGAAGTGTCATCCTTTTCTGTATGCTTAGATTCTATTCACCTCTATGTTATATGACATATACATATTTTCCAGATGCATGATTTTTTATCTATCTATCTATCTATCTGACAGAGAAAAACAGAAACAGAGAGATGCTAGCCCAGTGCTTAGAAAAATTTGGGACTTAAGAAGTAGCACAGAATGACTGGGTGTGCTAAGAACAAAATGCTATGTTACTTGAATGAAAAAAGTTCTTCCTATTATTTACTGAACATGGCTGAGTGGCTGAGCGTTCTTTTTTTTTTTTTTTTTTAAGACTTTACTTTGTTCATTTTAGACAGAGACAGAGAGTGGGGAGGGACACAGAGAGGGAGAAACTATCTAAAACAGGCTCCATATTGAAGGCAGAGCCCAACATGGGTCTTGATCCACAATGGTGAGTTGGTGACCTGAGTTGAAACCACGAGTCTGTGTCAAGGGGCTTAGCCACCCAGATGTCCCAGTGCTCGTTATTTTCTAAGACAGTAAAACAATCAAGGAGGTAAGTAAGTACAGCAAAAGATGGTAACCAGAAATAATCAACAAATTCTCAAACTAAAAATAAAAGTGGACACTCAATGTGAAAATGTCCTCTGATGGATTATATAACAAGTAAATTATCAGAAATAACACTATTGATCATAAAGACATTATATAAATGTTTATAATCCCTTCTTATGAAATATGAGAAATATCTTTCAATTTTTAAATATCCCTTGATTATGTCCATGCTGATAAATACTTATATTAAGAATGAAATAATTAGCAAAATATGGGGACCTGCAGAGGAGGAGAAAACTCATAACTGTACTTAAATGTACTTAAATATTTACTAGAAATGTGGTTTGTCCTATTTAGTATAGAATCCACTGGGCCTAATGGAGGCCTGAATGACAAACTTCACAATTTGAAGAAACTATTAAAAGGTAAATTTCATCTCATCTATGAAAATACTTGTGACTCTAAAGAAAAACAGGGACAGTAGTATAGCCAAAAATCATTTTCTGTCTTGGGAAAATAAATAAGGATTATAAGGATTTCAAGAAATAAGACGAGTAGGAGAAGCAAAAGGACAATTAACAATTTTTAATTATCAATAGTCCTGGACAATTAACCAGAACAAACTAAAATTTTGATGTCTGAGGTAATACAAGAAAAGACATCATAATACTGATGCTGCTCAGAAACCCCAGTGCAGATTTATCAAATAAGAATTATCCAGCAGAATTCTAATTTGGAGAAACTGATTTCAGTGAGCATTATACTTAGACCTGGAAAATAACAAATGCTTGATTATATTGTATGGTGCCAAGATTTAGTTTAATCAATAGTTCCAATTAACTTGGTTAAACTTGAATAATACTTTTCTCTTAATTTTATTTTAAATTACAATATAAGATTGACTGTTAAATCTTTTATCTCATTTGATGTACAGATATCAGAATATTTATTTAACACAGAAGTAATATATGTGTCCTAGATTTTTAGTAAGTACTTTTGTTTTTGATTAAGAAAAATTAGTCATTTTTTTCATGTGCTATTGTTGCTTTTATAAGTTATTCATGTCTTCTTCCAAGATATTCCACAACTGGCTTGGCGATTTCATAAGTTGTGGTTATTGATAAATCCTGGAATTAAAGTATATGATCTAAGAGAAATGAATCAATGAATAAAAACCATCAGGTTTATTGAGACTTTCTCTAGATAAGAAAAATAGATTAATTCCAACTTAAATGTGTTTTCACAAACACTTGTTGGTATTATCCAATAGAATTCCCTACCTGAATGAAAGTGTTCTATATCTACACTTTCTAATGGTACTCACTAGCCATATGGGGCTACTGAACAAGAGAAATGCAACTAGCAGGACTGATAAACTAAATTTAAAATTGTATTTTATTTTAATTAATTTAAATTGAAATAGACTGCCTAGGGTAACCTGAAAAGCAGAGCCTGAATCTGGAGCTTGCATAAGGTTAATTCATTAGGGAATGAAATTTCAGGGAGCAGGGCAAATGAAACAAAGAAGGAAGGAAACTTAATACAAGGATGCATTATGGAATTGGCCACTGATTTTAGCTCCTGATGCTCTGCATAAATTGTGAGGCTTCTGAGGAGATTAACGATAGAGTCATTTCTCCCATTGATTCTGAATCTCATAGGCTTTAACTTCTTCACGATTTGGGTTATGTATGCATGAGGACGAAGAAGGTTCACTGGGAGATTCATTGATAGGGGCTTTAGAGGAAACCCATAATAAGAAGAGTAATGGCTATGGGTCCTAGATGAGGCATGTATGTGAAGCTGGTAGAAGCTCATGTGACCACAGTCACAGTCCTGCAGCAATGGGGGTTAGAGAACTAGATAAGCAGTAAGTATAAAATGTTTATGTAAATTGATAAAACGGGCAGGGCCTCTGATCCCATAGAACTTATAATCAAGTGGAGTAGGTAAGAAAATAGAGTAATCAAATGAAAAGATAATTAGAAATTGTGATGAGTGCTATTGACAGAATAACAAAGGGGTATGACTAGAGTACAGTAGGAAGAGAGTTAATTTGATAGAGTCATCAGCAAAGATCTATGGAAAATACCATTAAAGCTAAAACATGGATGATGAAGAGGAAGCAAAGGAAAAAATATTTTGCAATCTATCAAGAAAAACATAAAGGAAACCGTGTTTCTAAAATACCCCCTTGAGAGTAGAAAAAGAAATACCCGGCTCACCCAACAAACAGATGATGAGTCATTATAGTCATTCTATCAATTCAACCACCAGTGTTGCCAAGAAAAGGGATCCTTGAAAGATTTATACAGTTGTTGAATCTGTATCATATTTTTCTTGGTAGGCAATAACTGTGAAATTTCTTTATTAAAGAAATGAAAATATATGAACCTTATACTGAAAACTGAAAATAGTTGAAACCATAAATTTTGTTTCTAACATTGATGGCAGGAAGCATCATTAAAATGGTAAATTGTTCATTGAAATTACAACAACAAAGGACCATGAAAGCTGGAAGAGAAGAAAAAGTATTTTAAGAAAAGACAGTTAATTTACTTGCATATAACAGAGAAATGAAAGTGGGGGTCTCTTTTGATCACTGACACATGAAAATTTGACAGATTTCAAAATAGAATCTGACAGTGCTGGAATAACATTACTGAATTTTGGTGGCTAAATTAATTTGATTCTCCTTGGGAGTATAGATTACCTTTGCTTTCTAATATCTCAGTATGAAAGATTTAATGCATTTACTTGGATAAATTAAATTTAAGATAACAAGTAGAATGTTTGAGCCAAGCCAAGGTATCGTTTACCAAGTAACAAATCATAAATTTAGCCTTCAACTTTTCGAAACTATGCTTTATAGAACCCTGATCTCTTTCTTCCCTTCCAACCCTGGAACATCTATCCCTGGAACATTTTATTGTATAGGAAGAATTGTCTTTAAAATCTTCCCACGTGGGGCTCCTGGGTGGCTTAGTCCACTGGACATCTGCCTTTGGCTCAGGGCATGATCCCAGGATTTTGGGGTGGAGCCCCGCGTCCGGCTTTCTGTTCAGGGGTAAGCCTGTTTTTCCCTCTGGCTGCTCTGCCCCTGCTCTCCCTGCCTGTGCTCTTTTGAGCTCTCTCTTTCTCTTTCTGTCAAATGAATAAATAAAATCTTGAAAAAGAGTCTTCCAATAAAGTTACCAAACTATCAAATTTAAATTAGTAGCAAATGTTTTGTTCAAACTTTAAGTTGCATTCTCATTCTGATCCTGTAGCAGTCACTTTTTAACAAACACAATTATCATGGAAAAATGTATATGTGTGTATATATATATACACACACACATATATATGTGTATATGCACAGATACATATGTAAATATAATCTTTATATATATCTTTATATATATATACATCTATATATACATTTTATAAATAAAATGTTATAGATATGTAAGATTTTATTTAGTTATTTTTGAGAGAGATAAAGTGAGTGCAGGGTCAGATGGTGAGGGAGAGAGAGGAAAAAAATCTCAAACAGATTCTGCACTGAGTGTGGAGTTCCACACAGGGCTTGATCTCAGGACTCTGAGATCAT
This sequence comes from Mustela nivalis, assembly GCF_964662115.1. Classification (NCBI taxonomy): domain Eukaryota; kingdom Metazoa; phylum Chordata; class Mammalia; order Carnivora; family Mustelidae; genus Mustela; species Mustela nivalis. The sequence continues at coordinate 87,137,324 of NC_139020.1, forward strand.
GACTTGAGCTGATATCAAGAGTCAGGCACTTAACTGAGTGAGCCATCCAGGCTTAGCCCCATACATATATATGTATATGTATATATATTTATTTATATAATGCTCACAGCAAATTTATGAAGTAGACAGCATTTTTAACTTAGTTTTACAGAAGAGAAAAATGAGGCAGAGATGTTCAGTAACTTCTCTATTTTGTTCTGCTGTGTCCTTAGAAACTCTAACAGTGCCTGACACAAAACACTTGCTTAAAAATTGTTGTCGACAGTAACTTTTGACTGATCAACTCACTTTTTTATGTGTCAGTCTGTAAATGCTAAAGAAAAACTCATGGTTTTAGCTTCTTCCCACAGTATATCCACAACAAAGCCTTCTCATTTCGTATTCTCCTTTTCATATATTCTCCATTTGGTATTCTCCTTTTCATATACATATATTCTCCGTATTTTCATATTGGACCTGATCTGAAAAAACACTCATTCCTTCCAGCCAAAAACCTGAGTCACTTTTTAGTATTTTAAATATCTTGTGCCCTACATCTAATCCATTTATCACATATTCAGTAGTTTCTTCTTTTAAAATACATTCAAAATTTGTTCCTTTCTTTCCATTTTTATTGCCACTATGGTCCAGGCCAATATCTTTAATTTCATAGAGTAACAATAGTCTCGTGGTGTCACTCCTTAAAACATTTATTCTGGGGTGCCTGGGTGGCTCAGTGGGTTGAGCCTCTGCCTTTGGCTCAGATCATGATCTTAGGGTCCTGGGAGGAGTCCTGCATGGGCTCTCTGCTCAGCAGGGAGCCTGCTTCCTCCTCTCTCTCTGCCTGCCTCTCTGCCTACTTGTGATTTCTGTCAAAAAAATAAAAATCTATTCTGTCCATTCTCCACACATCTACCAAGCTATTCTTTTTAAAACATCAAATAGAAATTTCCCAGAACTTCAAATTAATATCATGATTTATGAACTATGCAAAATTTACACTTTGTTTCTAAAGAAGCATTTCAATTTAACATGTCTGAAAAGTAACACCTAGACATTCCCCTTAAACCTGCTCCAGACTTGATTCTTACCTTTTCTGTAATATCCCCCTCTAGCATCACAATAAAATTTGCAAGCCATTCCCTGTGGGTCTATTCCCTATTTCCTGTTACTGTTAAATTTCTTTCTAAACCATCTATCCCTTGTCAATAAACTAAATATTTTTCTCATTTATTGTATTTATTATCTACTTTCTCTCACTCGACATCTACATAGACAACATTCTCCAGTGACAAGAATAGTTCCTGGCACATGATAGTACTTGATAATCATTTGTTGAATAATTGAAGGGATCATTTAGTCATGAATGGTCTTACCAGATACTGTGATATTCTGTGCCTTTCTACCTCTTTAACCTAGTCCGGTGGCATTCTCTTTTCATTTTCTATAGACACCCATGTATTTACTCTGCTTGGTGAATCCTCACATGACTGGATATGTTTAAATCTCTCAGGATTCAATCTAAAGTTCATAGTCTCAGAGAAGTCTCCCTATACCATCCCATTAAAATACGTTTCTACTCTGCATTACTAATAATCCCTAAGCAATATCCAGTTTGTGTCTGGATAATAATAGTTATTACAATATGTAAATTTTTTAAAAAAATTTTTTCTTGTATGTAATTCTTAACTCTTTCCCTAACAAAATGTATGATTCTTAAGGGCATGAGCTACCAAGTTTATCATTTTACCTTCAGTGCTAGACCTCTTGCCTGAAATACAACTGGAATAAATTTGTTGGAGAGGAAGAAAGAGAACTTTGTTTGTTTGTTTGTTTGCTTGTTTGTTTTTTATTAACATATAATATTGGCTCCAGGGGTACAGGTCTGTGAGTCATTAGGCTTACACATTTCACAGCACTCATCATAGTACATACCTTCCCCAATGTCCATTTAATACTTATCTCTGTAAATTGGAGTTATTGGAGGCATTTCTAAAAGATTATTTTCTATTTAAAATTATCTATATTTAATTGATATACTTACTATACAATTTACACATTTAAAAAGACAGTGATATTGATTATAAATATATTTTTCATCATTTTCTGGGTCTCCTTCACACCATGTATATTTGGAAAACTAGTTTCTAGGCAGTTAGATCCTAGTACACTGGGCTAGATCTACTCTCAAGCAGAAACCAGCACAACAGCATGGAGCAACAGACTCTTACCAGGCTTTATTCTTGGCAGAAGTCTTGCAGCTTTTGTCCTTGTAGATCTTGTTGATTGGTACGATTTAAAAAACATTTATTTAATTTACTTTTTTTATTTATTATTAATTTACTTTATTTGCTGTTTTCTCCAAACAATTCCAGCATATTCTTCAAAAAAAAAAAAAAAAAAAAAAAAAAGAAGGTACACGTTTTATGTGACTTAAGATTCCCAAGGTTATTTCCTGCTGTTTGGCAGAATTCTGATAGATCCTTTGCTCCATTCCCCCCCTACTTTCTCCTATCTTTCTTTAAGGAAAAAAAAAAAAAAAAAAAGTATAATTGACATGCAATGTTATATTAGTTTCAGGTTTTCAAAATACTGGTTTTACAATTCTATTCATTATAAAATGCTCACCACATTTAAGCATAGTTACCATCTGTCATCATACAATATTATTACAGTAGTATTGATTATATTCTATGCTGTTCTTTTCTTCCCCAAAACTTATTGATTTTATAACTGGAGGTTTGGACATCTTAATCCTCTTTGCCTATTTTACCCATCCCTCCCACCCTCTCCTTTCTGTGGCCCACCAATTTGTTTCCTGTATTTGAATCTGTTTCCTTTTTTTGTTTGTTTGTTTGGCTGATTTTATTTCACATTCTACATTAAGTGAAATAATATGGTATTTGTGTGTTGCTGTCTGACTTGAATCATGACTTGTTTCATTTAGTATTATACCTTCTAGATCCATGCCTATTGTTGCAAAAGGCTAGATTTCATTCTTTTTTATGATGAGTAATATTTACATATATTATATACGTGTGTGTGTGTGTGTGTGTGTGTGTGTGTATCCCATTTTCTTTATCCATTTATCTATTGATGAACTCTTAGGTTGCTTCCATATCTTGGGTATTATAAATAATGCTGCAATAAACATAAGAGTACATATATCTTTTCAAACTAGTGTTTTCATTTTCTTTAGGTACCTAGCAGTGGAATTACTGGATCATATGATATTTCTATTTTTTGTTCTTTAAGGAAACTCCATACTGTTATCCACAGCGACTGTACCAATTTACATTCCTACCAACAGTACATAGGGTTTCCTTTTCTCCACAGTTGTTATTTCTTGTCATTTTGATACTGGACATTCTGACAGGTATGAGGTGATATCTCATTTGGTTTTAATTTGCATTCCCCTGCTGATGAGTGATATTGATATTTTTTCCATGTGTCTCCTTACTTCTTTTTATCATAAAGTTTGCTCTCTGTGGCCTTTTGGTGGTAGCAAAGAGACAACCCAATCACCCATGTTTTAATATATGAAGTGACAACCTCTTTGCATAACCCAATTTATTTATGAGGAAAAGCTCATTTTTCTGAACAGGCTTCATTTCTCTCTTCACTAACCTCTTTTGTAATTCCATCAATATTTTCACCACTCCTGCAAGTGTTCATGATTTAATATGATATTCTCACTGTTTTGCTCTTTCACTAGTTTTTATAAAATCACTTTAAGTATTATATCTCATTCCCATTTCACACTTTGTTTTTTCATGTGTCTGGTATGATGTGTCTGCTTATTTCTCAGACATATATTTCCACTCTGAATCACTTATGACAAAAACATAATTCCCATTCAATTTCTTTTCATAGCAAAAGTACAGAAACACAAAAGAGCAAAAGGCACATCTTTTAACAGTTTACTCACTTTGCTACTATGTGAAAAGACAAACAGTTTTGTGTATAACATGAGTTAAAAATTCAATACGATTTAATTTTGATATGGTTTATTTAAAACATAAGAGGATTAACACAGCTCATTTTATATGCAAAGAAAAATTGTAGATAACTATTTTTGTCTTGTTTTTCAAAATAGAAAATGCTCCAGTTATCTGTTCTTTGCATACAAAATAAAACAAGTACCCACCATCAACATGTAGTTTGAATTAATATGTTCAAAGGAAAGGTAATATATTTTCTTGAGTGTTATACAATAATTGAATTTTATTTTATTACATCTAACTAGCGGTTATTGAACAGTAGGAAAATAATTGAAATAGATGCAAAATAGCTAGATTCTAGTTTATTTGCTTATTCAACATATTTGTTGTTGTAGTTGAACTGCTTTGTTTTTTGTTTCTACTGATGGTCTGTTCAGACACCATGTTAGTTATTAAGGTTGTAAACTGAGCAAGATATAACATTCTTAGGCCTCAGTTGTTACCCTTTGACTCAAACGTTTACTTATTTATCTTCAGTATGAATCAGTGATATACAAGATATCTGGCCAAGACTTGATGTGTGAGACCTGTGCAGTGTCTGATACTTTGCTCTGTTTATACGGTAAAAGTCAGCCAGTCCATTTCATTTACGTTATCAGAAGACAAAAGATTCTTAGGTCTGAGAGGAGAGACTTTCCTATTCATAACACAGCAAGAAACATGAACTTCACACATCTGCGTTGGTTGACCTTGACTTGCACAAGTCCACCAAGGGCTTAGCAAAGGTGGATACTATAACTTCAGTAGGTTTGGGTCACAGCCGAGGTGAGGAAACTCCCAATCTTTTTAAACAATGTGCTGGCAAACCTGGGAAAATTGGGGCTAGAGAAAGATATTATTGTTATCATCTTTACTTGGAAGGAAATATATCCTGTACCCCAGAAAGGTGACATTATCTCTATCATTTAAGGTCATTTGCTATACAAATTCCCTTGTAAGCGTAATCCAGAATATAACCTGATCCAATACTGCAGAAAATCAGAAAGCATTGTCTCTTACTACATTACTTCAATAACATGTTTATTGACAATGAGGTGTTCACAACACAGTAAATGTGAAAGGAAAATAAAAGTGAAATAAGTTAGGGGCACCTGGGTGGCTCAGTCAGTCAAGTGTCTGCCTTCACCTCAGGTCATGATCCAAGGATCCTGAGATGGAGCCCTTCACATCAGAGTCCTTGTTCTGTGGGGAGTCTGCTTCTCCCTGTCCCTTCCCCTGCTTATGCTCTCTCTCTCTCTTTCAAATAGATAAAATCTTTAAAAAAGTGAAATAAGCTAATAGTCTCTTATTTTCTTAATTTTGTGTGACTTTATACTTTCTGAAAGTTAAAACATCCTTAATATTTATGTACTCAAAGCTTCCTTTTCATTTATGATTTCTTCCTTTGGTTTTATTCTTTTAAGTTTTTTCTATATATTATAGAGTTTAGAAAAACTACTTTGGCTCTAGAATTTGGTTTAGTTTTAGAATAGCCATAAAAATATCCATATAATTTGTGAATGTTAATTGAAAGAAACTGAGTCATGGAATAGAAAGAAAATTGGGAAAAGCAGCAGTTTCACCTGTCAAGACTTGGAATTATAATTAAAAATTAATGTCAACATGTAGGTGAATTATATTTTCAAAATTAGAATAACTTATTGAGTTATTCTCTGATACATAATAAACTTCAGAAAAGATAATGTGAAACTTATAAGAATCTGTTTCAAATAAGTTAGTGAATGTTTATAAAACTTATTGAATGGGAAAAAACTATATATTATCATATATTAGTTAAACAGTTAAAACAAAGAGAAATTATTAATATATGTGACTTTGAAAATCCTTTGAAGTTATGTATTCTTTAAACTTTTCATTCAATTGAAGAATAAGTAATGAAAAAATAAAAGAATAATTTAAGTTTGCCTATTTGTAATTGTTTTAATATCCTTTTCAGTATGAGTATTTAGCTAATGTCCTTAATTTGTTGTATCCAAGAATACATAATAGTCTTCTTAGTGCCAGACATACATTATTTTTAATATCTATTGCCACATCCTTACACCATAATTTTAACTTAGCTGAAAAATAAGAGAAATATATTTGTAAAGAATATTGATGCAAATCAATATGCATTAAAACATAAAAACTACTCCAGGAAGCCAAAAGTGACTTCTAATCTTCCTTAAGTATAATTTTTTAAAACCCTTCCTTCCAGTGTAACATAATAAAAAGATAAAAACATGCTCCTTTAGAGTCAGAATATTTCTAAGATTCATAAATATTTCTAAACAAGTAACTTCTATTTAGAATGATTATAATTTTTTTATTCTTTAATTTGGAAAATTTCAAATATATACAAAATTTGAGAGAATAGGGTAAGAATTCCCATTAACTCATCAATGGCAATATTGTTTTATCTATACACCTACTTATTTCCCTCCAGATTTGTCTCATAATAAACCCACATATCATTTCCTTTTATTCATAAATATTTCGCAAGCATAGCTTTGTTATTTTAATTGAAACACTTTGAAATTTTAAGTATTAATAAAGCAAGAAACAGGAGTAAATGTAGTCAAAGTTGTTCAAATCAGGTATTCTTTAAAATTATTCTACAAATATTAATCTGTCAGATAATGCATCTATGAATACATTAGATTATTCATTAAAATATATGCAAAGAAGCATTTGTGAAATTCAAAGGCTTTGAAGAATTTGAATCTATTAAGGCAAATAAAACCCAGATAAATGAATAATAAAGTAGCTTGAACTAGTGGTCTAGATTACTTACCTGATAGAATATTAAGGCAATCCATAATTAATTGAAATGGCATATAATAAATTTGTGAGTTCAAAGAATATAGCACATGGTTTAATCAGTATTAAGGAAGAGGAAAAATAAAAATAAGATGCTACCAGGTAGTTTTGATAATGCATCACTTACCTTTTTGAAATAACTACCGGGATTTTCATGAATATTAGCCATTACATTAATCTAATTCACATTTAACTTAGTTTCCTTTGTTGTTCCATTATGCTTCCTTTGTTCTCTTATAGTGCTCTACTGAAAGCACACTCACAAAAAAATACTGGCACAGGAATTCACCTCTACAGATCTGCTTTTAGACACCAGGAGAGGACCAGACAATAGATACTAAGGATGAGAATCTGGAGTTGTATCATTCTCCATCTATTTCTCAATAAGGAGTCCATCACTCTATCCACCAGTACCACATCAACAGGAGGAACATTGGTAATATCTGCCATGCTGTAATAGTGTACTTATTAAAATATATATCTGCCTTAAACTGAGAAAATTATTTTAAAATCTTTGCCTCTATAAATTTGGCCAATGTGCCCTTGTTAGAAAATAACCACCCCAGCTTAAAGACTCTAAAGAAGACTTACTTGTGGGAAATGCCTCAAAAGTCAGTTCTGACTTCCTTAGAATTTTCCCTATGTTTCATCCTGTCAACGAGACAATAGTAGGGTGAGCATGACCTGACGGGGGAGTTACAAAGCATGCTAAGAGAGATGAGATTTATAATCCAAAGGAGCTGCAGGCCATGGTTAACTAGTACTGGAATAATCAGTCTTCTGTTAACAAGTTGATTACAACAGTCTATCTACCTACAACAGGCAGCCATTGATCCTCCCAGGGATTTTTATATATTTCAGATGTGCATTTAAATCTACAACTAATTATTCTGTTGTTTGGTAGCTCATTCTTATTTTGCACTAAACTCTTCCACCCACATTCCCTACAAAGAGGAGGAGCCCTTCTAAAGAGCTCAGTTTAGCTCTTCCTACCAATGCTTGGCCAATTGAGAGACCAGTTTAGAAACCAGCCAACTGGAACACGGAAAGATCATAAAGGTAGGAAAATGAAGGGGAGCTGAACTGGTCAAAGAAGAAAGTCCCTGTGGCAGCTGGAGGACAGACAGTTTTACCAAAAACGAGAAGGGTCCTGGAGAATTGAATCTTACATGCAGTGAGGATTGGCTGCTCTGGGTTCCTAAAGAAATGCTGTTCCACTCCACATCTACACAGTACATATATGATGCTATCAACTTTTGCTCAATTAAAAAAGACTATCTTTTTAGAACAGTTTTAAGTTCATAGCAAAATTGAGAGAAAACAGTTTTAAGTTCATAGCAAAATTGAGAGAAAGGTACAAATATACCTGATACACCTCTGTTTACCTCTACTATACATAGCCTCTCCCATTATCAGCATTCTGCACCAGAATGGTACATTTGTTAAAACTGATAAACCTACATTGACACATCATTATCACCCAAGATTTGTAGTTTATATTACCATTTACTCTTGGTATTATACCTTCTGTGAGTTTGGACAAAAGTATAATGACATGTATCCACCATTATAGTACCATACAGAATAGTTCCACTGCCCTAAAAATCTCTGTGCTTTGCCTATTCAACTCTCTCTTACCCCAAAACCCTGGCAAACACTATTCTTTTCACTGTCTCCATAGTTTTGGCTTTTCTAGAATATTTTGTAGTTGAAGCCATACAGTATGTTGCCTTTTCATATTGTTTTCTTTCAGTTAGTATAATGCATTTAAGTTTCTTTCATGTTTTTTCATAACTTGAGAGCTCATTTCTTTTTAGTGCTGAATAATATTTTATTGTCTAGGTGTGTCACAGTTTGCCCATGTGCATACCTAAGAACATCTTGTTTCCTTCCAAATTTTGGCAATGATGAATAAATCTGTTATAAACATATGTGTGCAGATTTTTGTGTGGACATGTGTTTTTAATTCATTTGGGTAGATATCAAGGAATATATATTCTTATATGTTCAGTTTTGTAGGAAACTGCCAAGCTGTTTTCCCAAGTAACTGCGCCATTTTGCATCCTCATTAACAATGAATGATTGTATCCACATCCTTGTCAGTATTTCATGTTGTCAGAATTCTGGATGTTGACAATTGACAATTCTAATAGGTGTGCAGTTGTATCTCATTGTTTTAACTTGCATTTCCTTGCTGACATATGATGCAAAGCATTTTTTCATACACTTATTTGTTATCTATGTATCTTCTTTGGTGATGTGTCTGTAAAGGTCTTTGGCTCATTTTAAATCAGACTGTTGGTTTCCTTCTTATTTTTTTTTTAAGATTTTATTTATTTATTTGACAGAGAGAAATCACAAGTAGATGGAGAGGCAGGCAGAGAGAGAGGGAGGAGGAAGCAGGCTCCCTGCTGAGCAGAGAGCCCCATGTGGGGCTCCATCCCAGGACCCTGGGATCATGACCTGAGCCGAAGGCAGATGCTTTAACCCACTGAGCCACCCAGGCTCCCCGTCTTTCATTCTTTTGAGTTTGCAGAGCATAAAATCTCGACTTTAATGAAGTCTAGCTTATCAATTCCTTCTTTCATGTATTGTGCCTTTGGTATTTATGTAAAAAGTCATCACCAAACCCAAGTTCACCTTGATTGGTTTTTTCCTTGCTCTGCAAGTTTTAATTTTGAAATATTGGCCTTATTACTTGGAATTTCTCAAGTGTAAGAAGAATTTTTTATAATAATTTTATTTTTAATTGGATGCATTTTATTTTTTACTAGGAGGAATAAGAAATTGAGAGTGTCTATGATGCTCTAGCATCTAAATATATAAAAATATTAGATGGACCATTTATATAATTAGTCAACAATTTTGTAAAAAGCCAATTTTGTAAATTTTTATTTAGGAAAAGCACTCCAAATGGAGGCAAAATAAAGTTTCTTGAAAGTGTTTGGGCAGAAAGAGATGCAACTGATTTAAGAATATTTCTCTTTAACAGCTTGCTTTAAGCTTGTGAAATACCTCACCATCTATAAACTGATACTCTACTAAAAATGTTAGAATCCATAGAAAAATATAAATTGAAACTATCAACCATTTAAATTTGTTTATCTTAAAATACATTTTTGAAGAATATTGCTAGTAGTTATGCAAAAATAATTAAAGATAACAAAGCCATGTTGAAAAAAATCTATTTCTTTAGAAAAATGCCATCCCATGATAGTAGAAACAAAGTAGTTAAGGAGCCTACAAAAGTAAATGAATATGTACCAAAAATAATTATTCTACTCATTCAAAATTTTAATGTTAAGCTAATCAATATGTGGAAGTATGTGTGTATTTGTTGGTATGCATATGTGTTATCTTTTGGACACAAACTTATTTTTGCAAATAATTTTTAAAAAAGCACTATACATCCAATAATATAATAAAATCAATGTGTTTTCAATAAATCAGTGTTTAAGTAAATGTAGTTTATTATTAGTTCTCCTTTCACTATGATAAATTATTCATTTACCTTACTCATAAGAAACCACTAGTATCATCTGGATGTGAACTTTTTTATTCTTTTTTATTCTTCATCAGTATTCTTTTTTATTCTTCATCAGTATTCTTCATCAGTATTTGTTGAATATTTTCTCTCCATTTATTAACTTTTTTAGGTACACTGCTAACTGTGGGATTTAAGCTTTCAAAAGTCCAAATCACTGTAGTATCTGTGTTTCCTTATTTACATTTTGTAGCATTTTCTAGACTATCCTGTAGCTATGACTAAGAATTTTGCCTCTAGTCTTTTTGTCTTTCTTGATTTGATGAGCCACCTTAGAATGTAATGTATTACTTTCTCTAAATTAGAACATAATTTTGTTGTTACTTCTGCTAATAACTTATTATCTCCATAGTTAATCAAAATCCAGATATACTAATTAGAGTCAATCCTCCCTTTAGGAGGTTATGGCTCTAAACTGGAGGATTAACAGCAGAGTTGAAAAGAATTGCCTTAATTTCCCATGTAAACGCAAACTTCCTCTGATAGTGCTCAACAAAATGGCTAAAAAGCATGTGGTATCATGGTGAATTAATGCATATATTTCTCCATCCTTCCTTTCCTACAGTAGCCACATTAGGCATAAGAAAAGTTATGGAGAAAATAGGGACGATCTCTGATTACTCCTGACTTCTCTCAATTGGCAGATTCTGTCCACCTTTGCACTGGCCACATTTACAGTATTATGAAAACAAGTAGTAGGTAATATGTACTCTGTAATTATCAATATTTCTTATTAAAACACTTCCTATTGATCCCTGAAATATTATATGATTTTTGACTTGCATAAATAACTCTTGGTTTTACTAAACTCCAAAGTTCCCAGTTTAATATGTCTAAATAAAAACTATGTGACAAGAATGGAAAGCATTTCCAATTAAGTTATAATAACCATACCAATGACAGCTTTTAGTATGGTGATAACCACACTGAATTTTTTACAATAAAATCTATTGTATAAATTTCAAAAACTGGAAGGAAGAAAATGAAAAATTCTAGTAATGCTTTTATTAAGGTCTATGTAGAAATAAATACATATCATGAAAAAATCTTTGGCCGTTTTGACCTTTAAAAAGTTAGGATTTTTGTATCTAGGTGAAAATTGTGTGTTAAACATTTGCATGCCCTTAACTTAGAAAATGATAGAAATTGCTTATAAATCCACTGACAGGAGAGGAGTGATGTCACATATAATATTGGAGTAGGGAGATTTAAAGGTATGTCTCTCCAACAAAGAAACCATTGAAATGAGAAAATAAATTGAACAGACTATTTTGAAACTCTGAAGTCCAGTTGAACACTTAGAACAACTGGTGCATGCTGGGTGAAGGAAAAGACTGTCATTCTCAGGCATGAGTGGTCCTCATAATCATGCCATCCATCCCTGTTTCTCAGCCCCATATGGACCATAGGGTGAGTGGTTCAAGTTTCTGGAGCAGCTGCCTGGTGCTCCCTAAACCATAGCAACTTTCCCCTCTAGCATCTATGGAGAGATTTAGAGGGCCAGTGCCTTTTTATTCTGTTCCCCTTTCTGGAACCAGACATCTAAGAAAATACCTGTTAAGTTAGTTGACCACAGATATAATGAAAGAGAAATTTCAGTACCTCGCGCAAAACAAGAATATAAAATTTTCAAAAAATAGTTCAGAAAAGTCACAAGTGGATTGCTGATTTCTCACGAGCAGGAATCAACAATCTCTAAAGAGGGGGAGAACCAGATTTTCAGAGTTACTGCATTAAAGTCTCTTCAACAAATTGTTCTGGGTAAACCAGATATCCTGCAAAATAATGGAAGTGGGCCTTTGACTTACATCATAAAAATATTAACCCAAAATGAACCAACTACCTAAAAAAGAATGAAAAACTATAAACTCATAGGATAAATCATAGGGAAGAAAATTTTCATGACACTGGATTTAGTAATTTTTTTTTTAAAGATTTTATTTATTTATTTGACAGACAGAGATCACAAGTAGGCAGAGAGGCAGGCAGAGAGAGAGGAGGAATCAGGCTCCCCGCGGAGCAGAAAGCTATCCCAGGACCCTGGGATCATGACCTGAGCCCAAGGCAGAGGCTTTAACCCACTGAGCCACCTAGGCGCCTCAGTAATTTTTTCTTTTTAATGTAACACCTAAAGCATACCAGAGAAGTAGAAATAGATCATTGGATTTCATCAAAATCAAAAACTTTTGTGCATTAGAGGACATTATCAGTATAGTAAGAAAGCAACCTATGAACGGAAGGAAATATTTACAAAGCATATATATTATCAGAGAGTAATTACCAGAATATATAAAGAATTCCTAAAACTAAACACCACCATCACCCAAACGAGCAGCCTGATTGGGAAATGGGCAAAGGATTTGAGAAAATATTTTTTCCAAAGAAGAAGTAAAAATTGTCAGTAAGTACATGAGCATGCAAAGAACATAAGTAGTCATTAGGAAGATATAGATACAATCCTAATGACATAACACTTAATCCCCCAATAATAGCTATTATTTAAAAATAATTTGCTAGTGGCAATGTAAAATGTTGCAGCTGCTAAGGAAAAGTTTGACAGTTCCTCACAAGAAAGTTAAATGTAGAGTTACTGCATGACTCATCAATTCCACTTCTAGATATACACCCCAAAGAATTGAAATTAGAGACTCAAACTTAAATTTATATATCAGTATTCATAGAGGTATTTTTCATAATAGCCAAAAGATAGAAATAATCCAAGTGTCTATCAAAAGATGAATATATAAGTAATTGCAGTTATATACATATAATAAAATATTATTCAGCCATAACAAGAAATGAAATTCTGATACATGCTACAACATGAACGAACCTTGAAAACATTATGTTAAGTGACATGAAGCAGACACAAAAGGATAAATACTGTATGATTTCACTTATATTGGTTATCTCAAATTAGCAAATTCATATAAACGGAAGGTAAAATAGAGGTTACCAGACGCTGGGAGGGTAGAATATAGAATGTTATTGCTTAAGGCCTACAGTTTCTATTTCTGGTGATGAAACAGTTTTGATGATGCTCATACTACACTATGACTATACTTAATGCAACTAAACTAGACACTTAAAAATGGTTACAATAATAATCTTCATATTATTTATATTTTGCCATAGTAACAGCTAACTGATAAGTTTATATCTAAGTTAACTAATAAGATAAGTTTAACTAATAAGTTTATATTTAACATATGATTATGCATACAGATTTCATGAGGCAAATTATTACCTTTTAAAAAAATATTTAGCAACATGACAGAGTTTTGGAGTTCTTTGCTATAATGATTATACCCAAGTAATTTTAATTACTTAAGTAAATTTAATAATACAGGCTTACTGATATCTTCTACATTAAAATAGTAAAAAAAAATTTCACATAAAGTATTATTTTAGAACCATTTCATAGAGTACTTTGAAATAGAAACCTGAAATCTATATGCCTTCCTTATAAGTAACAGGAAAAGCAAAATAATGACATCCAACAGAGATTTCTTAAATGGCCCCAGAGCACTAGTAATGTAATCTTCATATAGATGGAGAAATAAATCTTTGGAAATTGATGTTATTCAAAAATAATTATTTCCTGCTTTAAAGTTGAGCTCACAATATAAAAAATTCCATATAAATTTTTAACGTTTCGCATTAGTGGTTTGATTTTTCTCATTATATTTTACAGTATAGTCACAAGATAATCAGTTTGTATAAAGAAATGTATTCCTGATAATACTTTTCACAACTTCGATTCTTCACCATTAGTTTACCATCACTAAAATGCATTATTTTAAACTTTACTTTTTAAAATACATTTGAGAGATGAATATTACCTACCAGGCATAAAATACTGCTGTATAATAATAATACAGACCTGGAAATCATCATTTCAATTGCATTTACTTATAACAGGACAGTTTTATCTCTTTACTTCTATAATATATTGTGCTAATATTCAAAAATTTAAAAAAATAGCTTAAGCTTTAATTCTAACAAATCAAATAAATATCACTTGATTTTAATTTCATCAAATCATTTAAACTTTCTTGTTTTTTTAAATTTCTTTTAATGAATGAGACTCTGAAATGAGCTTTATAAAGTCTTTAATATTATATTTCAACTCTTTATTATAAAATCTAAGGGTTTGTTTCTGTTATTGTTGTTTGTGTGTTTTTAATGAGCAAATGATGTGCTTTTCTACTGTGACAGGCAGATGGTTCTCCAAAAACATCCCACTGTAAACCTCAGAAACTATAAATAAAATGAGATTGTGTTATGTTGAGTTACAAATTGATCTTAAGATAGGGAAATTATGCAGATGGGTCTGGTTTAATCATATGAATCCCTTTAAAAGCAGGGAGCTTTCTCAAGTTGATGGTAAAAGGGGAAGCCAGAGAGATTCCAAGGGGAGAAGGACTCCATAAGCCCTTCTTGATTTGAAGATGAAAGAAACCACATAAGAAGAAATGAGATGGCCTCTACGAGCACTTAGTGGCCTCTGGCTGAAAGCCAATAAGGAAAAGATTTCAGACCTCCTACTGCTAAAACTGGATTCTGCTAACATAACTGAGCTTGAAGTGGGTTCCTGCCTAGAGATTCCAGATAAGCGCCTATTCTTGATTTGGGCCTTGTGAGACTTTGAGCAAAAAAAACAAAACAACAACAAAAATGAAAACAAAGAACAAAATAATCCCTCAAAAAGAAAAAAACAAAACAAAACAAAACAAAAACAAACCCGGGACGCCTGGGTGGCTCAGTTGGTTAAGCAGCTGCCTTCGGCTCAGGTCATGATCCCAGCGTCTTGGGATCAAGTCCCACATCGGGCTCCTTGCTGAGCAGGGAACCTGCTTCTCCCTCTGCCTCTGCCTGCCATTCTGTCTGCCTGTGCTCTCTCTCTCCCCCTCTCTTTCTCTGATAAATAAATAAAATCTTAAAAAAAAAAAAAAAACAGCCAAACTCACTTAACATCAGAGCTAGAGAACTGTAAAGTAATAAATGGATGTTTTTTAAGATGCTAAATTTGCAGAGATTTACTATGTAGCAATAAAAAATTAATATGCATACTTCTGAAAGACATACATGAATTTGCTTTTGTGATTATTAAACTTCCAGGTCATCCAAAGGGCAAAAGATGCATGCCTCATTAGGTCTAGTAGGTAAGGTAAATGGAATTGCCCTCTGAAATTAAAATTGTGGAATCAAGAGTGATATGCCCAAGTTACCTTAAAACAATGGGTTATAAACCTTTGGATATAATGTAAATTTAATAGAACCATCAAATACTTTTCTCAGAGCTAAAAAATATGTTTGCATATATAGACACAAAAGTTTGTACGGAATATCAAGATTGATTTTGAGACCCTTTCACTAAAATGACAATTACAGAACCCACAGAGAGATTGTAAAATAGTTTAATGTATAAATCTAATCAGAGATAATTAGATCATTTAGAATAATAGGTAGATAAAGTCCACACACATTTGAAGTGGTTCCAGAAGCAAACAAGAGCAGTGTCTACTTGACCATTGTCCAGAAGCAGGTTTCCATGCAGGCTGGTATAAAAGTATCTGACAAATGTTGCTATGGTCTCCAACTATTAGAACCTCTTGGATTTTTATATTTGATTTGTTAAACCATCTCTCCTTCTCCTGATTTGGGGCTCTAAAAACAAACAACTGATCATTTGTTTTCCAGTGTAGCTTATTTAAAAATCCATTATAAGCTAGTCAGACTGTTCCACCTATCCAGTATCTGTAGGAGTTAGATACCTCACATCATAATTGAACTGTTTTTCAAATTTACCTCTGAGTCTTTCTTAGCTCTACCAACAGAAATTATCAATACTTAGCTGGAACAGCTCGGGGCGGCGGTGGTTGGTAATGAGACTGAAGTTTTGTCCCGTAAGTTGAATGTCAGGTTGGACAGTAATTATTCATTAAGGCACCAGTATGATGACCAGGGGGTCTCCTCTAGGTGACACTTCTATTTTTGTGTGTGGGTCTTCTTGAATTCATATAAATTTAAAGAAAGTAATACTTAAATGTGTGGTATTAAAAATAATATATTTATTTGGTGTTGACATTAAATTTTGCTATATAGGACACCATGGCTAAGGTTAAAAAAGCCAGGAATAAATTCATGTTTAGAATGGTCAACATTCAAAGGGACTAATTTAAAAAGTGGGCTTCATTTACAACATTTGTCTAAACACCTTATGCTATTTTCTTTGACACTATTGAAAACCTTTCAATATACTACCTGCAAACACTGAGAACTTGCTGGAGAATTAATGTGCACTATACTGCTTCTCTCTCTCCTCCAACACATCCCTAATGCTTACTCTTCCCTCTCTTTCTTCTTCCTAAAAAGTCTACATTATGAAAAGTAAAATTTGTCTCATATGTTTGAATAAATTATTCCAAGTGCCTAATCAATCAATAGCTAACTAACTTTGGGGCTTTAAATAATTACTTTGTAATCTAACTTTCACCAAGGATAGATTTCCATTTGAGTTTGCACTATTTTTCATTTTAAGTATATAGCATTATTTGTATTAGTTTAAATGGGGTGTAATATAAAGTCATAAAATCTTTCACTAGGAAATATTGTTATATTATACTGTTTTTAGGAGTAATAACACATACATGGTGTATATTCTCCATGATTTTATATTTAAAATGTTAGTAACTCCCTTTTTTTTTTTTTTCCAGTTTGTGTACTCTGAATTTCTCTTAGTCTATTTTCCTTATGCTCTTTGGAAGAGCAGAAGTTCTAAATTTTGAAGATATCTGCTTCATCATTTTTTTGGTCTTTTATAGTTTTTGCTGTTTGTGTCCTACCCTAAGAAACTTTTGACTAACTTGAAGTCATAATGATATTCTTTTATCTTTTTTTATTTTTTCTAGAAGTTGAACAGTTTTTTGGCTTTTGTGTTTAGGTATATGATCCAGTTTCTACTTAATTTTTGTATATGATGTAACCTCTCTGTTTCCATTTTCCTTTTATGTATGTATGCTGTATTTTTAATCAGGAACAATATAGCAACTATTTTCCTGTGAGTGAAAAATTCTGTATACATAACAGATCATTTTCAAATTACTAAGTCAAGGGACACCTGGGTAGTTCAGTTGTTAAGTGTCTACCTTCTGCTTGGGTCATGATCCCAGGGTCTTGGAATCGAGCCCCGTATCAGGCTCCCTACTCAGTGGGAAGCCTGCTTCTCCCTCTGCTGCTTCCACTACTTGTGTTACCACTCTTGCTGTGTCTCTCTCTGTCAAATAAATAAGTTAAAATAATCAATCAATCAATCAATCAATCAATAAAATTACTAAGTCAAAAGTGTCTCAAAATGGTTGAAGAAAATAAAACTTCCTGAAATGTATTTAGTAGCACACTTCTTTCATGGAGTAATGTTTTGCAAATTTTTTGAATGACAATAAATTTAAATCCTAATAGAATCATTTCTTTGGTGAACATGATTCATGCAGATTTATAAGAAACGTAAAATTCATAGATATCACTTTGCAATGAGATATTTCAAAGCCAGAAGGAGATATTTCATTGCAGAGGAGGAAATGGTGAACTGTCCTAATGAGCATAGTTCAATTTTCTTCTAATTAAAGAGGCTTATCAGGGAAGTTCCCACCCAATAGCTGTGATTACCACCAAGGTAATCAGTCCATTTACTAACACTGTGAAAGTGAAATAATTTTCCAATCTTAGTGATAACATCAAGCTATATTTCTACTAAAAGACAGGGTAGTGAAGGTTTTCATGTTATTTTGATACCAATAACTACCTGCTCCCCTGGTTCTATACTCTCTTTTTAGGAAATGGTTACCATCTGTCATCATTCTCTAGAAAAACAAAACCAGTAGAAGATAGATGACAGAAAGGTAGATAGATGGATAGATAGATAGAAAAAGCAAAGAGTTCTTATCACAAGGATTTTTTTTTTCTTTTTGGCTTTTCTTCTTTTTATTGGGCCAATATGAGATGATAGATGCTAACTAAATATAATGCTGTAATCATTTCACAGTATATGTAAGTCAAATCATTATGTCTTATACCTGAAACTTAGATAATGATGAATGCCAATTATAACTCAATAAAACTGGAATAAAAGAAATTCTCTCTAAGGAGGAAGAAACCAAGATATAAAGCTTTACTTCTCTTGTCTGCGTATGGAGGCTTTGGCAGTTACATAAATCTGTCATTCAATAAAACAAGTCTTTACTTGCCAAAATAAAAGAAAAGGAAAATAACAGGTCTCATGGGGTATTCTAGATACTTTAAAACTATATTAATAATATATTACATTAATTACTCATTTCATCCATATTTTATTCATTTTAACTGATATCTAGGTAATGGCAATTATTTTCCATTAGCAATAAAAATCTAGGTTCTGAATATCTTTTCTCTTTTAGAAATGAAAACTTATATTTTCATTAAGACATTAAGATATCACTCTTAAACCAGGGTTACCACTAGTTGGTTTATCAAGGTTTTAATAATTGGCATTTATTAAATATCATAAAAAGGAAGTTCTTTTAAGATTATAATACAGTGATCTAAAAGATAGAAAAAATTTCAGGTTTAATCTCAAAGGACAAATCAATGTATAGTTACTGAACTTTGAATATTATATCAATTTTATATGTTCTACACTACTTTCTATGTTCTAATATATTTATTAGGGAAGTGAGGACTACTTTAAATGGCTTTTCTTGCTGATAGCTTTATTCAAAGGTGACTCTAAGCAAAATTAGACTAAAGTTTAATTGAATCAATAGAATACTTTTTGTTGTTGTTGTTGTTGTTTCCTAATCTAATCCCCTTCCTCCTCTCCAAAGCATATTCCAGTTCAGACATTCCAAACTAGATAGAGCTAAGTTTCCATGTCACTCATAAGGGCCATAATAAATTCATAGTCACCTTGACACAGTATATCTAAGAGATACAAATAGTGAACATATGATTTAACATATGATTTAAACATATGATTTAAAGACACTTAATTTGTAAAGTTTTGGGGGGTTTATAGGTAGAAATGGATTGCAAAATGATGAAATGCCCTGGTCTTTCAATGATTCATAGCAACAGTGTGAAGCAAATATAAAAAGGTGCACTGTTTGCTTGTCTGCTGTGTGGAATGGGAGAAATAACACTTTTCAGTCACATGACATAGTGTCCTGGTGCATGGCAACTGTTTAGTACATGACTAGATAAAGATTAATGTACCACTCTCATTTTCCCCTCATGTCATTAGAGTTGGTCATGAGATTTCGTTTTAGTCAATGGGGGCTAAGGGGGAGATTTTGTCAAGCTAGTTGTTTTTTCTTTAGGTTTTCATGGTTGTCAAAAAAGAATGACACAACCTATCACAACATTGTCCCAAACAACTGGTTTCTTTAATGGAAGAAAAGACAAACACTCCCTAATGTACACAGCTAATAACTGCAAGAGCAAGAATTAAAGTCTAGGTAATCTACCTCTGGAGACATCATGTCCCAAGTTTGGTGTCTGTGATTTAATAGCAGATGATTACTTTTTTCAAACCATATAGCTTTTTTCTCTCCTCTGACAGTCTGATTTGAGTTAGATGGATGTTAAAAAGCCATTTCAGGGGCGCCTGGGTGGCTCAGTGGGTTAAGCCGCTGCTTTCGGCTCAGGGTCTTGGGATCGAGTCCCGCATCAGACTCTCTGCTCAGCAGGGAGCCTGCTTCCTCCTCTCTCTCTCTCTGCCTGCCTCTCTGCCTACTTGTGATCTCTGTCTGTCAAATAAATAAATAAAATCTTACCTCTCCGCCATCTTAAAAAAAAAGCCATTTCAATGGTGAATTATTTTTGGAAAAGAAACCTTTATAAACTTCAGTTTTAAATAAATACTTGCAAGTCTAGTATTACTGTTGTGAAGATAGGATTTGTTCTACCAATAAAATCTCCTAATAAGCAAGCAGTACAAAGTAAGATTCACAGGAAGTGTAATGTAATTAGTGAAGACATATTGTCAAACGCTAAGCTGAAAAATTGCTATGTTCCAAAAAAGTAAAAAGATATTTAAACATTTGCATAAATGTTTTTATATTTGCTTAACTATGAGACTTTTCTTAACCTTACAAGTATATGTTAGTGCATTTTGCTGAAAACTTTAAAGGAAAATGCATTAAGTTTGATGAAATGATCATGTTAACCTCAAGAAAAGGAAAATTATAAAGCCTATTTTGGGAGACACTAATAGTTAAAACTATATCAGTGATAAGAATAGGTTGCTTTTTAATTGGATAATTAGATATTCAAGTAATGAAAAGAAATTAGAGCTTTCTTATGACACTGATTTTATTTAAAGCATACTGATACAGTTGAATTTTTGCCAAGAATAATAGTTTTTGATGACTATGACTATTACCTATAGATTATAGTGGCATCCAGCTGAGAAGTATTATAGTTATTACTGTTGTGTTATACAGAAGTTTTTGTGTTTGACTTGTTATTTTTAAGTTTATGGAAGTAAATATTGCCTTTGGGAGTTATTATGGGTGCAATCTTAATGACACTAAACAAATTTAGACTATGGCTTAATGGGGTCAAAACAGCCAATAAACTAATTTTATTTATAATAAAAATCAGTTATTATCATTTGTAGAGACTTAATGAGGCCCTCATGGTCCTGTTGTGACCACTCTTGTCCTTCATTCTGAGTAGTTGTTGCCAGGATCTATTGTAAAATATTTTTAGTATCATCTCTGTTATGGATGCAATTGTGTTTTCTCAAAATCCATGTTTTTTTTTAAGATTTTAATTGAATTTTATTTTTTTATTTAACAGAGAGAGAGAAAGAGATCACAAGTAGGCAGAGCAGAAGGCAGAGAGAGGAGGAAGCAGGCTTCCCACCGAGCAGAGAGTCTGATGCAGGGCTAGATTCCAGGATCCCAGGATCATGACCTGAGCTGAAGGCAGAGGCTAAACCCACTGAGCCACCCAGGCACCCTCAAAATTCATATGTTGAATCTTACCCACCAATGCAACTATATTTGGAGATACGGCCTTAAAGAAGGTAATTAAAGTCAAATAAGTTCATAAAGGTGGGGCCCTAATTGAGTAAGTATCCTAACAAGATCAGAAAGCCACACCAAAGATCTCTCTCTCTTTGTGCGCACAGAGAAAAAGGCCATGTGAGGACACAGCAAGAAGATGTTCATCTATCTATAAGCCAAGAAGAAGGATCTTACCAGAAACCAACCATGTTCGCACCTTGATTTTGAACTTCAAGGCTCCCCAACTGTGAGAAAACCATTTTTTGTTGTTTCAGCCACCCAGTCTGTCTATCATATTATGGTAGTCTAACAAGCCTCTACAACCCCTGAATTAATCTAGGCAAATGAATAGAGTACTATTTTGTCAAAGTGATATCTAATCTGGGTTGGAATTGATCTCACTGAAAATGATAATTATTTTGCTCATACTCAAGTTATAACACAATGTTAAGAGGTTTACTAATTATGAACTTAGATATTTAAGAGCCTTGGATTTACTGATTCTTCTGATGTTGCTGATATAGTCAAAGACTTTTTGAAGCTAAACTTGAGGCAAGAATCATCTCATGGAGACTTGAGAAAAATACAATGGACAAATCAAACGTGTAATTCACATTGACCTCCTTCTAAACTAAATTCTGACTCTCTTTCCATTCCCACTTTCCGAACCATTGGTATAAACCTAAAATGGTTACAAAAGAAAATCCTTAAAATAAAAATAATTCAGAAAATGGGCACATTATGGTAAAGGAGGGTGTGAGGTGGGTGGAGTCGAGGTATTAATAAATTTAACTTATAGTAAAGGAGACAGTTTGGGATGATTTTATGTGAATGAGTTCAAGTCTCTGATTTTTTTTCTTTATTTTTTCAACTCGAAGAGCTGATCCATCCACATCTTTTATTATTGCCATCAGCCTTCAAATTCAAGGTCAAGTTCTGATCAGCCTTCCAGAGCTTCTGCTAGAATGCTTGCTACCTAGAGCTTAGGGGAATGTGTCTCTATTTGCCCACAGAATAGGGACGCAAGCTAATAGTAGTTCACAACTAATTTGTTTTCCTGTCAAAATGCTTAAACCATATATTTTAGGGCACCAGCAAGAAAAACTAGGAAATAAAAACTTAGGAAAAGTCAAGTGGATATACCTATTTAGTTTCCTACCCTATTAGTATCTTCATTATATTTATCTTAAATATTTCTATGCCTTCCTATCTACCTCTTTTCATAAAATCCATAGTTAAATTATGATTTGTCATAATCAAAAGTCTCCCTGTCTCCATTTCTGTTCATCTTTATGCACTGTCAAAAGTGACCTTCATTTTTTTTCTTTGAGGTTAGGAGACTCTGGCTCACATGTGAATTTTCCAAAATAATTGTTTATCTGTATTTTGAAGAAAAAAAAATGCACTCCCAGTTCTCAAATTGTTTTTAAAAAAACACAATTATCTATTTCTATCATTCTATTATCAAAAAAAAAAAAAAAGACTTCTAGCTTTTGGTAATCCAAGGGTGTTTTCCATTGCCATAGAACCATTGATGGTTTTATCTAGGACTGGATGATAATTTTCATAAAACATGTATTGTATTAAAATAAAGATTTAGTGGTTTTACTAATGCTTGCGACCATTCCAAAATTTTAGATATTTGAATTCTGTTGTACTTGTTATCTGTTTGTCATTACATTAGGTGTTGGGGTACTACAAACGGGATAGATGTGTAAAGGTGAAAAATAAACCTAGTAAATAGGTGTTCTTTGCATAATTGCTCATAAAGTGAAAAACTGGAGATAATCTTAATGTCTATCAATGTGGAATTATTATTTTATATCCATAATAGAAAATACAAGGCAGTGCTTTAAAAATATATATAATTCCATAAATGTAAATAAAAACATACTAAGTGACAAAAGAAAAGTGAACGTTTTTAATGTTTATCCCATTTATGGGGAAAAAAACTTGACAAAATTATTTCTATGTTTGTCTGTGTGTGTATTTATGTGTGTGCACATGTGTGAGTATACACATATGATTGTAAATATATTAAAAATTATTGTTATAATACTCCATATAACTAGGAAGGAATTTTAAAACTCACAGTGATTATGAGAAATATAACACAATCTCACGTCTCCAAAAAGTAAAAATTAGAAAACTGAGTTTGAATATGTTTATAGCTTGATGTACAAAATATATAATCCTATGTCATATTTATAAATGTTAGTCATTATATTTAAAATGCTACAAGTATATAATTGTAACACAATATCACTTAGAAACAATTACATTCTATAAAGTTGTAGTTATCTGTATTACTATTATCAATAATTTTTATCAGATTTCTTACTGATACTTATTAACAGAAAGAATATTTATTGTTTGATGGCAATTAAAAAAGCAATGTTACAAAACAAACTTACTAATTAGTGTAATGAATAAAGTAAATAATTTATCGACTTAACATTATTCATTGGGTAATTGCTTAGGAATTACTATTTATGCAGACTTACAGATATAGTTCTTTTAGGGAATCAAAATCAAACTTTGATGCATACATTTGTCATTTTCTAATAGTCTTATTGACTCTGTTTGATGTTGAAACAAAAACAGCAAAACCTAAAAATATCAGTTAAATGAAAAAACGTTCCAAGGCACATATTACCACTTGCTACCTATGTGAAAATCTTTCCACAAAACTCTTAATTTGTTAATTTCTGGTTATTTTTTTAAAATTAACTTTAGTTATTATAGATCCTTTGAGTTATAAATTAGAACAGAGAAAATTCACTATAATCATGTTGTCCTTGACATACTTAGGCTATAATAATATTTTATAAGGCAGGTTTGGTGCACACCTTCCTTGATTATTACAAACAAGTAAATCAATGAATTTTCACATAATTGTATAACTATTGTCAATTACTGTTGTTCCAGTCAAAATGATTGTCGCAGAAAGGCTGAGCTTGTTGCAAATTTTACTCTTCAATTTAGTGACTGGGACCAAAAAAATCATCAGTTTTTTTTAGGTCCAAATTCTTGATGTTTTAATGAAATCAAGAAACATTTCATAAAATTTAACTTATTATGCCTTAACACTGTTAGGTAAACAGCACTACCCATTTTAATACATAGTAAACAGAAGCATGGGTAAATGACATCTACATGTATTGGCAAATTGTTTAATTGTGTCATATATTAAATAAAATCTGCATTTTCTAATATTAAAGAATCCACTACTTCTAACTCCGAAGTAAAGATGTTCATTGAAAATTTATCATAATATTTATCGAAGTAAAAATATTAAAAAATTTGCTTATGATTCCCTTTCTGTAAGGAACAACCTCAAATAGCGACTTATTTACTCATCTGCTTGCTTTTCTCTGAAGAGTTGTCTTTTGTACACAGATGCTCATATCACCTCCAGGATGTTACCCCCAAGGGAAATATAGCACCATGCAGTGGAACGAAAATTAGGAAGGAGTCAGGAAAGTCATAGCGCTATGAAAACAGTTGAAAACTCACAGAGTGGGTCCTGGAGCTGAACAGCCTGGAAAGAAACTCTGGATCTGTTGAGAAGTATACATGTGACCCTGAGCAAGTTACATAACCCTTGTATGTTTCTTCCTCAGTTTCTTCATCTGGATAATGTATATTCCCATAGGTTGACTGTAAAGATTATATCAGTATCTTATACAATCTGCTGAGAACAGCCTCCTGGCTCACAGCAAAGGCTCCGTAAATGTTAGTTAAGACTACCATTAATTAGTCTGTGTGTCTCAAGTTTCTCTTAAAAAAATTGTTAATCTAGAGAACATTTAGCCATTTACCACATTAAAATGGTTTGTTATAAAAGTCAGATATAAATCTGCCGTTGGAATAATATTAGTGGCTATTTGCCTTTTAAGATTATCTTCGAACAGTCCCTATTTATTAATAGCTAAAGAAACAACAATGAATGTACCATAGACTATAGGGATTCTTAACCCCAGATTACACTGGAAGCACTGAAAGATATTTTAAACTGAGGGTTTTGGAGGGGTGGGGGATGGAGGGTTGGGCGAGTCTTGTGGTGGGTATTAAGGAGGGCACATATTACATGGAACACTGGGTGTGGTGCAAAAACACTGAATTTTGGAACACACAAAAATTAAATTAAATTAAATTAAATTTTAAAAAGTGTTGGGCACCTGGGTGGCTCAGTGGGTTAAGCCTCTGCCTTCGGCTCAGGTCATGATCTCTGGGTTCTGGAATCGAGCCCCGCATCGGGCTCTCTGCTCAGCAGGGAGCCTGCTTCCTCCTCTCTCTGCCTGCCTCTCTGCCTACTTGTGATCTCTGTCTGTCAAATGAATAGGTGAAATCTTAAAAAAAAAAAAAAAAAAAAAGGTGTTAATATCCGCGCTCTCTGCCAGAAAAGTTAAATCAAGATACAGGGATGGGACTTGAGTTTGGCCATTTATTAAAGATTACTAAATGAGTAATTCTGAGTTAATCTAAAAAGATGTGGCATTTTTTCTTTTCATTCCTCTACATTTTTATTCCTCCCATTAAATTTGATGAAGAAAAATGAAAATACCTATATATAAACTGTTAGCATGTTAATGACAAATTGACAATAAACAAACAAATTCAAACAATAAAAGAAAAACAAAGTTGTTTTTTGTTTGTTTTCTAACTACCCAGTGAAAATATTTACTTAGGTTTCTGAGATCTTTCAGGAATCTGGAGAGAATTTTTTACATGTTCATGTTCATTAAGATTCTCTTTCTTGGACTTTGCTGCTGCAATTATTAAAATCCTTCTTTTATAATCTCATTCAGATCTCAAAATTTCATTTTTACCCTTATTAAGTTAATCATTTATCAGTGTATTTTTATTCTCATTTAACATTTCAAACACCCTTATGAAAATGTCTGGAAATCCCTGACACCGTCAATTTGGCATTTTCAATACAGAATTCATTATCATCCCTCCAAAAAAGCTTCAAAATCCAAATTTCTCCATTTCCAGTAGTAGTGCCATTCTTTCCACAAAGTAATATATTAGATTAATTAATTAATCATTTAAAAAAAGTTTATTTAGTTATTTGATAGAGTGAGAAAGCAATAATGAGCAGGAAGATGAGGGGTGGAGGGAGAAGCAGACCCCCGCTGAGCGGGAGCCTGATATGGGGGTGGATCCCAGGACCCTGAGATCATGACCTGAACAAAAGGCAGGTTAACGGACTGAGTCACCCAGGCTGCCCAAAATTTAATCTTTTCTTATAACTCTCCCGCATGCTTCTTGAGTTTCCAAACTGAACTTCTTATACAATTGGACGTATTCTGCTTATTAAGTTATTTATTACTTATTTATTATGCTTGTGATCTTTTTTATAAAGAGCAATTTCAATTTCAAATAACAATGTAATGATTTGTCTATGCACTTATTTTAGGAAGATTTTTTTCCACCCAAATTCTCTTATTACCTTTGTTGCTGTTGTTGTTGTTGTTTAACTCTGTTTTTTAATGTGTGTGTTTTAACTTCTCATGCCTAATAACCCTTATAGAAATAATTTTGCAGCTTTGGAACAGATTCATCACTGGCTGTTGTGTGTGCTTAGAAATTTTGAAGATTGACTATTACGTGCACCTACTCAAACATCTCCAGTCGTTCCTTATTCATCTAAGGCTACTTTTGTCATTATCGGCATTTATCTGCCCCCTATACAGCCAAAATATTCACTAAACTGTAATCTAAATGGTCTATTTATTAATCTTTCAAACTCTTACATTTTTTAAACATTTTGTTTAATCCAACTGAAAAGACAACAGAATGTGTTTATTTCCTTAAATGACATTCCTTTCCATCATCTCCAATTTTACATTAAAATGTTATTGAGGGCTGGGATTAAGTTTTTTCTACTTTGTATTCTCTCAATGGCCTTATTAAGAATAATATTTAATTCGCTCAAAAATATATTGAATATATACTGGTACAAAATATCTATGAAATCTAAAATATACAGGAATGATATATTTGTTAAGGCAATTTGCAGATTTTTCTGGGGAAAATACTCTGTAAGTCATAGCATTTGAAAACTAATAAAGGGGATTCTGTAGGTATAAAGAGAACAATTTTATAAGTAAGTGATAGAACGGATTCCTGGTCCAGAGTGTTTTCCAATCCAACACAGCTGGCTCTAATTCCCCACTTTTTTGTCATCTGAAATAACTTTAGTGACCACAGTATACAAATACAGCATAACCAAGAAGGGCTATGCTTTAAAGTAGTATTTAAAGTATTTCAACCATAGCATACCTCTATGCTAACTCATAGGCTCAAAATCTGGTATAAAATTTTTTGAAATAAAAAATTGCTTTAGAGAGAAACTATGATTCACAACCTGTCTCAAAAATGGTTTGTGCGGTGAGAGTAGGAAATAATTAAAAGACAGCTTTCTACTGGATATTGTATTCATTATTCAAAAATACCTCACAGAAAACTAGGAGCAGCAATGGCATTGGTCTCTTCTGCTCACATCCAACACAGAAAGTGTTAAGTAATGATTTCTACCCGTAAATCTTCCTATCCTGCTTAAGCTGATTCGAGATATTAAGAAGGCTTTACTCTTTTTCTTTCTCAGCAATATCTCTGCAGCAGTTCTGGATCATGAACCTTGATTGTTAAAAACCGTAAAAATAAAAAGACAAAATATCCATTTCAGTTTAGACAGTTTTGTGGAAGAGCAGGTGGCTGATAAAAAGCCCCAGTCCTTGGTGTGGAGGCAAAAACAGCAGTTGAAGAGCAAAGAGCACCCTTTCCTGTGGAGTTTAAATTAAATTCAGATTTGTTTCAGCAGGGCCTTAATGGAATCTGTATGACTGGGGTGCTTCGGCTTAGCTGATATCTCTGCATGCTTTTGCTATAGTGAAGCCTATTTAGTTATTTTGTATACTCGATAAAATGGTACTAGTGATAACCAACTGCCGTCTGTATTAATTGTATGGTCATTTGTGATCTTGGGCTACAGTTCTTAAAGGTGCAAATTATAAGAAAAATACAACATTAGTACTGTTGGAGTTGCTTTTTGTATTTATTGCCAGCATTCAGTCTTTGCTGTTTTTACTTTTTCATTCACAACTGCCAATCCCACGGGCTCGCATCCAGCTAAATGTCCACTGCCTGAAGAAGCTCCTTCTGTCAATAATTAAGGAAAATTCTGCCTCTGGAAGAACTGCCGTGGCAAAAGGGATAGAGTAGCCTCTATTAACACAGTGGTATTTTACTGGTGGTAACTTTTAATAGATGTTCCTTCACGTTACCACAGAGAGGGGACTCTAGAAGTAAAAGAGGGATTAAAATGTGACACATAAGAAATCAGGTAAGTTATTTTTTAAAAAAATATCCCTTATTCATCTGTTGATGGACATCTAGGTTCTTTCCATAGTTTGGCTATTGTGGACATTGCTGCTATAAACATTCGGGTGCACGTGCCCCTTTGGATCACTACGTTTGTATCTTTAGGGTAAATACCCAATAGTGCAATTGCTGGGTCATAGGGCAGTTCTATTTTCAACATTTTGAGGAACCTCCATGCTGGTTGCTGGGGGGAGGGGGTTTGGGAGAAGGGGGGTGGGATTATGGACATTGGGGAGGGTATGTGCTTTGGTGAGTGCTGTGAAGTGTGTAAACCTGGTGATTCACAGACCTGTACCCCTGGGGATAAAAATATATGTTTATAAAAAAAATTTAAAAAAAATGAAAAAAAAAAATAAAAAATTAATAAAAATAAATAAATAAATAAATAAATATCCCTTATTTCTCTTCCTTTTACAATAACTCTTCATATGTTTGTTTTCTCTCTTTGGTATGAATTGAAAGCTATCAGCATTGTAGAAGTATCAAATGCAGACTACAGTAGGTCTCCCTACCAATTAAAGTGTTTGCACTGCAAAAGCCGGCCATGTGATGCCTTTAGGTTGAGGCAGTATAGGGATAGGCTTGATTCCACTGCCTGTGTCCTCTGGTATGTTTTGAGCAGCACAATACAGACAGGAAAGGGTATGCACACAAGGGTATTTAATCTAGTAATACATATTTTTGCTTTGTGGAGGATAAAATACTAAGTAGAAAGTTGTCCATTCTTATTTGGAAAACTTAAATCACAAAGGTTATGTAATTTGGGAGGTTTATCATGAGATTCCCTGGCTATTGCACAGTGGAAGAGAAGTGACGTGATAATGTATTTTACATGTGATGTAAGTAATGATCTCAGAATATGTGTGTTTATGGCAGTTTGGTGGTCATTCAATTGAATCATCTTGGATGAAAACAAATGAGTGAAATTACAGTGAATATAATAGAAGAAAACTGAAATAAAATGAAAAAATTACAAATTCAACTGATTGATAATTGGGAGGCTGAATACTGATAGCTGGTATTTATTAAAATTGCTTTCACTGTTTACAGTATTACAATCTTCAGAAATAAAAGGGTCCACCCTAAGTGAAGCAGTCAGGAGCCATCTGAAGAATCTCTTCTGAATAATTTTATTGTTGTTATCTGTCTCTATTGACGGGCAGAGTGCTGGTACTGCCACTCTGCAAGGCAGAGGTTCTTTAGCTTTGCCAAAGTGAACGTGATAGATAGGCTCAATAAAATTTTAGAGATTAATGTAATGTGAGACTCCTCTTATTGTCTCCAATTCTCCCTCCCCAAAATAAGAGCAGAAACTATTTTCTGTGCTCAATTTTTATAAAAAGATTTTATTTATTTATTTAACAGAAAGAAAGAGTGACAGTGAGAGAAGGAACACAAGCAAGGGGAGAGGGTGAGGGAGAAGCAGGCTTCCTGTTGAGCAGGGGGCCCCATGCAGGGCTCGATTCCAGGACCCTGGGATCATGACCTGAGCCAAAGGCAGAAGCTTAATGACTGAGCCACCCAAGTGCCCAAGTGTGTTCAATTTTTAAAGATAACTCTTTGTATATAGTCTCCATATAGAAGTCACAATCATGTGGGGTACCTGGGTGGCTCAGCTGGTTAAATGTTAGGTCCTTGATTTTGGCTCAAGTCATGATCTCAGGGTTTGTGAGATCAAGGCCTGCCTTGGGCTTTGCACTGAGCATGGAGCCTGCTTAACATTCTCTCTTTCACTCTCCCTCTGCCCCCTCTCCACCTCCTTCTCTCTTTCTCTGCTTCCCACCAAAAAGCCATAATCACCCAAAAAACTCTTAAAATATTAGAACACCAAAAGATCTGTATTTGTTTATTGAATTGCTGTCACTATTCCAAGTCCTTATCATCTATGCTTACTACAGGCTTCTTTCCATTTCCATTTATCTAGGCTTTCAAATTTACTCTTCCAAAATAGGAAATTATTTTCTTCCTGGTGCATTTCCAATGTGAACTGTGTTGTCAAGATGAACCAATTCTCACTGCACTTTGCAGTATTTATCACGTGTTCTTTTATGTAGAATAATGAAATAAAGACATTTCAAAATTACATATACATATTATGTCATGAAGTAATTTAAAATATTTCTATGTTTTTCTTAGAAATCAATAATTTGTTAGAATATCATAAAAATAAAATTTTACTTTTCTATTTCTATTATAATAATGCCTCACAACTTTGGTATTATTGGTTTTATGACTCTTCAAAATATAAATGTATTAAATGTGAAATGGTGTTTACATATTTCTTTTAAGTAAAAAAAATAAATTTTCAGCAGAATATGTGCTTCTAATGCAGCTATTTTTTTGTTTATTTGTATTTAAGGTAGTCTGGATAGATAAACATCTAAGTGATAATGGAGATTGCCTATGGGTATGCCCCACTTACTCTTAATTATGAATATTTATTTTTTTGCTGCATTAATACACTTATTTTGTAATAACAACCTAACCATGATTTTTAAGAGGGAAAATTACAAAAGGGTGGGTTTGAGATAATTTGCTGAAGGAGTCAACAGTTTTGAATTTTCTGAAAGAACCAAGCCTCTTCTAATGTGTTTGTGCGAAAGATACAAGGACTCTTAGCAAGCCAGGAGCCCTAACACTTGAAGGAGAACTGTTTCCTTAAAAAAAACAAAAAAAGAAAACCTCCATGCTGTTTTCCAGAGTGGCTGCACCAGCTTGCATTCCCACCAACAGTGGAGGAGGGTTCCCCTTTCTCCGCATCCTCGCCAGCATCTGTCATTTCCTGACTTGTTGATTTTAGCCATTCTGACTGGTGTGAGGTGATATTGCATTGTGGTTTTGATTTGTATTTCCCTGATGCCGAGTGATATGGAGCACTTTTTCATGTGTCTGTTGGCCATCTGGATGTCTTCTTTGCAGAAATGTCTGTTCATGTCCTCTGCCCATTTCTTGATTGGATTATTTGTTCTTTGGGTGTTGAGTTTGCTAAGTTCTTTATAGATTCTGGACACGAGTCCTTTATCTGATATGTCGTTTGCAAATATCTTCTCCCATTCTGTCAGTTGTCTTTTGATTTTGTTAACTGTTTCCTTTGCTGTGCAAAAGCTTTTGATCTTGATGAAATCCCAATAGTTCATTTTTTCCCTAGCTTCCCTTGCCTTTTGCGTTGTTCCTAGGAAGATGTTGCTGCGGCAGAGGTCGAAGAGATTGCTGCCTGTGTTCTCCTCAAGGATTTTGATGGATTCCTTTCGCACATTAAGGTCCTTGATCCATTTTGAGTCTATTTTTGTGTGTGGTGTAAGGAAATGGTCCAATTTCATTTTTCTGCATGTGGCTGTACAATTTTCCCAGCACCATCTATTGAAGAGGCTGTCTTTTTTCCATTGGACATTCTTTCCTGCTTTGTCGAAGATTAGTTGGCCATAGAGTTGAGGGTCTATTTCTGGGCTCTCTATTCTGTTCCATTGATCTATGTTGGTGAGAATGCAAGCTGGTGCAGCCACTCTGGAAAACAGCATGGAGGTTCCTCAAAGTGTTGAAAATAGAACTGCCCTATGACCCAGCAATTGCACTATTGGGTATTTACCCTAAAGATACAAACGTAGTGATCCAAAGGGGCACGTGCACCCGAATGTTTATAGCAGCAATGCAATGTCCACAGTAGCCAAACTATGGAAAGAACCTAGATGTCCATCAACAGATGAATGGATCAAGAAGATGTGGTATATATACACAATGGAATACTATGCAGCCATCAAAAGAAATGAAATCTTACCATTTGCGGCAACATGGATGGAACTAGAGCATATCATGCTTAGCGAAATAAGTCAAGCAGAGAAAGACAACTATCATATGATCTCCCTGATATGAGGAAGTGGTGATGCAACATGGGGGCTTAAGTGGGTAGGAGAAGAATGAATGAAACAAGATGGGATTGGGAGGGAGACAAACCATAAGTGACTCTTAATCTCACAAAACAAACTGAGGGTTGCTGGGGGGAGGGTTTTTGGGAGAAGGGGTTGGGATTATGGACATTGGGGAGGGTATGTGCTTTGGTGAGTGCTGTGAAGTGTGTAAACCTGGTGATTCACAGACCTGTACCCTTGGGGATAAAAATATATGTTTATAAAAAATAAAAAATTAAAAAAAGAAAAAAAGGAAGCACAATGCCCTTTCCCTTTTGCTTGATGGAAAATGAACAATGTCAAGGAAATGGTCCCTAAGAAAGTGATACTCAATTATCAATATCAAATAGGCTGGAAGGGCTTAGAAATAGGACATCTGTGCTACTTTCTTAGCTATGGAAGGAGAAGGACAAGTGGATGAGAAATAACTATTCTTTGTGAGACCAGGAATCTGAGAAAATGTTGGTAGAATTTTAGTATTTTAGTGAATGATCTTGTCCTAGTCCTTCTTCGTATGTTTCTCCCTTGATTCATATGGCAATGATAGATTACTGCGAACATCACCTTTAAGCTTAGGTGGAAATAACCTAAATCAGAGGTCAAATAAGTTTCTGTTAATACAGCTCCAAATTCATAGTAGAAACCACAACTTTTGAAATCAAGTTGTTTGCAAAAGCTTAGCATTTTAAGACATACATACACATATGTTTATCTGAAAAGATTATCATTAGCTATCTTTGACAAATAAAATTCTTGGTAGATATTTGTATTAGTTTGCTATTGCTATTTTAACAAATAACCAAAAACTGGGTAGTTTAACATAACACAGATTTATGAATATTTGAAACTATTATACTAGAGGTCAGAAATCTAAAATGGGTTTTGTCTAAAATCAAGGTGTCACAAGGGCTGTGTTCTTTTGGGGGGGTTCTATGAGAAGATTTGTTTTCTTGGCTTTTCCAGCTCCTAGATCCTGCCTACATTCGTTTGCTTGTGACCCTTTTCCATCTTTGAAGCCAGCAATGGACATCAGAGTATTTTTCATAAATAGCACTCTGACACTGAGTCTTCTATCCTGCTCTTCGTCCTTTAAAGACACCTGTGATGACATTAAGCTCACTGAGAAAATTCAGGATAATCCCACTATTTTAAGTCAGCTGATTAGCAACATTAATTTTACCTGGTACTTTCATTCTTCTTTGTCATGAAACATAATGTATTTGTGGGCTTTTGGGATTAGAACAAGGACATATTTAAGAAGCCTTTACACAGCCTGTGCCTACAACAAAGCCTAATGCAGAATTTCTGAAAAGATCTCTAAATTCATAATGGCCACCACGATCTTTGAAGTCACATTCTTATTTACAGAACTTAAGCATTTTGAGATACACACACATACATATTTGTCTTAAAAGGTTTTCTTTAGCTGTCTCTAACTATCAAAAGCTAATCCTTGGTAAAGTTAGGTTGTGTTAGTTTCATATGGATGATGTAGCAAATTATCACAAACAAGATACCTTAAAACAATAGGAATTTATCCTGTCAGAGCTCTGGAAACCAAAAGTCTGAAATCGAGGTGTGGCTAGGGCTATGCTCCCTGCAGATGCTCTAAAGGAGAAGCTGTTCCTTGTGTCTTACAGTTTCTTGTGGCTTCTGGCATTCCTTGGTTTACATTCATATCACTTTAATCTCTACCTCTGTCCTCAGATTATCTTCTCCTTTGTGAGTGTCTGTCTAATCTCCCTCAGCCCTCCTCATATAAAGATATTTGTGATGGCATTTAGAGCTACTGGGTAATCCCAAATGATTTCATTAGTTTAGTATATTTAACTTAATTGTATTTGCAAAGACTCTTCCATAAGATAATATTTGCATGTTTCAGGGACTAGAATGGAGACATTTCTTTTGGACCACCATGAGGTCATAGTATATACAATAGGAAGAAATTAGAAAACATGAATAAAAGTGTCAGAACTAATTTCCATCACACAAAGAAGAGATAAAGTCAATTTCTGGACCAAGCTCTAGAAGAGCTTGAAAGTTAAAAGAAACTAAGAAAGTGATAAATTTAGATATAGAATGATGTTCTAGAAAGTGAAATAATCCATGTGTTATGCTGAGCTAAATCCTAAGTGATAGGGAGGGAGGAAATAGGAAACCAGGATAGCCTTAAGGATCGCTTAATGTCTAAGGACTATAATTTTTGCTTCCTAAGAAAAAGTCTGAGAAACTGTAAACCTCTCAGAGAAGTTTAAACATTTGCCTTGTTGCCAGAACAATTGAAAGATAAGGAAATGAGGTACCAAGTTAAATAAAAACTTGGTGGGATAATTAAAAAACAACTAGATATATGGGCTTAAAAAAAGACACATAAAGTTTTGGCTTCCCAGAATAGTATATAATAGTACATTTAAATTGTTCCCCTGAGAAAAACTAAAAATTGGCTATCTGTTAACTAAGTCAATTTGGAAAATCATCTTGTTTGAAAAGAGGATAATGCAGAGAGAGCTAAGTAGAGACAAAAACAGAAAAGCAAGAGTTAACGGAAGCATTAGTGATTCAAAGGCAGCACAAAACTTCCCTGACAGCCAAATACCAGAAAGGATTATGTATGTTTGCAAAGTCCTGTAGGGGACAGAAGACCATAATGAACCATATGTCTTATTTCCCTGGATACCATGAAAATACATGAAGCTCTGCAAATTAGGTCCCTACTGAGCCGAGAGGTAGCAGGAGAAGAAGGAAGGAAAACCTTGCACTGCGTTTACCATTAGTTCAGAATGTTACACTCCCAAACATGAGTAGAAAAAGAACAAGCAAAATAAAATTCACTTATAAAAATATAAATTTTCATTCTTTTTTACATCTCAACTTTGTAAATGTGTAATTTATACACATTGCACTTGTAATCCTACATTTTCCAGTCAAGTTGTAGTGTGGGTTATGCTAGAATGTTTTCCTTGTGAGAAAACTCACTCATTGCCAAAGAACCCATTTTACCTCTGTCTGGCTTTATTCTTTTAAAATAACCTAAAAAAGTATATCTCTGGCTGTTTTTATGTAACAGAGTTAGAGAAACTTAAGGAAAGGACAGAAAAGCTCATATACTTTAAAGATCACTAGCTCTACCCAATAGAAATCAAATCTTCAGGATTAGTTAATGGTGTTAACTAATGGTGTATGTTTGCTATTTTGAGTGTGTGTATGAACTAATTTAGTCATTTCTGAAGTCTTTTGGTCTTCACTCCAAAGTAAGGTTAAATATTATATCAAGATTAGAATATTGATTCATATTCTCTATTAATATGCCTTAAGCAAAAATCACAGCCAGGAAAGATCTACTATTGCATTTGTATTTCAACGCATTTCTATCTTTAATACAAGAGTTTGTGATAGTTTTTAGTATTTGGTTTTTCTTTTGTTTTAGAATCAATCAAGTTCACACAACATTTTTAATTTTCTATCTGTTGCAGCCTTCTGATTTTTACTCTTGCCCCTATCATACATATTTTATAACTAAACAATAAACTCAGGGGAAAAAGAATATTTCACACCTATCTTGTTGAAAATTAAACAGGCATTCTTTGCACACATTTTAGCATCTTTAGTGTGTGGCTTTACACTTTTAGTTTCCCATGAAAATCTTCTTTTACGAACCATAAATAGCATTTGTTACATAAGCTAAAATCAGAACATTTTAAATGGCTCAAAGCAATAGCAGGGCTATTCTTTTCTTATTTGGTTATGTAGATACATATATACATATTCAACCTGTAATGGTATTTAGCAAATTTGGTGTTTTAAATGAAAGTGTAATTATATATTTTATTATTGTAAATTTAATACAATTATGTATCAATGTGGGGATGTAGGAATATGTATAAAGGAGTTATTACATTTATAAAAATATGATGTACTATATATTATAATAATATATAAATTACAGTCTATGATATATAAATATATAAATAATTTATATAAACAAAATAAAATTTGAAAGCCAGAAAAATAAATGAAGAAGGGGAGCCTGGGTGGCTCAGTCATTAAGCATTTGCCTTCAGCTCAGGTCATTATCCCAGGGTCTTTCTTGGGATGGAGTCCCATCCCCCATCAGGCCACTTGCTCAGTGGGAAGCCTGCTTCTTCCTCTTTAACTTCCCCTGCTTGTGTTCTCTCTCTTGCTGTGTTTCTCTCTGTCAAATAAATAAATAAAAACTTTAAAAAATATATAAATAAATAAAAAATAATGAGTTAAAGAAGTAGTTCCAAAACTCTTTACTGAATGTACATAATGAAACGTTCCCAAGAGATTATTCCATTGTGTCTATTTTAACTATGTGTAAGGAAAGGAGTTGTGCTTGTGCAAAGATAGCAATGTTTGTGTTTATTTATATATTACAATGATAGGCCTGGAAATAACTGAAGTCTTCCTTAGCTATTAAACCATAACAGCTTATCTTATTTTAGTTATATTTTGTTTAGAACTTAGAGTTTTTTTCCTACATAATCTATGATTATAACAGAATTCTTGTAAAAACACACATCTTGAGTATCTTTAATGATTATGAAGTAATCTTTTTATATCAGTATATTTATTATG
Organism: Mustela nivalis; assembly: GCF_964662115.1. NCBI lineage: Eukaryota > Metazoa > Chordata > Mammalia > Carnivora > Mustelidae > Mustela > Mustela nivalis. The sequence continues at coordinate 87,174,591 of NC_139020.1, forward strand.
GACAAGGGAAACATAACTTCTGATATGCCTTGAAGGACTTATATTCTCATATCCCCTAGACACTTTTTTCTTTCTCACATTATTAAGCTTCTCTCAAATTTTATAATTCTAATCACATTATGTTTGTTTCAACAGAATATTACTTTTAACTATATCTTTAACTTCATTTCATGAGATGGAGTTGGCTTGGGGATGCAAAAGGTCTGATTGGGCATATTGAAGCTGCCACTGTGACTATTGCACAGAATTCACCTGGCTACCTTCTGCCACACCTAATTTATTTCAGGGAAGTTAAAGAGGTCATTTGTGTCAAAAGCTCTTGATAGTTTTAAGTTAGGTAAATTGAGACTTGATCATTGGATTTACCAAGAAAGAAGTTAGTGGGAATATTAAAAGGGAATTTTTGATAGGAATAGTGGATGGAAAAGCCTGATTGAGAGACTTAAGTCAAAATAAAAGCAAGGTAATAGGAGATATTGAGCACAGGAAATTCTTTAAGATTCTTTTTCTAAAAAGACCAGAAAAATGGGGTTTCAGCAAAGGGGCAATATATGTTCGAGATAGGTTTTTAATTTTGTGTGTCAGTTTGTTCATTTATATAAACCATACATACACACAAACTTTTTTCTATGGATTGATAAATCCAAAATTTACCTATCTCCAGGTAGAGAGGAAAAAATATATATACACAGATAGAAAATGACGTGATTGAAAAGGTGAGAGGCTGGATTTGTATGGACATGTGAAAGGACTGACTTTAGAGTTTCTAAGAAAAAGGAAATTTCTGTGGGAAGTTAGTGTCCTGAGGAACTTCTGGAAGATCTTATTTAACATCTTCTGTTTTGCCAGTAAGATAGGAAAAATAGGCTGTATCAGCTGAGAGTATGGAAAAAGAAAAGTATTAGAGGCTCAAAAAGAGAAAATGAATGAAATAGTCATTCAGAAGGGACAATAAATAGAATAAAACCATATTGCAGCAATCCTTTGTGGTCATCAGAGACCACTCAAAACTACAAGTCATGAATTAAAGGGATTCCTGTCTGCATTGTTGTACATCTTAATTCAGCTATTTCAACTGCACAGGGACAAAGATTCAGAAGGCAGCAAAGTGACTGGAGCTAAAAAAATTATAATAATGGACTGTGAATTTCGAGTCAGGTAAAGGGGAATATGAGAACTCACGTGAAGATAGGAGTTTCAGTGAGGTCAAATATGATTTCTAACTAAAGATGTGCTGTTATCAGATTTGTGTTTGTTCTTAAGTACAATAATCTGAAAGACTGTGAAATATACCATTGGATTTATAAAATGGTGAACCCTGTATTCTGGACCAGATAATCTTCATAGCTAAGGTCTCAGTTACTTATAGACCCAGAGATTTCTGAGTAAATTTTTAGTCTATTTCGCCAACTCCCAAGTGGTTGATCAGATAGTGTTTTAGCAATTGTAACATTCCAATGAACTCTGGCATTTAAGCTAATAAGGTATAAATGAAGACATAGCTTATTCTCTGAATGGTTGTAACAGCCTGCTGGGTTTCATCAATCATGAAGCAGCTCATGTTGGGACTAAACATCAAAGAAAAATATCAAAAACAAAAAAAGTGGTGAAGAAGAGAAGGATGTTACTGCTTTTAAGTGTGTATGGGAATGTATTTGTGACACTAAAGTGTCAGAAAATAGCATATGAATACCTATAGAATGTTTGAAAGACACCATAATTATTTTCTTATAAAAGTAATAATATATAACATTTTTATTTTTTTTATTTTATTTATTTTTTTTAAAAGATTTTATCCATTTATTTGACAGAGATCACAGTAGACAGAGAGGCAGGCAGAGAGAGAGAGAGGGAAGCAGGCTCCCCGCTGAGCAGAGAGCCCGATGCGGGACTTGATCCCAGGACCCTGAGATCATGACCTGAGCCGAAGGCAGCAGCTTAACCCACTGAGCCACCCAGGCGCCCAATATATAACATTTTTAAAGATTAAATTTCTAGCCCATTATTATCTGAATACAGACTAAATTGAGCAATTCTGTAGAATTAAATTTATGATAACAATAATTCCATTTACATAGAAATGATTTCATTCTTGGATGATTTCTATTTTGTATGTTAAGTAATATTTCCATGAGAGCCTTGTTTCAAATTAAGGTTTTGCCTCTGAAAATATGAATTTTAAATGATATTATTTAAGATAAACATACTTATTTTTAAATGCTTTTAAAAATCCTCTCCAGATATTTAAAAAAAAAACTTTCTTTAATAAATTTCCTTATAGGATTTAACAACATTATTTTCGTTTTAAGAAGTCATTTACAATCTACCTCACTTTTCTCACAAAAATAATTTCTTTGTTGCATCACCAGGTGAGTGCTGTGAAGTGTGTAAACCTGGTGATTCACAGACCTGTACCCCTGGGGATAAAAATATATGTTTATAAAAAATAAAAAAAAATAAATAATTTCTTTGTGCCTTTAAGTCAAGTTCAGTTTCCAAACTATAATATCCTTAGAAAAACACTATCTTATTTCCCTATACTTATTCATCTAACATAATGGAGAATTGAGAAAATTTTCAAAAGGAGACCATTCAAGTACGATAAAAGGAATCTAAAACACACATAATATCACTTACTAAACAAGATATCACACTTAAATTATATGTTGGTATAAAGCATTGCTAACAATACCTTTATATTAAAATTGCTCTACCAAGCCACAAAACATTTATTCATTAATCTTCATTCATTCATTCAACAAATATTACTTTTGGTAATATAGTAGAGATGTAACATACACAAAATGGTGAACAGTTATAGGGGCATAGACTATATATATGAAAATAAGGTAAATATGCTTCCCTTCCAGATGCTGTTATTAGATTATGTCTGAGAAGTTTTTTCCTTATCTGCTACTGTGGTCATGTAGCAATGGTTTGTAAATAATTAAAACAGGAAATTACAAACACAGAGCTGTATTTGAAAATAAGAGTATCTCTGTGATTTAAAATGTCAAGTATTGAACAATACAGATTAGTCTGCTGATCTCTAGCTTTTGAAAGCATGTAGATGTGGCAAGAAGTACAGAGTAGTGGAGAGTAAACATTATTCAGGACAGTATTTTGTGTTGGGGCAGAGTGAGAGTTTGAGACAGAATGCCTGAATCCAGAAACTGGGGTGGGGTTCCCCATCCAAGCGCACATCTAAAGGAAATGTCTTACTAATGACTCTTCGAGCAATGACTTATTTGAAGCCTTATACATGGGAAGGTAGAAACAACAAAAATGTAGCATTAAATCCAGGAACTGGTCAATTTGCTGGTGGGCTTACTCAGTGGATCTAATTTATTTTCAGTATCTCCATCACCACATCAAAGGGGAAACAACCAAAACCTTTAAATCTTGTTCAAACATGTAGACTTCAGAGACCAAGAGTAACCAAATGCAAAACTATTATATAAAGGTGAATGTAGAAAGAGGGCAAAAAGAAGAGGATAATAAACTTTCTACCCATGATGAAAAAAATTAAAGTTTATGAAGATTTTGAAGAAACACATGAATAAATCTATTACCAAAACCAAAAAAGAAACATAATTTTGACAAAGTTAATATGATATAGCAATGAAAAGGAAACTTGAAGTAAGTATGGTTAGGTTTCAAAAACCAAAAAAGGAAAACAGATAATCTAAAACAAAGCAAAACAAAAAACAAAAACAAAAATAAAAAACGCAAAACAAACCAAACAAACAATAAGAAACTCAAGAGGGGCACGTTGGTGTTTCAATTTGTTTAACATTTGACTCTTGGTTTCAACTCAGGTCATGATCTCAGGGTCATGAGAGGAAACCCTGCATCTGGTCCCATACTGGGCATGGAGCCTGATTAAGATGCTCTCTCTCCCTCTCCTTCTGCTCTTCTTTCTCTTTCTCTATTTCTCTCTAAAACAATAAATTGTAAAATATAAATTATAAAACAATAATTGGTAGAAATAGAAGAAGTAACAATGGATATGAAAACTATCAATTACTTATCATGAGAAAAAAAGTCAATAGAAAACAAAAGAATATATCTGTGTGTATGTGCGTGTGTGTATGTGTGTGTATATATTTGTATATATATATGCACATGTATATATATTCTTTATGTTTTTAAGTAGTGGTTCTTCATTTTAATTATATATATGTACACACATACATCTATTCATACACACATATGTGTGTGGATGTACATATTTGTGTGTAACTAAAATTCAGTTGATAACACTGAAGAGATTAGGAGTAAATGATATTAATTATATCTGTAAGAGCATGTTTTTTTCTTTAAGTTTCATTTATTTATTTTAGAAAAGAGAGAGAGCTTGAGTGGAGGGGTAGAGGGAGAGGGAAAGTATCTCAAGCAGACTCCATGCTGAGTGAAGAGCCTGCTTTAGGGCTCAGTCTCATGACCTTGAGACCATGACCTGAGGCAAAATCAAGAGTCCCATGTTTAACCAACTGAGCCACCAGGTGCTGCTATAATAGTATATTTCTTAAAGAAAAACAAATCTGAGTTTCTTAAAGAAAAACAAGTCTGAGGCAAAATATCAACATTTGTTATAGTATATTAGTAGTATTTTAGTAGTACCACAGATTGTTTTACTTTATTATATTATCCTCTACAGATATTTATATTCTTGAAATTAGAATTTAATATCAAAAAATGAAATAATTAACAGAAAGTGCATTGTTAATGATTTGGATGCCTGCACTTTTTAAAGTAGGGCATCTATACAACTTAATGTTTTTATAGGCAATTAAAGCTTTGGTATGAAAATAATCTGGGACAGTGAAAGTTTAAAATTATATATGTGCATGTGAGTTACTGTATTGATAAAAATCTCATTATTTTATAATATAAATGCATTATTTTCAATGTATGTGAATACTGATGTGTAAATACATGTATACACACATATGTTGACATAAATATTCATATATTCGCATTTATAATGCATGTGTATGCATACTATGTAAATAAAAATATATATAAAAGAGAGGAAGAGAGAGAATTAGCTCTGACTTAGAAAGCAAAAACCTGCCCTTTCAGTCATCAAGCAGGGATGATAGACACAGACAAAGCCAGCTTTCCAGTTAAAAAGAAACAATGTTTTCCCAAGGTCACTCAGAAACTTTCACTCAGAAACTTTCAAGTATCATAGCAATTTCTTCTTGGAATAATTACTTTTTTATTCTCTGCAAAACTTTGTTCTCTATCTCCAAAATGAAAGACTATTTGAAACTCTGTTGTTTGAAATTACATCAGTATAAATGTAACATACTTTCATTGCCTGGAGGATCTAATTGGCTTTGACACAGAGAAGCAGTCTTGATTTCCAATCCAGTTGGAGAATGTCATATAAGGGTTTCTAAACTCACCTTTCCACATTTATAATAACTTTGTAGTTTTCAAAGAAAGAGAAGCCTGGGCTCCCCTTGACATTCAAAGCTGATAGTGATTCATTCACATTTAGCTTACTTTGATTTAAGCCTATCAAAACCATTTAAATTTTATCTAAACTCCTCTCTTCCTCCAAACCTCATGATTACTTCACCTTTTCCAGTTTTGAATGAGATTCTCCTAATGGCTTTAGAGTGGTTCTTCTCTTTGCTAAGGGTCAATAAACCCAATTTTCTCAGACAATAGGTACAATAGGTCTGTCCTTGATAGTCTTAGATTGATAGTTAGAAATAGATAGATAATAGGTAGATAGGTAGATAGATGATAGATATATAGTCACAGCCTCATTTATTAAGCAGATGCAGACATCTTTTTAAAATATATTTATTTATTTAAGTAATTTCTATATCCAGTGTGGGGCTGGAACTCACAACCCTGAGATCAAGAGTCACACATTCCTAAGACAAGCCAGCAAGGTACTCTGCAGATGCAGTCATCCTAACTATTAGTTCAGTAAATGGAGTCAGAAGAATAGAAACAAATATTGTATTATAACACAGATGGATAGTTCAACTTAAAAATCTGACAATGTAATCCTCTAAATTAATAGGTTTAAAAGAAAAAATTATCTCAAAAGATGCAGGAAAGCACTTATTATATTCAGTATCCATTCCCAATATTTAAACAAAAACAAACAAACAAACAAAAAAAAACCAAAAACGTATTCTTAAGTAACTGTGAATTGAAAGAAACTACATTAACGTAATTAAAGCCATAAAACTAATCAACTAACCAAACATCATTAATAATAGAAATATTATAAAATAATCAAACATAACTGTAAGACATGGGTACTGTATTTTACTGTTTATATTATTTATTGCTCTGAAAAGTGCTAATAAGATAACAAAAATTTAAAGATACATAGAATAAAAAGGAGAAAAATTCCAATATCTATATATGTGACAATTTCCATGAAAAATTCCAGAGAACTTTAAAAAAAATAAGAGTATGGGATGCCTGGGTGGCTCAGTGAGTTAAGCCTCTGCCTTCAGCTCAGGTCATGATCCCAGGGTCCTGGGATTGAGCCCCTCATTGGGTTCTCTGCTCAGTGGGGAGCCTTCTTCCCCCTCTCTCTCTGCCTGTCTCTCTGCCTACTTGTGATGTCTCTCTCTGTCAATTAAATAAATAAAATCTTAAAAAAAAAAAACCAACAGTATAAAATTAACAAGTGAACTAGATGCAAGGTTAAAGCCTCTGCCTTCAGCTTGGGTCATGATCTCAGGGTCCTGGGATCAAGCCCTGCATCAGACTCTCTGCCCAGCAATGAGACTCCTTCCTCCTATCTCTCTGCCTGCCTCTCTGCCTACTTGTGATCTCTCTCTGTCAAATGAATAAAATAAAAATCTAAAAAAAAAAAAAAATTGATAATATTTGGGACGCGTGGGTGGCTCAGTTGGTTGGACGACTGCCCTCGGCTCAGGTCATGATCCCGGAGTCCCGGGATCCATCCCGCACTGGGCTTCCAGATGCACGGGGAGTCTGCTTCTCTCTCTGACCTTCTCCTCGCTCATGCTCTCTCTCACTGTCTCTCTCTCAAATAAATAAAATCTTTAAAAGAATTGATAATATTTATATATGCCAATAATTGAAAACATTATTCAAATAGAATAAAAATATATGAAAAGTAAATCTAAGTATGCTTAAGATCTTTATTGAGAACAATACAAAACATTTTTAAATACATGTATTATATGAAAAAATAGATGTTGATTTTCTTATAACATCTATAAATTTGAGGAAATACTTATACAAATCACAAATGTATTTTTTTTTTTTAAAGATTCTATTCATCTACTGGACAGAGAGAGAGATCACAAGCAGGCAGAGAGGCAGGCAGAGAGAGAGAGGAAGGGAAGCAGGCTCCCCACCGAGCAGAGAGCCCGATGCAGGGCTCGATCCCAGGACCCCGAGTTCATGACCTGAGCCGAAGACAGAGGCTTAACCCTCTGAGCCACCCAGGTGCCCCTTTTTTTTAATAGAACTTAAGAAGCTGGTTCTAGTTTTCATGTAAGAATAAACATCCAAGAATGGCAAGATAATTTTGAAGAATAAAATATGAAACTTTCCCCATCAAATATTAAGATATATTATAAAGGTTAGGAATTATAACAATGTCACTCTAGGAGTGCCTGGGCGGCTCATTTGGTTAAATGTCTGCCTTCTGCTCAGGTCATGATCCTGGAATACTGGGATCCAGCCCAGAGTGGGGTGTCCATGCTCAGAGAAGTCTGCTTCTCCCTCTCCCTGTGCCCCTCCCCCTGCTCCTATGTGCATGTGTGCTCCTTCTTTCTCTCTCTCACTCTCTCCTCAAATAAGTAAGTAAAATTAACCACAACGACATGAAAGTGTCAGCATAGAATAACCACAAACAGACCAATGGTACAAAATAAAAAATGGAGAAGCAGAACCATACATTTATAGAAACTTGGTTTATGACAAAGGTGATTTTACAAATCAGTAGGAAAAGGGCTGACCACCCAATGAATGATGCTGAAAAAATTGGCTTTTAAAATTTTTATAAGGATGACATACAGCTGATCTCCCTTTAATATTGATCTGGTTTTGTTTAGAAATGAAACATTTTACTTTGTTCTCCTTTCTAAATCTGATGAGAACTGCAATATGTGTCCATGAGAGGAGTGAAATGCATTATCTGTGGGACATGTGAAGTCTATATTTACTCTCCAGAACTTTTGTGAACTATTATTGAGCTTGGATCTCTGCCTGTGCTTCAAGTTGCCAGGAGTCTGAGCTCCAGATGGGGAGATCATGGGACATTACTAGACTTTGGATTAGGATTTCAGAGCATTTTACAGTAGCTTTAAAAAAAAAAAAACAAAACATGACACTGTAACCGTTGCACTCATAAAACATGATAGACAATGAATTTTTCAGAAGAATGCCCTGAAGCCTAGGAAGGTATAATTATTTGCACCATTTGGTACAAGTGTGGGTGAGAGAATTTACAGTGCTTTGTCTTCTGAGTCTATTTGTTTATGTACCAAACTAAACTAGATATACTATTTTTAAGTACCTATAATTTGAACAGGAAAAAAGAAGGCCGTACATATCTGAGTGGGAAGAAGGATGGTTGCACAAGCGAGAAGCTTGCCTCCTGAGTTTGAGCCTAGAATTGCTAAGAATGGGACTATGTCTTGGAGAATTGCAAGGTGGAGTGTCTGAATGCAGATCAGGAGCAATTCTGCCATCTGGACGCTTTAATTCCCTGCAGCTAGACACTTTTAAAAAGCTGTTCATCCCTTACGGTAAACTTAGCATTTCTGCTGTTCTGGCAACAATGCACTTGGAGTGCAGGCTGCCTTTGGCTATTAAGTTATTCTTGTCAGATTACCTCTTGTCCCAGACAGGCTGGAGCCTGTGGAGTGGGGTTCATACTGGGTACAGCATGCAGGGATCCTTGCCAAGGTCAGATAGAGCTGGGTACCACTCACAGTTGCATTTTCTGGAGATGTGGGAGCAAGTAAAAAGTAACATCTTGGGGAGAAACCACAATTCTGTGCAAGAAAAAGTTTACAACCAAGCTTCTATGAATGGGGGAGTAAGAGAAGTAAAATTAGGGACAGAGATTGAAAATCTAATTATCAAGCAAAAGAATTGAGACTAGGAGAAAAATGAAAAGAGCATCTGGTGCTTAAACACAGATTGTGGAGCAAAACCTTCAGACTGAAAGAGTAGCATTGGGAGCTTTTAATAGGGCACTCATGGCCTCAGGGATGGAGGGAAAGGAAATCCTCTAAAGTAGAGACAATGTCTGGATAATTTGTACTTCAAAATATTTAATTTAAAAAATATTTAAATAATCTCTTCTATTTTATGCTTATGGAAAACTATGATATATACATGCATATATATATATATATGATAGTAATGACAAACATATATGATGATTATGAAATAAATAGATATGGAAAGATATTACAAATATGTTATCATAAAATCTCTGACTTAAAAAAGCATTGGTTTATTTAGGAAGTCGCATGAGTGAATGATTTCCAGCTGTGAATAGGCAGTTAGAATCTAATTAAAAACAAAAAAATAACTATAATGAACAGGAGACTTGAGATATTCCAAAATTTGCTAGCTCTACCATGAAGAATTGCATATGATAAGTATACAGCACATTTGTTTATCTAATTAATTAAGGATATTAAAAAAGTGCTTTGAATTATAGAGAAATTTTCATCTTTAAGACATACAATGTTTGAGTATTTTAATTGATTTGTTCCCTCTATCAGTCAAGATTTTTAATTGTCAGCCTCAGATATTGGCTTTGGCTAATTTAAACAGAAAGGAAATTTAACAAAGGAAAACTTGGTAGCTCACGCAAACTTTGGTACATGTCCAGAATCAAGTTTGAATGCTATGTAGCCAGGAGTAATATCTAAAGTTGCATCACCTGGAGCACCTAACTGGCTCAGTTGGAGGAACATGGGACTCTTGATGTTGGGTCATGAGTTAGAGACTCATGTTTGCTGTAGAGAGTACTAAAACAAAACAAAACAAAACAAAACAAAAACACTAAAAATAAAAGTTGTATCACCTAATAGTCCTTTACCATAAAGACATAAAGAGTCCTTTACCGGTGTTCTTGAGAACAGACCCTGCAAAGTGCACCTCTGTCATCAGTACTCTGGATGTCGGGAGTGTTGCTAAAACCACTGCCAATACTGCCACCTGTATGTGGTAGAGCTGCCTTCCCTAATGCAGTCCTCATGAGAATAGCTTCCTCCTGTCACTGCTTTTTGTATTTCTAAGTTATTAGGTACAATAATTGGTGAGGTCCAGGTCATGCATCAATATCTTGACAGCTGGTTTGCCTAAGAAAGCAAAAGATCAGCAGTTTACTAGTCAGTAGTGGAAGTGGTGGTGATTCACAGTCAATAACTCTAAAGTCTCTTAATCATATACACAGATATGACTTAGCTATTTTAATATGGTAGAACTAAGAATCTAGTTCTTTTTATTAAATATATAATAAATGGATTCATTTTTTAATAAAAAAAGTAGTAACTATGTTATGATGACAGAAATTTTGAGTCTGGAATGGTGATCACCAGAGACTTTGAAATATAAATAATATGATGTGGGTACAATCTTAGAAGATTGACATGGTCCTCTAAATTTGCCAAAAAAAAAAAAAAGTCCATAATTAAAAGACATTCCTTCTTCCTGACACATATGGTTATTGGATTTCTCTAGACTCTCTAGACTCTTTGTAACTACATACATTACTGGCATAATGCTATATGTCTGAGAGCTGCAGGTCACTGAATGACCTCTAAAATAAAAAGACCCACACAGGCAGAAAAAACTTTCCTTCAAAGAGGAAGTTAAAAGTACTGATATTATTTTTTTATTTTTTTTTGTACGTAAGATCTGATAATATGATATAATAAAATATAATGATATTCTATGAGAATGAATTCTATATAGAATGTATCCACATAAATAATATGTAATTTAATGTATAATATTGTATATTAAAATAATACAATAAATTTTAATGTAAAAATCCCATATATTCATACTTAATAAATAAATAAAACATCAAAATTTGCTATAGTCAACCAAGAAAAGGTTTTCTCTTGATATCAGACTATCCACACTTAACTTTTCTGACTCAACTTATGGACACATCTGAATTTAATTTTTTTTTTAATTTTTAATTTTTTATGAACTAGGTAATATATTTTTATCCCCCAGGGTACAGGTATGTGAATCGCCAGGTTTACACACTTCATAGCACATACCCCGCAGTGTCCATAACCCCACCCCCCTTCTCCCAATCCCCCTCCCCTCAGCAACCCTCAGTTTGTTTTGTGAGATTAAGAGTCACTTATGTTGTCTCCCTCCCAATCTTATCTTGTTTCATTTATTCTTCTCCTACCCCTTTAACCCCCCCATGTTGCATCTCCACTCAACAGATGAATGGATAAAGAAGTTGTGGTACATATACACAATGGAATACTATGCAACCATCAAAATAAATGAAATCTTGCCATCTGTGATGACGAGGATGGAACTAGAGGGTATCATGCTTAGTGAAATAAGTCAAGCGGAGAAAGACAACTATCATATGATCTCCCTGATATGAGGAAGTGGAGATGCAACATGGGGGGTTAATTTTTTTTTTAAAGATTTTATTTATTTATTTGACAGATAGAGATCACAAGTAGGCAGAGAGGCAGGCAGAGAGAGGAGGAAGCAGGCTCCCTGCCGAGCACAGAGCCCAATGCGGGGCTTGATCCCAGGACCCTGAGATCATGACCTGAGGTCAAGGCAGAGGCTTTAACCCACTGTGCCACCCAGGTGCCCCTGATTTTAATTTTTTAAAATATGTTTTGAGATAGTTTGTTCTTATTAATGATAGAGCAGGATAAATGATAAATGTCATGAGCTTTATAAAATGAGTACTTATTTTCTTCCCAGAGTCTATGTACTTCCCTAGGATAAGCAGAAATTTTATTTATCTTGACAACTCAGGGTATTGAGTCTCACAAATAAATACCTAGCTAATTTTTGTATAAAAAATAAACCTTAAGGTTATCTGGGTGGCTCAGTCATTAAGTATCTGCCTTTAGTTCAGGTTATGATTCCACGGTCCTGGGTTTGAGCTCCACATCAGGCTCTCTGCTCAGCATGAGGCCTGCTTCTCCCTCTCCCACTCCTCATGCTTGTGTTCCCTTTCTCGTTGACTCTCTGTCAAACAAATCTTTAAAAAAATATTAAAAATAAAAATAAATAAATAAATAAATAAACCTCAATTTATACTTAATTTAGGAGTTAATATAAAGTTTGATAGGGAAACATTAATTAATTAATTATATTAATATTAATAAACTTATGCATTAAATATCTCAATATTTAATTTTACTCAAGAGATTAAAATATTAAAATTATAACTTCTAGAACCATTAACCTCAATTATTAAAAAAAGAAAAACAGTGTTACCTATCAGGAAATTACAGGATTTAAAATGTAACATCAACTACTTGATTCAAACTATAATCATTTAAAACCTGTAAATTTAACCCAGAAACAAAGGATCATGTATTCATGGAGCATTGTCTCACTCTGCTTGTAACTTATATTACAAGGAAAAAGGAAACAGGAAAAAGAAACAAACAAACAAACATATTTTAAAGGTTATTACTGGAAAGCAATGCCAACAAACATCAGTGTTGATTTAGAAATTTATGCACTCAACATGGGAGTACCCAATACATAAACAATTAATAAAATATTAATAATGAACATAAAGGAACTAATTGATAATAATACAATAGTAGTAGGGGATATTAACACCCCACTTATATCAATGGATAAATCACCTAAACAGAAAATAAACAAGGAAACAATGGTTTTGAATGACACACTGGACCAGATGGATGTTACAGATATATTCAGAACATTTCATACTAAATCAGCAGAATACACATTCTTTTCAAGTGTACACAAAACATTCTCCAGAAAAGATCACATATTAGGTCACAAAACAGGCCTCAACAAGTACAAAAACACTGAGGTCATACCATGCACTTTTTTTGACCACAACACTGTGAAACTAAAAGTCAACCACAAGGAAAAGTCTGAAAAGATTACAAAAAAATGAAGATTAAGCAATATGCCACTGAACAAGGAGTGGGTCACCAGGAAATCACAGAAGAAATAAAAAACACATGGAAACAAATGAAAATGAAAACATAATGGTCCAAAATATTTGGGAGGCAGTGAAAACAGTCCTAAGAGGGAAATATATAGTAATGCAGGCCTACTTCAAAATGCAAGAAAAATCTCTAACACCTAAAGGATCTAGAAAAAGCTTAACACTTAAGGGAGCTAGAAAAAGTATAAAAAACAAAGTCTAAATCTAGTAGAAAGAAGGAAATAATAAAGATTAGAGCAGAAATAAGTGATCTAGAAATAAAAAAAAAATATATGGATCAATGATGTCAGGAGCTGGTTCTTAAAAAAAAAAAAATGATAAAAATGATAAACCTCTAGCCAGACTTATCAAAAAGAAAAAGACCCAAGTGAATAAAAGCACAAATAATAGAGGAGAAAAAATAGCCAAAACCACAGATACACAAACAATTGTAAGTGAATATCATAAAAAATTATATGCCAACAAATTAGACAGCCATTAAGAAATGGACAAATTCCTAGATATATATATATATAAGTTACCGAAAATGAAATGGGAAAAAATAGAACACTTGAACAGATTGACTGCTAGAAAAGAGATTGAATCACTAATCAAAAGTCTCCCCAAAAAACAAAAATTCAGAGCCAGATGTCTTCATGGGAAAATTCTACCAAACATTTAGAGTTAATACTTATTCTGAAACTATTCTAAGTCATAGAAAAGGAAGAAAATCTTCAAATCCATTCTACAAGGTCAGTAATACCCTGATATTAAAACAAGATAAGCACACCATCTAGGGATGCCTGGGTAGCTCAGTGGGTTAAAGCTTCTGCCTTCAGCTCAGGTCATGATCTCAGGGTCCTGGGATAGAGCCCCACATTGGGCTGTCGGCTCAGCCGTTTTCCTCCTCCTCTCTCCCTCTCTGCCTGCTCTCTGCCTACTTGTTATCTGTGTTTGTCAAATAAATAAATAAAATCTTTAAACAACAACAACAAAACAAACCAAACAAACAAAAAAAAAAAAAACACCATCTATGGGTGCCTGGGTGGCTCAGTTGGTTAAGTGACTGCCTTCAGCTCAGGTCATGATCCTGGAGTCCTGGGATTGAATCCCCCATTGGGCTCCCTGCTCAGCAGAGTCTGCTTCTCCTTCTAACCATCCCCCTTCTCATCCTCTCTCTATCTCTCATTCTCCCTCTCTTTCAAATAAATAAATAAAATCTTAAGTAAAAAAGACATCATCTGGAAAGGACAATTACAGGCCAATATCTCTGATAAACATGGGTACAAAAATTCTCAACAAGATACTAGCAAATTGAATTCAATAGCACATTAAAAGAATTATTCACAGTGATCAAGTGGGATTTATTCTGGGCTACAGGAGTGGTTCAGTATTTACAAATCAATCACCATGATACAGCACATTAATAAAAGAAAGGATAAGAACCCTATGATCCTCTCAATAGATGCAGAAAAACATTTGACAAACTATAGCATCAGTTTTTGATAAAAACTCTCAACCAAGTATTCTTATAGGGAATATACCTCAATGATGAAAAACCCACAGCTAATATCATCCTTAACATGGAAAAACTGAAAGCTTTTCCTCTCAGGTCAGGACAAGTTAGAGATGTCCATTCTCACCACTGTTATTTAACATAGTACTAGAAGCCCTATCCTCAGCAATCAGAAAACAAGAAGTTATGAATGGTATCCAACTCCACACTAAAGCACCAGAATTTCACTATTTGCAGAAGACATGATTTTCTCAGAAAACACAATTCCACCAAAGAACAGCTAGAACTGACACATGAATTCAGTAAGGTCTCAGGATAGAAAATCAATGTACAGAAATATGTTGTATTTCTATATGGCAATAATGAAGCAGCAGAAAGAGAAATTAAGGAACCAATCCCATTTACAATTTCACCAAAGACAGTAAGATACCTAGAAATAAACCTAACCAAAGAGGTGAAAGACCTGTACTCTGAAAACTATAAAACACTGATGAAAGAAATTGAAGATGACAGAAAGAAATAGAAAGACATTTCATGGTCATGGATTGGAAGAATAAATATTGTTAAAATGTCTGTACTGCCTTAAGCAATCTACATGTTTAAAGCAATCCCTATCAAAACATCAGCACTATTTTTCACAGAAACAGAGCAAATAATCCTAAATTTTTGTGGAACCACAAAGGATGACAAATAGCCAAAGCAAACTTGAAAAAAAAAAAAAAAAAGCACAGCTGGAGACATCACAATTTTAGACTTCAAATTATATTACAAAGCTGTAGTCTTCAAAACAGTATGGTACTGGCACAAAAAGAGACACAAAGGTCAATGGAACAGAATAGAAAACCCAGAAATGAACCCACAATTATATGGTCAATTAATCTTTGACAAAGCAGGAAAAGAATATCCAATGGGAAAAAGCTTATTCAACAAATTATTTTTGGAAAACTGAACAACAACATGCAAAAGAATGAAACTGGACCATTTTCTAACACTAAACACAAAAATAAATTCAAAATGCATTTAAAGACCCAAATGTGAGACCTGAAACCATAAAAAGCCTGGAGGAGGACACAGATCGTAACCTCTTTGACACTGGCCATAGCAACTTTTTTCTAGGTTTGTCTTTTGAGGCAAGGAAGACAATAACAAATAAATTCTTGGGACTTCCTCAAAATAAAAAGCTTCTGCACATCAAGGAAACAATAAACAAAACTAAAAGAAATGGGAGAAAATATTTTCAACATCTCTGATAGAGGGTTAGTATCAAAAATATATAAAGAATTTATAAAATTCAAAATGCCCCCAAAATAATCCCATTAAAAATTGGGCAGAAGACATTTTAAATATTTTTCTAAAAAAGACATACAGATGGCTAACAGGCATGTGAAAAGACGCTCAACATCACTCATCATCAGGGAAATACAAATCAAAACTACAATGTGCTTATCACCTTACACCTGTCAGAATGGCTAAAATCAACAACACAAGAAACAACAGGGGTTGGTGAGGATGTGGAGAAAAGAGAACCTTCTTTCACTGTTAGTAGGGATGCAAATTGGTGCAAACACTCTGGGAAACAGTATGGAGATTGCTCAAAAGTTAAAAATAGAACTACCCTATTATCTATCAATTACATTACTAGGTATTTACCCAAAGAATAAAAAAATAATAATTCCAAGGGAAAAGTACACCCCAATGCTTGTAGCAGCATTAACTACAATGGCCAAATCATAGAAACAGCGTCCATCCACTGATGAATGGGATAAGGAAGTTGTGTGTAGGGGAGCCTGGGTGGCTTAGTCAGTTAAATGTCTGCCTTCAGGTCAGGTTATGATACCAGGGTCCTGGGATCCAGTCCTGCATTGGGCTGCCTGCTCAGCAGAGAAACTGCTTATTCTTCTCCCTCCCCCCCCCAACTTCTGTCCTCTCTTTCTCTCTCTCTCACTCTCTCTCTCTCTCAAAGTAATAATAAAATCTTTGAAAAAAGAAGTGATATGTAGATAGGTATATGTACATATATGTATTCCATCATATATATATATATATATATATATATATATATATATATATAATAGAATATAAAATAGAATATTACTCAACTGTTAAAAAAAATGAAGTCTTGATATTTGCCAAGATTTAGATGGAGCTAGAGAGTAATATGTTAAGTCAAATAAGTCAGTCGGGAAAGACAAATCCATGATTTCACTAATATGTGGAATTTAAGAAAAAAAAATGAAGAAAGGAAAAACAAAACAAAACGGGGAGCAGACTCTTCACTCTAGAGAATAAACTCATGGTTAGAAGAGTGGAGTGGGTGGGGGGATGAGTTAAATAGGAAATGGAGATTAAAGAGGGTACTTACTATGATGAATGCAGGTGTCATATGATGTATTGAATCTCTGTATTGTACACCTAAAACTAACATAACACTTTATGTTAACTAACTGGAATTTAAATAAAAAATTTAAAAAAATAAGATAATCTCAGGATTTAGAATGTAACAGCAATTACTTGATTCAAACCATAATCATTCCTACCTCAAAATTTAACCCAGAAACAAAGGACCAATGTATTCATGAACATTGTCTTTCTCAGCTTGCCTCAGGGCTTCTCTGCTCCATTCACACCTTATAGAATTACATTTAAATGAATAGAAATGAAAGAGAAAAAAACATATTTTAAAGATCATTAGCAGAAAACAATGCCAACAAACATCACTATTGATATATGCTTCTGGTGACCAAAATCCTATATTCTTGCAAGGCATAACTAAACTCTATCCATCTTGGAGGATTATTCAGCCCATTTTATAATGTGAATAAAAAATGTTGGGTACTCAAATAAACTCTACTGACAAAAAAAAAAAGGTTGAAATCTATAAATAATGTTTAGTTTTTAACTTTGGCTTAAAATAGACATATTTATTTATTTTGATAAAGTATTTTTTCTCTTTCTTTCTTTCTTTCTTTCTTTCTTTCTTTCTTTCTTTCTAGATAAGCATTATGCCCAACTTGGGATTTGAATTCATGACCCTGAGATCTAATAGAACAGTCTACCAAGTAAGCCAGGCAGATGTCCCTAAAATTTAACTTTTTAAAAAATTTTTAAAGATTTTATTTATTTATTTGACAGATAGTGATCAGAAGTAGTAGGCAGAGAGGCAGGCAGAGAGAGAGGGGGAATTAGGATCCCTGCTGAGCAGAGACCCTGATGCGGGGCTTGATCCCAGGACCCTGGGATCATGACCTGAGCTGAAGAAGCTTTAACCCACTGAGCCACCTAGGTGCCCCTAAAATTTAACTTTTTAAACTAAATTGTCTTGTTCTTTTTTAAAATTATGTTAGTCACCATAAAGTACATCATTAATTTTTGATGTAGTGTTACATAATTCATTGTTTGCATATAATACGCAGTGCTCCATGCAATGAGTGCCGTCCTTAATACCCATCACTGGGCTAACCCATCCCCCTACCCTCCTCCCCTCTAAAACCCTCAGTTTATTTCCTGGAGTCCATAGTCTCTCATGGTTCATCTCCCCCTTTGTTCCCCCCCCTTAATTTTTCCCTTCCTTCTTCTAATATGTTCCATGTTAACCAAATTGTCTTCTTTATATATTACACATTTTATATGTTATATATATATATATTCTTTTGTATATTACAACTATGCTTAGAATATTCCAAAGTATAACTGAAATGTTCACAATGGATTAATATCATACATTTAAATAATTAAAAGTATGATATTCTATTGGAGCCAAACATATTATTTTGGCTTGATGGAAGACATTTACAACCCTCGTTCAGGGTATTCTATTAAATCCCATTCTATGATTTCATAACTATGATGCTTCAAAGCATGGTGATATATGTTGATATAAACATGGTGATATAAACACTTCAGGGGGGTTCACTACTGTCAATTTAATTCCTACACCAGAAACCTCTTGTTAGTAGTTGTGATTCTTCTAATGGGTGTGATTAGTTTACTTAAAAAATAAAGTTTAAAAATTGGATTGTTCTATCTGAGGTGGATCTTTTCTCTTACTTGAGTTCATAACTAACATTTTTAGCAGGTGACAAATGACAGCATTGTTTTAGCAAATATTTGCATTCATATCAGGGACACAAAGTCTCATAATTGGCTGATACATATATACTATTAAATTGGGTTCTTCATCAAAACATGAAATTTATCTTAATAGTATAGTGCAAAAGTGCCATTTGGATTTAAGAAAGGTAGAAGCTAAAAGTAGACAGATTAATATCTTTAGTTAGCAACATTCAGATACCTGAAGAAACTGAATCAACTATCCAACACATTTCAGTGAGGCAGAAACAGGTTTTTTTTTTTTTATTACTAAAAACGGTTTATTAAAAATGCTTTAAGTTATCTCAAAGGATACTTTTGAGAAATTGAAAAACCAACCCTCAGAATGGAAGAAAAGAAAATATTGATAAATCATATATATCTGACAAGGGATATCCAGAATATAAAAAGAGTTCTTACAACTCAGTGATAAACAAGCAGCCCAGTTTTTAAATGGGAAAAGATTTTTTTTTAACTCGGGGGAATTCTACCAAACATTTAAAGAAGAACTAATTCCTATTCTCCTGAAACTGTTCCATAAAATAGAAATGGAAGGAAAACTTCCAAACTCATTTTATGAGGCCAGCATCACCTTGATCCCAAAACCAGACAAGGATCCCACCAAAAAAGAGAGCTATAGACCAATATCCTTGATGAACACAGATGCGAAAATACTCAACAAAATACTAGCCAATAGGATTCAACAGTACATTAAAAAGATTATTCACCACGACCAAGTGGGATTTATTCCAGGGCTGCAAGGTTGGTTCAACATCCACAAATCAGTCAATGTGATACAACACATCAATAAAAGAAAGAACAAGAACCATATGATACTCTCAATAGATGCTGAAAAAGCATTTGACAAAGTACAGCATCCCTTCCTGATCAAAAATCTTCAAAGTGTAGGGATAGAGGGCACATACCTCAATATCATCAAAGCTATCTATGAAAAACCCACCGCAAATATTATTCTCAATGGAGAAAAACTGAAAGCTTTTCCGCTAAGGTCAGGAACACGGCAGGGATGTCCATTATCACCACTGCTATTCAACATAGTACTAGAGGTCCTAGCCTCAGCAATCAGACAACAAAAGGAAATTAAAGGCATCCAAATCAACAAAGAAGAAGTCAAATTATCACTCTTCGCAGATGATATGATACTATATGTGGAAAACCCAAAAGACTCCACTCCAAAACTGCTAGAACTTATACAGGAATTCAGTAAAGTGTCAGCATATAAAATCAATGCACAGAAATCAGTTGCATTTCTCTACACCAACAGCAAGACAGAAGAAAGAGATATTAAGGAGTCAATCCCATTTACAATTGCACCCAAAACCATAAGATACCTAGGAATAAACCTAACCAAAGAGGCACAGAATCTATACTCAGAAAACTATAAAGTACTCATGAAAGAAATTGAGGAAGACACAAAGAAATGGAAAAATGTTCCATGCTCCTGGATTGGAAGAATAAATATTGTGAAAATGTCTTTGCTACCTAAAGCAATCTACACATTTAATGCAATTCCTATCAAAGTACCATCCATCTTTTTCAAAGAAATGGAACAAATAATTCTAAAATTTATATGGAACCAGAAAAGACCTCGAATAGCCAAAGGGATATTAAAAAAGAAAGCCAACGTTGGTGGCATCACAATTCCGGACTTCAAGCTCTATTTTTAGTTTTTTTTAAAGATTTTATTTATTTATTTGCCAGAGAGAGAGAGATAGTGAGTGAGCACAGGCAGGCAGCGTGGCAGCAGAGACAGAAGGAGAAGCAGGATCCCCGCCAAGCAAGGAGCCAGATGTGGGACTCCATCCCAGGACGCTGGGATCATGACCTGAGCCGAAGGCAGCCGCTTAACCAACTGAGCCACCCAGGCATCCCCAGAAACATGTTTTAAATAATTCCTGTCATCAAAACAAGAGTCACATTTGAACAAGATTGAGGTAAATGGTTTAAAATTTTAATGAAAAGTAAAGTTACACAGCAGTAATGATTTTGTAGCCCATAGATTTTATTTAGTCTTAGATCAGTTCTCTATACAGACAGGTGAAAGGGACCCTTATTGTGGACCCCATGCTTTAAAGGCATTGTATGTCACAAACACATTTGCAAAAATAAATGATGTCAAATATGGACGACACTTGAATTCAGATCAGCTCTAGCATATCGTGTATTAAAATCATAAACATCTCCTCTCATTACCAACATCATTACACCCCAGGAAAATGTGGATCCACAACTTCAGAGCAAAAAGTGATAGAACTAATGCATCAAAGTATGTAGGTTGTGCTGCTACTGAGCTTGGAATCAGACACTCCTTGTGAGTGTAGAGGTTTTGAACTACAGAAGCATTTAGGTAAGAGAAAAGACAAATTTATTATCTAATTTTTCTTCTCAGCAGGATGAAATTGATTCTTATGAAACAAAACAAAACAAAATGTCACTTTTCAGTTAAACTTAATGTTCATATTCCTGCTTCCTTTTGTGTTTGCAGTTTGTTGGTCTGGAGGGACTCAGAATCATGTGTGCAAAGTGACTGAGAAACATTTTGCCTTATTGCACAAATTGCATAATCCTGAAAATTGAGTTGATAGATGGATCAATCTAGATAAAGGATTGAAGAGCTATGATACTGATTCTTAATATAATCATCTACTGCACATTGAGCATTAGAGTTGTGAGTAGTTTCATTTCTTACCAAAACATGTAGTAAGACTTATAACTGGATTTTTGAAAAGTCAATTTTAAATATTCAATTTTAATGATTTTTACTTTAAAATGCATACTCATTAAAAATCTGAATTTTGAAATTTAATTTGGATAGCTTGTTTTGAAGAAAAATCTGAAGAACATATAATTTTATTTTTAAAATTCTTAAGCTTACTTTATATTCAATTTATATATTTTAAAACACAATTATATTTTATTTTCAACTCATTAAGATCATTATTGTTAATCGTGCTTTAGTCAGCTTTTCTCTTGTCTTTAGGGTCCTAACCTCTTTTTCATACTTGCTGTTATTGAATCCAAACTACAGAGACCTCTCCCTCTCCTTTTTCTTAAAACGTTTATTTTTTTTAATTTTTTTTTAAAGATTTTATTTATTTATTTGACAGACAGAGATCACAAGTAGGCAGAGAGGCAGGCAGAGAGAGGGGGGGGGGCAGGCTTCCCTGCTGAGCAGGGAGCCTGATGTGGGACTCGATCCCAGGACCCTGGATCATGACCTGAGCCGAAGGCAGAGGCTTAACCACTGAGCCACCCAGGTTCCCCTTAAAACGTTTATTTAAGAAAACTTGCAATTGTGAATTTTTCTCTGTCACAGTTGAGATGTAAATCTCTTTTAAAAAATCTCTTGCCAATATCACAACCTATGACTTTCTCAAGGACCTGGGAACCACATCTTTGAAATGTAATCATCAAGGAAGTTAACACCCTATCTTCCAGTCTCTGTAGGAGGATAGGGGCCCACTTCCTTTGGCATCAAGCTGTAGAACTACCTCTTAGTGTGAATATATGCAAAAGTTTACTTCTCTTTTGGGTAAGGATAATTAGCACACACAGTTAGCCAAGATCTCCTTACCCTTACCCTCAGCTCTTTAGGACTCTCTAGCTCTTTGTTTTAGTGAAGTTGAGTACAGACTTTGTTTTCCTCTTACTACTTGTAAAAGCCTTGAATAAAATTTTCCTTGCCTGTTTAACTGTGCAGTGCAGTTTTTGCTTTGACATAATCATTATGAGCCCATACATGAACCACAATAATTAATTTTAATTGTATTTGATAAATTTGATGATTACAACCTCATTCTTTTATTTTTCATTTTGTCATAATGAAGTTCTACTCACCAAGATAGAAAGCACATTTTACTTAAACTTGTTAGCATGATTTATGTTTTTAAAAATTTACACATGTAAAATGAAGTCCTCATGCAATCTGAAAATACTAGATATGAGTCCTTCAGAAAACATCTATGATCTTTTATGTATGTTAATCCATGGATTTGTTGCTAACAGTATCATTAGAAAAGCCTGATCTTGAAGGATAATTTAAGAGCCATATGTACAATTTATGTAAGGGGATAAGTTTTGATTTATCCAGAAGTTATGGACAGGTGTGTAGCTTTATTGCTGAGGAGGACACCTACAATGGACTGCTTCCCTTATCTTCACAAAATGAGCACATTAAGAAATAAAGCTCTGTTTTTTATTCCAAAAAAAAAAAAAAAAACAAACCTGTGGTTTCAGTACAAAAGATGCACACTACAGTACATAAGTGAATTTGAATAGTTTGAATATTAAGATTTGTCCCATTCTATTCTTATCAAAACGGAAATAATATATACTTTGTTCAAGTCAATTCTCCCCATCTATTGGTATTATCTGGATTTCCTCCTAAAATAGTATCAATATTATTCCAATGTCCTACCCAGAGAACTTTTTTGGATGTAAGGAAGATTTAAAAAAAGAACAAGGAGATTTTATAGACATTCAAGCAACTCAAAAAATAGAATATGACATATCATATAATGGAGGGAGTTATTACATCATTCCTTTCATATAGTTAGCCTTTGAAAATTACTCATAATAACCATTGCTCAAGAATGCATATTTTTTGTTAAAATGGAAGCTCATTAGTGTGATTCACAAATGTTAAGATATTGGGTTGTGCTCTAGTGACTAACATACATCACCGCATAGGTATAAAACAGAAACAAGGAAAACCTGGCTGTCTCTCTGGTATATTATGGAAAGGATTCCACTTCCAATACAGATATTAGTAATTTTGATGTGGGGTCATTGAGCACAACAGTCAAGAAAGAATTCTTGAGACATTTTACAGTACAAAAGTGTGCTTTTTGTTATAGCACAGCGACAGGATGTATGTCCAAAAAGTGTGGTGCTTTGATTGTGAGGAGTTACTGATACCGTAGTTTTTAAGTTCATGGGGGGCTAGAGATAATGGAAGTCTCTCAAGAGATTTCCGTATGTTAAAAGTTATAGCATCCTGAAGGTCTGGCTATTGTCAAGGTAAGGTTCCTTTTAGTCTCTAGTAAAGCGTTAATATTAAGACAGCTGTGAGTTTCTTGGAGAATATCACAGTATGCATTTCTCCAGTGTTTGTCAGTGGGCTACAAGTTGTAAGGAAATTTAATTTGATCTACCTCTGTTATTATTTTCATAGTATTTAGCTATAAGAATCATTTTTATACAATTAATGATATATTCCTTAGATATGACTGGTTAAGTATATTGCACATTTATACAGAACTTCTGGTCCATAGAATAACTTATAAAACAATCTAACACACTGCATTTCAAATATTTTCTATGTGGATAATGTGTTTCAGAGTCAGTTCTAACAAGAAAATCATGCATTTTATAGAAACTTTCTTTAGATCACCATATTAAAAATGGTTTCTTGGAGTCTCCCAGAATATTTTTCTAAAATTATGGTCCCTCAGGGTCTTAACATAATGTACCAGGATAGATTTCAAAAATTTGCGTAAACTTGGAATATTTTATAATTAAGCATAAGATGCCTGATGACATCATGGAAGTGGTATCAGCTTCAACCAAACTTATATTCAGAGGGAAACCTTTGTAAAAAAAATAAAATAAGATGCCATTAAAATCACAAAAATGTCTTCAAGTTCCTCTTAATTTAATTGTCTTCCTATCAGTGAGCCTTTGTGAGTATCTAACTCTTTGCAAATTCCTGGCTAGGCCACAGGAAAAGAGAAAGAGGTGTAGATCTTCTGTACTGTTCTATCGTTCACCAATTTTCTGTTAGAATGTTAAGCCTCCCTGGGTTAACAGAATATTTTTTAGCATTAAACCTCTGTATGTTTGGAGTTCATCCTCTTTGTATTCACAACATCTTCAAAATCGTGTGAGAATTAATGCCCATGTTATACCACAGAATTCTAAAATAAAAATTATAATGACAAATATATGTGTCAATACAGTAATCACTTCAGAAGGAAAATATAAGTAGACATCAAATAGCTGCTATTATGCCTGTTGAAAGATTTACATATATAGAAAAAAAAAGGAATATAGCGTGAGAGTTGAGCACATTTAATATAGTGTGGTCTAGCTTATATGAATTCTCCCTGCCTGTTCCCTGATCTGTAATATGGAAATAACAGTAATTTTGTTTTGGTAGTTTTGTTGTGAGGACTAAAGTAATAATACATGAAAAATAGCAGAACTGCCTGGTGAAGCTATTGTGTTATGGGTATTTCATAATGTGTTGTAATATTAATGAAACTGTGGCAAGTTATTCAAAGTAGAAAATAAAAAATAATTGTGTCTATTACGTATGATATTCTTTGTTGATAGATGTTGTTGTTGATAGATGTTGTTGTTGTAGATAGATGATGCTCCCATTGTTAAGCATCATCTTAAGTATGGTCTTTGGTCTCAAAATGAAGCTATGAAAAATTTTATTCTGTATGTCTTTAATTGTGACTTTTTTTTAAGATTTTATTTATTTATTTGACAGACAGAGATCACAAGTAGACAGAGAGGCAGGCAGAGAGAGAGAGAGAGGGAAGCAGGCTCCCTGCCGAGCAGAGAGACTGATGCGAGACTCGATTCCAGGACCGTGAGATCATGACCTGAGCTGAAGGCAGCGGCTTAACCCACTGAGCCACCCAGGCACCCTAATTGTGACTTTTTGATATAAGCATTTTAATTCATGGCATTTTGAATTGTTCTCCACTTCCTTTAACTGCAATTGAAACTAAATTAATATAGAATTCTTCCTAATGGTGTCACCTTACCAAAAGGGTTCTCCCATAAATAAAATACAGGAACACATGCCACATCTGCACAAAGGAAAGAAGTTAAAGGAAGTAGAAACTGTACATGACTTACTGAAGCTGAAAGTCCCCTCAATTTCATGACTATTTGAGCATGAAAATTGCTTAAAAATATTTATGGTTTCAAATGAATAGATTCTACTTGGGGATGTAAGTTGAGGCCTAGGGAACCTTAAAACTTACTGAAGTTTATAACTAGCAGGATCTGTACTAGAAGAAAAATAAGGTTCTATGTATTTATTCTGAAAGTTTGATTTAATAAACAATGCAGAAATTTGAGAATAAGTGTTAAAAATATTTAGGTTTGAAAGAGCTATCTTATATTTACATTTGGCATGCATTAAGTTTATTTTGTAAAGAGGCACCTGGGTGGTTCACTTGGTTGAGCATCTGCCTTCAGCTCAGGTCATGATCCCAGGGTCCTGGGATCAACTCCCACATCGGGATCCTTGTTTGGTAAGGAAACTGTTTCTCCCTCTGCCTGATGCTCCTCCTGCTTGTGCTCTCTGTCTCTGTCAAATAAATAAATAAAATCTTTAAAAAGTAATTTTGTAAATATCATTCTTCAAGACAGTGACACTGAAAATGTATTACACACACAGACACACACACACAGAAAGACACATATTCTCTTCATAAATAATTGCCAAACATATAACTAGAGTTAATAACAATGAAATAAAAACATGGGAGATTAAGAGAGGCAGGAAATATAAATACAAAATATTTTGAGATTGTTTCCAAAATATGAAAGTCATTGGAAAATGCATAATGTGAGGCCTTATTACCAGTGATAATTACCCAGTGAAGAGTGTCATTATTAAGCAAATAAAGTATCTAAAGACAAAAGGCAGTTGGTTTGAGGACTATCACATGATCTCTCACAATAACAACATAAAACATCTAAACAGAGAGAAGCAAAATCGGTATACAGAATGTCTATTAGGTAAGTATGGTATACATGCATTAATTTGTATACAGGGAATTTTTAATTCATAAATATTTTGGTACTGGTGGTCAGGAGAGGAGAGAAAATATCCCTATTGAATTTCTCTATAATTAACCTCTTATTAATGGTGCTGATATAACAACTCTATAATGCTAGACATGGAAGAAAACCAAGCAATACATTTGGCTTCAACCAGTCAAACAAGAGAGGGAAAAATCACCAAAAGAAATAAATTATAATTCTTTGGGTGGCATAGAAACCATGGTTATAAATCCTTATACAATAAAGATAGCATACTATGATACCTTTGTTTAAAAATGTGTATGTCTCCATTACCTTTGAGGGGTAACTTTGCTGGACATAGAATTCTAGAGTTTCTTCTCCTTCTCCTTCTCCTTCTCCTTCTCCTTCTTCTCCTTCTCCTTCTCCTTCTCCTTCTTCTTCTTCTTCTTCTTCTTCTTCTTCACTTTATTTATGCCACTTGCTTCTTGTGTGTATGGCTTTTTTTTTTTTTAATTAACTTACAGTGTATTATTTGTTTCAGGGGTACAGGTCTGTGATTCATCAGTCTTATACAATTCACAGCACTCACTATAGTACATACCCTCACCAATGTCCATCAACCTAGCCACCTCATCCCTCACAACCTCTTCTACTACAGCAACCCTCAGTTGGTTTCCTGAGATTGAGTCTCTTATGTTTGTCTCCCTCTCTGGTTTCATCTTGTTTCATTTTTCCCTACCTTCCCCTATGACCCTCTGTCTTGTTTCTCAAATTTCTCATATCACTGAGATCATATGATGATTGTATTTCTCTGATTGACTCATTTCGCTTAACATAATGCCCTCTAGTTCCATCCACATCATAGCAAATGGCAAGATTTCATTTTTGGTGGCTGCATAATATTCCTGTGTGTGTGTGTGTGTGTGTGTGTGTGTGTGTGTGTGTGTGTATCTCACATCTTCTTTATCCATTTATCTGTTGATGGACATCCGGGCTCTTTCCATAGTTTGGCTATTG
This sequence comes from Mustela nivalis, assembly GCF_964662115.1. Taxonomy (NCBI): domain Eukaryota; kingdom Metazoa; phylum Chordata; class Mammalia; order Carnivora; family Mustelidae; genus Mustela; species Mustela nivalis. The sequence continues at coordinate 87,202,166 of NC_139020.1, forward strand.
TGGACACTGCTGCTAGAAACATTGGGGGTCATGCCCCTTTGGATCACTACTTTTGTATCTTTGGGGTAAATACCCAGTAAGGCAGTTGCTGGGCCATAGGATAGCTCTATCTTCAACTTTTTGAGGAACTTCCATACTATTTTCCAGAGTGGCTGCACCAACTTGCTTTCCCACCAACAGCGTAAGAGGATTCCCCTTTCTCCACATCCTTGCCAACACTTATCATTTCCTGACTTGTTAATTTTAGCCATTCTGACTGGTGTAAGGTGGCATCTCCTTGAGGTTTTAATTTGTATTTCCCTGATGTTGAGTGATCTTGTCTCCTAGCAAGAAGTCTGTCATAATTCTTATTCTTGTTTCTCTATAGGAAAATATCTAGATTATTTCAAAAATGTTCTCTTTGACTTGGTTTACCTGGTGAATTCTTTTTTCCTGGAAGGTAGACTTTTAATATGAAAGCTCTGGATTTATTTTTCAGTGATTGCTTTTCCTCTTTTCCTGCCAAAGACATGAAGGGATCTTTCTCAAATTTTTCCAGTGAGAAAATGGTAAGCGTCCTGGAGGTAAATCTCACTAAACTGTGGCAAAACCCCGAAAAGTTTTCTTCCAGAAAACTAAAAGTCTTCTTCAAGAAGACTGGAAGTTACATCTCAATGGGCAAAGAAAAATTAAAATTGTAAGTTACTAAAATAAATGTCCTAACAAAGGGATATCAAAAGTATATTGTCAGGAAGACTCTTTAAAGTTAGTCAAGCTGCAGGGAAATTTATCTTGGTCAAGGGCTAGACGTAAAAAGGAGTTCTGGTGCTTGAAGCCAGAGAAATCCTGAGTTCAAGAGTGAGGGAAAGGAGAGAGGGTCTTTTAAGGATACTATGGAATTTTATTGGGTCGCCTTCAGAAGTCTTCTAGAAAGGCAAATAAAAAAATGAACATTCAACATGGATGGAACTAGAGCGTATCATGCTTAGTGAAATAAGTCAAGCAGAGAAAAACAACTATCATATGATCTCCCTGATATGAGGAAGTGGTGATGCAACATGGGGGCTTAAGTGGGTAGGAGAAGAATAAATGAAACAAGATGGGATTGGGAGGAGACAAACCATAAGTGACTCTTAATCTCACAAAACAAACTGAGGGTTGCTGGGGGGAGGGGGGCTGAGAGAAGGGGAGTGGGGTTATGGACATCGGGGAGGGTATGTGATTTGGTGAGTGCTGTGAAGTGTGTAGGCCTGGCGATTCACAGACCTGTAACCCTGGGGATAAAAATATATGTTTATAAAAAATAAAAAATTAAAGAAAAAAAAATGAACATTCTTTATTACTTTAAAGACATTTTGTTGATTTTTATTATTTAAATGTGAGTTTATTTAAGGACTAAGTCACAAGGACTCAGATGCTTATTCCTTATTTGTATATTTCAGAATCTGTGCCAGATTTTGAAATGAAAAGAGAGACAGAGATTGATTGATTGATTGATTGTTTTGTGGGTATGCTGACTAACCTTCCCATAAACCCACCAGGATTCTCTTTCTTTTGTTATCTGAGCTACTTTACCATTCCTAAATTGTAGATTGTTGATAGCAATAATGATAGCTGAATTATTCTTTCTGACATGCATACAAGTTATTTATTTCTGTTTTAGGGAAATTATTTCTACCTCAACCCAATTTTGCATCTATGCATAAGTTCTTTTTAGCATCCTTTATCTCTCTCACTGTGTGTGCATTTGTGTGTGTGTGTGTGTGTGTGTGTGTGTGTATGAAAACTTTGGATTCTTTGAACCAGCTTTGACATCTTACTAGTCTCCTCAATAATTAATTAGTTAAATAAAATCTTTGACAAGTTTTTTTTTTAATTTTTATTTTTATCAGAGTCACAGTTATACCCTTTAAAATTAATGCTTTAAGAGTTTACAAGTAAAGAGACACAGGAAAATATCAGACAGCAAAAATCGAGAATATTCAAAAAGTTTCTCATGAGTTAAAGGAATATGAACTACATTAAAATCAAAATTCTTGTATTAGAGTTCTGGAAATCAAGGGGTACAGTATAAATTGTGAGAAATAATAATTATGAGCTAAAATTCTTTATGTTGAGAAAATCTTTCTTTGATTTAAAAATGTACAGGTTTTAAATGAAAATTAGTTAATAATTTTAATGTCATGATTCTTGAGAAAACATTGATACAGAAAGCTCAGACTACCCCAACACAAAGAATAAAATTTTAAATTCAAATTTTGACTTTTAAAAGTCATAAGAAAAAAATTGGATGAACAAATTTAGCCTTATGTCTTAAATACTTTAAATAAGTTTGTCCTGGTGTTTTGGTATTTTGGTATTTTCATCATAATTCTTTATTGTTTCAACTTCAAATGTAGATGTGGATGAAGAAACTTTTCAGAAAAAGATCGTAAGTGAATTTTTAAATTGATCAATAGATTATTATATGATTTTTAAAATATCATCATTAAATGTTAACCTGTCAAAACCCACATAAATCAAACTAAAACTACTCTAAATAAAGTCTTAATATAAAAATCCACATAAAATATTGGCTATCTTAGTTGAAATTACAACTTATAGTAAAATAACTGTACATGGTTGGGCTAGATGTTCACTTTTAAGTGAACAATAGCATACTAAAGAACCTAAAGATTATGAGGAATTAATAAAAATTAGAGAGTCTGGGCCAGAAGCAATAGTAACATAGCAACAGAAAGATATTGTTCTTGGACAGATTTATAAATCTTTAAGTACCATTTAATTCACTAAGCTGATAATTATAGTGTGCTTCATGTAGTGACAATCTGAAGGAATTAATTTAGGAGAAACTAACATGTAGCCAAAATATCCTGAAAGTGTACTTAGTCATATGATTTTTCAACTAAGTTTAGCAAATTAAAACCATAATGCAATATAACTATATCCTTATTAAAATGACTAAAATAAAAAATATTAACTACACCAATACCAGTAAGGCTTTAGGATTCAAATAGTGGCAAATAGCCTACATAGCATAAGGTGTTCATTTATTCATATCATTTTTCATTAAAAGGACAAAGGCTTCTCAGGGAAATTACTAATTTAGGGCTGGAGTAGGAAAAATACAAGAGAAGCCTATAGCAAACTGAGGGCTAAAATGTAGGGAAATGCTAAATAAGTAAAGAATACTTAAAATGCCCTCGTGGCCAAAGCTGAAACAACTTAAGTATAAGATAAGAATAGTTTTGTATTAAAGCCCTTAGAGTAAAATAAATATCCATGAGTATATAATGACATAAATAAATGACTCAGCAAATATATGTGTGTGTGTGTGTGTGTGTGTGTGTGTGTGTGTGTGTGGAAAATAACAAATCTTTCTTACTGAAAAATTTCAAATAAAAATTGTAGAAGAGTTGAATGGTGAAAACACCATTGTAAGAACTGACAGACAGGCAAGATTCACTTGTAACTACTAAAATTAATGGAATAAACTTAAGGGAAGGTGGGATATTTACATAGCCTTAAGCTATCTCTCCCAGCATATTAATTTTTGTGATGATTTTAACACATGTCTGCAAATTCTTTGATACTCCTCCCTCTTGAAGATAGTTTAGTTCCCATTCTCTTGCATTTGGGCTGGATTTAGTGACTCTCTTCTGATGCACAGAGTATGGACAGGAAAGCAATAGTAACTTTTACAGTGGAGAAATCTGACAGGTACAACCTTAACCAAGAGATCGAGGCTAATATTACCAATAGTCAAGATACAAGATATCATGTACTTTCTGATATGATGTCATGAGAATAGCATTTCACCTATGTGACATTAGTCCCCCAAATCTACAAATCCATTTAATCATGCGAAGACATCAGCCAAGCCCAAACTGAGGGATATTCTGCATTTTTTCTGACTACTAATCTTCAATTATGAAATAAATTGTCAAGTTCTGACTGAGTAGATTAAGGAAACCTGATGATGAAATGCAATATGGTATCCAGTTGGTTCATGGCTCAGAAAAGGACATTAGTAGAAATGTTGGTGAAATATGAATAAAGATTATAGTTTTGTTAATACTACTGTACCATTGTTAGTTTTAATAAGGAAATGCATATGTAAAATGCTACCTTCAGAGAAAGCTGGGTAAAGGGTATATAGCAAGTACCTGTACCCTCTTTGCAGCTTTTCTTTAAATGTAAAATGATTTCATAACAAAGAATTCAAGAATATAAACAATCTAATTCATATCCTAAGACATTGAACAAGCATCTTTCTTTATATTTTGTTTGTCACCTCTATTTATGACTAAATAATGCTTTATTAGTTAACACTCTACAAACATAGATATCTTACTCAATTACCTAGCTCACATAGAATGTGTAATGGCCACGTAGGGATAGATTTTGTTCATTCCCTCTTTATCTTGCCATTTTTCAGCATATATAAATTTGAAGTTTAGAAAAACTTCATCTGAGTAAATAACAGAATGTATTTTTGGCACATAAGAGAAAGCAATACATCTACAGAATGTTCATGTTGGTTTGCATGGGTATGTAGTACTTTAGTGCATGCTGTGAAATTAGCTGAGTTACTACAAAAGGTCATCTATCATCATTCAATATGAAATGTGCAAATCTAGAATTAAAGAGTCTTACTTAAAATTTACATGGGAATATATGCAGGGATTGTGATGTTTTCTAAATAATTTCAGTAACATCTACTTACTATTTTAAATCAATTTTTCATGGTTATTGGTGAGATTATGAACATTTTCTGTCCAATGGGATTACATCTGACAATAACATAAATGGAAAAAAAATGGACTGGCCTAATATTAATGTGACCAATACCATATAACTTAACATATTCTGAAATTTTCTAGTTACTCTTGAGAGAGGGTGTTTAATAAATGAGTATGCTTAGACAATAAATGAAAAGAAATCCTCTTTCAGGTAACATGATTTTTTTTCTCTAGTGTTTGATGTAGGATGATGAGCCTAATCATATGCTAAAAAATATACACCTCTTTATAAAAGCACAAATGGTGAACAAATCAGTGTGGTCTTTCTTTCTGTAGAATTCATGTCTAGTGGACAATAGAGATGAAAGAGAAATTAAAAATTGTGTAATTGTAAAATTAATACAATTTTGGGAAGAGCTAGCAGAACAGGAGGAAAACAGGGCTATAATACTTTGAGGAAGTGGACCTGGGAAGCCTTTTCTATGAAGGTGTTAATTAAGCAAAAACATGAATAGTGAAGAAAACCCAGAATGCCAAAACTGCTCCAGACAGAGGTTACAGTATGTGCAAAATTCTTCAGTGAAAAGAGCCTAGAGTATTTCAGGAAAAAAAAAAAAAAAAAAAAGAAAGAAAAAGACAATGTATATAAATTGTAGTATGTAAAGGGAAAGTGTTGGTAAGGAGGTCTACTAATTAATTTATTTATTAGGTCTTTCATTCAACGGATTTTCATTCACTAGTCACCCAATTTTTGGAAAAACATGTGTAATACACCCCTTTGAGGGGCACTTGGGTGGTTCAGCGAGTTAAGCTTCTGCCTTCAGCTCAGGTCATGATCTCAAGGTCCTGGGATTGAGCCCTGCATCAGGCTCTCTGCTTCTCGGGGAGCCTGCTTCCCCTCCTCTCTGCCTGCCTCTCTGCCTACTTGTGACCTCTCTCTCTCCCTGTCAAATAAATAAATAAAAATCTTAAAGAAACAACAACAACAAAACAACAACAACAACAACAACAAAACACCCCTTTGAAGGACTTATGATATGGTGGGAAAGAAGAACAGTAATCACATAGTCACACAAACAATTATAAACACAACTAGTTGATGACCAGATCTTATGAAGGAAAGGCTGTTTTGGGACCTACAGCAGGAGTATTTGACACAGGGACATTAGGGAAAGCTCTAGGGAAGTGGAAATTGTGCTGATATCTTAAAAATTAGTACACTTCATTTGGTGAAGCCAAAATAAAAGCTTTTTCCAAAGGGAAGAATAAAGGTATATAATGAAGATACAGGAAATCCAATGAAATAAAATACAGGAAGCTGAAAGATAGATAGAAAAGGCAGACATAAAGAGTAGAGTGAGGAGAGTTTGTATGACAGGAGTGATGAGGAAGGTTGAAGCCAGGCCTTTATGGCTTTGTAGGCCTCAGCAAAGAGGTCCATTGTTATGGTAAGAGCAATAGGTAGTCTTTCTACAAGAGCAATTCATATGCTCTGATTAAAGTTTAATAAATTTTAGTGTATAGTACAGAGAAAAGGTAAAAAGGGTATATCATGGGTGCCAGTAGACCATCAGGGAATATTGAAATATCTTTTTGCAAGATGCAATGGACATGCTAAGGTTGTAACAGGGAATTTGGAGAAAGGTGGTAAGACTCAAGATAAATCTATTTGAGGGGCGCCTGGGTGGCTCAGTGGGTTAAGGCGCTGCCTTCGGCTCAGGTCATGATCTCGGGGTCCTGGGATCGAGCCCCACATCGGGCTCTCTGCTCAGCAGGGAGCCTGCTTCCCTCTCTCTCTCTCTGCCTGCCTCTCCGTCTACTTGTGATTTCTCTCTGTCAAATAAATAAATAAAATCTTTAAAAAAAAAAAAAAGATAAATCTATTTGAGGTGGGTAGAATAGGTAAGCATAGAAGATGATCCTATGATTCTATTTTAAACTTAGTGAACAACAAGACCCCATTCATCAAGAAGGGAAAGTCCGGGGGTGAGGGGAGTGTAAAGCAACATGTATAAAAAGCAAATTAAAAGTTCTGATTTGAGTTGACTGTGAGACAATACAGTTCAAAATTTCTCAGTTCACACCCTCTTTTTATTTATGTCTCAGCTCAAATGCCACCTCCACAGAAAGTCTTCTGAAAATTCTATCTAAAATAATTCTGGCATCACTTTAACTACTTAAAAGTCTATGACATTTCCTGATATTATGTTATAAACTTTATTGTCATTTTCCTCCAGTAGAATTTAAACTCTGTGTGGTCAAGTACATTGTCTGCTTTTTAAAAAATATATAAAATACCTAGCACAGTTATAGTTAGTATACTTATACTAGTATAGGTAGTTATATGATAGGTAATTAAAAATATGTGAGTGAATAAATGAATGAATGGATGGATAAATGCATAACAAGTAAGTGTAATTGGATAGCACAGGTATAGAGAGATATCTTCTTTTAAACAAAGGTAGAAAAATAGCCAACAACTCTGTAACCAGAACTATACCAACAGAACAGTTATTTCCTGTGTCTGGAAGGGACTTAGATCAAGTGAGTAAGCAAAGGTGAGAAATGTTGTTACTGTTCCTACAAATTAAATTCACAGAAGAAGAAATGATGATTTAGTCCTAACTGTAATGGCATCACTATTTCTATAATTTGGGTTTGAGTTAAATTACTGTAATTCAGTTTAGGTTAAAGTAATGTGTATGACTTGGTCTAAGACTCTAATGAGCCAAACAATCTTGTGGAAACCCAAATTCTGGGTTTCTATTGGATGGACTTTATAACTGGAAAGGGACCCCTTGTTTCTCTAAGAGTCCTAAAATGGAAAAAAAAAAAAAATGTGATACAAATACAATACCAATATTTTACCCAATGAACAAGAGAACAGTAATCTATACAGATAATTTGGGCCAAAATTCTGGCATTTGAAGGTAAGAATGCTTATTTATTAGTGGTAACAAAATTAAAACGGGCAAGCTTTCTGATGTTTTTTGGGGATCATGTAACTAAAAGAACTGATCGAACGGTATTGTTGTACTATACACTTGAACATAAAGGTCGAGCAAACAAAAATTTTAATAGAATTTTGTAAATTCTGTACCTGAGATGGACTATGAAAGTAATCGTTAGCGAAAAAAGAGGAGACCACACTTGGATCTTCTTGACCAACTTAGCAGGAGAGGTAAGATAATCGGAGTCTTGAAAGATCAATAGGAATCCACTGAAGGGAAACAGTATAGAGCTTGCAAAAATTCATGGAGGCATTAAAAACCTTACACACTCAGAAAGTCTTCAAATATTTGTCAGTGTAGATGTGTTTGAGGGATAGCTTGATGTGAGTCTAAAAAGATAGGAAAGCACTGCTTTGAAGGGTCCAGCATGCTCTGTTAAATACAATGGATTTACGCTTGACAAAATATGGTGTCATCATTCAAGGTTTCAAAATAGCCTGATAGGATTAAAAAGTTCTTCTTAAATATTGCCATTGAAGCAGTCTTAATGGCAGAAGAATTAAATTAATCATACCTTAATCCTTAGGGATCTAGTAGGGGAATCCCAGAGTATTGACTGGTTTTATGGGGGAATCTGAAGTTCAACTTTAAAAAATAAATTCATGTAAATAGTAAATATTCCAATCTACTCCATAAACAGTATATTTGCAGATTTTTACAAATTATAACACTTAAACTCCCCTGTAAAAATTGTTCTGAAGAAGAGTTGAAAGCCCCAGGAAAAAAGGCCTCAGTTTATTACCTGGCACTCCAATATGTAACTACTGGGGGAAACAAAGACCAGTTTAAAACAGGACCACAGTATCAAACTGTATCAATTTTGTATCAGTAGTGCATTTTGTCATGTGAAGATTTTTTACTCCCAAAATATGGCTTCTAGAGTGCTGTCTATAGATTTGATGGTATTTTGTAAAATAATATGCTTTGGTATTTTCATTAACTCATAAATATACCATATGATTGTAAAAAACAAACAAACAAACAAAAACCCCCAAACAAACAAACAAACAAACAAAAAAACAAAAAAACAGGACCACACATTTAATTTGACAAACAGAAAAAGAGGTATGCTTAGGATGTTGGTAAAAAAGCTATACATAAGCATATGTAGGCAACTGAAACCAACATAAAACAAAACAGAAATAACAAAGACAAAAATGTTTTTGCTACCAAATTAACACAGGAGCTATTGTGTGTGAAAAAGCTACCTGATTTGAATATTGTATCTATATATCCCTATGCCATATGTGGAAAATTACATTTTAGAGGTGCTTTCTTTAAAGTCTTTAATTTACTTCAAGCTATATTTTTTAAAATTGATGAAACAATATTTTTTAATTGTATGAAACAGTCTTTCTCTCTACTGATCCTATATTATATTACAAAATGTCTTTGAAATTTTAACTTGCCATGTTTACATTTCAAGTACTTCTAAATTCTTAACTTTGAGGAGCATGCAGTCATAGCTAATGGCTCTGCCTCCATTTTTACTGCAAATACTAAAGTAAGGGGTGTCTAACAAAAGCCCTGTTATACTTCTTTTTGCAATTACATTTCTCTTTCCTGAGAAACAGAAAATGTATTGAAAAATAGTAATAAATACACAGTCTCATTTTTGCCACACTCTTCTTCTATACATGAAGAGTTTTTAAATTCTCCATAATATTTAATTCAAATTTATATACTATCTGATACTTGAGGTTCTATGTAGGTCTGAAGTCTTGTGATGTTAAGATATATCTATATTATACTTAATGTGTTAAAACACCTTTGATTTAATGGCTGAGAAAGAAATTCCAAGCAGTGTAAATGAATATCACCAAGTATAAACAGATGTCTCACCCATCATCAACATTTTCTTTTGATTAGGGTAATGTCATGATCCTCATCTTCTAATCACCAAACACTATACTCTCCACATACCTCATACTGCTATCTACAGATTCTTGCATGATATTTTTGCAGATACCCTGCAAAGTTGCTCCAGACCAACCCTTACATACTCCAGAATAGTCCTCTCATCCCATCTGATTCACAGAAAACATACTTCTCACCTTCTTATTTCTCAGTTTAGTTTTTTGGGACAAGTTCCTTCCTTTGTATCATATCCCTTGTAGCAGAATTTCATGGAGGTATGCTTGTGTGTCTTCATGCATATGTACATGTGGATACAGTGAGAGGGGGATTGTCGGGTGCAGCCTCACTTTGCTTCCAAAGCAACATCAAGATCAAAAAGTCTACCCACCATCTGACTTTTCCACATTTGAATCACTCATGCTAATTTCCATTTCAGGAACCTCTTTTCTTTCCAGGAGTCCAGGATCATTCACAGACACCCTTGGGGAATCAGGAGCCTAAGAGTAGTTCAGATCTAGCAGGGTGTATTAGTTATATAAACATACAATTGCATCTGAGATCATGAACATTATGTCAAAAGTATTTGTTGAAGGAAAAAAAAAAAAGATTCATTTGTTAAGAACACAAGTAAAGGAGAAACAAATTTTGCCCACAAGAATTAAGATTTATTTTTAAAGCATCATTTGACATTTTATAAAATGAAACAGTAAAGGGAAAGAAATGAGGGTGGTGGGAGGGATAAGGTGGCTGGGTGGCGGACGTGGGGGAGGGTATATGCTATGGTGAATGCTGTGAATTGTGTAAGACTGATGAATCACAGACCTGTACCCCTGAAACATATAATAAATTATATGTTAATAAAAAATTTAAAAAAATCAGAGACTCTCAAAAAAAAAAAAAAAAAGGAAAGAAAGGAATACTAAACAAATATGAAGAGCAAAGACACAAACAGGGAAATTTGTAAGTTTAGAGAAATGGTTCTCAAATTGGTCCACAGCCATCAACATCACATAATAATTTAGAAAGGCACATTATCAAACCAGTCCAGATTTCTTGATTCAAAAACTCCAGGAACAAGGATTAGTAATTTGTGAATTAATGTGATCCCCAGATGATTTTGAATCATGGGGAAATTTGAGAACTACAGAGTCAGCCTAAAAACAGTCACAACTTCATATATAGTAGTCTCCCCTCCTGAAAGCGGGATATGTTCCAAGACCCCCTGCAAATGCCTGAAGCCATGGGTAGTACAAAACCTTATAAGTACTATGTTTTGTTTTGTTCTTTTTCCTATACATACATACCTATGGTAAAGTTTACTTTATAAATTAAGCACAAGAAGAGATTAGCAACAATATTAATTGAATAGAACTATTATAACATACTGCAATAAAAGTTATGTGAATGTGTTTTTCTCACTCAAAATATTTCATTTTATTATACTCACCCTTGTTGTAATGATGTGAGATGGTAAAATGTCTATGTGATGAGATGAAGTGAAGTGAATGACATAGGCATTGGGAGAAGACATTAGACAACTATTGACTGTCTGAAGATGAATTAAAAGGAGAATCAATCATCTATTCCTGACTGAGGTTGACCAAAACTAACAAAAACATGGAAAGTGGGACTTTGGATAAGAGGGGGCAACTGCAGCTTAAATGTAGGCTATAAGGATGTACTTTGAAGACAGGTGTGGATTTTACCCAGCAGGCAATTAGAAGATATTTGACGTCTTAAGCATAAGACTGACATGTTTGTAACAGTTTCAAACTCATAACCTTGATAACATCACAGATGTTTAGTTAGGCTGGTGAAGAAACAAGAGCACCCATTGGGGAATGAATAAAGCTTGAACAAGAACAAAGGCAGAAATGATGAAGGGTACAGGATAGACAAAAGAGAAACTAGAGATGTAGAATTTCCCAGAAAATGTGTAGTCTTTCAACAGGATTTTCTGGAGACAGCTATAAATTAAAGAAAATCAAATACAGGAAATTATAAGAACCTGAGCATGTCTGATGGAGGGATAAGTTTGCTTGAAGGAGTTTTGTGCTACCCTACAAAGCAAAACTGACATCTTCCACTAATAGCAATGTGCAATGTGTAATATGGAGAAAACAAACCAGAATCGCTGTCTTGCGCTCTGACATTTTCCAATCTGGACTGATGATATATGGAGCTTCCTTTCCATGATGTCACATCTTGTTTTATGTCCATGCAATTCTAAATGTAGTATCATTGTTTTCTTTTAGTGGGAACCAATATTTATGCATCTATTTGACCAAGAAAGATAAAGTGCTCAAACATGTTCTCCGATGCAGTAATGTAAGTGCCAATTATTAAATTGAGGTAGGTGAGAAGAAAAATATAACTAAGTTATTCTACTAATAGTCCATTGTGTTACTGAAATGTCTTTTTTAAAAGCTGTGACTTGTTTGGTCATCATTTAACTCTAAAAAGACAAAAAGTTTCATTTTACCCTCATTTCAATTTTCTCATGCAGTGTGAATCATTGACAAGACATTTTGGTGCCATCCAAATAAATTCATTGTCAGTATTTGGACCATATAATCTAAGGATGCACTTGTATTTCATGAGTGTAACTATTTTTGTCACAAAAAGATTGAGATTTTGTTTATTTTTTCCTAGCCACTTCACAAACATTTGCTCACATTAGAAGCTTCAGGAAGATTCTTTAAAAGTCATTGCCTTACCCACAAGTTGCACCCCTTTTCCTTTTCCCTTCTGTTTCTAGCTGAAATGTGGACAAGACAACTGGAGCTTCAGAAACTATATGGTAAATGAGACTACATTGAAGATGAAAATCATAATGATGAAAATTAAAGATAAAAATGAAGTGGACTCTAATTATTATGATGCTTCCTCAACAGATCTGGATTTTCTAAGCAGCCCTCTTCTTACAAGAGCAAAAAAAATCTTATTTTAGTCATAGTTATTGGGGTTTTCAATTATGGGCAGGAATGCAGACTGGGGATACATTCAAATTAGCCATAAGATGGTGTAGTGTATTTGTTTCCACTATTTCTTCTTCCCTTTTTTTTTCTTTTTTAAGATTTTTTAAAATTTATTTTAGAGAGAGAGAGTGAGGAAGCATGAGTATAGAGAGGGGCAGAGGGAGAAAGAAGGAGACTCTCAAGCAGACTCCCTACTGAGAGAGCCCAGTGGGTGGGTCTGGATCCCACCAGTGAGATCATGACCTGAGTCAAAATCAAGAGTCTGCAGCTTACCCAACTGAACCCCTCAGGTGCCCCTCCACATTTTTTTTTTTTAATCATACTCAGTCAGGTATTCTGGTATCTAAGTACTTTATAGTATCTTTCTTTATCATTAAACATTATATCATAAGTGTCTTTCTATGTCAGATTATTCCACATCACTATTTACAGTTTCACATATTCATTGTAGTTTATTAAACAACTCATCCATTGCAGAATATTTCTCCCTTTTTGTCACTATTGTTAGAAACAGCACCTGAATGTATCAGATTTTCAAATTCTAGTCAGCACTGTGTACTATGAAAAAATAACAGTAACTAATTGATTTAAAGCAATTCAATCAAATGACAGTAATGAAGTGAATGTCAGATAACTTTTTCTATACAGAAATGCAGTATCTTGAGTGAGTCCTCTAAAACCTGGCCAAATATACCTGGGACAGTAAGAGTGGTAAGCACAAAAAACGAATGACCATGATTGTGTGATATGAAGACTCAATCATGATTTTGATGGTACAAAAGCTCATTTTTACGCTTGTAGGATTCCACCAAATACTGGAAAAAAAAAAAAAAGAAATATTTAGGTGAGACTGTTCAGACACAAATTTATTATCTTGTGTTATTGCTTACCATATTATGTATGTTTTGAAGCTAAAATAGCCTTAATTTGCACAGGATATATTAAATCTTTTGTTTGTTTTGATAGTTTAAATGTAATGGATAAATCACTTTGCCAATAGTTCTTGGTTTCAGATTTTTTTCATCACTACACTGGCTGCCTCATACACATAATGTGATGCTGCAAAATGAGAAAACTGACAAGCGAGTAGAACAGACATAATTGCTTGAAATTTAACTTCAGAAAGCAGAAAAATTTCCCCAAACTTCAAAAATGTCGACTTCTTTTGGTACATCATTTGTTGTTATACTTGCTTTGTTTTGTTTGAAAAAAGTAATGTGTTTTATTTGTGCCAGTATCATTTTTTTCTGCCATTGCAGTGTGCACATCCAGACAGATGCAAACACCTTTCAGTAAGGCTATTTTAACCACTCCAAAAAAAAAAAAAAAAAAACGGATCTTTCTCTGATAACACCATACTACTAATAACTAATGCCACTGATGTGGTCATCAGACAACATTGCTTTATGTTATTTATTTTATGTTAGTTTATTATATGGATTCCTTTTATTATTATTTACCCTTTGTGTTGTTATTTAACATTCTGTTATTTTTTTTATATTGAAGTGTGATATATTTATATTTCAAGCATTCAGGGAAAGACTTGATGACCAGAGGGTTGTATATGATAAAGAACTTAGGGTTTACAGTGGATATAATTTCTCTAAAGTTTGCTAAGATCTGAATACAATCCCTAATTCTTAATGCTTTGCTCTCTCTCTTCAATGCACTTAAAATTGTTAAAATAATTTTTAATGTTGAATTATGTGCCTTCATCTGATTGTAAACTCCATAAAGTTACAGATTTTGTTTTCTACATATTAATTATCATAACCCAGTAATTAGCATAACATTTGATACAAAGCAGGCAATAAGTATATATTTTTTTTCAAATAAATGTATAAATGATGGGAAAATAAGGGACAAAACTATAAGGAAATAATGCAAAAGATAAGAAATAAAACAAATGTCATAGAATACAGATGAGATAAAGTTTGTCTTTATGTCTATCTTAGTAGAATGTGATAATAAAATTTCCCAAAGCTGGAAACTTAGAAATACTAGTTTTGTATTACTGGACTTCTAATTTACCCTTTAAGTTGAGCGTTCATAGGAACACAATAAAATATCTTCTTTTTCTTCCAACCAAAGCATACATTTATTAAATAGGGTCCCGTTTGATTTTATATTTCAATAGTATGCAGAGCCATATGGAGATACAGATTCAGAGAAGTTTGGCAGTAAATGTTTATTAATAAGTAGATGAATTTGGGGGTACCCAGGTGACACATTAGGCATCTGACTTAGTTTCAGGTCAGTTCATGATCTCAGGGTTGTGAAATCGATCCCCATGTCAGGCTCCACATTCAGCTCCAAGTCTGCTTGACACTCTCTCTTCCTCTCCTTCTCTCCCTTCCCCCATGTGCACACTTGCTCTTTCTCTCTCTAAAATAAATGTCTTTAAAAAAAATAAGTAGATTGGGATGGCAGGGTGCCTCTGTCAGTTAAGTGGCTGCCTTCAGCTAAGGTCATGATCCCACAGTGCTGTGATCCAGTCCCACATCGTGTTCTTTGCTCAGCAGGGAACCTGCTTCTCCCTCTACCTCTACCTGCAGCACCCCCTGCTTCTGCATGTGCATGCGTGCCCTCTCTCTCAATCTCTAGCAAATGAATAAATAAAATCTTAAAATAAAGTAAAATAAAATAATAAAAAAATAAGTAGATGCATTTTCTTTCTGATTGAAGTAGTAAACTGCAGCAATCTTCATTATAAAAGTACTACTGTATGCCCTATTTATATATATAATTTCTAGTGCTTCTGATGGTGTTTTACCTTTAAATTTATTTGAGAAATCAAACACAGTTTGGTATTTACATATTTTCATTGGATCCATACTAGTGTTGTCTTAGGCACCTTATTGTTTTTGTAAACAAAGTTGCCAATAGTGGAGTGAATGGCACATCCTGAAGAAGCATTTGCAATTTAAAATCATTTAATAATGAATGACAAAATATCTTTTCATGGGGATTATATTATTGTGATCATGCTGTCTCCAGCAACACAGTATTAGTTCCGATAACCTAATCAATCTCTGCTGTGAAAGTTAATATACTTAAGAGTTACAAGGATATATCCTCTTTGTGCCTTCTTTTCTTGTATTTACAAAGCACAAATCTGAAAACATAAAAGAAACTATTTATGCCAAATTGATATCTGGAAACTTCTAATGGCTTCCAACATTGCCTTTCAAAGTTGACTCGGTAGTCTTTTTTTAGTCACAAGTACTAAGTTGTATTATACTATTCATACACAGCTGTCTAGGCATCCTTTGGCCCCATAACATACCCTGGTATGAATAAGCAAATTTTGCCAAACTCTGAATTTCTCTTCAATAACTAGCTGGATGGTCTTGTGGAAACCGAATTTGTGATCTTGGTCTAATGAGCACAAGATTGTAATCCAATGAGCCAAAGAGTCTTAATCATCACTTTCCATTCTTACATGGATTTCTCTAATGCATTTACTCTAGATAGGGCTGGCCACATTGAGCTTCCTATGGAAATAATTGGCTGTTAAGAAAGGAAACACTGACTGATATGTTCCTTACATGTTTAAGACACTATTTGTAAAACTTTCGTGGAGTTTGACAAGTCTTCAAATAATAAAAATGAATCAGTTTATCATGGAGTCTCTATGTATTGACATATTAATGGTGTAAAATACACTAACAGAAATAAAAGTTATTATTCATAGTCTCATGATTTAGTTTTACCATACGAACCAAAATAATAATGGTGATGAAAAGCATACAGATCTCACAACTAGAGAAACAGTGAAAAATGAAACTGACATAAAATCACTCTACTCTTAAGATCTATAGCAGCAGTTTAAGGCAGTATTATGAGTGAGTATGGTACTTTAGATATTAAAGTATTCTAAAATGTCTTCATGATAGTGTAGGCAAACATAAAGAGGGGAAATGAAACAACAATAAGACAATGATAAAACAAGAAAAGTTATTTTCTCCACAGTCACTTGATTTTTTGTTCCCACACATGATAAAATCAAAGCATATATCTATCGAATTTTATAGAACCAAATTTTGAGTAACGTAATTGTCCAAACGTTTGAAAAGTGAATTAGGAGTTTAGGACTTCAGGGAAAATTTGGGTTGAGGAGCTAAATAATTCTAATGGGACAAAAATTTGAGTTGAGAAAATTTCACTTTAAGTTTACCCTATTCTAGAAACAAATCAAGCACTAAAAAGTCTTCTTAAAGTAATAAAGTGAAGAGACTTAGACATTTCCCAAATATGTCATAGGAATGCCCTTCATAATGTGTGAACTAAGGTCAGAGGCAAGCTCCATTTAAACTGGCTTTAGTGATATCAAAGTCAGTGTTTTCTGAAACAACTATTTTATGGGGGCGCCTGGGTGGCTCAGTGGGTTAAGGTCATGATCCCAGGGTCCTGCGATAGAGCCCCCCATCGGGCTCTCTGCTCAGCGGGGAGCCTGCTTCCTCCTCTCTCTCCGCCTGCTTCTCTGCCTACTTGTGATCTCTGTCTGTCAAATAAATAAATAAAATCTTAAAAAAGAAATGAAACAACTATTTTATGAATGAACCAACATTTTGTGCTACTGATAATGTTTCTTTCACTGCATGTGACCCAGATTCCCAAGAGAAATATCAAGAATTAAAGAGGTTTTTTTCCCAGATTATGAAGAAAATGGAACCAATTTATTTGTGCTGACCAATACTCAGATGACATCGATAATGGGGTGACCCCAGAGATAGAAGACATTTATGAAAAGTTTTGTTTGAAATCAGAGTGTAAGCAAAACAGTAAAGCTAAAGTGTGACATGTAAGTTTTATAAAGCAGTTTAGGTTATGTCAATTTATCAAAACATAAGAAAGCAAGAAAATGTGTCACACTTATACCAAATTAAGGATGTTGAGTTATGTTACTAATGTATGCAATTTTTAATTCTATTTAATCCTATCTGAAATATAAACTTTACTCCCTATAACTTAAAATGAGCATGTACATATATAATGGTTTGTTACAGTTAATTCTTCTTTTGGCTGTAATAAAATTGATTTCAAAATTTTATTGTTTTTCTGTATAGAAAGCATTTTTTTAATTTAAATTCAATTAGCCAATATAAAATACATCATTAGTTTCAGACGTAGTGTTCAATGATTCATCAGTTGGGTATAACACCCATTGTGATTTTGAAATTTCTGAAGACTGCCTAGCAGCCTGGACACCGGAGTAAACTAACTAGAGTCTCATAACTGTTTTATTGCAAATGGTACAATGTCCTCCAACTATTTAAGTCTCAGTTTCTTTTTCTGTATTGGGGAAAAGATTAAAAATACGAACAATAACAAAAACTAATTATTAGATTTTTCTATTCATTAGACAAATAATAAATTGAATGCCCACTTAGTGTCAGATATTCTTTTTTTTTCTTAAAGATTTTATTTATTTATTTGACAGACAGAGATCACAAGTAGGCAGAGAGGCAGGCAGAGAGAGAGGAAGGGAAGCAGGTTCCCTGCTGAGCAGAGAGCCTGCCCAGTGTGGGGCTCTATCCCAGGACCCTAAGATCATGACCCGAGCTTAAGGTAGAGGCTTAACCCACTGAGCCACCCAGACACCCGGGAAGTTAACTCCATTTTAAATAAAGAATGACTTACATAGTCTTGGAATTATATTTTGGGGATACAACTGATGGCAAATTGAACTTAATGATGTCTCAATGACAGGGAGAGTGAAAAATAGCACTTATTATTAGAATTCTAAATTCTTGCTCACTTGATTCTATTAACTTAATATTCTCTTTAATTGCATTTTGTCATTTATTCTTCTCAACTTTTTTTTAAAGTTTCTACATAAAGAAATACACAATTGTATAGGTATGTATTATTTTTCTGGCTGCTATAACAAACTACCACAAACTTTACAGTCTAAAACAGCAGCTTGTTATCTTACAGTTCTACAGAAGTTAGAAACCTGACTTGGGCTACACTGAGCTAGAATCAAGGTGTTTGCAAGGCTACACTCCTTCTAGAGGCTCTAGGGCAGAATCTGTTCCTTGCTTTTGTTAAAAGTTACATGTCAAATGTGTCAGAATTAAATGTGGGAAAAATACCTGATACCCTTTGAAATAGCTGGTATTGGTAGCAATTTGTACGTAATAAAATACTCACAATTTTACTTGTGTGTGTGTGTGTGTGTGTGTGTGTGAGAGAGAGAGAGAGAGAGAGAGAGTGAGTTCAGGACCATCTTGTCAGGATAGCTGGTAGATATTTCCCCATAAGTCAATGTACTTTCAGATAACGCAAAAGTCTTCTCAAAAGTAAACAGGAAATGGTAGCACTAACCATTTTAAACTCTCAATTCCACTTCTTTCTCCCTTGATTGCATTACATCCACAGAATGTAAGCCCTTCTCTTTCCTTGTCAAAACATACACCTAGGCTAGGACAATTAACACTCTTCAGCCTGTTTTCCTGCTTAACTGCAATTAACAATTCTTTTTTTTTTTTAAGATTTTATTTATTTATTTGAGAAAGAGAGAGAGAGAGTGAAAGAAAGCATGAGAGGGAAAAAGATCAGAGGAAGAAACAGACTCCCCATGGAGCTGGGACAGTACCCGTAATAGGCTCTATCCCAGAGGTTTTATGGCAGTTATATAAGTAATCATTCACTTATGAAGTTCGAAGAAACTTTTTGAATAGATTGTTTTTGGAGGGGGGAGTTACATTTGTGAGAGATATAACAGGCAAGTGTGAGACACTTCTTGCAATAATTTAAGAATGAACACTTTGGCCAATGCAGACTCTGCACTGACATTTTCTTATTTATTCAAAATTCAAGAATTTAAGAGCTTCCTATGGTAAAAAGTCATTTAAAATTTTTAGGGAAGAGAAAAGATTTCTATCACTACTGAAAACAGAGACCCAAGTCCTGTTTTCTATCACTACAGTTACACTTTTCTTTTTCTCTGACATTTTAATGAAAGTGTACAGAAAATAGTATTCAATGAAATTGCTTTGTAATGCTTAGGATTTGGGGGAAATTAAATTTTACAGGTTTCTTTATGTTTCTGTCATATTCATCTTCCTTCTTCATAATTAATTCAGACTTGCCCATAAGCTCTCTGTTATTTTGCCTCTCTTGAAAGGTTTTTGTAATGATAAAATGGAAAATTTCTCAAGGTAAGCATATGCAATTCAAAAAAAATCATCTTGGAAAATTAGCATTATATCATGTATTATTTTAAGAGTTTTCTTAGGAATGACCTTCCATTTAGAAAGAAGAGATCACGTATTAAACATTTACTGAGAAATTAAGTTTAAGCAGAGAGGAAAAGGAAAAAAAAATAAAATCTAGATTTAGACATAGAGCCTGGATTCGATGAGCATGACAATGACTAGTTATTTCAATGTCAGGTTTTTGTATCTCATATAATTTATAAATGCATATAATTAACAGAAATCAATCTGTTTTATGAAATAAAACAAAATAATTATAACAGAAAATGGAAAATTAATTATTTCACTAAAGAAGTTATTTTAAATTGGACAATCAAGTATTATATTATTATAGGGGAAACGTTATTTATTTAATGTCTATTTCTGAGTCACAAAATATTTACTTAATATCCAAATTCACCATATCTAAAAATAAACAAAAATCTACACAATATTTGATTACCTCCTAATCTTTCAAAAAAGACTTATATGTGCCTTTCTGAGATTCCTAATGCCCCAGAAGGAGAGGAGTCCTTGCAATTTGGGATGTTTTCACCTTCACTCTCATGGCACATAATAAAAAAATTTTTTTTTTTATCCCAAGTAGCTGTATACAAAGTTAGGAAGTGATAAGGCAGAAGACTGGTCCCAAATGTCATATTTTAAAATTAAAAGGTCTCCTTCAAATTTAGGTCAAAGTTTTTGTGATTTGAGTCTCTCATGGAAAATTTTACATATGATATTACAAAAAGGTTGAAGGTCTGCAATTATATCCAAAGCAAAGGTTAGCCTAAGGCTAAATTGTATTGAAATTTTTTTCTTGCATAAAGTCATGACACACTTTGTAAGTTGCATTATGGTATAATGGTGTCACATTTGGACCAAGAAATTTCAAATTGAAATCAATGGCATCTAAACTTAAAGCTAACATTTGTGTGAGTGCCTTCATTTAAAAATAAATTGTAACATCTTACCTTATTATAAAAGATGAGGAATATTGACTGAGGTCCACCAAATAGTTTTCAGATTTCAACCATAATCTAAGTAATTTTATAATTCCACTGAAAGAATGTGTCTTAAATCTTTTGTGTCCAAAATTATATGAGGCATCACCATGGGAACACAATTCTAAGGAAAAGATATTTCAGAGCTTAAGAAGTCTGAAGAGTAAATGTCAGAAAACAATAATTTTGGGATTCTTCCTTTTTGAAGAATTCCATATATTTACATGAATATTTACACATATTAAATAATAAGTTACAAATATTTGCAAAAGTACTTTTATTTATAAGTAAACTTACTTGCTTCATCCCAATAATACATATAAAATATATCTTCACTGTTGAGTACTTCTGAAATACATATAAATAAAACTTGCATTTGTATAGTGCTTTTAAATTTTCAAATAACTTTGAAATATATCACAAATATTAGAATTGTTTATCTTATATATAAAATGTTAGACATCATATACTCATGCTACCTTTGATCACATACCTGTTTGCTTGTTAAAGAGACACAAAAGCCACTTCAAAGTAGAATCTTAGTGCTTGGACCTGTACTCAATAATTTTATTTTAAGGCAAAACACAAAAGGGTTCTCTTGTAATGTAATTCTAACCCTAACAAATTCTTCAGTTCTCTAAAATGGATTATGATTATTGTCCTACATGTACAAACTTCATTCATTTCAATAAACTGACAGTCTTTGGAAGTATAAATTCATATTCATAACCTCTCAGCAGACCTTTGTTATTGCATTTTTTTAAGATTTTATTTATTTATTTACAGAGAGAGAGAGATCACAAGTAGGCAGAGACAGGCAGAGAGAGGAAGGGAAGCAGGCTCCCTGCTGAGCAGAGAGCCTGATGCAGGGCTTGATTCCAGGACCCTGGGATCATGACCTGAGCTGAAGGCAGAGGCTTTAACCCACTGAGCCACCTAGGCTTCCCTGTTACTGTATTTAAAAAAAAAAAAAAAAAAAAAAAAACTTTGTTTTATAGTAATGGAGAAATTTATACTGAAGTACCCTGGGAATTGCATTAATACAAAAACCTAAAATACAGATTAATTCACTTGAACACACCTTAAGTATAGAATAATATAACGTTTACATATCAGTGTAGGGAAAACATATTTTCTAAAATTGTAAGAATCTAGCAGAATGACTTTCTAATTTTTTTTTTAAGATTTATTGATCCATTTGACACACAGAGAGAGATCACAAGTAGGCAGAGAGGCAGGCAGAGAGAGAGGGGGAAGCAGGATCCCTGCCAAGCAGAGAGCCTGATGTGAGGCTAGATCCCAGGACCCCGAGACCATGACCTGAACCAAAGGCAGAGGCCTAACCCTCTCAGCCACCCAGGCGCCCCCTTGCTAAATTTCTTTTAGTGAATATGTGTTAATAAGAACATAAACAAAGGACTTACATTATGCAATCTTTACCTATTTAGAATTTTAATACTTTTAGAAAGTGTTCAGCACAGTTCTACTAAATTTTTTGTTTGTAAAAATACCATTGGACCGGGGCACCTGGGTGGCTCAGTGGTTTGGGCTGCTGCCTTTGGCTCGGGTCATGATCTCAGGGTCCTGGGATTGAGACCCGCATCGGGCTCCCTGCTCCGCAGGAAGCCTGCTTCCCTCTCTCTCTCTCTCTGCCTGCCTCTCTGCCTACTTGTGATCTCCGTCTTTCAAATAAATAAATAAAATCTTAAAAAAAAAAAAATACCATTGGATGGGCATTATATTTTTGTTAACAGCAATATATAAAGACTATTATGTCAAAGTACATGCTTTTAGTCATGTCACTTAATATTCACAGACACTTTAATTCTTTAGATTTTGAAATAGTATCCTTTCCTTGGAAATGCTAAGTGAACTCTATTAAGATAAAATGAAAAAAAAAAATCTCTGATAGTCCTCTAGGTAGACATGATTCTCAGATTATTTCTTCTCTCTCTCAAATAAGTAAATACAAACTTTGGGGCTCCTGGGTGGCTCAGTGGATTAAAGCCTCTGCCTTCAGCTCAGGTCATGATCCCAGGTCCTGGGATGGAGCCCAGCATCTGGCTCTCTGCTCAGCAGGGAGCCTGCTTCCCACCCACCCCCCATCTGCCTCTCTGCCTACTTGTGATTTCTGTGTGTCAAATAAATAAATAAAATCTTTTAAAAAAATAATAAATAAATAAATAAATACAATCTTTAAAAAATAAAATTAAAAAATTAGTAAACTAGAAAAACACGTTAATTAAAGCAACAAGAATGTTAAATGAGAGAGGCTATTACATGAGAACTCTTCAGTCTAGCAGGATACAGAGGAGAGAAATTTCAGATGACTCTACATGGAAAAATAGCAACAAGTAAAGCCATAGTATGAACCTGGGTTTGGCTTTTCGAATATCTGACCTCGAAACCTAAAATAATGTTTTGAATGAGATGTTACAAAAGAAAAACAAAATAAAACTGATTTGTGTGTGTGTGTGTGTAAAGCAACTTTTTTTTTGAGGAATATGTTTCTTATGCTTAGGAGAATAATGTGAAACATTCTTTGTGTTTTAACTCAGGTTGCACATTGTCTTTGGTGAAATCACAGATTTTTCAAAACACGCTCAATTTATATTGTTTTTATTTTTCACTGGGCAAATCTACTATAAAACATTCATAGGAAAAGTAGATGAGATTAAATCAAACAACCTATTTATAACACATAAATTATCATGATTTGTTGATTTTAAAAAATTGAAGATTTTATTTATTTATTTGACAGACAGAGATTACAAGTAAGTGGAGAGGCAGGCAGAAAGAGAGGAAGAAGCAGGATCCCTGCTGAGCAGAGAGCCCAGTACCATGGGGATGCAGGGCTTGATCCTAGGACACTGAGACCATGACAGAGACCTTAACCCACTGAGCCACCCAGGTGCCCCATGATTTGTTGATTTAGAAAAGTTATTGCACCCTGGGGATAAAAATACATGTTTATTAAAAAAAATAATAATAATAAATAAATAAATAAATCAAAAATCAATCAATCAATAAAATATTTTTATTTGTGTAGCTCAAAAAAAAAAAGAAAAGTTATTGCATTCGTATTAGTTTCTTGTTTATAAAACGTAAAAGATTAAGCAAGGCTTAATTTGAAAGAGTCAAATGAAATGAATACTTCCTATAATTATTCACATCACACATTTATTCAATAAATGTTTGAGAGCTTACTATGTATAACATACTACAATTCTTTAGGGAAATGAAGATCACAACTCAGTCCCCTTAAGAATTCTTAATGAGAAATTTTGTGTTCTTCAATTACTAAACACTTTTCTTTAATCTGAATGATCTGGAAAAAAAATGCCTCCAGTCTTGACTTTACATTGCTTATGTAGAGACAGTTTCTGTGTCCTGTGTTTTTCTAAAAGTCTAAATTCCTCCCTGGTAGTATTTCGGCATCTAGGGCAGCAAATCTCTTCAGTTCACAAGGGAACACTTGGAATGTTATTGCTGCAGTTCATTAAGTATTACCCTATTGGTTTGGAGTTAATAGGCTTTCTAAGCGCCTAAGTCACTACCACTGAGGAACTCTGCCCATAGAAACGTTTACACATGGATAATGAGGTTGACTGTTAAAAGGTCAGTTTGTCTTCTGATCACAGGTAAAAAGGAACAACTAAGCATTGGTTCGAAGGAACAAATTGTGGATTTTTAACTTGTCATTTGAGGAGTGGAACTGTTTTGATTCATTCAGGACTGTACAGATAATAGGAATGTTAATAATAAGAATAAAAGGAATAATATAAATATTGACTGTTTGCAAATTTATTATTTACATTTGTTATCAAAGTATATTGTATTAAAAGTCACTGTTATTGAAATAGGTTAAAATATGTTAACGGCTGGTAAAATCTACGCTATTTTAACTCTTGTTAATGTTTATCCTAAAATATTGGGTTATATGGTAAACAAAAGCTAAGCTAAAGGTGGCTTTAATACTATGTAAACACAGTTCTCTACCTAGTTTTTTTTTTTTTTTTTTTTTTTTTTAAAGATTTTATTTATTCATTTGACAGAGAGAGATCACAAGTAGGCAGAGAGGCAGGCAGAGAGAGAGAGGAGGAAGCAGGCTCCCTGCCGAGCAGAGAGCCCGATGTGGGACTCGATCCCAGGACTCTGAGATCATGACCCGAGCCGAAGGCAGCGGCTTAACCCACTGAGCCACCCAGGCGCCCCCTCTACCTAGTTTTTTATGAAAGAGTACAGAAGGAAGGATGGAGAGAAAATACATAATATTGCTTTGCTTGCCTAATAACAGGCAGAAATTATTATTTGAATTGAAACTTTTTTTAAAAAGTTTAAATCAAAACAAAATGCTCATATTTGGTTTTTGAAGTATAATATTGCATAAGGTTTCTTATAAAATATACTTCAAAATATTTACTTTAGAGAGAAGCTCGAAAAGGTTGCCTCTCCGTAATTACTATCACCCATCTACTTATCCATTTGCTCATTCAGTCAACAAATATTTATTAAACATCTACTATATGCCAGAAAGTATTTTTGTTTTATTAATATTAGAGATGTAGTTGTGATCTTGAAAGACAGTTTCCTGCTATCTTGCTACCTACATCCTAATGGAGAACCTGAGAAGCAAAATGATATGAAAGCACGAGTGAATAATTAATGAACAAAGTTGGAGGAAACAAAGTAATATGATAAAGAATCATGGCATGTTAATAGTGAATCGGAAGGGAGGGTCTCTGAGAAGGTGATGTTTTCACTGGACTTAACGATGAATAGGAGGTAACTATACTCAAATCTAAGGCAAGGACATAGTAGGCAGTTAGGCTTAGTAAGTCCAAAGACCTTCAATTAAAACAAGCTTGGGGCTTCTCAGAAACAAAACAAAGAGAAGTCTAGTTTGAACATAGGAAAGAGAGCAGGCCAGTGTCCTAAGAATGGAGGTTACCAATAGGCATAAAGTTACAGTTATGCAAGAAGAATTAACTCTAGGTATCTGCTGCAAAACACTGTACTGTAGTCAAAATAATGTGTTGTATACTTAAAATTTTGTGAAAAGGTAAGTCTCATAGTAAATGTTCTTACCACAATAAAATTAAATTAACTTGGGGGAAAAAAAAAAAAAGGTTGAAAAGTAAGGCAACTCCTGCAGAGTCCTG
Source organism: Mustela nivalis (assembly GCF_964662115.1). Classification (NCBI taxonomy): domain Eukaryota; kingdom Metazoa; phylum Chordata; class Mammalia; order Carnivora; family Mustelidae; genus Mustela; species Mustela nivalis. The sequence goes on from NC_139020.1 coordinate 87,228,101, forward strand.
AAAGTCAAGGTAAAGAGTCTGGATGATACTTAAATGCAATAGGAATCACTTGAAGATTTTAACTTGGAAGTGACATAATTTGGTTAGAATTTTTAATAAACCTTTCTGACTGCTGGGGAATGGATTACAAGGGAAAGATGGATAGAAGCCAAAATACTAAAGACAAGAGTCAAAGAGATCATTTAGGACTTTAGCTCAACCACCTGTGACCATTTCCTGAAATAATCAATATTTAAATAGCTGCCTTGATTGAGTTTGAATGCTAACACTATCAAATTTGGAGCAATTACTTTGAAAAATAATATAAAGAGGACAAATAAAGGAGTTCAGTGGCAATGGAAGCTTAAAATCATGTAATAATAATCACTTTTGCACTTTTACCAGCGTAAAATCTTAAAGATTTAAGTGGTAAGCCCCAAACACATTTTTTTTAAATTCTATCTTTAAAAATTAATATATTGTGGATGCAAAATCCAAATTCAGAACACCCTAATCTAATATATCTTTAACTGCTTGGATGGAATTTATTCAAGAATAAAGTTTGGCTTCAAATATTCCATAAAGAAATAATGGTTCCTAATATCTAATGATATATCACTTGATCTCTGAGGATTTCATGCTTCTAAAAGTTTTACAGGAAAATTACCAGCTGGGAACTAATGCCCTTCAAAGGACATATTCTGATCGTCAGAAGGCACTCAACTTTTGTGCTGAACCAACCTCATTTAAAATATTCTCTTCCTAGGAGGTGTCCAAAAACAGCTTTGGAAATAAAGAGTACGGTTGTCAACTTACCCAGGTTAATTTTCAAAATACTCAACATTTGAGAAATATTGTTCTGATTCACATTGAACTTTTTAAAAAAAGGCTATTTAATTATTTGAACAAACTGGAAATACTGTATTTCATCAGCTTTGTAATGAAACCTAATTTCACTTGGCAGTTCTACAATGCAATTTTGCCACTTCCTTTTTTCCCCCCCAAAGATAATTTCTTCCATCTTAAAGCTAAAAGTTCAAAATTTGAATAAATTTGCACTTTGACAATAGGAATTCTTTTTAATTTCCCCCCAGCTTCTAAAGACCCAGACCACTAACTTTTCATGATGTACCTCTTCACATCAAAGTGGCAAATTATTCAAATGTGATTCAATCTGAAAGCAGGAGTTATTTTGTTAATGAGGTTTATTGAAATTGCAGTTTTAAGATTGTTACAAATATTAATATGTTTCAAATCAGACTGTTCATTTTAGCTTGAAATCATAAATGTGGCATTATTGTCATTTATGCAGGGAACCAACTAGTATAGTTAGGGTGTACACCCAATCTTTCAAAGCTAGCCCACAATATGACCAGTCTTCACCCAAAGGCTAATGTTTAAGAAGTTCACTGTATATAGCATTCTCTTCCTAGGTATCGGAGACCATGCCTGGCCTGGCCATCCTTCTGCTTGCATAGAAAGGCTAATTAGATAGAGCTTCATGGAGAAGAGGGAAAGAAGAAGAAAAAATAATCTAGAAGGTGTGGTAGTAACCATAGAAACCCAAGTTACAAGTAGTAGTATCCCTAAGAGAAAGAGGTACCAAACAAAAATGAATTCAAGCCCATTTCACTATTTCTAACCTTTATATAGCATACTGCTGAGGTTGGGATAATGTTTGGATAGCCCTCATGCTTTCATCTGCCTGGGTGAATTTTCTATTCTTCGATTTTAATTCATTCAATTTAAGGTCTTATGCCTTGTTAAAATGAAAAAAAAAAAAAAAAACACAGGGATGGTTGGCCACCAATAATTTTTTTCCATAGAATTTCTGTTAAATAGTTACTTTCCTACAGATGCTTACAAGGGGAGACAAGCAGACATAAATTTGAACCTCTGTTCTTATTCTTACTAACTATAGCATCCTATAGGATTGATCTTTAGCTGAGTTTAAGTTTCATGATATACATCAGAGACAGAATATTCATTTATAGAATGAATCAAACAATTAAATGTTATCATACAGAAGATCCAGAAGAACTCGTTTAACATAGTAGATGGTCAACATATATTAGTTGAGTTTGTTTGACGAATGCTGGTAATATTTAAGAGCATGGAGCTCTGGGAAGAGGCCTTTAGAGGGCATATGAAGTGAGCATGACGAAACCAGGTGGAGTCTATGGATTATATAATACAAATACAGAAGTCCATGACATGAGCATTATAGCACAAAGAAGATGAAAAGTATTGCATAAATTCAGTTCAAATTTTGTCTTGGGGCCATGGAAAAAATTAATATTAGACAAGAAAAGACAGACTTTCTTTGTTTTGTTTAAATTGAAGCCTGGCCCATAATTATTGGAGCCATCTCCTAATTTTAGAGGTTGTACAAGTATTTTGGAGGCTTAAATTTTGGTCTGCAAATAGGAAATTACTTTCAGTATTCATTCTGTTGAGTGATGATGTCCTCTTTTGTCTGAGATCCCTTGGTGCCTTGAATAGCAGCAACGCAGCCTCTATGCTATCCTTGAAGCTTGAGATATTTGTTTTCTATTACTGACATAACAAAGCATCACAAATGAAACTCAAAATAATGTGTATGTATTGTCTCACAATTCTGTAGGTCAGCACTCCAGTTTGGCTTGGCTGGTTTTCTTACTCCAAGTTTCAAAAGACTGAAAATATAGGGCATCAGTAGGCTAGACTTCCAGAATGTTCAGTAATAGCATGTCCAAACACATTCAGGCTATTGGCAAAATCCAGCACTCTGTGGTTGTAAGACTGAGGGCTGGTTTCCTTGCTGGCTATCGGCAGGTGGATCCCCTTAGCTCCTAGGGCAGTTTCTCAGGTACTTGAACACAGCCCTGAATCTTAAAGCCAACTAAGTTTGGCTTTGTTCTTTTTTCTTTTAAGGTCTCACTAGATAGGACTCATCCAGTTAACCCAGAAACAATTCCCTATTTTAAGATAGGTACCTTAATTACATCTGCAAAGTCAAAGTTAAAAAAAAAAAAAATTACGTCTGCAAAGTCACTTTATAGCAGTACCTGAAAGAGTCATTTGGTTGTTAAGTAACCAGGGAACAAGAATTTTCCTGGACATCTTTAGAATTCTTCCTATCACATATGAATACCTTGAATGAGGTTGGGAACGTTTCTGTCTAGGGTTTACTTAACCCACTCACCTGCACAACTAGTTGATTTTGCCCTCCTCAGGAGCTCTTCAAGATCAAAGTCTCTGATATTCTGCTAACCATCAACTTCTTTATTCTCCCCAGTCTGTAGAAATCTATCCCTTCTCTCTTCTTTTCTTTCCTCTCTGGCTTACTAGGCATAATCTTTTCATTTTGATAAGGCTACTATAATCACTATTAGTGATGTATCTTTAGTTAGTTTGTGTTTTATATCTTCTTAAACCCTATACCAACCATTCCCTTGAGACATGAAAATACAAAATTTCTGGCTCTAGTCCTATAATAAGAAATTATAAATAGAACCAATACAAGTTAATATGGCATTATCAATTTATATTGAAATTGATTTGAAGTGATTGTTATATTGACAGCATGTTAATAGTTAAAGAAATACGTGGCATAACTAGGATCAACAAAACAGGTACATTCAAAAAGTTAATGGTAAGATTAGGGAAGAGTTAGGTGCCTGTTTTAGCTTACTATAGCTACCATAATAAAGTATCACAGACTGAGTGGCTTAAAAAAAAGAAATTCGGGGTGCCTGGGTGGCTAAGTAGCGTCTGCCTTTGGGTGGTGTCATGATCCCAGGGTTCTGGGATTAAGCCCAGCAAAGGGCTCCCTGTTCAGTGGGAAGCCTGCTTCTCCCTCTCCCACTCCCCTTGCTTGTGTTCCCTCTATCACTGTGTCTCTGTCAAATAAATAAAGAAAATCTTGAAAAAAAAAAAAAAAGAAGTTCATCAACTCCTAGTTCAAGAGGCTAGAAATCTGAGATAAATTCTCTCGAAGGCACTACAGAAAGATCTGTTGCAAGCCTTTCTTCTAGCCATGTGGTAGCTCCTTGGCTATACCTTCAGATGGTGTTCTCCCTGCATGACTGTCAGTCTCTGCAGCCAAATTGCCCCTTTCTGTAAGAACACGGGTCATACTGGACTAAGGCTTACCTTCATGACCTTATTTCAGCTTGCTTATCTCTGTAATGACCTTTTTTCAAAATGAGGTCTATTCTAAGGTATTGAGGGTTAGAACGCAAACATATCTTTATCTAGGGGGATTAAAATTCAACCCTTAACAGTGGCTTTCTTTACACTTAACACAATATGCTATTATTTACATATTTGCTTTTATATCACTCTAGGTATTTCACAGAGAGTATGTGTTCGCAGATGAAAAAATTGAGCTTTCTTTTTTTTTTTTTTAATTTATTTTTTATTTTCAGCATAACAGTATTCATTATTTTTCACCACACCCAGTGCTCCATGCAATTCGTGCCCTTTATAATACCCACCACCTAGTACCCCAACCTCCCACCCCCCACCCCTTCAAAACCCTCAGATTGTTTTTCAGAGTCCATAGTCTCTCATGGTTCACCTCCCCTTCCAATTTCCCCCAACTCCCTTCTCCTCTCTAACTCCCCATGTCCTCCATGCTATTTGTTATGCTCCACAAATAAGTGAAACCATATGATAATTGACTCTCTCTGCTTGACTTATTTCACTCAGCATAATAATCTCTTCCAGTCCCGTCCATGTTGCTACAAAAGTTGGGTATTGGTCCTTTCTTTTTTTTTTTTTTTTTTTTTTTTTTTTTAATAAACATATATTTTTATCCCCAGGGGTACAGGTCTGTGAATCACCAGGTTTACACACTTCACAGCACTCACCAAAGTACATACCCTCCCCAATGTCCATAATCCCACCCCCTTCTCCCAAACCCCCTCCCCCCAGCAACCCTCAGTTTGTTTTGTGAGATTAAGAGTCACTTATGGTTTGTCTCCCTCCCAATCCCATCTTGTTTCATTTATTCTTCTCCTACCCACTTAAGCCTCCATGTTGCATCACCACTTCCTCATATCAGGGAGATCATATGATAGTTGTCTTTCTCTGCTTGACTTATTTCGCTAAGCATGATACGCTCTAGTTCCATCCATGTTGTCGCAAATGGCAAGATTTCATTTCTTTTGATGGCTGCATAGTATTCCATTGTGTATATATACCACATCTTCTTGATCCATTCATCTGTGGATGGACATCTAGGTTCTTTCCATAGTTTGGCTATTGTGGACATGGCTGCTATAAACATTCGGGTGCATGTGCCCCTTTGGATCACTACATTTGTATCTTTAGGGTAAATACCCAATAGTGCAATTGCTGGGTCATAGGGCAGTTCTATTTTCAACATTCTGAGGAACCTCCATGCTGTTTTCCAGAGTGGCTGCACCAGCTTGCATTCCCACCAACAGTGTAGGAGGGTTCCCCTTTCTCCACATCCTCGCCAGCATCTGTCATTTCCTGACTTGTTGATTTTAGCCATTCTGACTGGTGTGAGGTGATATCTCATTGTGGTTTTGATTTGTATTTCCCTGATGCCGAGTGATATGGAGCACTTTTTCATGTGTCTGTTGGCCATCTGGATGTCTTCTTTGCAGAAATGTCTGTTCATGTCCTCTGCCCATTTCTTGATTGGATTATTTGTTCTTTGGGTGTTGAGTTTGCTAAGTTCTTTATAGATTCTGGACACTAGTCCTTTATCTGATATGTCGTTTGCAAATATCTTCTCCCATTCTGTCAGTTGTCTTTTGATTTTGTTAACTGTTTCCTTTGCTGTGCAAAAGCTTTTGATCTTGATGAAATCCCAATAGTTCATTTTTTCCCTTGCTTCCCTTGCCTTTTGCGTTGTTCCTAGGAAGATGTTGCTGCGGCAGAGGTCGAAGAGGTTGCTGCCTGTGTTCTCCTCAAGGATTTTGATGGATTCCTTTCGCACATTGAGGTCCTTCATCCATTTTGAGTCTATTTTTGTGTGTGGTGTAAGGAAATGGTCCAATTTCATTTTTCTGCATGTGGCTGTCCAATTTTCCCAGCACCATTTATTGAAGAGGCTGTCTTTTTTCCATTGGACATTCTTTCCTGCTTTGTCGAAGATGAGTTGACCATAGATTTGAGGGTCTATTTCTGGGCTCTCTATTCTGTTCCATTGATCTATGTGTCTGTTTTTGTGCCAGTACCATGCTGTCTTGATGATGACAGCTTTGTAATAGAGCTTGAAGTCCGGAATTGTGATGCCACCAACGTTGGCTTTCTTTTTCAATATCCCTTTGGCTATTCGAGGTCTTTTCTGGTTCCATATAAATTTTAGCATTATTTGTTCCATTTCTTTGAAAAAGATGGATGGTACTTTGATAGGAATTGCATTAAATGTGTAGATTGCTTTAGGTAGCATAGACATTTTCACAATATTTATTCTTCCAATCCAGGAGCATGGAACATTTTTCCATTTCTTTGTGTCTTCCTCAATTTCTTTCATGAGTACTTTATAGTTTTCTGAGTATAGATTCTGTGTCTCTTTGGTTAGGTTTATTCCTAGGTATCTTATGGTTTTGGATGCAATTGTAAATGGGATTGACTCCTTAATATCTCTTTCTTCTGTCTTGCTGATGGTGTAGAGAAATGCAACTGATTTCTGTGCATTGATTTTATATCCTGACACTTTACTGAATTCCTGTATAAGTTCTAGCAGTTTTGGAGTGGAGTCTTTTGGGTTTTCCACATATAGAGCTTTCTTTTAAGTTCTGCTCCTTACCTACAGGAGTCAAGCTATCTTACTGTTGGGAGTAAGGTAGGAATGGAGAGACAATTTGAGGAAGGCTGGGCATAAAGCAGTCTAATGGCAAGCTCCTGGCTTGCTCTCCCTGACAACATTCTTCTGGGATGATAAGACAACTCAATAACATTGTCCTACTATTGCAGATTGGAGGGGAGCCCAGAGAGAGCTGGCAGCCAAAATAAATATTCATACCAAGTTCCCTATAAGAAGGGATAGTAATGGGGTCTCCTTTATTTGTGTGCGTGATGGCCTTAGAATAAGTAAAAGTCTCACTGATTAGAATGATGGTTTTCTCTTCAAAGCAAAGTGAAATAATTATAAAAATAATTTCTGTGACAGACATTTTTGAGAGGCAGTGAATAGAACTTGCTTTCATGAGACTCAGGTAAATCCGCTGTGGGTAGAAAAGTGAACTGCTCCCGGCTGCTTGCTCCTGGCTAAATGGAAGGTGCTAACTGTCCCAGATTTTGAATCCAAATGTTCTGAATGCAATAACTCTACAATCCCCACTGGTACTCCTTCCATCATCACTCATCTCCTACTTAGAGTACTGAGAATATGTGTTTATTGTCCTTCTTTCCTCCAAATGTATTCCTCCTGAAAATGATATACAGGGAAGTCAGAATAAGCTGCTCAAAACACAGGCATGAGCACCTCTCAACCTCATAATCATTTTTTAGTAAGTAGTCATAGACCTACCATTTTGCAACCTTGTTCATATCACTCTTCTCTCTAGAATACTCTACTTCCTTTTCTGTTAACATACATCTATGCAATATTAAAAATTCAACTCAAAAGCCAGCTCTTTTCTTTGAATTCCATAGACAAATTTAAGAATTCACTTCTCAGATGTTGCCAGAAAACCACTTAATTGTTAACAATACCTTGGCTAAGCTAGACAGGAACTTGGATTAGAGAGGCATGTGGGTTTACATGGTGTCTAGGAACCATTTGGGAGCTGATTCAAATCTAACCCACAGTTGGAGCTTAGAAATGCATATACCTACCTAATTTATTTGAAGAACACAAGGAGCAAAAAAAAGTGACTCTGTGTGTGTGTGTGTGTGTTTCCCTCCATGGTGCATATTGCACATTGCTATAAGTAAAAGAAAGTCAGTTCTATTTGTAAAGTAGCACAAAGTTCCTTCAAGTGACCTTATCCCCCCTATCAAAATGTCTGGTGCTTACAATTTCTTGTGTTGGAATTGCTTTGCCAAAACTTTGTCTCCAGAAAATCCTTTGGAAGAAATACAAGTTTTATGAAGAAATTCTACATCTGCAGTTTCTCTTATATGTGTCCCCTCCTTTACGTTCTTCCTGCCACTATGGATGCTAACTAAAGCTTTATTCGTATCCTACTGATGGTTTCCAGACTCCATCAAACAGATTAAATGTCAACAATACCGTCAGAGCCATTATTTTAAAACTCTCATGAATGTGTCAATCTTATGCTTAGGACAACACATGTCTCCCAATTGCCTACTGAATAAAACCTAAACCTGTTTTCAACTTACAGCTGTAGGACCTACATTGGAACCATACCGAATAGTTACTCTTTTTCAGTCTTGCTCTGTAATTCTCAAAGGATACTTCAAAAACATGTGGAAGCCGTGCTTATTGGTCAGATTACTGTTCCCCACGGCTAGAGTTTCTCATTCAGTAGGTCTGGAGGGGGCCTAAGAATTTGCATTCTCAACAATTTACTATATACTGTTGATGTTTCTGATCCTGGGGGCACAATTTGAGAATAGTTTCTTTAAACATTTATGTCTCCATGTTCCTTGCTGCTTCCATTACCTAGCCTCGCTTTTTTATCTACTTTTTAATTTTTTTAAATGTCAAATGGCACTTCCCTGAAAAAAGAAACTCCAATTGTTTCCAAATAAATTTTTTTCCTTTGTTTCCATAACCAATAAATCTTTTTCTCCTAAAACACTTTGATACGTACCTTGATCATAATAATCATTTGCTCATATTCCAATTATTTGTTTACATGTAACTACTGCATCTTACTAGATTTGAACTTCTCTTCTAGGCAACTAAATCCCTAGAGTATGTCCTGCATCTTGCACAAAGCAGGTATACCCTATAGATTCATTAAGTGTATGGTTAAATAATTTGGTGGGAGACTAAATGAGAGAGAGAGAAAGGGAGAACCAGAGTGAGAGAAAGAGATATCATACTAGTACTGTAGCATCGATTAGGATGGGTTAATTTAGCAAAACTGCTTAGTAGAGAATGAAAAAATTGAAGGAAAAATCCATCTGATTTTGGAACAAGATAGAAGAATAATTCTGAAACAAAAAAGGTTTTAGGTAGAGATGGCCTGAGTAATCCCTGACATATAGAAGTCAGAAAGATAGTGATAGAATCTGAGTCCACTAGGACAATTAAAAAGAGGGTAAAGAAGGGTGCCTGGATGGTGCAGTCAGTTAAAAAAAACATGCAACTGTGTCCAACTCTTGGTTTAGCACAGATCATGTTCTCAAGGTGCTGAGATTGAACCTTGCATTGGGCTCCGCCGCTGGAGATTCTCTCTCCCTCTCCTTATGCCCCTTTTGCTCATGCTCTCTCTCTTTTTTCTTAAATAAATAAATAAATAGAAAATACATAAATAAAATATAGATAGATGGTAGATAAAAAGAGGGTGATAAAAAGAGGGTTAGAAAATAAGTAAAGATGCACCTTGCACTACTTCTAAATAACAGGTACCTGCAGAGAGTTAAGCAGTCTGTGCAAATATTGTTAAGTTAGTCAGATTCTCCCCAGATCTGAGTTCCCAGATCTTCTTATTGCAAGTTGAACTACCCCTACTATACTTTTTCATTATGTACCCAGCTCTCACCATCAATATCCATTGCTCCAGATTCAATGTGAGACTTCAAACAGACTAACTTGAATGACCCAGCCGTGAAAGTGAAAGTGATCCTTACTTGAACTATTTTCTAGGCTTACCATGCATAGTAGATAGGCAAATTTGCAGAATTTGAAAACTGATCATTTAGGGAAAACTACTTTGGAAAAGAAAAATATATTTTTTTATCTTAAAGTTAAACTTGGAATAATTGGTTGCTTATGATTTACAGTTAGAATGTTTATCAATAAATTATTAAGAAATATTATCCTTGCAAAATATAATTGTGTTACATCAAATGATGTGGTACAAAAACAATCATTGTGTTTTTCTCAGTCAGTGTTGTCAGTTATTCTAATGTTTTTCTTCATTCATCTCTAATGATACAATAAAGCTGAAGCCAATGATACAATAAAATTGTGGAGAACGTATTCCACTGCCAGCAGCATTTTTTACTTGATCACTGGACTTAGACAATCTTTTAAACATTTTTAAATAAAATTGTAGATTTCTTTTGCACCTACTAATTCCAGAATGGATCAGTTCAGCAATAGCTAGTCACTTTAAATTTCCTAAGAATCACAGCCAAAATCTAGGTCATTGTCTGAGCTTAAGTTTTAAAAATAGAAAAAGCTAAAAAAAATCAAAATCAGAACACAATTCTGCCCCAAAACACCAGTTTCTATAAAGGGTCTTCTCTCTTATTTAAACAGAATTCTTTCTTGACTGTATCAGGATAAAAGATAAAACCTGTTTTCCCCACTTTCAATGCAAAGAGTTAATGTCTTCAAACATAATTTATTGTTTATTTTAAGAGAGAAAGATATCTGACAAACAAATGTAACTGCAGTATTTCGGGTGCATGCAAGTGTGTGGGCTAAGGGAAAGTAATGACATTTCTGAAACTCCTTTAGACGTTACAAATCAAAGTGGATTCAGGAAAACAGTGAGTGTGAAGTCTATTCTCTACATATATTTCCTGTGTGAATTTGAGAAATCTTAAATTTTCTGCACATCCATTTCTTCATCCATGAGATGGGATTAAAAATGCCTACTTTGCCTGTCTCATTTGTGGAAATAATAATGTAAGTAATGCATCTGACAAAAATATTAAGAAGAAATTTTATAATCACTATTATTGTAGTTGTTGTTATAATACACCTTTTTTTTTTTTTTGTGACTCCTCTAGTATTTCTGCTAAGCCCAGCACCAAAAAGGTTAATTGGAGTTCTTCTTAATCATGCTATCTATTAGCTAATGCTTGACTTGAGAGACTTGAGCGTAAGAACTGCAAAAAAGAACATAAGCCATATGAGATATCAGCTATTTTAAAAGTGCCAATGGTCAGTTTCCAAATTCAAGGGTCCAGTTGTTTGGTAATTTCTAAAGATGGAGAGAACTGGATGGAAATAATGTCTTAGCAGTAATCAGAAATCAGAGCTATCACTAAGCTGTATCTATTTTAGGGCACATGCATGAAGACAATAATTGGGGGACCTCTATCTTGTTAAGCCAACCAACAAGCAAAGAAAGAATGTAGCTGAGTGAGACTTGCAAACATTTAAACTCATCATGTGTTTTACACATTCCAGAAATTTCCCCTTCCTAGCTTAACTCTTTTGGATATACATTTGATATTTATTTACGCCTGAATTTATTTGGCTGAAAATAATTTCTGGAAAAAATGGTAAAAATTTAACTATGATATAGGTTGCCATGAGACATATCCATAGATACAATTTTTCCTTTTTCTTCTTTATTAGCTTCATTTTCATATAAATAAAGTACTTGCTGAAATAGCAGCAAAGTTAGAATGAGCATATAAGGAATACCACTGCATCCTTTTAGATCTCACCTACACTATCAGAATAGTGAGTTAGGACACTAACAGGAGCTGCTTGCTTGGGTTCACTAACCAATTAGGCATACCATTATAATTTGGCTTCTATGTTCCTTTAATTAGTTGGAAGAGATTCTTACAATAACAATTATATTTTTTTTTTCTTTTTTTCTTTTCTTTTTTTTTTTAATTTTGAAGAGAATGGAACTCAAATATTCAACACATATTAACTGGACTTTGCTATAGCTATTACGTAAATCATCTTTTACTCTCTAAATAAACATGATGAATGGGATTTTCATTATTTGTACATGGTAGGCTCCTGGATGAAAATACAGGGTCAATAGTGTATAAAACAAGAAAGAACAGTAGTAATTTTGTTTTATTTATTTATTTTTCTATCTATCTATCTATTTTTAGATTTTTTTAGATTTTTAAATTTTTATTTATTTGACAGACAGAAATCACAAGTAGGCAGAGAGGCAGGCAGAGAAAGAGGAGGAAGCAGGCTCCCCACTGAGCAGAGAGCCCAATGTGGGGCTTGATGCAGGCCCCCATCCTAGGACCCCGGGATCATGATTTGAGTTGAAGGCAGAAGGTTTAACCCACTGAGCCACCCAGGTGGCCCAATTTTGATTTATTTTTATTTAGTTATCTGATAGGTATTTTGCCTAAGGTTTGGACACATTTTTTTAATTATTAAAATGTGCCTTTTAATTAAAATGTGATTTTTAAATCACATTTAGCTAAATTCATGATGATTTTTTTTAATTTTTAAAGATTTCGTTTATTTATTTGACGGACAGATAGAGAGCACAACTGGGCAGAGCTTCAGGCAGAGGGAGAGGGAGAAGCAGACTTCGCGACAAGCAGGGAGCCTGATGTGGGACTTGGCACTGGGATCATGACCTGAGCCAAAGGTGGATGCTTAATTGACTGAGCCACGCAAGTACCCCCAATTCATAAGGATTTCAATCCAGACAAAAAAACCACTCCTTTGTAACAGCAGTATCAACAAATCCCTCTAATTTAATTGCTCCATTCTCTGTTTCTAATGATATAACTCAGAGTAATTCTAAAATGGGAAAAGTAATTTGGTCTATAGGAATGAGGGGATTAAGAAAACAGATTTTTTTTTAAATTTTGCTTTCCATATGGCAGTCCTTTACATTTTAAAGCTATTTCTAAAATAGCTATTTTTTTCTGTCCCAGGAAAAATCAGTCTTACAAACTATCTCCTTGACTTTTTCTCTTAAACAAAAAAAGGCTTTATTGAGATATATTTTACATACCACAAACTTCAAATATTTAAAGTACATTTATGCAGTTGTTCAACCATTACCATTAAAAACTCAATAATATATGATTATGAGTACTGTTCCATGAAATCCTAGGTCTTTTTTAAAAGCTAAGAGAATAAAGGAGAGCAAATATATATTTACAGAGTTTATATGCTAATCTTTGTATTTACCATTTCAGGTTTTCTTCATTTTTTTCCCCCTATGGACTTGATTTACCATGTAATGTTATTTCCTTATTCCAATGTAGCCTCATTCTCATCTTCTCTTGTTGTTAAGAATAGCACAGTTTTATAATATATAGGTCCAACAATACAATCTCATAGCTACTTTTTATGTAATTAATTTCTAAATCACATAGGAGAAGAAGGAGAAGAAATACATAATTTTACCGTGCTTCATATATCACCTATATAATTGCCTTTATCAATTTTTGGTATTTCTTGTGGATTTGAATTAGTCATTGCTGTCACTATTTTTACTGCCTGAATAATTTGTTAGGTGTATTTGTTAATACACATGTATAACACCAAAAAATACCTTGAGACTTTTCATCTAGAGTGTCCTTATTTCATTTTCATTTTTGAAGAAAGATTTGTTGGACATATTTTCTTGGTTAACAGGGTTTTTTTGGTTGGTTGGTTGTTTTTGTTTGTTTGTTTCAGCACTTTGAAAATGGCATTCTGATGCCTTTTTACATTCATCGTTTATAATTACAAACCATGTCTTTATTCTATTGAGGTGACCTTGTTTGTGTCAAGTCATTATTTTCTTGATGCTTTCAAGATTTTGTCTATATTTGGCTTTCAACCCTTCCTTGCACTCTGACGTGTCTAAGTAGTTCACCCTTTGCATGTATGCATTATGGAGTTTCTTGAGTTTCTGGGAAATGTAGATTAATGTTATTTGTGATGTAATGAAATTTGTGATGTTTTAGCCATTATTTTAGTGTATTTTCTCTTACTTTTTCTTCTCTCTTCCTAATAATAATCCCATTATGTGTTTGCTGGTACACTGAATGGTGTCCCACATTTCTCTGAGGTTCTGTTTGTTCTCATTCTTTTCCTTTTTATATTTCAGATCGCTTAAATTCTAATTCCAAGTTTGCTGATTCTTCCTTCTGCCAGCTCCAACATACTATTAGCCATTCCAGTGAATTTTTACTTTCCATTATTGTAATTTTCTGGTTTGGGATTGCTATTTGGTTCCTTTTTATTATTTTTCTCTTTATTAATATGCTTATGTTCACACATACTTTTCCGGTTTTCTTTCATCCTTTGTCCATGGTCTTTTCTATTGGATCTCAAGTAAGATTTAAGAAAGTTTATTTAAAGTATTTGTATTTAAAGTACTTTTGGGGAAGTTTCTGTAAACTCATTTTTGAAAACAGGATATTTTTGATACTATAATGTAGTAAATCATGAAATCAGATGCTCTCCCTTCCCCAGGATATACTATTGTTGATTTTTAAGACTGGAGTTGTACCTTTGTTTAGTGACTTTTCCAAACTGTTTTTCAAAAGTAACATTCCTTGCCATGTAAGATCACTGAAGTGTGTTGTGCTATCTCAGCAGTCACCCAGTCATGTGTCATGGTCTTACTTAAATGCCTGGAGACAAAAGAAAAAGAAAAAAAGAAAAATACTGCTTTCCCACTATTTGCAGCTTGGCTTTGGATTGGGGGTTCTTTAGTGCTAAGCCAGACAGCTGAAAACTCTGTGTTTGTCTTTCCCGCCTGTCCTTGTAGTTGCCACAGATCCACCGGGGATACCTCAGGGTTATTTCTGAGCCTGCATCCACCCTGGGCATGCACACTGCACTCTGTGCCCTGTTTTATGTGTTGCCCCTTTTCAGCCCTTACCACTGCAAGAGACTCCTTCCTCAGACTCCACATTTCCTGGGCTTTTGGATCTGTCTGCTGCTTGCTTCATCTGCTGTCCCCTTCCTTAAGTAGGCATGAGCAGAATAGGTCTTTAAATTTTTCACCAGAGGTTATCACAAACACCAAGAAATCCACAGCAATCCAAGGTGGGGGTTTGGGGGAGGATAATAAAGAAAAGATCAGCCTTTGTGCCTATCTCTCAGGAAACCAGACAGGTCACAACACACAATCACAGAATTTTAAGAACAAGGTCCATACTAATCTTACAGCACCAGCAAACTACACCTAGAAGTGAGGGCCACTATCTGGATAGCCACCAGTACGTGGGGGAATGGGAAGGCAAGCTGTTGAGTGAAAATGCCACAATACTCTCTGACTGAAATTCAACTGTCCTTCTCTTCATTAGGCAATCATTTGGTTGCTCTGTGCTTTGAAAGAGATGTCAGAAATCCAAAAAGTCGATTTTGTCAGTCTTTGACTGCTTATGCCCCCCCCCCCACCGTGGAAGGACTGATTCTTTGAACACCTTACTCAGTTATTTTCTCTGATGTCACTTTCCCAAATTAGCATTTACCAATTTTTGCTGGCATTAAAAATTCAGCTGATATTTTTGCATTGATCTTATGTCTAGGAACTTGCTAAAGTTGCTGTGAATTTTAATATTTTTTTCTGTGTATTTTCGTTTCATAATATCATCTGGGAGTAGTTACAGGGCTTTTGTTGTTGTTGTTATTTGTATATTCTTATTTTTTTAAATAATGTAAATATGGGCAAGTTATATTATATTCAATTGTATTTTCTCTTTGGAATGGGAAGTGAGTTATATACCTATAAGAAGTGTGAGAAAGTGCTGATAGGACCATAGTTTTAAGATAGTTAGAGACCTAGAGAATGTGCTAAGTTGTCACTATGAAAAATCACCAAAATAAATGAATAAAGAAATGTAAAAGGATTTCAAGGAAGAATTTAAAGTCTAGTAGAAGAAACAGATCATGAACTTATTTTACTACTGAAATGTATACTTATGAAAATTTTCCAGCAATGTTCAGTTGCCCCCAAATATAGACTAAGACAAAGTTGGACCAACATTAATTCAAACTTTATTCTGTGTATGTGGTATTGGGGAATAAAATGAAATATAAAATGCATTCAGTGAGGTATATAAAGTGAACAAATCTCAAATGTGCAACTCAGTGTTTTTTACATGGGTTTATTCCTATGAACCGTTACCTAGGTAAACATAAAGCATATCTTTATAACCCAGAAATGTCTGATGTGCTTCTTTCAAGTTTACTCCCAGTCCATCAGTAATCATTATTCTAGTTTCTCTCACCATTGATTAGATTTGCCATTTCTTAAACTTTATATTAATGGAGTTACACATTATGTATTCTTCTGTGTCTGATTGTTTTTAGTCATGAAAATATCTGTAAGATTCATCCATGTTGGCTTGTGTATTAGTGGTTTGTTTTTAGTGCTGTGGAGTATTCCATTATGTGAATGAATTACTATCTATTTATCATTTACTAACTGATGGATGAATTTGTAGTTGGCAAGTTCTCTGGGAAACAAGTACTGAGACAGAATTGATGTGCAAAAAATATATTGTGGACTAACCCCTGAAAGAAAAGAGATGGAAAAATCATTGGACTGTGATCTCAACCAGCACAAAAGGGAAGTTCCAAACAGAGACAATCCATTTAGTAGAACCCTGCATTGCCAAGAGACAGGTAGTTCCTTAGTAGTTCATCAGTTGGGGGCTGCTCCCAAAAGATTGAAACCTCGACGACTACTGCCTTGCTCATATATTGGCTGGATATTGCTCAAAAGAGACTTCAGAGACTAGAACTTTGCTCAGCTAATTGCTAGGGCTACCCTGCGAAGACCATGGCATCAGTGTAAGAGCTGAGACATATTCTGAAGGCCCAGCGGCAAGTTTTTGTTTGAAGTTGAATCTAAGCAAGTGTAGGTTATTTCACTCCTCCCCTCCCCACCCCCAGTTTTGACTTTGATAAATAAAGCTGAAATGAGCATTATTATAAAACATTTTGAATACTAATCAATTATTTTTCTTGGATAAATGTGTGGTTTATAGAGTAGCTGTATATTTATCTTAAAGAAATATTGTCTGTGCCAACTATAATAATTTAAAAATAAGGAAAGGAAAAGAAAAGAAAAAAAAGGAAAGAAATAAAAAAGAAAAGAAAAGAAAAGGAAATAAAGGAGAAGAAAAGAAAAGAAGTACCATCAGTTTTTTAAAAGTGGTTGGACCAAGTTTTCTAACCATAAGAAGTGTATAAGTACCTGTTGCTCTCCATCTTCAGCAACTCTTTGTATGTCAGTCTTTCAATTTGTTCCTTTGTACTATAATTTGCTTATCCATTCATCAGTAAGTATTTGGATTTCCTGTTTTTAAGAAGTAACTTTGCTACAAATATCCTTCTATAAGTCTGCTGGTTTGTATGACAAATATATATTTAGATTTTTAAGACAGTACAAAACTGTTTTAATCATATTACTTGTATATTTTACATTCCTTCTAGAAATATGTAGGAGTTCCAGTTCTTTCATACTCCTTTCAAAATTTGGTATGATTAATCTTTATAACTTCATCCATTCTGGTGGGTGTGTTATGGTATCACAGTGTAATTTACATTTATATTTCTTAATAACTAGTGAAGTTGAACATCTTCTCATGTACTTATCATTTATATTTATTCTTCATTAAAATGTTCATCAAAATCTAGACCATTTGTAATTGGGAATCTTAGTTTTTTATTATTAAATTGTAAAAATGTTTCAAGTATGTTGGACACAAGTCTTTTGCTAGATATATTCTATATATATATTCTCTCTATATATATTATTTTATATATATATGTATATATATACATATATATATATCAAGTGTTTTCTCCCAGATCTATGTCTTGCCTTAACATTATCATAGCAGTGTATTATGAAGAATAAGTTTAAAAATTTTGATAAAGTATAATTTACTGACTTTTATATTTTATATGTTCTTTGTTATATATCTTTGTGAAGTCCAAGGAACTAAGATTTTTACCAACGTATAATGTTTTATAATTTCAAATCTTACATTTATATTCAAGGTTCATTTTGAGTACATTTTTGTGTATTGTATGAGGTTAGGGACAGAAATTATTTTTATTTTTAAAGATATTACTATGAGATTTTTCTCCCCCTTCTTATTTAGAAGATTATCCTTTCCTGGTTAACCTGTTTTGAGGGTTTTAAAAACAATCAATAGACCATATAAGTAGGGTGTATTTTCCTTTGCTCCATTGCTCTGCTTATCTTTATTTATAACAATATTCGAGTGTCTAAATTATATGGCTTTATAATAAATCTTAAAATCAGGCAGTGTAAGTCCTGGACACTTGTTTTTCTTTCCTGTCATTTTGGTTATTGGGGACCTTTTAATTTCCATACCAATTTTAGAATTGTCTTGACTTTTCATATGAAAATAAAGCCTCCTAGAAAAAAAGAATAGAGGTTGTTAGGATTTTGATAGGGATTATATGAATCAATATATCTGTTCATTTAGGATATTGACAATTTAGCAATATGGAATCTTTTTACCTATGGACAAGATATATTTATTTCTTTAGGTCTTATTTAATTTTTCTTACCAATGTTTTATAATTTCTGTTTATAGGTATTTAACATTTTCATGAGATTTATCCATAATTAATTAATATTTTGATGCAATTATAAATGGTATTTTTGATAAATAGTATTTTAAAACATAAACTTCCAATTGTTTATTGCTAGTATACAGAAATATAATTGTTTTGTAATTGATCTTATATCCTGCAGCATTGCTAAATTCATATATTACATTACATATACACATATATTAGTAGCTGTGTTTGTAGATTCTCTCTGTATTAATGACGAAGCCACCTATAAATAAGGAGTATCAGTTTGTCCTTTCTGACATAGATAACTTGTATTTATGTCTCTTGTTTTATTGCCCTGGCTAGATTGTTCAATAGAAGTGGTAGAGTGGAAATAATTGCTGTGTTCATAATCTTAGGGGGAAAGTATTTAATCCTTCACCGTGACACATGATGTTTTATGCTTTTCTTTGATCATATTGAGAAAGATTTTTTCTATTTTAAGTTTGTGAAGAGATTTTATTTTAAATGAATTTTAATTTTCTCAAATGTTTTTTCTGAACCTATTGACATCCTCATGTGGTTTTTCTTGTTTTGTCTGATAACATGGAAAAATTCACTAATTAGTTTTCAAATGTTAGACCAGCTGCACATGGCATAAACCCTTGGGATAAACCCCAGTTGGTCATGCTGCATTATTCTCTTTATACATTTTACAGCTGAATGGTGAGATACCATGATGTAACAGGCCAAACATTGAAAGGGAAATGAGGTCATATTAAAATTTCAAAACTTGTGCCAAACTTAAAATTAGTTACATGTAACTTAGGAAACGAGTAAATCATCTTGAAAATGACATATTACTTATTACTTACAAGATGTTTGAAAGTGCAAGTATAAGTCTTGCACAAATAAATATAATGATAATAAGTAGAGCTTCAAAGCAAAAGCCATTTCAGTATCCTGTTGCATAGCATACAAATGCGCATGCTCTAGCCCCTGAATTCCACCATTCCTATACGTTGGCTAGACTAAATGTCATTGTATAGATAACATTTTGATGGGAAGTGGTATTTGGTGACCAGAAGCCCTGGGAAAATAATTCTTTAAATTATATCATCTAAATATTTATATGTAGGCTATTCTAAACAAGTTTGAGGAAAAAAGCAACAAATGTGAAAAAAAAATACTAAAAATGTCTCAGAGAATAAGCAAAGCAAAGAATTAAAGACCTAGTAATCATGTAGTGTGAGAGAAAGAGAGAGTGAGAGTGAACATTCTCTCTCATCACGCTGTAATCAGTTTCTATAAAAAAAATATTATTTTTTTTTTTTTTGGTCTATCGAAGTGTTTTTCCCCTCTCATGTTATTTGTCCCCAGATACACATCTTTGAACATTTTATTAAGTACCCTGCCTGTAATCTCCCTCTTTATGCTTCTGAACAACCAAGCACCTATATTTTGAAAACGTACACTTGACTCACCACTTATCAGCTTCTCCAGTGAAGTCAGCACGCGAGCAGTCGCCCCGCGGATCCCACGGTTATTGTTTTGTCATGTGCAGACAGCCTCTCCGCGGGGGCTGCCGTATCCCTGCCAGTTCCATGCCTCTGCCATTTACTTCTACTGATTTTACTGCCAAGTTCAGCGCTCTGAAGAGAGAATAACCAGCCATGAGCAACATGTACTTTTTCTGCAGACTGACAGGGCTGCGTTTTAATCTCCTCTTGTGTCTCATAACAGAAGCTTTTTTAATGGTTTTTGCTGACTGTCAGACTATTCTAAGCCACTGCTCACTATCAGTGAGGGGGAGAAGACTTCAGAATTATTTACATTTGCTTGACAAGAAAGATGTTGAGAATGAAATGTACATATGGTAAGAAGCGAGGGTATGCTTTAGAATTGGTATTCCAATTCCAAGGGATTTTTTTTTTCCCTTAAAACGTTGTACACATATGGAAGGTTTTTTTCAGTACTGAAGGAACACAAATATGGTATACCCATGACGTGGATGGTTTTTAAATTGCTAATTGTGAATTTTTCAAATCTTACATAAAAGTTTAAATAAATCATCCTTCTGCTACTCTAGGCCTGACTCCAGCAACTCACCAGCCATCTTTCTTCCTCTGACCTTTTTACACAACCAGCCAAGAAACCCATTCTCTTAAATGTGTAGAATTGGATATTGGGAAGAATACTGAAAATGATTTCGTATGGTATATGGTACTGTGAAATAACTGTTTATATCATGTTTAAAGATTTTATTTACTTGACAGAGAGAGAGAGCTTGCATGCACGAGAGAGACAGAGAGAGAAAGAGCACACACGCAGGGGGAGCAGCAGGCAGAGGGAGAAGGGGGTTCCCCATTGAGCAAGAAGTCCCTGCTGAGCAGGGAACCCCAGGTGGGACTGGATCCCGGGACCCTAAGATCATAACCTGATCAAAGTCAGAGGCCTAACTGACTGGACCACTCAGACGTCCCTATGTATTTTTTAACTTTACCATATTTTCTTAGAAGACCGATCTGTAAATCCATCTTGTTTAAATACGGTATCAAACCTCCTCGAAGCACTGACTTACTTGTTGAGACTAGTACTATAACCTGGTTCTGCCACTAATTTGGAGAACCTACAATTTGACCTTTAGGAAAATGGGAAGTTTGAAGTAGATTAAAAGTTATAAATTCTGTATTTATCCTGCCTATCACTCATATTATGAAAATAAAGTATTTTTTTAAAGTAAAAGTGCATATAGAATCTGAACTAAAGTGTGTCTCGATTACATCTTTTTGTGTAATAAACCACCCCAAAGTTTAGTGAATTCAAACAATTTGTTATATCTGATAAATCTGTGGTTGCATAGGTGGTGGTTCTAGTAGAGGTGTAGGCTGAGAGGCCGAGTCTAGAGGTATGATTGGGAGCTCTAATGGGGGCTATTGATTGGGTGTCTTGTTTTCTGTGTGTGAACCTCTCCTCTTGGCTGTTTGGGCTGCTTCATGTTATGATGGTGGGTTCCCAAAAGGAAACATCATAAGAGAATTGTCCCTAAGTACAAGAATTTGTTAGTTATCAATACTCTACTTGTGACACACTTAGAAATATCCCATTCGGCAAAGCTACTCACATGGTAAATTCCAGAGTTATTATGGAAGATTATTTCATAATGACATGAATAACAGTGTGATTAATTGGAGGACATCAAAGTAATGGTGTATAAGAAGTCTTTGGGATAACTGGAAACCCTACTTAGACTACATAGAAGCTGATCCATTTAAATGGCCCTACATTCTCTAAACTCTGTTATCACCCAGCCCTCTTCATAGATATATATACTTACTTGTTTTTGTCAATTTTTGAATTGTCTAAATGACCACTGTACTAAATGATTGTAAGAATGTTGATAATTCCTGGAGTATACATTGTTAAATTTACCTTTTTAAAAATTTGACATGTAATGAATTCAGATACTTTATAGGTACTTTATACTTATTTTTATCAAAACATTTGTAATACCAATAAAAGATAATTAAAGCCTTAAAAGAGCTCAATTTTCTTGATTCTTTACCAAAATATTACTTGTACATGAACTAAAACAACCTACTTTTTTTCTGGCAGTCACGATTTCCAGTGACTTATTTTTTTTAAATTTGACCTATCCATCTATGTATGCCAAGAGGACAAAATCAAAATGTGAAGCTCAATAGAAAATGTATTTTTCCAATGTGTAGAATTTGCAAACATATTTTTATATTTAATTTACTCAGTCTTTATTTTTGCTATGTAGTGAACTCTACATAGTTTTGTACTATATGGGATAGAACAAAATATATTGATATTAAAATAATCATTTAAGTTTACATAATTTCCCTTGTAAGTAAGCCAAACCATGAATCAGGTTCACTTAAAATATAATAATAGTCTATTGTATCACTTGATGGGAAGTCCAGGGTTATGGTTGTGATCCAAAGCTGGCTTAAGTGACGAGCTAGTAATGTTATCAAAAGTATATAGACTCCATTTCTCAATTGTGCTATCTTTATTGTTTGCTTTTGCACTTTGTTAAGCCTTCTCTTCTTTTAACTTGTTGATCAGAGAGGCATTACATATGCCTTAATGATTTTCAAGTGGAAAAAAAAAAAAACATGGTTCTCTTTTTCTTGTATTTCTTATTTTGCAGCAAAGAAAATTTTCCCAGAAGACAACCAGTACACTTTGTTTCCATTTTGATTGTCAAGAAATGGCTTTTATTGCTATTCCTAACCCATGTAGTAGCAAAAGGAAAGAGAAAGAACACCATGAGTGACTTAGACTATCATTTGGGATGAAGTGGATCTTAGAATCAACTACTATGGCTATTACCATAAAATAGCTATTTTTTTTTCCAATTAACCATGTAAAAATTTTAATTTTATGATTGGATGCATTTTTTAATAGGAGATAGCCTTTGTAATAGAGTCTGGGTGGTGTAGTCAGTTGAGTGTCCAGCTATCAGTTTCAGCTCAGGTCATGAACTCAGGGTCATGAGATCCAATCCCCCAACCCCCAAGGGCTCCTTGTTCACCGTGGGATTCTCGTTCCCTCTCCCTCTGTCCCCCCTGCTTGTGTTCTACCTCTGAAATAAATAAATAAATAAATAAATGTTTTTTAAAAATCAAAAATACTCTATTCTAATCATTCTGCCTCAAGTTCAGAATCTTTTATTCAAAACCTTTAGTGAGATGTTTTCTTAATTCATGTATTTTTTAACCTCCATATATATATATATATATATATCCTAACACATCCAATAGGAAGAGGTCAACTCTCTAGAATCCATAATCAAATATATGAATATTTGGGTGGATAACTAAGGATAATAGTGAGTGGTGCCACTTCCTCCATTTCCAGCCCTTGATCCCTGGATCTGTAAATCATGGCTATCAGAGAAATAGCTCCATATAATGGATGCTGAGTCAGAGCACATAAGGTTGTGGAGAAACTTGTCTCAGCCCTGTGAGGCATTGCCCCTAGCTGGTGTTATAACTGAACCTTTAAAAAGTCATTTCACTTTTCTATCAATCCAACTGCTTCAGAATGGTGGGAAACATGGCAAAACCAATGAATTCCATGAGCACAGGTCCATGGTTACATTTAATTTGCTATAACAGTTGGTAGTTTTGGTAGAAGTGTTGAATGCAGGAAAGCAAATCCATATCCCAGGGTAATTGTCTATTCCAATATAATCAACCTATTACCAGGTAGTTGGGTAATCACCCAGGAACTGGTATAATTTCAGGGGTCAGATCATACTTGGTGAATGAAAGTCCATATTGATGAGCCCATGCATAACCTCTGTCCCTGCCACCATAGCCGTTTTTCCATGAGCCCACTGAATGATAACAGGAGTGACTGGGAAAAGAGTCTGGTATTCAGAGGGCTGATCATTCCATTGAATTGGTAATTAAAACCCTCTCCTGCTGAGGTCACCCTTTTGTGAGCACTTACATGGAGCTCACACTTCTTAACACTTTTTTGCCTACTCAGAGAAGTTGATTCACATCCCTCTTCCCCAGATTTCTTTGTCATCAATTTTCATGCTCTTTCCAATTCTCTGACCATCCAGTTAAATCATTGGCCACAGCTCATGAACTGATATTTAATGGCATATTTGGCCATTTCTCCTTCCAAGTATAGAGAACAACCAAGTGCACTGCCTGGATTTCTGTTCAGTAGGAGGTTTTCCCTTTACTATTTCCTACCTAGATTGCCCCAGAAAGGAGCTATAGTGCTGTAGCTGTCCATTTTCAGGCAGTGTTTGTATATCATGCAGAATCATCTTTAAATCAGAGGTCTTTTCTCCCTTTGTCACCTGATTATATGGAACTCCCCAGGAGGCCATAAGTATGGGCTGGTGGGGGGTGGGTAAGAAAGAAGTGTAACAAGAGTAGGGACTCTGGGTTTTGGGGCCACCTTTTCATGTCACCTCCCATGCCGTCAGAGCCTACTCAACCCAATTATGCATGTATCATTTCATTTTGATCACAGAGTCTTACTTTGCACACCCAACTTTGTGGTCTTGTGAGTCAGGCAATGTCCAGTTAATGATGAGTAACTCAAGTCTCATAGTAACTTGCTGGTGTATAGTCAAGCAATCAATCTCTACTAAAGACTGGTAGAGGCCAAGAGCTGTTTCTCAGGAGAAAAGTATTTATCTGCATGATGAGGTGGAGGGGGTGCTGGTTCTAAAATCTTATAGACCTATACTAAAATTCAATGATAGAGACTGCCCAAAGGCTCCAAGCAGTTTCTCTGTCACTGATTCTTCAAGTATCATTAGGCCTGCTGGATCATAAGACTCAAGTGACAGAGCAGCATGCACAGCAGCCTGAATCTGTTGCAGAGCCATCTCTTCTCTGGGAACCATTTAAAACTAGCAGCTTTTCAGGTTTCTTTGTAAATGAGCTGCATGACTCACCTAAATGAGTAATAGATTGGCTCCAAAATCCAAAAAGGCCTGCTAGGTATTATGCTGCCTCTTTCTTGGTTGTTCAAGGATTTGATGTAATAACTTTTCCTTCACATTAGAAAGGATATTTCCAACATGCTCCATGCCACAAGACCCTTAGAAATTTCACTGCAGTAGAAGGCCCCTGAATTTTAGTTGTATTTTTATCCCACCCTCTGATAAATTTCTTACCAATGACAGTAGAATAGTAGAATAGTTGCTACTTCTCCCTTCCCAGGTCAAATCAATATAATGTCATCAATGTAATGGATCAATGTGTTATTTTACAAAAGAGAAAGACAAACAAAATCCCCAAACTAAATTATGACACAGGAGTCAAGAGTTGATATATCCCCAAAGTTGTATAGTGAAGATAAATTACCAGGCTTACCAACAGCAAGCAAACTGCTTCTAGTAGACCTTATGGACAGGTATGGAGGAAAAATGACAGATCATTAACTACATGCCCAGGCACCAAGGGATGTATTAATTTGCTCAATCAATGAAACCACATCTGGCATAGAAGATGCAGGTGGAGTCACCACCTGGTCAAACTTATGGTAGTCTACTGTCATTCTCCAGTATCCATCTGTCTTCTGAACAGGCCATATTGGTGATCTGAATAGAAATGTGGAAGGAATCATCACCCCTGCAGTATTCGAGTATTTAATGGTAGCACTAATCTCTACAATCCCATCAGGAAGATGGTGTTGCTTTTGATTTATTATTTCCCTAGGTAGAGGCAGTTATAATGGCTCTACTTGGCCTTTCCCATTATAACAACTTTCTCTCCACAGGTCAGGGAACCAATGTAGGAATTCTGCCAGCTGCTAAATATGTTGGCACCGTTTATGCTCTCTAGAACTGAGGACATAACCACAGAATGGGTTCAGAGACCCACTGAGTCCACTGTGAGATGGACCTGAGCTTAAACACCATTGATCACATGACACCCAACTGCTACTCTGATTGGAGGTCCACAGTAACATTTCCTGGAATCAGTTATCAGATCAGAGCCAATGTTCAGTATTCCCCTAAAAGTCAAATTATTTCCTTTTCCCCAATGTATAGTTACCTTGGTCCAAGGCCATAAGTCCCTTTGGGGAAGGCTGGGAAAAAGATTAATGGTGTATATTTTCTGTCGTATACTGCGGTCTTTCTTCAAGGGAACCTGGCCTCCCCCATCATACAAGGGGTAAACTGATTCAAGTTTAAGAACTAATTGAGGGGACATGACTCTCTGTTTTTAAGATTCAAGTTGGATTTTGTTCATTTGACCTAGAACTTTTCTGCCTATACAGATTAAGTAAGAATTTAGTAGGCTTCCTATCCATTTTACTTCTAGGAACAATATGATTAACTAGTGCAAGCTGTAGGTCTGAACGTGTCAGAGTACTTGATTGTGCTTTGACTTTGCTGCCCTTTATGGTAACCATGCCCACCTTGCTTTTGGTGATTGAATGTCTCCACTTGGCCCCTGACATTCTGAGATGAACTTAACTTCCACTGCATTGAGGTTTTCCAACTCAGTGATTACAGTTTCCACTCTAAAGTCTGGCTTACAGAGAAAAATGGATCACAGAGCACTTTAAGGATACTGGGACCACCAATTATAATCTTAAGACACTTTAAGTTGTAAAACCTCTTTTGATTTTAAAGTAGGAAAAATACTGATTTTAGCATCAATGAAACATTGTAAATGATTTATCCTATTATTTTTCCATGTAAAATATCTTCTCTTAGATTCTGGTATTGACTAAAACAAGAAATTTTTCATCATAACAATCTAATTGAGGAAAAGAATCTAAATGTCTTTATATTTAATTTAGTTCATATAAAAAATGTAGTACAGTCTCTAAGTCAGGGTACAAAGAAAAGCATTAAAATTCCTACTCCGTAGACATAGAAAATTTGAAGCTATACAGTTTTCATGAAGGGTATTTTGCTTTGTTTTCAGAGTATTAACAGTGGTGGTATTAAAGTAGTTGTAATTTTTAAAATTCCTGATTAAAAATAGCTATTAATTTGGTTATTAGTTTTTTTTAATTTTTTATTTTTTATAAACATATATTTTTATCCCCAGGGGTACAGGTCTGTGAATCACCAGGTTTACACACTTCACAGCACTTACCAAAGCACATATCCTCCCCACTGTCCATAACCTAGCCATCCGTAGGAAAGCTGATCTGTGATGAGACGCTAAACCTTGTGGTACTGTCAGGTACAAGGGACAAACCTGGTAGAAAATTAGAATGGGAAAAAAAACCACAGCTTTGCTGTTCTAAGATAGCAGTCACAGTTGGGGTAAGCAGTCCCAGTTGGGGTAGGACAGACGAAAAAAAAAAAAAATAGCAGGAAGTTTCTGGAAATGAGAGCTACAGAAGGGATGAAAATGTTGGAACACAAGCTCTGCACAAACCACTGGTTTCTAATCTATGCAACCACTAGAAAGCCAGGCTAAAAGGCAATAATAATATAAAGAAGAAGAAAAGAAAAAACAATACTAAGCTGAGACATCAGCAAGTATATACCATAAGGAAAACACATTCTGCAGTTCCAGTAATAAATAAAAAATAAACCAAACAAACAATGACAACAATAACAATAAGAACAAACCAGAATACAGATATATTATATGCACTATAGTATCTAAGATTTCCAGTTTTCAATTAAGAATTATATCACATGCAGGGAAATACAAAAATATGACCCATACTCAAATTCAGATGTTGAATTTGGTTGTCAAGGACCTCAAAGAAGTTATTATAAATATGATCAAAGAATCAAAGAAAGTTATAATGATAATAAGTCAACATATAGGAAATTTCAACAAGGAAGAAAGCTTCAAAGAAAACCAAATGGGATTTCTGGAGTTAAAAAGAACAAAAACAAAAATGAAAAATTCAGAAGATTGACTCAGCAGTAGACATGATACTAAAGAAGAAAAATCAGTGTACTTATAGACTGATCAATAGAAATTAGTTCATAAAACAGAGAGAAAAAAGATAGAAGGAAAATCAACAAAGTTTCAGTGACTCCTGTAACAATCATTAAGCATGATGATACAGATGTAATGGGAGGCCTAAAAGGACAGGAAAGAGAAAGAAAGGGACTGAAGCTATTTGGCTTCAACAATGGCTAAAGACTTCCTGAATTTGATTTCGAAAGCACATTATTCCAAATAATTCCAGGTAGTGGAAAATAACTCCTTCTGCCTTATGTGCAGGCTACCTGTAGGATTGTTCTTCCGAAGCATGCAGAGAGAGCTGGGGAAGAGTAAATTTACAGTGGGGAAACTTTGCAAACATTACCTCAAGCCAGGTGATCAAGGTTAATTAATATAAATAGTGACAATCATACTGATAATTTATACCCTTAATATAAAGTGGTAAGAATGGTAATTTACCTCTGTACTCTTTCAAATCTCATCATGGGAAAAGCACCAGACGAGTCTCAGAACTAAAGGACATTTTACAGAATATCTGATCAGTAACTCTTGAAAATGTTAGTCATCAAAAACAAGACCAACCTAAGAAATTAACAAAATCAAAAATTCTGAAGGAGACAGAGCTGCTAAATATAATATAGTATCTTGAATAGGAGATAACCAAAGAACATTAAAGAAAAACTGAGGAAATCTGAGTAAAGTTTGGATTTTAGTTAATAATAATAATGTGTCAATATTGGTCATTAATTGTGAAAAATGTATCATATAAGATATGTATAATAAGAGAAACTGAATGTGGACGGAAGTGAAAGAGAAATTCTTCCTCTCTCCCTCAAGGTCTTCCAACTGGACTAACAATTACATTTAAATGAAACAGATTAACAGAAGAAAAAACCCCAATGTTTTATTATGTGCATATAGAGGCCCAAAAATGAAATTGAGGCCTAAAGAAATGAGCAAGGCAGGCATTTCTTACAGAGTTTAGGCAATGAAACAATAAATTCATGAGAAATCGCCAGGGTAAAGAAAATAGGTGTTGAGGAGCTTTAATTAGTAGGGAATTCTAGGCAGAATTTCAGCTGAGGTATAAAAAAATAAGGTTTTGTTTCTACAGCTTTCTTGGCTTTAAAGTTTCTATCTCTGATACCAGATCCTTATCACAAGGATCTCTTTTTACTTCTTAGAGCATGAGAGATATTTTTCTTATGAGAGATTTATTTCCTGCTTTCACAGGGACAGAGGAAGGTCTTGAGTGTTCTTGCATTGATGGTTTCTTAAGTAACTTATTAAAATAATCGATATGACAAGGTGGTACATTTTGGAGCGGCCTGTCCTTGGCCCCTATAGTGCTATTTGAGAATTCTCTGTACTATCTTCCCAATATTTATTTTTTTCAATCTAAAACTGGTCTAAAATTAAAAGTCCATTTTAAAATGGAGGAAAAAATTGATCTACAGATCCAAGCATCTCAAAAACTTACAGATAGGACACCGTGATCTACATTATGACAATTATATTCAAACTGCTGGATGACAAAGATAAAATTTTGATACCAGCAAAAGGAAAAAGAAAAAAGAAAAAAGTAACCTCATTACATATAAAGGAATAGGAAGTGATTAACAGCTATTAAAGATTTTATATGCAGAAGAACTATCTTCATAATTGGTCTTCTTAAATTTAAAGTAGTAAGATAGGTTAACTGAAAACACTTGTATTACTTGTGCCAAGAAGGAAAAGACCTAATAATGAGCCTTAATCCCAAAGTAGCTTAGGAACTTAAATATTCTCTTAATAAACCTTTCAAACCTTGGGTTTGTAATATTTTTTTTCTTTACAAATATTGCCCTCTTCACGATATGTCTTCAACTAGTTTGACATAAGGAATAAATGTTCCGTAAAGCTAAATAATCACTCTTTTAAAATATTACTCCATTATATTTCTCTCAGCTCAGTAATTTTTTACAGTTAATTTTATTCAGGCAGATGTAGATAAAGGAAAAGAAACCGTAGAAATCAATTAACCCAGCTTGTATTATGTGATAACAGAGAATCATTGGGATTCTTTACAGCAAAGAATGATAAGATAAGAGATGTACTGTGGGAAGATTAGTCTAGTAGTCTGAATATATGGGATAAATTAA
Organism: Mustela nivalis; assembly: GCF_964662115.1. Classification (NCBI taxonomy): domain Eukaryota; kingdom Metazoa; phylum Chordata; class Mammalia; order Carnivora; family Mustelidae; genus Mustela; species Mustela nivalis. The sequence continues at coordinate 87,257,959 of NC_139020.1, forward strand.
TGAGAATCAGTTAATAGATATCTGTTAAGAAGTAATTTTGTGACAATAACAGAATGACCTGATCTGTACAGACAGATCGAATTAGAAGGAATAACGGATGCTTTATTGAATTTAAAAAAAAATGGGGTAGAGAATGCTTAGAGCAAAGTAAAAAAGAGACTGAGTATTAGGAAAAGTGGGAAACTGGGTACAGATATTATTACGCGAAATTCTCTGTGATCTGATCCCAAATAACCCCTCTTGCCCTGTCCTTATTCTTCACTTGGCTCCTGCCAAACAGAATTATGTGCTGTTTTATAATTACGTCATGAATTTGACATCTCTAAAGACATTTACTTGAGACGTTCCCTACACTTTTGAGTGCACAGTACTGCTATATTCAACTAGGTCATTCATTCTTTTAGTAACATTAAATAGGTACTTATTAAGTTACTATTTTAAAGAATAGTACTATATTCTGTGGCTGACAGCTTAGTAGGGAAATGAACCCATAAACAAATGAGTTTGGTAGAGCATAACCAATGAATCATAAAGATATGTAAAAGTATGGTGCAAAAGCAACATTGTTGTTATGGTGGGTGGGCAAGGACCAGTGAACCTGGAGACAAAGTAAAAGAATAGAGAGAGCTTGCTTCAATAGAAATGTTAGATTGTGGGCGCCTGGGTGGCTCAGTGGGTTAAGCCGCTGCCTTCGTTCGGCTCAGGTCATGATCTCAGGGTCCTGGGATCGAGTCCCACATCGGGCTCTCTGCTCAGCAGGAAGCCTGCTTCCTCCTCTCTCTCTCTCTGCCTGCCTCTCTGCCTACTTGTGATCTCTGTCTGTCAAATAAATAAATATAATCTTTAAAAAAAAAAAATGTTAAAAAAAAAAAAAAAGAAATGTTAGATTGTAAGGCCCATTTTTCTAAATTTGACTGATAGCAAATATCACGAAGGGTACTTAAGTAGAATATGTCATTCACAAAGATTGCGTGTTGATGGGCTTTGAAGAATTTTAAACAAGGAAAACTATATAACCAAGTTTGGCTGTCAGAAAATTGTTTGGCAGATATATGGGAAGAATTGAGAGAGCATTGGCTCTAGCAGCAGTTGGAATAGTTGGGAGAAGTGGTTTAGGCATCTAGAATTGTCAGACTGAAGACAAAAGGTAAAGATTTTTACAAAGTATGAAATTTCTGAAAAACACCAACTCATTGAGAATTTCACTGATCATTTTTAGATAGAAGGTATCTTTTTCTTACATCATTTAATCTTGCTTATGCACCTAAAAAAATTGCAATGAATGATAATTTGCATGCATTTTGTATCACAACTGTCTTCCAGACACACATGCACACACGCACATGTACACACATGCATGTCTCCATGCTTCTGCACACACACACCTGTGTGTATTACTTTATAATCACTTTGTGGATATAAGATCAAATTTATCCAGAAATTAAGTGTTGTATCATGTTGCTCAATTACTACTTAGTGAAAATTTGAATTAACTAAACCTATATGATTATAAGGATAGCTATTAAAAGAAAACTTTGACTGAAGATAGGTCTCTGTGATAAGCTGCAATTCAGCTTCAGGGCTCTGGCTGAGTCACTATTCTTTTTTAACCATTTTATCCTTTTTCCCAAGTGTAAAATGAGAATAATAATGGTTACCTGCCTCAAAGGGGTGTTGTGAGGACTAGCTAGTTGACAGTTTAAACTATTTTGAAGATGGAATGTACTATAAATGCTCCAAGGAAAGTTTTTAAAAGCACAATGGAATAAAACCCTTGAACCATAGCATTAGGAAAGTTAGTATGTCTTTTAGGCTGGCAATCCTCGACCGATAAAGAATTCTATGGGAAATTAACTCCACCACATTCTTTATTTTCTTGCCTCTTTTCTACTTTCTTTTGGAGCTTATATCTGGCTAGTGACTCAATTCAACAGGAAAGTTCCAGTTATACCATATTTTGAAATAGATGTTACTCATAAAAAAAGAAATGCAATGAATGTTATAAAATGGTCATTAATCACACTGGAAAATGTGGTCTTTTCAATATAGCACTATATTCAGAATTCACCGTAACTATTTTAAAATTCGCTTTATCATTAAGAACTCAAGGGTATTTTGAAGTTGCCTAGAAGAAAATATTCATTTTTTGTGTGGAAATATACTTTAATAATTTTCCTAAAACATAAATATCAAAACTAGGTCAGAACTTCATTTTTCAAAACAATTGCTTGTTGTTTTTTTTCCAAATGCCAAATGGCACACTCAAAACTCTGAAAAAGAAATTGTTTCCTCTAGTCATTCTTATTAAGAGTATTTGCACATTTGCATACCCTATTTTAAAAACAAAAATCTGCATGCATATAGGTTAAAACAGAAGAACTGCACACTGGGCAATTTTTGTGAGAAGGAGATGTTTATTAATGAAGCATCATAATCAAGTTCACATGTGCTTTAACAAAGCTGAGACACATCCTCACTAGTCTATGTTCAGTAATATAGGATATGAGCCCATGAATCTGATTTTCATTCTTTACTGAAAACAATAAGTACAAACTCTAATATTAACAACAACAAAACACAACTTCTTATTAGATATCGTTCAGCCATGTGAAAGGAAGACAGCCTCCCCTTTGCAATAACATGCATGCACCTTGAAAGCATTAAGCTAAGTAAAATAAGCCAGACATAGAAAGACAAATACTTCATCTATCGCTTATGTGTAGAATTAAAAAAAAAAAAAAAAAGAATTCAAACTCAAAGAAACAGAGTGGAAAGGGGTTGTCTAAGGCTAAGGGGCAGTGAGGAAAATAGGGAGGGATTAGGAAAAGTGTGCACTTTTAGTTATAAGATGAATAAGACCTGATCTAATGTATATAACATGGTGACTGTAGTTGATAGCATTATATTATATAATTGAAATTTGCTAAGACAGTAGCACTTAACTATTCTCTCTCACACACAGACATAAATACGTGAATAATGGATGTGTTAATTAACTTAATGGAGAGATTCTTTTCACAATGTATACATATGTTAAATAATCATGGTGTAAATATTAAATATCTTACAATTTTGTCAATTATACCTTGTAGGGGCCAAGGGACAAAATGTACTGCCCCAAGTGTGCCCTAAAATGTGTCACCTTGCATATTGATTATTTTAAATAAAAGTTACTTAAGAGACAGCCTGCGCAAGGACACTCAGAATGCCCACAGTGCCCTGAAAGCAGGAAATCATCTCCATTTGTGAAAGGTATTTTTCCTGGAAAATGAGGTACAGAAACATCTTTATCACCCGAGATAGGAAACTCAGGGCCTAGAAGGCTATGTAAACAACCCTTCTTTTACTAATTTATCACTTCAACCCAAATTCTGTTTAGAATTCCTTGCTCACTGAAGCTCACAAAGTCGAGTTTTCTTTGCCCTGTCAATTCTTTATAGATTTATTCTCTTTATCCAAAAAGTATAAAAGCTCTCTACCTTGGTAATTCTTGTAATTTTTAATTTCATTACTGGATCCCTGTGCTCATGTAATTAAGCTTTGTGTTTGTTTGTTTTTTTTTTCTCATGTTAATCTTCCTCATATAAATTTGTTAGTCCAGCAGAAAGAATTTGACAAGTCATAGAATTTTTTTCTTTCCCTTTAACCTCAATAAAGCTGCATTAAAAAAAAAAAAAAAGTTGAAAGTCAAAGAAATGAAAAAATTCTACATTTTGTAAGTGGAGAGCATTCAGGATATACAAAGAATCAGTGGAATAACTGAAATAGACTTGAGTTAGGTGTACTAGTTATAGAATCTAGAGAATCAGATAAATAGGATGCAAAGCTGTTATGCGTTTCTGTGCTATTCACAACTGTATTTCTAGCTTCTAGAATGGATTCATCCTATAGTAGGAGCTCAGTAAATATTTGTTGACTCAATAAATAAGTGGAATATGGATTCGTAACTTGAAGTGGTAAGCAGTACAGATCAATTGTAGCTCCCTACACAGCAGAGTGGCAGGATGGAATGTGTTTTGGAAAGCTTATTCTGGTGGTGGTTATGTGAGGTGACACTAGAGGAATAATCACACGGCAATGTTGATGGAACCATTTCTATGGGAGATTGCTTGACTCAGCCACGTTTTGAACATTTCATCATCCATGCTTTCAAATGCAAGAAAATCCAATAGTACAAATATTATCAATTGAATCAATCTGACATTTATGCCTTATGATATCTTGCTGAGCTATCACAGCATTTGCATTAGACATAAGCAGTGAACCAAGAAGGAAAGGCTTTGTATCCACTACATTTGGCAGCAAAAGCTGTATAAAACAAACCCGTTCTACATTAGTATTAAAGTTGACATCAGTGTGCCTGTACCTACAGAAAATGGAGGGCCACAAAAGAAAAGTTTGCTCTCAAATTTTATTTTATTTTTCAGTGTTTCTGGTGTTGTTGTTGCTGTTGTTTGTTTGTTTGTTTGTTTGTTTTTTTGAGGCAGATAACTGCCAGATAACTTTTAATCTGTGAAGTTATCCAAAGTTTGAAAATACCATGGGAAATCTTGGAACTCAATTAGTGAATGGGTTCTCCATACCTGCAGGCACTATACATTGCCACTGAGAATGCTCCTCAGAGTGGCGGCATATGAGAAGTTAACAATTTCCTTCCGCCTGAATTCCTCTCTCCATCCTTCCCTCTCTTACCTTCAATCACTTTTGTCATGGGACATACATAAGTTGTTGGAAAGTGTTAGACTCTGATAGTAAAGCAAAATCAGAATTAAAGACAAATGTTTACATTCAAACACAACCTATTGAATGAAGAACTTTAGGTTCAAATGGGCAAAGATTCTGCATTCCTGAGAAATCTCAATCAGTTTCTCATTCTGGTGAGTATTTTCACGTTGCACTTTGCAACCACAAATTAAGTGAGTGTATATTTTTCAGTGCAGGATTATCACTAAAAGATCTGAAATAGAAGACCAGAAGAAAATATTTTGTATCTATATATTTTTTAAAATATCCATCCATGAAAAAGGAGCCAGGTGTTAGTTTCCTATGGGGGACGTTCTCATGGAGTCAATAAAAGGCTGAATCTATTCACTCCATTTCTTGTTCTTTAACAGCTTCTGTGGTGCCACCATTGTCCTGTTCAGGGTCAGGAAGCTCTCAGTGGTATTGCAACAGCCTCAAATGGCAGCGTGTCTGCTCACCAAGGACTGTCAATCAAATCCAAGATCCCCCATCTTTCAGGACCTTGCTCTTCATGCTCCTGCAGCTAATCTTCTCAGATCAGTGCCAGACCCAGCACTGAACCCTCCTCTCTGAATTTTGATCTTCAAATGAACAAAAATAAAACCAAATCAAATGACAAAAGGAATAAAACAAATATTTTTCACTTATTATAAAGATGCTTGTCAATATAGAGTCTGATTTTGGAAACATCAAGAACAGGGTTAATTTTCAAGTATTTGATGATTAAGAAAAAGTTAATAATTACTTTGTAATTATTCTAGTCTTACCTAATTTTCCTTTCATTAAATAAATATGGAGTTGTGATAACCAAGATGTCCAAATTTTATTATCATTATGAGTAAAAATATTGTGAATACTATTATTATATTAGTAATAATTTATTTTGTTACAATAACTATGTGCAATATACACATTATAAAATGTATAATAATTTTAGTAACACTTATATGTCTTTATTTTCACTTACATTATTTCAACTAACCACAATAGACAAGTGTTGGATGGTGCACATATTATTATCTTCATCTTATTTGGGGAAATCGACTAATCGGAAAATACTAGATAAAAGAACTAGAGTCTTTTATGTCCTGTTTCTTTTACTCCACCACACTGCTCTTCTTCCTGATTCTATCTTTCATTAGGGACTTCTTTTTTTTCTTTAATCTCTGGCTAAAATTAAAATTTATTACTGAAATAATGAACTTGTCCAAATTCATGGTTGACCTTATTGACAATAAAACATTTCATCTAAATTTACAGGATGAAATTTTACTTTATTTTTAACTTGGCAATAGAATAACTATTATCAGGTAATTTAATTACCATCCTTCACAAATTTATACATTATAATATAGCAATCACTATTCTCACTTTTATGATAAAAGGGAATTTAGAAGCCAAAAGGATCAACTAAATAATTTGCAAGAGTTTTTCTGGAAGCCATATTTCCAATCTATGTATATCTCTAAGTCTTTGCATAGGTGGTTCTGTGCTTTCTTAACTATTAACAAATCAAGACATTTAATGTTCAATAAATAGTGTGCTACTCTATAGAGAAGTTCTTTCCCTCACTCTTCATCTATTTGAGTAATTAAGATAGTTACACATATTAACATATTACATACACATATTACAAGGATTTCAAAAGATATTGTCTACTACACAATAGAATTGTCACTCTCAAGTATTAGAGTATAATCATTACACAGTAGTAAAAAATGACAGAAATTAGCTTCTACCCAAATAATAAGCTTCCCTTCTCTGAAATAACAGAAATAACATAAACATCTGAGCTAAATTATAAAGTTATCATAAACAGAGTCATGTCAGAGATGGGGGAAAATCATTCTAAAGGCATGAAATTTCTCTAGCAAGAATTGACTAAAACCTCATTAAAATAATTAACATAATTAAGAAAAAATGTATTTCTTTAATGAGAACTCTGCTTGAATTCTGGAAACATCAAGAAAGCATATTTTGCACGTTTTTATTTAAGCACCAAGATACTTGTTGTCTAGTCTTAATAAGCACAAAACCCCATATTTTGGATATGAATGAATCAGGTTGTCTCAGTAGAATGATGCTTTTATACATTCAGATCACAGAGACTTTCCTTTTTTCTGATTCTGTGCTTACCAAACACATTTCTGATTGTAATTTGACTTGTAGACTAGCACATGTTCAGATAACATCTTAGTCATATTTGGGCTTTTAGTATAGCTTGCTGAAGGAGGGAAAATGTGCTGATCTACCTTTAAGTTCAGGCATTAAACATCTGTCTCTGGGGGCTTGCTTAATATGAGCCTGCTCTCAGGAGACATATCTATTCTTAGTGTGTAGATATATCCAGTCCTTATGCTTGCCGAAGCAAAGGAACTGACTCCAGGCAGCTGCAGTGAACTCTCAGAAATGATGAGGGCAGATGAGGCATCCTGGAGAGAGCCAATGCCTTTCTGGCTGCTCACATGCCCAAAGCAACTTTTATTTTAACTTCAGTATCCAGAATTTGCTATGTATTCAGAATTGTGATAATAGCTCCTGAGAATGCAGGGTCGCCTGGTTGGCTCAGTTGGTTAAGCATCTGCCTTGGACTCAGGTCATGATCCCAGGGGGATCCCATGGGACCCAGTCCCATGATGAGCTAGCTAATCATCAGCTGGGAGATTGCTTCTCCCTCTCCAGATGCCCCTCTGCCCACTTGTGCTCTCTCACTCAAATAAATAAAATAAAATAAAAATAGCTCCTGAGAATTCAGAGTTAGAAAATTTGAGCCTTTTCCAAGGAACTTGAAACTTCATTTATGAAATAATTTTATTCTTGTTCTAAGAATGGCAATGACTGAGAATTCTAAGTATGAAGGACCACAGGGTGTTAAAATTAAATTATCATCATGACAGGAAAGGCATGCTAATCCCTTTATTTTACACCCATATGTGAGAAGAAAGCTTTGTCCATTTTATTTCCATGCAGTGTCCAGGGTGATTATTTTAAATCATATTTGGTAAGTCCTCTGTTAAAATCTGTTAAAATGACCTCTTTTATTCCACTTAGAACAAAATGCATTATGTTAAGCATGGGCTTGCATCTGTCTTTGCCTGTCTGTACCCACATCTCCCACTGTTCTAACCCTCTCTAACACCCTCTGGTAAAATGAATTTTTTTCTGTCTTGGGTCAGGTTTCCTGGAAACAGACGGTTGAGAGAGAGACATGTGCTTCGGAGGTTTATTGGAGCTGGAAGGAAGTAAAGGAAGCAAAAGGTTGGGCAAAAGCAGTTGAACAGGCTTACATTTAAAACCGAAGCCTAACATGGTCCAAACAGGAGCTCCAGAATTTGAAAGGCTGTTCGAAGTGGTACTAAATCAAGGCAAGGGGTGCAGGCCTGTGCCTCCATCCTGAAGAAGAAATCTAGAGAGTGCCTCATAGCATCTACTCTGGTTTTTCTGAATAGATGGATAGCTCTCCTTATAGAGGGGTTTTTCACGTTTTTTCTGTTCCTTTGTCTGGAATGCTCCCCTCTTCCACCACCCTACCACTATTATCTGGACTTTTGTTTTTTGTTATTTTTTTTTTTAAAGATCATTTAAAAAGTTACAAATTCCTCAGAATGATTTTCTCTGATCCTTGAGTCTAAATTTCATCTTTCTGTTTAACTCTTTCATAGCAACCTATACATTTTTTTTTAATTTTATTTATTTATTTGACAGAGATCACAAGTAGGCAGAGAGGCAGGCAGAGACAGAAAGGAGGAAGCAGACTCCCTGCTGAGCAGAGAGCCCGATGTGGGGCTGGATCCCAGGACCCTGGGATCATGACCTGAGCCGAAGGCAGAGGCTTTAACCCACTGAGCCACCCAGGTGCCCTGCAACCTATACATTTTATATAAAATATTTTATATAAAATTAATAAAATGTGTAATTATATTTTTCTTGTGTGGTCTTTGTGTTTAGTATTGCTATTTTCCATTTGTTTTGTATCATAATCTTGAAGTATGTAGCTTTTGCCACGACTATATAGTTAGCAACTAACCCCAGTGACTTAAACATCACAAATGTGTAATAAATATCTTGAAATTAATTAATAAATCATGGTCTTCCTTTCCTTAGACTCTAGTAATTGCTGACATTTCCCACTCACTATAATGATTCAAATTTAACTTCATTAATTTTTTCTTATGCATTTATGATGTTTGTATTAGAATTGCTGATATTCCAATATAACAGTTCTCAGATTTGGCTTGAACAAGAATGACCTGGAGGTTGTGATATATAGACCTCTATTATAGAATATCTTGTCTTGTTATAGCTCAGAATGCTGAGTCTTGCCCCCAACATTCTGCTCCCATACATCAGGGTTAGGGCTTTGTATTTACATTAATGCTGATGCTTCTGCTCTAGGAATGGCACTTGGAGAACATTATTCTAGGGAAACATTAAGATGAAACAGTTTTGCATACTTGTATTTTGCATACTTGTAATTTGGGAGATATTTTTATCTTTATGAATCCATTCTGTGGGATAAGACAAGGACAAGCATGTGTCAAACCCTATTTTAAATTTGAAGGTTTTTTGTTTGGTTGTTGGGATTTTTGAAGATTTTATTTATTTATTTATTTGAGAGAGAGTGAAAATGAAAGAACCCAAGCAAGGCAGGGTGGAAGAAGAAGAGGGAGAAGCAGGCTCCTCGCTGAGCAGGGAGTCCAATGTGGGGCTTTATCACAGGACCCTGGGATCATGACCTGAGCTGAAGGCAGATAGATGCTTAACTGGCTGAGCCACCCAGGCTCCCCTCAAATTTGAAGTGGTGGTTTCTCCATTTACTTTGATAACTTTTTTTTTTATAATTTTTTATTTTTTATAAACATATATTTTTATCCCCAGGGGTACAGGTCTGTGAATCACCAGGTTTACACACTTCACAGCTCTCACCAAAGCACATACCCTCCCCAATGTCCATAATCCCACCCCCTTCTCCCAAACTCCCTCCCCCCAGCAACCCTAAGTTTGTTTTGTGAGATTAAGAGTCACTTATGGTTTGTCTCCCTCCCAATCCCATTTTCTTTCATTTATTCTTCTCGTACCCACTTAAGACCCCATGTTGCATCACCACTTTCTCATATCAGGGAGATCATATGATAGTTGTCTTTCTCTGCTTGACTTATTTCGCTAAGCATGATACGCTCTAGTTCCATCCATGTTGTCGCAAATGGCAAGATTTCATTTCTTTTGATGGCTGCATAGTATTCCATTGTGTATATATACCACATCTTCTTGATCCATTCATCTGTTGATGGACATCTAGGTTCTTTCCATAGTTTGGCTATTGTGGACATTGCTGCTATAAACATTCGGGTGCATGTGCCCCTTTGGATCACTACGTTTGTATCTTTAGGGTAAATACCCAATAGTGCAATTACTGGGTCATAGGGCAGTTCTATTTTCAACATTTTGAGGAATCTCCATGCTGTTTTCCAGAGTGGCTGCACCAGCTTGCATTCCCACCAACAGTGTAGGAGGGTTCCCCTTTCTCCGCATCCTCGCCAGCATCTGTCATTTCCTGACTTGTTGATTTTAGCCATTCTGACTGGTGTGAGGTGATATCGCATTGTGGTTTTGATTTGTATTTCCCTGATGCCGAGTGATATGGAGCACTTTTTCATGTGTCTGTTGGCCATCTGGATGTCTTCTTTGCAGAAATGTCTGTTCATGTCCTCTGCCCATTTCTTGATTGGATTATTTGTTCTTTGGGTGTTGAGTTTGCTAAGTTCTTTATAGATTCAGGACACTAGTCCTTTATCTGATATGTCATTTGCAAATATCTTCTCCCATTCTGTCAGTTGTCTTTTGATTTTGTTAACTGTTTCCATTGCTGTGCAAAAGCTTTTGATCTTGATGAAATCCCAATAGTTCATTTTTGCCCTTGCTTCCCTTGCCTTTGGCGTTGTTCCTAGGAAGATGTTGCTGCGGCTGAGGTCGAAGAGGTTGCTGCCTGTGTTCTCCTCAAGGATTTTGATGGATTCCTTTCGCACATTGAGGTCCTTCATCCATTTTGAGTCTATTTTTGTGTGTGGTGTAAGGAAATGGCCCAATTTCATTTTTCTGCATGTGGCTGTCCAATTTTCCCAGCACCATTTATTGAAGAGGCTGTCTTTTTTCCATTGGACATTCTTTCCTGCTTTGTTGAAGATTAGTTGACCATAGAGTTGAGGGTCTATTTCTGGGCTCTCTATTCTTTTCCATTGATCTATGTGTCTGTTTTTGTGCCAGTACCATGCTGTCTTGATGATGACAGCTTTGTAAAAGAGCTTGAAGACCGGAATTGTGATGCCACCAACGTTGGCTTTCTTTTTCAATATCCCTTTGGCTATTCGAGGTCTTTTCTGGTTCCATATAAATTTTAGAATTATTTGTTCCATTTCTTTGAAAAAGATGGATGGTACTTTGATAGGAATTGCATTAAATGTGTAGATTGCTTTAGGTAGCATAGACATTTTCACAATATTTATTCTTCCAATCCAGAAGCATGGAACATGTTTCCATTTCTTTGTGTCTTCCTCAATTTCTTTCATGAGTACTTTATAGTTTTCTGAGTATAGATTCTGTGTCTCTTTCGTTAGGTTTATTCCTAGGTATCTTATGGTTTTGGGTGCAATTGTAAATGGGATTGACTCCTTAATTTCTCTTTCTTCTGTCTTGCTGTTGGTGTAGAGAAATGCAAGTGATTTCTGTGCATTGATTTTATATCCTGACACTTTACTGAATTCCTGTATAAGTTCTAGCAGTTTGGGAGTGGAGTCTTTTGGGTTTTCCACATATAGTATCATATCATCTGCGAAGAGTGATAATTTGACTTCTTCTTTGCCGATTTGGATGCCTTTAATTTCCTTTTGTTGTCTGATTGCTGAGGCTAGGACCTCTACTACTATGTTGAATAGCAGTTGATAATGGACATCCCTGCCGTGTTCCTGACCTTAGTGGAAAAGCTTTTACTTTTTCTCCATTGAGAATGATATTTGCGGTGGGTTTTTCATAGATGGCTAGGAAAAGAGGGCACATACCTCAATATCATCAAAGCCATCTACTTTGATAACTTTTTTACTTTAAATTCTGATAATCTGATGGATGCAATTTTATACTTCATTACATATGTCTTTGTCAAAAAACTTCAAAAAGAGGTTGAATCACAATCATGACCATGCTGGCTGTCCAACATTGCTATTTGATGGGAGTATAAATTCCAAGAGCTGCTTTTGGTAAGGAGATAGTGTCTAGATAGAAGTGAATAGAGAGAGAGAGCCATATCATCAATAAATGGCCCTTTGATAAAAGGGAGTAGGAAATCACTTATCGATCACAATAGACAAAGACACTTATATCTGGACAGAACTCAGGGGAGCTTCCTATGTACAATGTGGAATCAGACATGGGTTTCTATTACCTTCATTTACACTGGCATTTGCATGCATATGCCTGTAGACTTGACAATCCCACCAGTCAACAACTCAAGATATAATACATTGAACAATCAAGAACTATCAATGGGTCAAATAAAAAAAATAGAATAAATTAAAAATGTGTCTTGAAACAAATAAAAGACAAAAAGGATATGCAACCATAATTTATGGGAGTCAGCAAAAACAATTTGAAAAGGAAAGTTCACAGCAATAAATGTCTACATTAAGGGGCGGGGGGACCTCTAACTGTGCACTTCAAGGAACTATGTAAAAAAGAGCAAACTAAGCCAAATGCTAGTGGTAGGAAGGAAAAATAAGTGAAATAAAGACCAAAAACAAAATAGGAAAAAATCAGTGAAACTAAGGTTTCATGTTTTAAAATAATAACATAATTAAATAGTTAGCTAGATTTATCAGGATAAAAAGAAAGAGGTCTTGAACAAATTAAGTTAGAAATGTAAAAAGAGTCATTACAACTGACACAGAGGATCATAAGAGACTACTGTACACGATTATATATCCTAATTAGATAACCGAGAAAATATGAAATAATTCCTAGAAACATACAACCTACCAATACTGAATCATAAAAATATAGAAAATCTCAACACACCAGTTACTACTAGTAAGGAGACAATCAGTAATCAAAAATTTCCCAATCAAGAAAAGCTCAGGACTAGATGTCTTTGCTTCTTTACAAAAGAAGAATGAATACCAATTCTGAATAAGAACAAAGCTGGAAGCATCACACTTCCTGATTTCAAACTTTATTACAAAGCTGTAGTAATCTAATCAAAATAGTATAGAATGGGCATAAAAAAAAAAAACAGACACATAGCTAAATTGAACAAAATAGAAAGTCCAAAAATAAATCAGTATATGTTTTTTTAATTATAGACAGAGGAGCTGAGAATACACAATGGGGAAAGGATAGTTTCTCCAAGTAATACTGCTGGAAAAATTGGATGGTGACACACACAAAACAAACAAACAAACAAACCAAAACAAGACAAAACACCAAAAAACTGGACCCCTACCTTACACTATACACAAAAGTCAATTCAAAACAGATTAAAGACTTGAACATAAGACCTGGAAACATAAAACTCCGGAACCATAGAAGAAAAGATAGGAAATAAGTTCCTTCACATTGGTCTTGAAAATTTTTGAATATGACACCAAAAGCAAAGACAACAAAAATGAAAGCAAATAAGTTGGACTGTGTAAAATAAAAACCTTCTGCTAAGCAAAGGAAATAATCAACAAAATGAAAAGGCAAGCAAAAAAATGGGCAAAAATATTACTAGCCACATCTTTGATAAGGGATTGCTAGTCAAAATAATAAGGACTTCTAAAACTCAACAACAAGAAAACAAAACAAAACAAAATAAAAACCCAGTTAAAAAATGAGCAAAGGACCTGAACAGATTTTTTTTTTTCAAAGAAGACATAGGAATGGCTAACAAGTACTTAAAAAGTGTTCAACATCATTAATCATCAAAGAAAGGCAAATCAAAACCACAATGAGTTATCACCTCCTATCTGTTAGCAAGACTATTATCAAAAAGACACAAGCTAACAGATGCTGGTGAGGATGTGAAGAAAAGAAACACTTTTCACTGTTGGTGGAAGTGTAAATTGATCAACGACTATGGAAAACACTATGGAAGTTCCTCGAAACAGTAAAAATAAAATATGTTACGGCGATTCCATTTTTGGAATTAATATATGAAAGAAACAAAATCATTACGTTGAAATATCTGAATAGATATATGTATAAAGAAAATATAACATCTAAACAAAATATTATTCAACCTTAAAAAATATATATCCTGTCATCTACTTGACATGGATAAACCCAGAGGGTATTATGTTAAATGAAATAATCCAGACAAGACAAATGCACATGGTATCACCTATATGTGGAATCTAAAAACACAAACACTCACAGCTGAACCCAGAAACAGAGAGTAGAAAAGTGGTTGGCAGGGGCTGGGATAGGAGAAATAAGTACAGTTTGGAGAAAAGTTACAAACTTTTAGCTTTAAGATGAATAAGTTTTTTTTTTTTTTTTTTTTTTTTTTTTTTTTTTTAATTTATTTTTTATTTTCAGCATAACAGTATTCATTATTTTTCACCACACCCAGTGCTCCATGCAATTCGTGCCCTTTATAATACCCACCACCTAGTACCCCAACCTCCCACCCCCACCCCTTCAAAACCCTCAGATTGAAGAGATTATTATGCTGAGTGAAATAAGTCAAGCAGAGAGAGTCAATTATCATATGGTTTCACTTATTTGTGGAGCATAACAAATAGCATGGAGGACATGGGGAGTTAGAGAGGAGAAGGGAGTTGGGGGAAATTGGAAGGGGAGGTGAACCATGAGAGACTATGGACTCTAAGATGAATAAGTTTTGAGGATCTAATGGATAACATGGTGACTGTAGTTGAAAACAAAGTATAATATAATTAAGATTTTCTAAGAGAGAAGAACTTAAATATTCTCACTACAAAACAAGGAGGGAGGAATGTGAGCTGATGAATATGTTAATTAACTTGATGGGAGAAATCTTTTCATTATATTTGTATCTATACATACATCAAAGCATCACAAATACCCTTTAAATATCTTGCAATTTTATCCATATTACAACTCAACAAAGCTGGGAAAAAAATGAAGGCTCACAAATGAAAAACAAAAAAAAAATAGATAAAAAAGAGAAAAAGATATGGTAACACACATCATGACAAGGACATGAGATATATAGTAAGTTGAGATGGGATAAATAAGTCAAGTCACCACTGTAAAAGTCATCTGTAACTAGAAAATGTCTATGTCTTCTTGTGTATTCTGGATATCTTCTGTCAGTCTGTATGTGCACTGGACTCGAAGATTAATTGACAATCTTTACTATTGGCTTCTTCCCTTATATCCTAATAAATAACAACATATTCCAGATTGTCAGTATCGATTAGAGGAAGTGAGAATCAGAATTAGAAAATATCAATTGTCACACAGTAGCAGGATTTCATAAACAGAAACTGGAGTGTAGAAAATTGTGTTTTTCTTTAATATGGAAGTAGTTCCTAATAGACACTTGAATGTTTAATTAAGAGGCTCTGAACTTTATTCCATTTCCAACTGACGTCACCCAACAACATCCCAGTTTATTTCAAAATTTTTTTCCCAATGGAAAAAACAGAATTATAGAAAAGAAATGTGTTTTATTTTTATTTTTTTTATATAATTTTTATTTTTTATAAACATATATTTTTATCCCCAGGGGTACAGGTCTGTGAATCACCAGGTTTACATACTTCACAGCACTCACCAAAGCACATACCCTCCCCAATGTCCATAATCCCACCCCCTTCTCCCAAACCCCCTCCCCCCAGCAACCCTCAGTTTGTTTTGTGAGATTAAGAGTCACTTATGGTTTGTCTCCCTCCCAATCCCATCTTGTTTCATTTATTCTTCTCGTACCCACTTAAGCCCCCATGTTGCATCACCACTTCCTCATATCAGGGAGATCATATGATAGTTGTCTTTCTCTGCTTGACTTATTTCGCTAAGCATGATACGCTCTAGTTCCATCCATGTTGTCGCAAATGGCAAGATTTCATTTCTTTTGATGGCTGCATAGTATTCCATTGTGTATATATACCACATCTTCTTGATCCATTCATCTGTTGATGGACATCTAGGTTCTTTCCATAGTTTGGCTATTGTGGACATTGCTGCTATAAACATTCGGGTACACGTGCCCCTTTGGATCACTACGTTTGTATCTTTAGGGTAAATACCCAATAGTGCAATTGCTGGGTCATAGGGCGGTTCTATTTTCAACATTTTGAGGAACCTCCATGCTGTTTTCCAGAGTGGCTGCACCAGCTTGCATTCCCACCAACAGTGTAGGAGGGTTCCCCTTTCTCCACATCCTCGCCAGCATCTGTCATTTCCTGACTTGTTGATTTTAGCCATTCTGACTGGTGTGAGGTGATATCGCATTGTGGTTTTGATTTGTATTTCCCTGATGCCGAGTGATATGGAGCACTTTTTCATGTGTCTGTTGGCCATCTGGATGTCTTCTTTGCAGAAATGTCTGTTCATGTCCTCTGCCCATTTCTTGATTGGATTATTTGTTCTTTGGGTGTTGAGTTTGCTAAGTTCTTTATAGATTCAGGACACTAGTCCTTTATCTGATATGTCATTTGCAAATATCTTCTCCCATTCTGTCAGTTGTCTTTTGATTTTGTTAACTGTTTCCTTTGCTGTGCAAAAGCTTTTGATCTTGATGAAATCCCAATAGTTCATTTTTGCCCTTGCTTCCCTTGCCTTTGGCGTTGTTCCTAGGAAGATGTTGCTGCGGCTGAGGTCGAAGAGGTTGCTGCCTGTGTTCTCCTCAAGGATTTTGATGGATTCCTTTCGCACATTGAGGTCCTTCATCCATTTTGAGTCTATTTTTGTGTGTGGTGTAAGGAAATGATCCAATTTCATTTTTCTGCATGTGGCTGTCCAATTTTCCCAGCACCATTTATTGAAGAGGCTGTCTTTTTTCCATTGGACATTCTTTCCTGCTTTGTCAAAGATTAGTTGACCATAGAGTTGAGGGTCTATTTCTGGGCTCTCTATTCTGTTCCATTGATCTATGTGTCTGTTTTTGTGCCAGTACCATGCTGTCTTGATGATGACAGCTTTGTAATAGAGCTTGAAGTCCGGAATTGTGATACTCTGCCTACAACCATACAACCATGAAAGTGATGTTCTTTAATTCTCCAAGAATAAGAAAGCCAGATTAGTTTCAAAGTAGGGAAAAAAATAATGTAAGTTATTAAAAGGGAAAGTAGTATTTCTGATTTTTCACACAATTTGGTAAAATGGTGTAAATCCCATTCTGATGGTCAGAGTGGTTGGGTTAAGAGGTGCCCACTGAAACAGTGAAACAGGGGAAAATCCTCTTTTCTTCGCTACCTTTTTTTTGGCCGTCAGTGGATTGGATGATGCCCACTCATGCTGAGGAGGGCAATCTACTTTACTGATTCAAGTAAATTGATTCAAGTAAACTGATTCAAGTAAATTAATTCAAGTAAATTGATTCAAGTAAACGAATTCAAATTCTGATCTCATCCAAAAATCTCCTCACAGACACACTGAGAAATAATGTTTAATCTGGGAACCCCATAGCCTGTCAAGATGACACATAAAATTTACCATCACGGCTATGGGGTCATAAAAATTTTAAATATATAAAAAGCCTATACTTATCTGATGTGCATATCCTCATTCAGATATTCAGAAATCTAAGCTAAATCTAAGTTATTTCTCTCTTTGTAAATTCTTGCAAGCCTCAGTTAATTCTGAACATTAGTCTTTTTGACACTACCCACATATAAATAACCCTTCCTCTTTAGATTGGGCATTAACTATATGCCTCATTTCAGAGTTTTCTATTGAAAATCTGAATTCATCAGAGAGTAGTACCATGCCTTCAATACTTGGCGTTGAGTTTTGGTTTCTTTAAACTTTCTTCAAGTTGAAGGCACCAGGGTGGCTCAGTTGGTTAGACATCGGACTTTCGGTTTTAGCTTAAGTCAAGATCTTATGTGTCCTGAAATAAAGCCTCTGCGTTGAGCTCCACACTCAAAGGGGAATCAAAAGCTACTTAAGTCACTCCAAAACTTTTTGTCAATTAGCCTTTTTAAAACATCAATATCTTTTCCTTTAGGATTTTTGAAAAAAAAAATCCTTTAAATTCCAACTAATGAACAGATTTGTTCCTACCAAGTTGTCTTTATTTTGTCTTAATGTTACATGTCTTTCAAATTATCCACAAATTCTATTTTACCAAGTCCTTCCTTATAAAGGGGGAAGGAGTCCTTCTTACTATTTCCTCTTTCTTCTGAGAGAGTAGAAAATGTTTCTTTTATATATAGAATGAAGGTTTTATGGGCACCTGGGTGGCTCAGTCAGTTATGTGGCTGCCTTCAGCTTGGGTCATGATCCCAGGGTCCTGGGATCAAGCCTCACGTCAGGATCCCTGTTCAGCTGGGCGTCTGCTTCTCCCTCTCGTCCCTGCTCATGTCTTCTCTTGCTATCTCTCTCTCAAATAAATAAATAAAGTCTTTAAAAAAAAAATGAAGATTTTAATCACATGGAAAGATACTTGATAAAGATAGGGATGAAATCAAGTGACTCTAACCATACAGGTAAAGTAAGAAGTAGTGCAATTATGGATTGATTATTTTGGTAAATCATTTCAATAGGCCATTATTAAATTAAAAACACATAAGTAAAATATATCAATACATTAATTGAATATTAATATAGTTCAATCGATAGCATAATCTTTATTACATCCTAGGGTCAGGACAACTTCTGTGTTCATTTTTATTTTGTTTTACTTAAAATGTCTCTTTTCAATTTTTCTATATGGTCGAACTTTTATTCTAACTGCATAATACTTTTCTTTAAAAATTTTTAATGACAGTTATTTTAGAAGACAGGACTTTTTATGTTTGCAAAGTAAAATAGATGTTTAGAGAGATATAACATGTTAATAAAACAGTGATCTAATTTACTTTTCATGGAGTGTATGTTTTTGCTTTGGAACACTGATTTATAAAGTTGTAACAAGCAGAAATGTACTTTTAAATAAAGTTATAACAACTGAATTTAACTTAAACTTAATTAAACTTAACTGAAATGATATAATTATAAGGCATATATTTGATAGTAGAGCTTTACTTTATTTTTTCTATTTTTAGTTTTTTAACTTTTTATTTAAATTTCAATTAACTAATATACAATTCAATATTAGTCTCAGGTGTACAATCCAGTGACGACACTTACACACAACACTGGTAAAGGAGCT
Organism: Mustela nivalis; assembly: GCF_964662115.1. Taxonomy (NCBI): domain Eukaryota; kingdom Metazoa; phylum Chordata; class Mammalia; order Carnivora; family Mustelidae; genus Mustela; species Mustela nivalis. Next base: position 87,277,028 of record NC_139020.1, read on the forward strand.
AACTTTTTTTTTTTAATTTAATTTAATTTTTTCATTGTTCCAAGATTCATTGTTTATGAACCACACCCAGTGCTCCATGCAATACGTTTAGAATCCTGAAAAACTGGAGTGTCTGGGTGGCCCAGTTAATTAGGTGTCCAGGTCTTGGTTTTGGCTTAGGTCATGATCTCAGAGTTTTGAGATCAAGCCCTGTGTCAGGCTTCATGCTCAGTGTGGAGATGGCTTGGGATTCTTCCCCCAGGCCCGCCCCTACCCCTTGCATGTGCGCACACCCTCTTTCACTCTCTCAAATAAAGTAATTAATTAAAAAAAAAATGAGAAACTAACAAATTAGGATAGTCTCTTATTCTGGTATGCGCTGAACCTGGTTAAGAATAAGTGTACCATATTAAAATTACAACTACATTTTATTTTTATTAATTTTTTTAATTTATCTATTTTTTTCAGCGTAATAGTATTCATTGTTTTTGCACCACACCTAGTGCTCCATGCAATCCGTGCCCTCTTTAATACCCACTACCTGGTTCCCCCAACCTCCCACTCCCTGTCCCTTCAAAACCCTCAGATTGTTTTTCAGAGTCCATAGTCTCTCATGGTTCACCTCCCCTTCCAATTTCCCCCAACTCCCTTCTCCTCTTCATCTCCCCTTGTCCTCCATGCTCTTTGTTATGCTCTACAAATAAGTGAAACCATATGATAATTGACTCTCTCTGCTTGACTTATTTCACTCAGCATAATCTCTTCCAGTCCCATCCATGTTGCTACAAAAGTTGGGTATTACATTTTAAAGCTCTATTTCCAGAGAACACATGTATTACTTGGCAACATATGAAATGTTAACTACAGGTAAATATTTCATCTTTCTATGTTTTCACTTAACATACTGCAATATTTTCTACTAAATACAACTAAATATTCATCCTAAATATCAATAAAGAATTCCCATTAACAAGTAATTGATAATTAACAAATGCACACAAATGTCATGATATATTGAAGCTTATAGTGTAGTGAAATGAGCTAACAATGAAAGAAACAAACAAATAAAATACATTTGCAAATTAATGTGTTGAAATAAATTAATGGTTATGCTGACTTAGATGATGCTTTCATTAAGACTCTTCACTAACTTGCTAGTATTTGAACTGACAACTGGAAGACTGAAAAATACAGAGGGAGATTATAGCAAGCAAAGGCAACCACAGAATGGAACAATCTGAGTCTGGAAGAAAGCAATGTGTCTTCATACCCCATAAGCAGTGTGAACAAGGTGGGAGCCATTATAGGGTGAGTATGCTCCGGGCAGACAACACTGGTGTTAGAAAGAATGGTGAGAGATTTTTATTTTATCTAACAGTAACAGAAAGCCATTGAAGTGGGAAAGCAGAAATATGACCATGTCCAATTCATAGTTAGTTTGTTACAGAAGAAGAAATCTCTCACTTCAAGGAAACTGTAGTTGAAAGATTCCCAAACTAGAGGAGGTATAAAATAAAACTCTCAAGAACACCTCAGGAAATAAAGAATAAGCATTCAGAATTTTAGAATGCCACTTTATCTTCAGGACACTAAAAGCAGATGACAACTGTTCTAGTCACATAGGATTTTTCTCTTGTGCCTCTCTTCCCTACTACCTGTTCAAGCTTTCCAGGGGCCAGATACACCCTGTGAATGGGGGGAAAGATGTAAAATAACAAGTTACAGAAACAGGCCTAAGCTGCAGGGGGAGAAATCTTTCAATTAAATGGGAATTTTAAATATTTTATTCTTATTTTTTTAAATTTTTTTTTTAGAGAGAGAGATAGTATGTGTGAGTGGTGGGGTAGAGGCAGAGGGAGAGAGAGAGAGGAGAAGAGAGAGAATCCTAAGTAGGTTCCATGCCCAGTGCAGAGCCCAACTTGGAGCTTGATCTCACGACTCTAAGATCATGTCCTGAGCCAAAATCAAGAGTCGATGCTTAACCAACTGAGCTACCAAAGTAAGCCAAGAATTTTTTTTAATAAAATATTAGAGAGAGATAATTTTCATTTAATATAAGTGACAATAAAACACTGAACCTATAATTGAGTCTATTCTGAGAAGTGCATAGCTAGATCTCAGTGATTAACAATGAAAGTCATTTTTCCCATGCCTTATCAGGCCTATCTCTACATCTGTATGCTGAAAATGCAGAAAGGAATTGGTCATTTCACAAATTGGAATTTAAATAACTTTTTACATCACGTAAGCATGAGCTAATTTTCTTTAAACCCTAGATTTGGTATATTTGTAGGATGTGCATGTTACATCAAGAGCACTAGGATGTAAGTCCGAAGACAGGCTTTGTCATTCTTTCTCTCTTGCTGCACCTCCAATACTTTGCAGAGTGCCTGGGACACAGTATGCTAGTTAAAATTGAATCAACTTGAGCAGACTACATAGGACTGCCTTATTCCTGTCATCCTCAGCAATTTTCAAAATTAAATCCTCTTACTGTGTAGCTGAATTTAATAGTTCAAAATACGGCTGTGTACCTTTAAAGAAGAAATCTATGCAAACCCCTCTCTCAATTATTTAAGACAACACGATTATTATAGCAAAACAGAGAAAAACTGCTTTACCAGGAATTTATTCAGACATCTTCTGGGGAAAGTACTGTTTATGACTTTATAGAACATGTCAACTTACAAAAGCCACAGCCCAACCTTTATGATGTAAATTTGTCTAACAGGAGTATTAGGATCCTCTTTAACTCATTTGTAAGGAATTCATTCCAGTCCTTTTGGGAAAAATACTTTGTATGATACCATGAAACAAGCAAACATGTTCATGTCCTAATGCTCAGGAGTCTAAAGATTTAATAGGAAAATTAGAGAGCTGTGAGCATCCCTGGCAAATTGACAAGCTTAAGTCCATTTGATTGAGGGTCTTCTCTAAGAATTAGTCTTTAAGGCAGAGAAATCCAAGCAGGCAGGCTGATTCACCAACAGTGCCTAACATCACAAGGGTGCAACTCAGTGATTGTCATTCAAAATTGTGTAGAGCCCACGTCCAGATTTGAAGAGAGTAGAGCTAATAAGTAAAATGGAAAAAAGCTTTTTTGCTAAACCTCTGTAAGTCACTGGTGCTGTGAACAATACTTTTGGGCTCAAGTGGAAGAATCAGGTTCTCAAGGGAGAAAGCTCTTCCTTTTCACTTCCGCATCAAATAGAACATGGCTTTTGTACAAAAATACTGCTTCAATCGATATCGAAGGAATCCAGAACACTGGCAGTAATAGAAGTGTTCAGTGCAGCTTGGCAATTGCTGAAAGAGTCAGCATAGTCCAGAGGAAGCAAAACGGGTGACTGGAGAAAGTTATTTATGGCAGAAGTCACAGTAGCCGTATCTCTTGGGATATTGCTGTATCCCAAAACGGAAACAACACTTGGCATTTATGGAATAGCCAATGTGTGAGGCCAAAAGTGGGAGATTTCAGGAGAAAATTGGCTGTAAACATGTGAAAGCTATTGGGGAATGTTTGAAAAATGCCAAATGTATTTAGATGGGGACTTCATAGGGATTACTAGGGTAGGTGGTGGCTAAAAGAGCAATTGAAATACAGATTTCAGCGAAAAACTGATAGATTTATCACTTGGAATATGAAATTTATTTATTCTTTATATATATTTTCTTCTTGATACTCTTATCTCAAAAGCTGACACCATCAGCTACTGTATTTCCCAAGTCAGGAAACTTGTTAAGCTTTTCTTCCACACCACACCCAATGCTAGCACCAAATGCTGTATATTCTACCTACTAAAATGTCTTGACAAATGCTCTCATTAAGCCTTTGTTGTTTCTTGTGTGAATTGCAACAGAATTCTGAGTAGCTTTCCTGCCTCCAGCAGTTTTCTCTATCATGCTTCAATGAGATCATTGTTAAAAACCAATTCTCATATTTTGAGTTTCCTCCTCAAATCCTTTAAAATCTTCCTAATAATAATTTCAACATGAATTTCAAATTCTCAACATATTATCAAAATTCTTTCAAGAACTAGAACCTGCCTATCTTTTATGGAACACCTCAACATGCATAATTTTCTAAATATGCTTTATTCTTTCTTATTTAATCATTTATACAAATGGTCACCTGTGTTCAGTTATCAAGCATACACATGCCCACATCCTTCCATTTTTAGCTTAAATATCTCTACCTTTAAAAAAGTTCCATCTTTTTACCCCCATGCATAATAATGGCAAGACACTTTCAATTATAAGTAGAAACACAAAGTAGTTAGAAAAAACAGATTGGAATTGAGATCAAAGCTCCAGTTTTAAGAAACTTGTTTCTCTATTTGTCACAACTTGCTTCTGCCTGGTTACTTCCATGACTTACTTTAGGGAATTAAAAGTGTCATCAGAAGGCTTCTCTGGACCTTTTGTTTTTGCTGCTCTCTGTTTGGTTTCAGTCTTCTAGTGTGGGCAGTATTACTGCTGGAAAACCCACATTTATATCAGTCTGGCTTGGTAATGTCAGTTCTGTCCCTTGCCCATGTCTCAATCCCAGTACTGGGGAAGACATGTATAGCCCAATAATCCTAGACCCAAATCCAATGTTCTTGTAATTGAAGGATGCTTCCTGGCACTATTAGGTCATAGACTTACTCCATGGTGGTAAAACAATGCAGTAATTTATTCTTTGAAGAACTATATGGTGTAGAGATGGACATATCTAAATAAATCAGAAGATTAGATGGATTGACATATACATACAAAGTAACAGTAGTCCAAAGGCCCCTTTTCCTTCCAAAACCTGGGATAGTCATATCCCTTATATTCTTGTGGTAACTTACATACACCTTTATTAAAGTGTATAACTTATTATACCATGTTTTAAATTTCTCAGACTCTGAAAATTCCTCAATGATAGATTATGATGATGATGATTTTATTTCTATATTATCAATGCGTTGTATGGACTTGCAAAAATATAGGCATTGCACAAATGTTCGCTAAATAAATAAGTGCCAAAATCATAACATCTGCACCATGCTTCTCTCTTAAATTGCACTTATCTGGGATCTGACTTTCCGTTTGATTTTTGTCTTTTATTGAACAATGGAAAGGACTAACTCTGTACTGCTAAAAATAATTTATCTTATGAATTATATATTACCTTTAGCATAATCAATTTTATCATATTTAACAGTGGCATTCGCCAGAGACAAACATCCTTACAGACCCTAATATTAAAAATGTTCTTTTTATTAATCTCAGGACATCAGGTTTGGAAAATATGCATATTGCCATTTAATTTACATGATGTATTGCATATTAGAAATAGCTTTTCTGTTTCTTTGTCAGTATCTACTTTGAATAACTTTAACAAAGAACATGAGACTAGCCAAAGCCACATCAATTTTTTTGATTATATGACAGGAAAAATGCTTGTGCATTAATAATTATTGAGTACATTTAAATCATTATTCATTTATGGAATAGCATTAATTTCTGAATAGTGTGGCACCAAATATGAATGATTCAAGGCAAAGCAGAGTCTCTCGAAATCATTTAGTTCCTCATTATATCAATCTGTCATTCACTATTGCCACCCACAAAAACTTCTCAATCTGAAAAAAGCCATCATTTGTCAGATAACTGGATGAGTAAAACAAATAAGATGATAATTTTAGAAAGTTTAAGACATTAAAATCTCAGCAGATTAAAAAAGCTTATTTTTGGCTATTGTGAGGCTGTTAGCTATGAGAATTCCAAAATGCCTTTAAATTAATTTTTAAAAAATGTATAATTTTCAATTATTTTCCCCATTCAGAACAAATTCTATTTTTTCATTTTTTAAAGTATCATTTATTTAATGCAAACAACTTTTATACCAATAAAAAAGTTTTTTCTCAAAATACAAGCACATTTTGAAGCACCTGAGTGGATCTGTCGGTTAAGCATCCAGTTGTTGATTTTGGCTCAGATGATGATCTTGACTCAGGTCCTGGTGTCAGAGATGTGAGATTGAGCCCCACATGAGGCTCCCTGCTCAGTGGAAGTCTACTTGAGGTTCTCTTTCTCCCTCTCCCACCGCCCCTCCAGTCCTCTATCTCAAATAAATAAATAAATCCTTAAAAATACATGTAAGAACATTTATTATCTATTAAATGAAAAAACACCAAACATGTTTAATATATTTACTAGCTTAGATTGTAATCACTGATTCATCCATTTGTGTAATATACATTTACTATAAAAGAACTAAATTGTATTGTTAAATGTTGGGCTATTTTGTTGATATAAACTTTAATATCTATTGAAAATGTGTAGTAGTTACTTTCAGTAATGCTTATCTAATTTTATAATGATTATAAGAAAATAATAGTTATTCATTAATATATTTAAAAAGGCAGTCCAATGTAACAGATTAGTTAAGAGTTTGTCTCTAGAACTCTGGAGACAAAGAATTCTATTCCTGTTATCCATGTGCAAGACATCAAAACATTCTGTACATCAAATTATTTATCTATCAAACTAGAATGGTAATAATGATACCTAACTCTAAGATTATTGTAAAATTAAGTTTTGATTAATATTGGTTATTTTTTTGTCACTGTACATGATGAAAATAGTTAAGGTAGGCATTTTCTACTAACTATCAAAAAAGGAGACTGTGGGGCATTTTTTATAATTGTAAATATCTAATAAAATAAGCAATCAGCTTATTTAGTATGAATTATTTTATAAAACAGATGGTTGCCATGGTCCCATTTTAAGATTCAATTTAAAAATTAAATTAAGTGGCACCTGGGTGGCTTAGTCACTTAAGCACCCTATTCTGATTTCATCTCAAGTCATGATCTTGGGTTGTGAGATTGAGCCCTGCACTGGGCATGAAGCCTACTTAAAATTCTCTCTCTCTCCCCCTCTGCCCCTCCTCTCCCTCCCTCTCTGAAAATTAAAAAAAATATGTAAATACATAAAATACATAAATATATAAAATACATAAATACAAATAAATACATTAAAATATTTTCACAATTAATTTTAAGGCATTCTAACTATAGATTTAAATCTTTCCTCAAGATTCACTGTCAGAATTCACTAGCATCTGAATCTCCTTGAGAATTCTGGTTTAGGATTAGATGATATTAAGCCATGTCCTTGACCACCCAGTGTTCATGAACTCTGCGGGACATATGACTGAGAAAAACAACAACAAGAAAGTTACCTATAGAATTATAGATTTATGCAGGAAAATATTAAAACTGCTTTTATCTAGTCTGGAGAATCCTATGTATTAAAAAATGTTATAAGTCAATTGTATATGTGGACTAATTAGTACAGAAAGTGGCTCAAAACAAACATGTACACAATTTTGGTTTCCGGTTTCATATTGGACGATGAAGAAACTGTTATTAAAGGTTGGAAGGGTAGTAATTTAAATGATTCAGTAGTAAAACATTTTGTAAAAAATATCACTTGTAATAATTTGGAAGGCAGGCAGCATTCTTAAATAGGCTTTTAACTTCATTCAAATAGGTTGGGAAACAATATATAAGGAGTGCTTCTAAGTTGCCATGGGAATCCTTTTTTTTTTTTTTTTCTTTTTTAGTATTTTATTTATTTCTTTGACGGACAGAGATCACAAGTAGGCAGAGAGGCAGGCAGGGAGAGGAGGAAGCAGGCTGCCTGATGAGCAGAGAGCCCAAAGCAGGGCTCGATCTCAGGACCCTGGGATCATGACCTGAGCCGAAGGCAGAGGCTTTAACCCACTGAGCCACCCAGGCGCCCCTTCCATGAGTATCCTTTAACAAAGTATTCATAAACTTAGAGAACGATTGCAAGAAAAAATTGGCTAAGTAAATAAGTAAGGTCTGTCAGGAAATGACAGATGCTGGCGAGGATGCGGAGAAAGGGGAACCCTCCTACACTGTTGGTGGGAATGCAAGCTGGTGCAGCCACTCTGGAAAACAGCATGGAGGTTCCTCAAAATGTTGAAAATAGAACTGCCCTATGACCCAGCAATTGCACTATTGGGTATTTACCCTAAAGATACAAACGTAGTGATCCAAAGGGGCACATGCACCCGAATGTTTATAGCAGCAATGTCCACAATAGCCAAACTATGGAAAGAACCTAGATGTCCATCAACAGATGAATGGATCAAGAAGATGTGGTATATATACACAATGGAATACTATGCAGCCATCAAAAGAAATGAAATCTTGCCATTTGCGACAACATGGATGGAACTAGAGCGTATCATGCTCAGTGAAATAAGTCAAGCAGAGAAAGACAACTATCATATGATCTCCCTGATATGAGGAAGTGGTGATGCAACATGGAGGCTTAAGTGGGTAGGAGAAGAATAAATGAAACAAGATGGGATTGGGAGGGAGACAAACCATAAGTGACTCTTAATCTCACAAAACAAACTGAGGGTTGCTGGGGGGAGGGGGTTTGGGAGAAGGGGGTGGGATTATGGACATTGGGAAGGGTATGTGCTTTGGTGAGTGCTGTGAAGTGTGTAAACCTGGTGATTCACAGACCTGTACCCCTGGGGATAAAAATATATGTTTATAAAAAATAAAAAATTTAAATAAAAAAAAAAATTACACCATCTCTTGAGATAGTCCCAAAAGACCAACTCTTATAAGTGGCAGGGGAATTTCTATTTAGTACACTTTCTCTCCTTTTGCTCCTTACTTACAGTCCCTCAATCACTTTAACCACTCTGTTTCATTTGTTACTTGGTCATCGGCATTTTGCTCTGTCAGATTCCAGTGTTGTATGAAGCTTGGGCAAGACAGGAAGGACTGGAAATTCTTTAGATGCCAAAAAGCAATCTCACCATCACATTTCTTCACTGGGTCAAAAATTTATAACACCTACTTGGCATAATTTCCAAAAAAACTTTCTCTGTATCTTTCTATATGTAAAGATGAGACTTACCATAATCTCTTTCATTAAGGGAACACATATAAGCATAATTAGCTTAGATTTCACTTGAGAAGTTTTCCTCATTATCATTCTAGACCAGAATGCTGTCGGTTGCCCATGTCTGGCTAATTATTACTCTAATCCTCACCCATAACTGTTGGTGGACAATAGAGGAATATTCCTACCAGTGTTAGTGTTGCTGGTGATGCTGCAGAGAGCTTCCCTGAAAACAACACTAACAAGGGAACCTAAAAAGGACAATTGATGACCTTGGATCAAGATATATCTGAAGCTGCCCATACCTCTTTATAATCCCAGCAGATTAACATCTATTTGGTAATATTTGCTAGATGGACATCCATAGCTTGCTATTCAAGTATCAAAGGTCAATACCCTGAACTTGATGCTGGGAGAAAGCAATCTTAGACCTTGAGGATTGAACTCTTCTTTTTTTGTAGGAACTTCCAATTTTGCTTTTCTATCCATTCTTCAAATTTTATTCAGGGTCGTTGGTTCATTACCAAAAATTCTGCTTCAAAAATGCATATAGGAGGCATAATTTCTGAAGTAGTAACAACAATGAAGCTAAACAACTATCAGTCATTTGAGTTTGAATCTTGCAGTAATGGGGAAATCTACCTACATTTTGACAACATTAGACAGGCAATTTCTGGATTTAGATTGACAAGTAGACATGTTTTCCTTGAGCAAATGACAAAAAAAAAAAATATGACAAGCCTTTTGCTTTGCTTTTTTGCTTTGCTTTTTGTTTTTCTTTTGATTTTGCTTTTCTTGCTTTTAATCACAACCTAAGTCTCATTCATTTACCTTATATTTCAGGCTATAAACTAGAACCCAAGTCATGCATTTTTTTTTCCTTTGCAAATCAAGGACATGAACAGACATTTCTGCAAAGAAGACATCCAGATGGCCAACAGACACATGAAAAAGTGCTCCATATCACTCGGCATTTTCAAAAAGTAAATGAAAATAGAGTGCCACGGGAAGTTAATGGGATATTTTATCAAGTGTCTTTTGCTTTCAAGGTAATGAGGACATATATGTTAGACCAGGTGTTGGAACTTCTCAGATGTTTTGCAAACACAAATTAATAAGCATGATATAGTATTATTAATAATATAGACTCTACCCATAATAGGACCATTGGCAAGCCCCAAATCATCCCTGGTTTCTACCTTTTCAATGGGAACTGTCCTTGTCAATTTTCTTATCTTCATAAAGGGGGTGATTGAGACCACAGTAAGCTAGTAATACATCATAGTGCCCATAGCCCAGTACAGTTCCTTTTGCCCACAGCCTGGTATCTATACAGAAGTCAGCATTACAGGAGTTGTAACATCATAGAGGATGAAATTCTTCTGTTCCTCCTCAGGCCAAGCCTACTCAGGTTGCTATCTTGTCTTCTGTATACCTCCTTCCAGGGCTTCTTAACTTAATAGATCTTACCATGGCATAAAGACCTCTTTGGATCTGTGTAGTGTATCTGAGGAATGATAATGTGCACTCTGAAAGTTGACTTGCATATGCCAGTGCCTGCTACTTCCTCAGGCACATTTTCATCTTCTAGCTTACTTGTCACTTGGCCTTACTTTTTCTATCAGACTTTTAGCCTTGTATTATGTATTGTATTATATTTTTTGCTTATTATTTTACATGAAATATTTAACATTTCTGACTAACATGCTGATATTTGAATGTATAAATCACATGTGACTTCTCTAATCATTTGAAGTACTTAAGACAGAGTTTAAATCAAGAATGATGTCAGGGGAGGACTTATAGTCCTCATATTACTGATGGGCACTTAAAGAAAGAAGGTAAAGGGTAGTTGCATTTTGCTCCTATTTTATTTAACATCCATTCAAATGAGAACTATAGAATATTTCTTGATCATAGAAAGTTAAAAGTTTGATATGAAATGTTTTAAAAGGTTTATATGCTGGGGCACCTGGATAGCTCAATTAGTTAAGTGTGAGACTCTTGATTTAAACTCAGGTCACGATCTCCCAGTCCTGTGACTGAGCCCCATGTCAGGCTCTGTGCTCAGCAAGTGTCTGCTTGAGATTCTCTCTCCCTCTCACTCTCTTTCTCAAATAAATGAATAAAATCTTAAAAAAAAAATCTATTTACTTGAGAGAGAATGTGTGTGTGTGCATAAGTGAGAAGGAGGGACAGAGGGACAGGGAGAGAATCTCAAGCAGACTCCCCACTAAACGTGGAGTCAACATGGGGCTTAATCTCATTACCCTAAGACCATGACTGGAACCAAAATCAAGAGTCGGTTGCTTAACTGACTGAGCAACGCAGGCTCCCCAATATGAATACTTTTTAAACCAAGTTAAAAAAAATATATTGCACAAGTCAAACTAAAATGTCTCCAAAGTTACAACTGGAAATCTTCTATATCAATAATGAATTTCTTACTTTATAGAAGGGAAAGGGTGATAAAAATTTTAACACAATAGTGTATAACAAAGTCAATTCTTATGTTTAACATCAATAGATATGATAAGGCAAGATTCAATAAGATAATAACTTGGAATAAGTGGAAACCATCTGTACCAATTTTTTTTTAAGATTTTATTTATTTATTTAACAGATTGGGAGAGAGAGATCTAAAACTCGGGGAGTAGCAGACAGAGGGAGAGGGAGAGGCAGGCTCCCAGCTGAGCAGAAGCTGATGTAGGGCTTGATCCCAGGACCCTGGGATCATGACCTGAGCCGAAAGCAGAAGCTTAACCAGCTGAGCCACCTAGGTACCCCTAGGTGGTATTCTTTAACACTGCTCTCATTCCCTTCTTCAGTCTTTTGAAATTAGTTTGAGGTATTCAGAGAAAGGAAGTGTGTAGATATCTCATTTCCTTTCTACCAAGTATTTCTTCCTACCAATTTCCACCATTTGGATTAGAGATATGAATTATTGGGATCTTTGCTGCAATTAGGAGTATTATTTAAACTTGCTGATTTTGATTCACTCATCTTGTAACAAAATCATTGAAGTAATTTCCCATGAGTCTTATTGTATGATTACCAACTAGCTTTAAAAGGGTTTTTGAAAAATAATGTACTTTTTTGGTATAATGACTATTTCCATGATGATGGTTAAAAGACATCAGACTTCAATCACTATCTAAATGAAAATAAATATAAGAAATAAATTCATGCAAACATAGTGCACTGAAATAAATTAAATTAATGTTTGATTTGATGAGCATATCCTAAAGATTGCTCAATTCCAGAGGGGAGAAATAATAAGAACTACAATATCCATAGTACAATGTTTATTTGGAGAATGAATTTCTTCCTTCCTTTCCACATTCATTAGAGTTACACTAAGAATTTGAATATTAATTGAATGTTGATTCTTTTATGTCATAATACTCTACTGTGAAAATATGCCCCTAATCATTGTTCAAGATACTAACTGGCTGGTTTATTTATTTGTTTTTATTAATTTTTTATTTTTTATTTTATTTTATTTTTTTTTAATTTTTTATTTTTTACAAACATATTTTTATCCCCAGGGGTACAGGTCTGTGAATCACCAGGTTTACACACTTCACAGCACTCACCAAAGCACATACCCTCCCCAATATCCATAATCCCACCCCCTTCTCTCAAACACCCTCCCCCCAGCAAACCTCAGTTTGTTTTGTGAGATTAAGAGTCACTTATGGTTTGTCTCCCTCCCAATCCCATCTTGTTTCATTGATTCTTCTCCTACCCATTAAGCCCCCATGTTGCATCACCACTTCCTCACATCAGGGAGATCATATGATAGTTGTCTTTCTCTGCTTGACTTATTTCACTGAGCATGATACGCTCTAGTTCCATCCATGTTGTCGCAAATGGCAAGATTTCATTTCTTTTGATGGCTGCATAGTATTCCATTGTGTATATATACCACATCTTCTTGATCCATTCATCTGTTGATGGACATCTAGGTTCTTTCCATAGTTTGGCTATTGTGGACATTGCTGCTATAAACATTCGGGTGCACGTGCCCCTCTGGATCACTACGTTTGTATCTTTAGGGTAAATACCCAATAGTGCAATTACTGGGTCATAGGGCAGTTCTATTTTCAACATTTTGAGGAACCTCCATGCTGTTTTCCAGAGTGGCTGCACCAGCTTGCATTCCCACCAACAGTGTAGGAGGGTTCCCCTTTCTCCGCATCCTCGCCAGCATCTGTCATTTCCTGACTTGTTGATTTTAGCCATTCTGACTGGTGTGAGGTGATATCGCATTGTGGTTTTGATTTGTATTTCCCTGATGCCGAGTGATATGGAGCACTTTTTCATGTGTCTGTTGGCCATCTGAATGTCTTCTTTGCAGAAATGTCTGTTCATGTCCTCTGCCCATTTCTTGATTGGATTATTTGTTCTTTGGGTGTTGAGTTTGCTAAGTTCTTTATAGATTCTGGACACTAGTCCTTTATCTGATATGTCGTTTGCAAATATCTTCTCCCATTCTGTCAGTTGTCTTTTGATTTTGTTAACTGTTTCCTTTGCTGTGCAAAAGCTTTTGATCTTGATGAAATCCCAATAGTTCATTTTTGCCCTTGCCTTTGGCGTTGTTCCTATGAAGATGTTGCTGCGGCTGAGGTCGAAGAGGTTGCTGCCTGTGTTCTCCTCAAGGATTTTGATGGATTCCTTTTGCACATTGAGGTCGTTCATCCATTTTGAGTCTATTTTTGTGTGTGGTGTAAGGAAATGGTCCAATTTCATTTTTCTGCATGTGGCTGTCCAATTTTCCCAGCACCATTTATTGAAGAGGCTGTCTTTTTTCCATTGGACATTCTTTCCTGCTTTGTCGAAGATTAGTTGACTGTAGAGTTGAGGGTCTATTTCTGGGCTCTCTATTCTGTTCCATTGATCTATGTGTCTGTTTTTGTGCCAGTACCATGCTGTCTTGATGATGACAGCTTTGTAATAGAGCTTGAAGTCCGGAATTGTGATGCCACCAACGTTGGCTTTCTTTTTCAATATCCCTTTGGCTATTCGAGGTCTTTTCTGGTTCCATATAAATTTTAGCATTATTTGTTCCATTTCTTTGAAAAAGATGAATGGTATTTTGATAGGAATTGCATTAAATGTGTAGATTGCTTTAGATAGCATAGACATTTTCACAATATTTATTCTTCCAATCCAGGGGCATGGAACATTTTTCCATTTCTTTGTGTCTTCCTCAATTTCTTTCATGAGTACTTTATATTTTTCTGAGTATAGATTCTGTGTCTCTTTGGTTAAGTTTATTCCTAGGTATCTTATGGTTTTGGATGCAATTGTAAATGGGATTGACTCCTTAATTTCTCTTTCTTCTGTCTTGCTGTTGGTGTAGAGAAATGCAACTGATTTCTCTACACCAACAGCAAGACAGAAGAAAGAGAAATTAAGGAGTCAATCCCAGATGCGAAAATACTCAACAAAATACTAGCCAATAGGATTCAACAGTACATTAAAAGGATTATTCACCACGACCAAGTGGGATTTATTCCAGGGCTGCAAGGTTGGTTCAACATCCGCAAATCAGTCCATGTGATACAACACATCAATAAAAGAAAGAACAAGAACCATATGATACTCTCAATAGATGCTGAAAAAGCATTTGACAAAGTACAGCATCCCTTCCTGATCAAAACTCTTCAAAGTGTAGGGATAGAGGGCACATACCTCAATATCATCAAAGCCATCTATGAAAAACCCACCGCAAATATCATTCTCAGTGGAGAAAAACTGAAAGCTTTTCCGCTAAGGTCAGGAACACGGCAGGGATGTCCATTATCACCACTGCTATTCAACATAGTACTAGAGGTCCTAGCCTCAGCAATCAGACAACAAAAGGAAATTAAAGACATCCAAATTGGCAAAGAAGAAGTCAAATTATCACTCTTCGCAGATGATATGATACTATATGTGGAAAACCCAAAAGACTCCACTCCATAACTGCTAGAACTTATACAGGAATTCAGTAAAGTGTCAGGATATAAAATCAATGCACAGAAATCAGTTGCATTTCTCTACACCATCAATGGCTGGTTTTTTTTTAATTATCTTCATCATCTAGTTTTTGACACTATCAAAGATAGTAATTTAACAAGATTAAAGATTTAAAAATTGAAAGAATAAATATACCTTTTAAATTATCATATAAAAACAATAAGTTTTATTTGAGATGTCTTGATTTTCTGTTGAAGTACATTATCCATATTCTAACTCACACATACGTATTCTGAAAAATTTTGTCAGGAAAAATAGTTCTTATTTAAGATAATTCCTATTATGTGTTTTGTTGTTGCTGTTGTTTTGTTTTGTTTATTAATATGGGAATGCATTTATCTCTTTGTTAATAATTTGGCATAGCTAACCCCCCAAACTGATGAAATTATATTTCTTTAATTCTAAGTAATTCTTTTTTCATAATTTGACATCTCTGAAATAAAAACATGTTTAACAATTAAGCTATTTTACTACTATAATTGGTAGACTTTTTTTTTCAGTAGAACACAATACATTGCTTACAGTTGACAAAATCATTGTTTCAATAGATGGTATAAATATTTGAACAAAAGCATAAAAATTTACTCTGACATATCTCTTCTTCTTTAGATTCAGCTACCTAAACTTTGAGTTGAGAACCAAATATTCAATGTTTTTCTCTAGTAAAATATGTTAACTAAGTGAAAAGAAGCAAAAAACCAGAATTCTGACCTCTTGGCTCACTATTTTTTAAAGCAATGGGTGATATTTTCCCAAATGAGCTTAGTGGCTTTGTTCTTAAAGGAATCCAGTATCTAGGAAAAGGAGGATTATTTGTAAAAGTTTAAATTGTGAACCCATTATGAAGACATTGAACTTAACTTTCTGTTCTGAGCAATTTATATTATTGTGCCGTACAGTTTTTTCTCTTTCTATATGTGTCTTTTTTTTTTTCTTAAGATTTTATATATTTATTTGAGATGGAGAGAGAAAGAGAGTGAACAAGAGCCCAAGAGCAGGGGGATGGAGAAGCAGACTCCTCATTTAGGAGAGAGCCTGGTGTGGGACTTGATTCCAGGAAGCTAGCATCATGACTTGAGTCAAAGGCAGAAGCTTAATAAACTGAGCTACTCAGGCACCTATATATGTGTCTTAAGAATATTTCATGCATTAAAAAAAAGAATATTTCATGCATTAAAAAAAGAATATTTCATGCATACATGTACATAAAATAAATGTGTTATAAATTTAAAAGTGAAAGTCTCCTTGTAGAAAAAAATACATATAATTTCTATCATACTACTCTAGGTACTGGGTCCCCCATTCTTGCCAAGTTCGATGGAAAAGCCTACCCCAAGAAGCTCTTCAGAGAGCAGATATTAATCAAATTTCTTACCTGAGGTATATTTCTTCAGACTGGTTTTAGGTCAGAACCAGTGAACTCATTGGTTCTGACCTAAAATGGTCCAACTACAGTGGAATTCTGGACATTGACCTTATTAATCATTGATAAAAGAGAAATAGAATCCCTTCCAACTAGAAATGAGTGTTAAGTGGAAACAGTATCCAGAAGATTCTACCTACTTTCTTGTTACCTGGAAAGAACAGCTTATTATTTTGGTAGAAAATATATATTTTCATGAAAAAATTTCCTCAGTGGCCATTTTAATTTTGCAAAGTGAAAGCAAAAATCTGTGTAGAGACAAAATAATGCACAAAGCACTCATCTGTTTTGCAAAATAACAGGCACAGTTTTCCTGACTGTAGATAATGATGCTTATGTTTCCTTTTAGATGTTCTTATATTTGAATATTGTACTATCCTTATAAATACAGCTTTTTATTCCTGATGTATGTATGTATTGATGCAAATCTTTGCCAATAACAATTGGATCCTAAATTACAGAGCCCGTGCTTCACTGTAACTCTGAAGACTCAGTGTAAATCCTTTCATTTTTCTTGATTAATACTATGATGCAGGAAAGGTTTTTGGCCTTATACAATAAAGGCACACACACACACACACATATAGATTTATATGATAAATTGTTAGTACATATTTTTTCTAATTTCATAATCTGTGCAAAGGACTAACTACTATAAAGTATCATAATTTTGTGTAATTATATATATTTATTAAATTAAACAGGATTATCACTAATATTCAAAATTTCAGCCTAACAATCCATTTGGTCAAATACAAATATTAAATTTAATATTAAATATTAAATTTTAATATTAAATTTTACTTATATATTTCATCTTTATTTATTTCTGAAGTTATGTCTATCCAATAAATATTAAAATGTATATTACATATCTACATAACTAATATCTAATGTATATAATATATGATGTAAATATGCATATAACTCTATAATAAATTAAAAATACATTTAAAAAGAGATGTTTTTAAAACCACAATGCAATAAAATAAGTTATTTTTAAAATGCTTTTAAATAGAAAATTCTTAGATTTTAATACATACGTTGTGATAAAACATTACATTAAAACGTTTTCCCAGATTTGTTTATGTACTTACTTAAATACATCTAGAATATATTCTTTACCCTTAGGCAATATATTCCTTGAAGCCAAATCTGCCATAATTTAAATATCATTAGAATAATCTACATTAAAATGAGCCCTGGGCAGAAAAGTGATTAATGAGTATAGTTCACTTATGGAACTACTGTTGAGATAAGTAGAAATCACAGAAAAAAATAAAATACAAATTGTCATATTCATTCCAATGTCTCATGACTTCTAATTTTCAATGTGAATTTATCATTATCTGTCTAACATCCAAAGGCATAATTCATTTATTCAACTTATATTTTCTGAAAGCAGAGCTCTAACATTGCACTATTTCAGTGAAGGTAGTTAGAGAAGATGCCTCTGAGAAATGACATTGAACAAAGCCTTGAATGAAGTAAGGAATGAACCAATCAGATATTTAGGTAGAGAGTTCCTTGTAGAGTAAATACCAAGGAAGTTCATCAGGAGGGACAGTGTTAGGCATGTCTGACTTTTAGTAAAGGCTAATGACTCACAGTCCTAAAGTATATTGCCTTCTGAATCTTTATTCATCCAGTCATTATTGTCTGAATTTTTTCTGATGTACATGTCACTACTTTAGATAGTCGTTAGCTATTATGTATTATATTTTCTTATGATGTAAAATAAAACAAAATATTTAAACTTTAAAAAATATTTTTGACTTTTAGAAGTCTTGATGGCAATTTTTAAATGGTATTTGAATGTTATATTCAGTTATTAAATGAGGGAAATGAGTCTTATTCTCTACTCCCTTGACTCCTCACAGCCACAACTTTGTTTCTTTACTCTCAAATCTCTTCTTTGTCCTTATTTTGTCACTTCCTCTCTGAGTATCTTACATTCAATTTTCCCAAGAGATTAGATTTGGTTGGGTCAATCACTATGGAATATAATTTATCTCTCTTATGTTGATCCTTTAGTAAGCTGTCTTTGCATAGGAAGTTGATTCCTTCTCTAATTCATTTTCCTCCTGATAAGAAAGTCATATCAGACCAAATATGCCAGAAATAGAAATAACTGTTAATACAATTTGAAAAAATCTAGAGGGATAGAAACTACAGAATCCATGTAAAAGAAATACCTTTCCCATCTGACAGAAAAGGGGAACTCCACAGAAAATAACCAAATGGTGTCCTGAATTTCCCTGAATATAAATCACTCTCTCATATTTAAAAGATCTGTGGGGATTTTTCTCTTTGCTGGGAAAGGCTTGCTTTTCTTCTCTAATCATTGCCTGGGATGCCACTGTCTATTCTTGTTATTCATCGTAGTTGTACTCTATAATGTCTCTGCAAACACCAGATTAGTGAATACTGAACAGTTGTTTCCAAAGGAAATGCAGTGAGCTGTGAGCACTGGGTCACAACATCTCCATCAACTAATCAATACATAATGTTGTTTTGTATGTGTTTCTCTTTAAAGGTATCTTATTTAATATACTTACAAAAAACAGGGCTATAATTTATTCCTAAATGAATCTTATCAAAATACATATTTTCTCCAGTACATCAAAGCCTTTTTGTGCTTTGGTACACTAGAAAACACTTCAACATTTGCTTAGAGTCCAGTTTAGACAATGAAATCACCGGAAAAAAGCACAAAACTATGTAGAAATTTTGGCTTTAAGTAGACCGTGAAAAAGAAACGTGTTTACAGTGTCAGAGCTGCAACAAGAAGGTAGAGCATTCCTTGTTTCACATTGGTTGGGAACACGGATGCTAAGCATCTCAAATTTTTTGTCACTCTACACTCATTCTTAAGTAACCACAAAATCATCATGTTAATTTTGGGATTATAAATTATAAACTAAACATAACATTTAAAGAGTAGGCAATTTTGCAAATGTAGAATTAGCAAATAATGAGGATCGACTTCTCTTCATGGCTTCCACTCATTCTTCCCCAATTCTCTGCTTCTTGCTCATCTTCCAGCCTCTTGTAAAATTAGCTGGTCTTTCCTACATGTGTCACAGCACCTCACTCAAACCTGTTAGTATAACACTTTGTGTATAATTAGTCTCCTTTTTCTGAGAATATATAATCATTACTTTGAAAGCATAGATCGAAGATAAAGAATGTTTATATCCTCAATGTGTATTCACATATACTCACATTATTTAACATCTGTGAAAGGGGAGAGGATAAGAGAGAGACAGGGAAGAAACTAGAATGGAAAACGAACAATTCATTATTCACAAGCTGTTAACACACAACTTCCTCAGTAAATCTTTGTGTTTTACTGCTATATCACAATGTGCCCTCCAAGACTTCATTTTAGGGGCGCCTGGGTGGCTCAGTGGTTTGGGCTGCTGCCTTTGGCTCGGGTCATGATCTCAGGGTCCTGGGATCGAGCCCCGCATCGGGCTCCCTGCTCCGCAGGAAGCCTGCTTCCCTCTCTCTCTCTCTCTGCCTGCCTCTCTGCCTACTTGTGATCTCCGTCTTTCAAATAAATAAATAAAATCTTTAAAAAAAAAAAAAAAAAAAAGACTTCATTTTAATTCTCTATTTTATTTTTCCATCTTTGAAATAAGAAAAATAATATTTTTTTACTTTTTTTTAAGAAATGTGCGAGATTATTCAAGAGGAAAATAAAATTCTTTTGAGCTAATTGGAAGGTCTTACCTATTTGTAGCCAGTCATATTGTTAGTGTTATAATTATTTTTACCAAGGGAACTTAAGAGACTATATAAATAAAATCTTCTGAAGTTGTTCATTTTGCTCAAAGTGGAATAAAATGTTATGAAAATTTTTCATTTGTAAGCAGAAAGTCTTACAAAATGAGTCTTCTTGGATTGGGAAGGAAAAGAAAAACAACACAAGCTTTGATATTATATCTTGGCACATAGGCAGCCCATGACTGACACCATACTGTGTACCCTTTTCTGAGTGCAGAGGAAGTGGTTTGGTTTGGTTCTCTGGACTGAGTTGGACTATGCCCTTCTGAGGCTTCCTGTCTAAACTACAGAACTTTATGTAAGATTTAATATGCATTTACAGAGTACCAAACTACTTCTGCCTCTTTATTCCCTGTTTCACTAAAAATAAATAGACTAGAATAAGATTAGCAAAAGTTCCTGCTGTTCAACTATATCCTATTAAGATCACAAAAAGAGGAAATGAACCAAAAAGTTGTTCAGAAAGGTGATAGATGGGCACCTGAGTGGCTTATTTGATTAACAGTCTGCCTTTGGCTCGAGTCATCATCCCAGGGTCCTGAGAATCAAGCCCCACATAAGGCTCCCTGTTCAGCAGGAAGTATGCTTCTCCCTCTGCTCCTCATTCTAGCTCTCGCTCTCTCTCAAATAAATACATAAAATCTTAAAAAAAAAAAAAAAAAGGTGATGGGGGCACCTGGGTGACTCAGTCATTAAGTGTCTGCCTGCGGCTCAGGTCATGATCCCGGTGTACTGAGATAGAGCCCCACATTGGCCTCCCTGCTGGGTAGGAGGTGTGCTTCTCCCTCTCCCACTCCCCCTGCTTTTGTTTCCTCTCTTGTTGTGTCTTTCTCTGTCAATAAATAAATAAAATATTAAAAAAAGAAAAGGTGATCGCCTATGGGTAAATGGGTAAAAAAAATATTTATCTCCATTGAAGACTCACTTCTTATACCATCCATAAATGTTTCTCTCAATTTTATGTAAAGGATTCATGTCATGATTATATAAAGGCAGAATACACTTTACTTTCCTTATAAAAATAGGTGATTGTTTTTATTTGAGTAGAAATATTTTAAAAAGAACACTTGAAGAAAAGTTGTCATATTATTTTTATATATATCATACCTTTAGGGTTTACATGATTTATGTAAAATAGATGAGACATTAAATGTTTGAAATTACTTCAACAATAAGACTGATCTGCCCTTTAGTATAAATACTATAATTATAATGAAGAACAGAAAACTTTATCTTCTACATTCTCAAAAATGCAAAACAAGTTACTTTTTTCAAATCAAGTTATTAAAAGAAAACAATCCTCTTATCAACACAAAGGAATAAAAGCTTAGTTGTCACACCATTCTATATACTTACAGATATTAGGATTATGCTACATTTAGCCCAGTTTTTAAATTTTATTTATTTTATTATTTTATTTTATTTTATTTAACTTCTTTTATTTTTTAAATTAAATTTTAATTTTTTAAAGGTTTCATTTATTTATTTGACAGAGAGATAGCACAAGTAGGCAGAGAAGCAGGCAGAGGGAGAAGAAGCAGACTCTCCATTGAGCAGGGAGCCTCAGGACTTGATCCCAGGACCCTGGGATGATGACCTGAGCCAAAGGCAGCCACTTAACCAATTGAACCATCCAGGCACCCTAGCCCAGTTTATTTTAAAATACTGATTACCTAATAATTATCAGATATGTGACTATTTTATTTCAAGTTAATGATGTATATGTCATTTACTTACATGGGGTTTTGTAGACTTAATACTGATTATACCCAAATATGCACAAAGACCATGACTAAAAGTCAACAAAAATAATCATATTTTTTCCCCTAAGCATATTGCCTTGACTGTTTGAATAACACACAAGACTAAACTTGTTTAGAAACTTTTTCCTCAAATTTAGTGTTCTTATTATGTATTGTTGGACTTAAAACAAAAAAACAACAAATGCGATATCTTAAAAATAACGATATTCATTTTGCTTAAGTATCAGCAGTTTGAACAGCCTTCCATAGGAACAGCTCATTTTTGTTCCACTTGTCATCAGATGCTTGGAGACTGAGGGTTAGAATCATCACAGGCTCACTCACATGTCTGAAAACTATCTATCAGGCAGGATTGCCACCAGAAAAGCCACATGTCTTTCCATGTAGCACAGGGCTTCTTCATAGGATGGTGGTTGAGAGCCAAGACTAGGCATCACAAGAAAAAGATAACTATGTGGTAGCTGTATTGTCTTTTATGACCTATCTTCAGAAGTTATAAAAGTGTCACTTCTGCTGTAGTCTATGTATTAGAAGCAAGTTATGAAGGCTAAACCATATTCAAGGGGAGAGGAATTAGGGTTTGTATTATAAGAGCATGTTAGAAGGCATATATAAGAATGTGGCCATGTTTAGAAAATATAATTTGCCACAGTCTCTTTAGCATCAATAAGTATACTGATCTATCCTAATTCTGCTTCTCCATCTTATGCTGTTGTGGCTATTTGCTTTATTTCTAATCATTCAGTAAGTAGAAGGAAATTTACCTTGTTCCAATTACTTTAGGTGAAAATAAAGTATTTTCCTGGGAAATTGATGAGAGAATTATTTGTTTTCTATCAGCTAATAAAGCTAAACCTTAGAAGTGGATATTCAGTTGGAGAAAAATGTTATATATTTTTGGAAATCCCAATATTTCTTTCATTCATCTCAGATGTCTGAGTAACATATTATTTATTGTGAAAAAAAAAAAGATGGGACATAAAATTTAAATTCAATAATAATAATAATATATTTTTTTAAATTCCCAGGATTGTTAAGTAAATAAATCATTGTTTTCTGTAAATCAGTCTTTAGTTTGCACTTTTTAAAAGAGGTTTACATAAGTGCCTTTTGATGATGAAATTACCTCGATGCTGAAATTATTTTCTAAGGAATATCTCGAACTAGCAATCTCTGTTGTTTCTTGTCACCTGTAGCTGTGGCAAAAGACTGCTTCCATATAAATGAATGAGAGAAGGCATCATAAAAGATTTATTTCTGCTGCCCCATTTTTCTTATTTATTTCTAACATTCTTCCCATTTACCATGAGCTTCCTAACATTTCAGAAACAGCTAGACGTCTTTGAGAACAAATTGTGCTATTTACTTCTGTCCTCAGAGAAAACGAATGGTTTAGTGGGTGAGATGTCCAGAACAATAAGGAAAACTTGTGTTATGTATTCCCAACAGAAGAAATAGATCTTCCGTAAATAAATCCCAGCACAATCATGGCAGGTCTCAGCACTGCACAGAGTTATACATATTTTTTTTCTTTATATAACTTTAAAGCCTTTCAAAAGAAAAAGCAACAGAATGCTGTTATGCAGATGCATAGACTTACCACAAAGTTATGGAAACAGAATATTCAAAACAACAAAAGTGTTTTAGTTATATTTCTATATAATTTAGTACACATAAACACTGATTTTCAACTTTAATGACAGAAAATACCTTAGATGTAAGGAACACAACTAAATAATTATATTAGGATAAGAAAAATAATGTTATTTTTTATAAATCAAAGTGAATTAATTATAAAGTTTAATAAATTATCCTATTATTGCAGTGAGAAAGAAGAGCTGGATTCTAACATTTACTGAATCCATACAACATGCCTGACTTATTTCATAGGACATTTAGATATTTATAAAAACTTAATTGTTACAGATATTTTTATGTGATAAACATTTTTATTTTTATTATACAGATGAGAAAATTGAGATTGATAGAAGTTAAGTAGTTTCCCTCAAGCCCCTAAAAAAGAAGTAAGGAAATTATTATTCCCAGCAAATGGCTTTGATTCATGATTGGTGCACTTACAGGGTCAACTGACATCTGTTGGTACACTTTGGGAATCTCAAGACCATCCTGACATCTAACACCAGTTGCAAATTTTGAGGTCCTCTAAACCACTTTCATGTTCAATATTTTTCTAAAAAACACACAGAACAGAGGAAAGTTATTTCATTCATTCTTAGGGCTTATTGTACTGGAAGGATACAGGTTAAAATCAGTAAAGACTCCAAAGGCAAGGTCCAGGAGACATTAAGGCATGGAACTTCCAGTTGCCCTCCATCTGTGAGAGTGCAGGTAGCACTTATTTCTTCCAGAAATGATGGGTGGCAATGGAGTACTGCCAACCAAGAAAACTCATCTTAGTTATGGTGAGCAGAACTTTTATTAGGACTTAATCATATGGACACAATTGTTCATCAACCTGATTGACCTTAGTCTCCATCCCTTGCAGATGTTGAGCTAATACTGAGTGGTCCAAGGTCCCCTACCACATTCTTAGCAGAGATTACTAGACATGGCAAAAAGCCACCAGGTGAACAAAGACAGGACATTCCAAGGACTTTGAAATTACCTTCTAGAAGCCAAGCACAAAAGCTATCTTTGGTCAATTATTCCTTTGCTTCAATTATCCTAAAACTAAGCCATGAGTGAAAGCATACTCAGTGATGTATATCTTACTGATTAAGCAACAAAAAAGCTTCATAAAATCTCCAAATGGAATAGTTTGGTTGTATTTTCATTTTGAATTATAAAATGATCTATTGCACAATGCTTCTTCTCAGTTGACCAAAGATTATTTCTTAAATGCAATTTTGTCCTAAATTGCATAGCAGGTGAAGGGATTTGTATAAACCCCACTATAAAGCTATCTAACACAGTTCCTAACTTTCCTAAAACTTTTTTGAAAATTGAGTTTATATATTTTAGTTGAATTTATTATTATGGAAGAAAAACTCCTAGTAGAACTAATAAATATAAAAAATTCTCTGCGACGCTCTACGATGATATTTTCTGATCCATTTTTAGTTGCAAGATCAATTTTAGAACATAGTCCTGACTGACTCACTTGTTTTATCCTACAAAAATATCATGTCAGCAAGAATTTCATCTCCATCATTATACACTGATCTATTACTGTGAATGCAGGTTCATGTTTCAAATAAAGTGAACACTTGGGTATAATGGATCTAATTATATAGAACATGTTTTGGCTAAAGAAATATAGATTTTAAAGAAAATGATCAAGTTTTCACAGGTAAACAGTGCTTGAAAATTTCCACTCTGAAGTGCTTTGGTAGAGAATTAAGGCACAATGGGATTAAAATTGTCCTTTTATTTATGTTTTAAATGTCATCTCAATAAGTTAAATAATTATTATTAAATTAATGTTCAATAGGAAATATTAAGTGATGTCATAAAACTGTGGTGGTACACATATACTCATATAGGTTCATGAGATTATTATGTCTGATATAAGATTTCTTATTTTATGGTAGAGTTATCGGTTTTAAAACCTGAAACTAGTTTCTTTCATGCCTATCTCCTTTCTGATTATTTTCCTTTCTGATTGTTTTATTCCTATTTATTTGAATTGTGAAGAAAGCAATTATTTGGGAGAATGGAAGTGCTAGGGAGATTTCTGGACTGAATGAGGATAAAACTTGCTGTTGCCAATGTCAGATTCCATCAAGTTATTCAGCATCATATTGTTTATAAGGATAATGGATCTTGATTCATTTTGACAAACTGTCCGGTCTGAATCTAATCTGCAACATGTGTCATACTACCTCTCAAATTTAATGGAACACCTTGTTTCCTTGGGAGTGGTACAGTATACTTTGTGAGCCTTTCCAGGTATTTTATATTATTCATTGTGAAATTATGAGCAGAATTTGACCTTCTATATATATTTTAAAAATATACAAATGTATATGTTCTATATATATTTGAATTTACAGGAAGGACTGTAATTTGGAGAGAAGAATTAGAGGAAGATTTGGTCCTTTTTCCCATATAATTAGTCACATTTTAATCATACAGGAAGAAAACCATGAAAGTAGGATAAGCAGAAATTTTAGATCTCTATAGATTCTTTGTGACTTGGACTGCAGAATATCCCTGGTTCTACCAAATGGTGTGTGAAGACCTCACACCTGTATGAAATGAAGTTCTTGGGGCTGTAAAGGTGAAATAGAAAGAAGACTTCTCATACATAATTCAGACTTTAACTATAATTTAATTAAGTTGGGCCATCCAAAATTGTTAGTATTCAACTATTTTTGACCCACAAAAACTATAAATCCCATATATTTTTACCTAATAAAACCATGGATTAATACTTGTCTGTACAGTTCTTTTTTTCAGATGTGTCTTTACCCAAAACTGTGTCCAGTTATGTTGTTAATAAATGCCTTTGAACAGTAAGATCAGAACCTAGGTTAAGGTGTTTCTTAGGAAAATCACAGCAAAATTACCTGGTGTGTAGTAACTTCTAACATTATATTTTCTCTTTAAACCATATATGTCATAACTTTGTTATCAGTCATTGAGAATAACAAAAATATGTCTGGGCAAACAAACTAAGAAAAAATCTTAAAGATATTTTTTCTTAACTGAAGAGTATCATTTCTCTAGGATCTATGAATATCAAGACTCCAGTGCACACTGTGATCTAATTAGGGCATGTCATCATTATCATCATCTTCATCTTCAATAATATCATCATTGCATTGGAATATGCAAGTTCCCCATTTTGGAAATCTAAAAAGCTAGAAAATAAAACCTGTAACTAGACAGAAATGAAAAGAAGGCAATTATTTATTTCAGGTCTTGATTATAAACTTTTAATCATCCCCAAAGAGAAATTTAGATATGTATGTATCTAAATAATCAAATGCTAGAACACTCTATTAGATCAAAATTATAAAAATTATAAGAGCACATTTCAGCATTATAGTAACAATGGGGTAACTGAATTAAGACTGAAAATTACATTAAATTATACAAAAAAAGTTCCAGTATGGCCAAAAATGTATTTTTTGAATATTAAAAATGAGGTTTATGAAAAAAGAGAAAGTAACACTCATATGCTCATGGGGTTCACAGGTTCAGTCTTGTTTAATCAGGTATTAAAGTCAGTGGCAATCTAGAAAAGAGGTCTCTCAGTACCCAACTCCCTTGGCCTAAATCCTTTGTATAGAAAATAACCTACCTCATCTCCTAATTACCTATTAGATATTTCTAATGATATTAAAACTCTAAATTGAGATTTACAAGGGCAATATTCATAGAATTCATTTTATTAAAACTTTTATTTATTTATGTATGTATTTTATTATATTATTATATTGTTAGTCTACATATATTACATCATTAGTTTTGATAGTATTCAACAATTCCCTAGTTGCATAAAACACCAATGCTCATCACAACACCTGCCCTCCTTAATACTCATATGTTTTAAATTTTTTTATTGACATATAATGTACTATTTGCTTCAAGGTACAGGACTGTGAATCATCAGTCTTACACAATTCACAGCGCTCACCATACCACATACCCTCCCCAATGACTATCCCTCAGCCACCCCATCCCTCCCTCCACCCTCCATTCCAGCAACCCTCAGTTTGTTTCCTGATATTAAGTGTCTCCTTCTCTGGTTTCTTCTTGTTTCATTTTTTCCTCTCTCCCCACAAAACCCACATTTTAAATAATTATAATGTAAAAAAAATAGCTATAATATTTAAAATCATTTCTTATTCATCAAAATCACTTTATATTTGTCACAAACCATTATTTAAAGAGGTGATGAGTACTCCAGAAAATTTAGGTTTAAAAAAAGTACAAAGCTATCAATTATAGTGGAATATTTGCCAATATTATCTTTGGATTAACAATGGATTATTCCACATATTTCATGGCTCCAGAGTGACTGTTATATTTTTGCTACCTGCTGACAATAATATTATTTATACTTTATCTTATTATGTTGGTAGTATTTTTATTTACTAAATCTCAGGATTGCTTTAAAAGATAAAGTCAATTAGAGTTCACTAGTCCCTGCCTAAGAACTTAAAGCTGATGTTTGGACCTATATTCCTCTTCCTTTACACTATTTTCACCTAATTCATAGGCATTTTGTGATGTTTAATAAATATAACATTCTTCTCTTAGACATCTGCATTTCTCTTGGTTGTACAGTAACTTGGGGATATCTCTAAGCTTTAGAAACTTAAGATAGAAATGTGTTACATCCTACTTATTTACTATACAAAAATCTTAAACCAGGATAACATCTTTAGCTTTGGTGCATGACTTCTAAAAGCACTTAAGCAGTGCTTGGGTAATATACCAAAGTTGGGACTCATTGGTTGGGGCTGATTTTCAAATAATAATAAAGCTCAAAAAAATATTACCATATGAAAGCAACACCTAAGTCTACTCCTTTTCTTTTCTTAATGTAGTCCACATAACCTATGGAATATGGATTTTCATAGCACTGAGAGGGAGGATTAATTTGTCAGGGTTGTAAATAATAACGGGTAAGGGATTTGGGCTATTTAAAATTAATTATTATTTAATGAACAAAACTTTAGAAGCCATACCGGCTAATTCAGTGATGCCAGAATATATCAAGAAGTAAACATTTCCAAATTCAGTTGACTATACTTGTTTTTTATTGTTAGAGTATTACCTTCATAATCATTGTGCAGGCATAGGGATAATAAATCCTTTAACTAAGATAATCATACAAAAATAAACTGTGAACTCAGCTTCTGGTATGGCCAAATAATCTTCTATTATATCAAATCTCATATAATAGCTATAAACTGATTTTAAAAATTAATTACTTGAAGATCCTGAGAAATAAACAGAAAGAGGTATTTTTCTATTGGTAATATAACTTTGGAAGAATGAAATAAATGGGGTGAGTTATCCATCTTGAGAAAAAAATCACAACTAGGATTGCCTTGAATGGCTAAAAAATTAGGGAAGAATCCAAGAGAGAAAGACAGAATTTCAAGTTCTTTCTATAAACTGTTCAAGTCTCTGGTGACAAAAAGAATAAGCATATCTAGACAACACAAAGAAGCCTAGATAAACATAGTAAAATGAACCACAATTTGAGGTTGCTTCCCAAAAGACAGTATTTGCAGGTTGAGTGCAGTTTGCAGTTAACTGCTTGTTAGAACAAACAAAAAACACAAGATACTTCAAAGTAATATAATAGAATCCAGGGTCACCATAATATCACATTTAAATAAAAAAAAATTCTCAACATACATAGAGTCAAGAAAATGTGACCTCTTATAAAGAGGAAAAGCACTCAATACAGACCAACCCCAGGAGAACATAGACTTAGTAGATGAAGATTTTAAGGTCTATATAATAACTACTCAAAAGTGAAAGAAAAACATGGTCACAATGAATGTAAGGATTGAAATTTTTAGCAGAGAACTGGAAAATTAAAAAAATGGATATTTTAGAACAGCAAATTACAAAATACGTGAAATAAAAAAAAATACTCACTATGGGCTAAAAAATATAATGGAGATGGCAAGAACAAAAGCAAACATCAAAAGATTATTTATAGCAATTACCCAATCTGCAGTAGGAAGAACAAAAGATTTAAAAGTATTTTAAGAGGGGCTCTTTGGGTTAAGCCGCTGCCTTCGGCTCAGGTCATGATCCCAGTGTCCTGGGATCGAGTCCCGCATCGGGCTCTCTGCTCAGCGGGGAGCCTGCTTTCTCCTCTCTCTCTCTGCCTGCCTCTGCCTACTTGTAATCTCTCTCTGTCAAATAAATAAATAAAAATCTTTAAAAAAAAAAAGGATTTTAAGAGAACTAAACTCAGACAAGAAAGTGAGTGAAATGTTCCTATTTGATACTTGGCATTAAAATATAGTGTTATTTCCTGGTCCTCGTAAGTGATGAATCACTAAATTCTACTGAAACTAATATTACATTGTATATTAACTAACTGGAATTTAAATAAAAACTTGAAGCTACAAAGTGAAACAAATAAAAACAAACAAACAAACAAAATAAAAAGTGAATCCAAACAAAGCCTGCATATACAATTTAAAAAATACATAGTGCTATTTCATTAAAAAATAAACAAGCAATAATTCTTTACTTACCCATTTTTTCATTCAGCAAAACTAGTTACTTTATCAATCCTTATATATTTAAATGTTATAAAAGTTATAGGAAAATTGTTATAAAAGTTTTTGTAGGAAAAATTGTTCAAATACACCAAATAGTTGCACTTTTTTTAATGGAAATTGAAATGATTTTGGCTGAAGGAAGCCCAGAAAAGTACGTGGCAAATACTTCCAAGTGACAAGTACTATTTTCAGATGTACGGAAAAAGTAATAAATACTAAAATTAATATGAAATTGAAATTTAATTAAATACGTATTATTTGAGCTTGCATTATTCTTTTATTTTCTTATAGCCAATTCTTTTCAGTTTCTTTGTTTTGGGCTATTAATTTTTATTGATACAATATTATTTTATGATATTATTATCTAATATAATATTATGCTGTAATTGATAGTCTACATGTAATTTAGAAGGAGATTTTTTTAGGGAAAGCTTTGGTATTCTCTCCTCTCCTTCTATCCCTATGAAGAGAAGATGCGGTCTGTTTTTACTTTCGCTCTGGCCTTGGAAAGATGTTCTAATGTGACACTTTCAGAAAAGGATTTATATCTTGGAGCTTCTGATTTATGCTTATGAAATCTAAAGAATTGGGAACTGCGGCTAGCCAATATTCTAACGATAAAGAGAGGTTGTTGAATTGGCAGTTGCCAATGTTTTTTTGTGGGCAGTGGGGAGAAAAGGGAAAAAAGGATATATGTGTTGTTGTTGTTGTTTTTGTCTGTTTGTTTGTTTTTCCTGTGGATCATGTGTAGGGTTCTTAAGACAGAGCTGGCAGGAGGTTCTTTTGGATTCCAACCAATCCAGCTGCCCAGAGGTCAAGGAACTCTGTAAAAAAGAAGCTGGATGTCAGAGGAGGCAATTGTAGGTGACCAGATGGAGAAATTGTGTCTTTGCACATTAAAAACAAAACTACAGGTGAGAAATGACCAGTGGTGGGATGTCTTCCAAGAACAGATAGCAGAAATGAAAGAAAAGATTTAGCTGGAAACACTAGCGGAGTTCAAGGAGCCCAGAAATCAGCTTATGATGGTATCAGCCGATAAATACACTTTCTACTTCCTTACTGTTAACCCTGCCTTGCTGCTCCAATAGTAAATAAATGCAGACAAAAACAGCATATTAAGTGAGGGAGTGGGAGTAAGAATTATTAATTTTACTGTTTACACTTTAAAAAAATGTTATTGGATCAAAATTATGAGTACGGGGTTAAAAAAAATCCTATAAGTACTCCAGTTATATGCTCTTTCAGTATTTTCAAATCCTCTGAACGAAATAGTTCATTGGCTTATTCTCTGTCAAAGACCAGAAAACCAAATTACCTATTCTGAGGGAACTGTCTTCTGAGTATATGGATCACAGGCTCTGCAATTGTCTTTGTACCACTGGCAAGCCTTCTCCTCTGTAGGATCTTAGCTTTTGCTGTAGATTTGTGCAAATCCCATTAGCCCTCCACGCTTTTCTGCTTAGATCATGCTCTCATTTTATAAGCACTTTAAAATTTCATTCCAATACATTAGAATTGCTGCGCTACAATGCCCCCTTAAAAAGATTTTTGTGCTTTACAAAGTCAGTTTACTTGACTTTTCTACCTTTTGCTTAACACTATACCAGTGTAGCTTTTCAGCCACATAAGAAATTTTCTGAGGTGATTTCTTTTCATCAAGAACATTGTATGTCTTTTGTACCCTGCTTCGAAAATTGAGCGAGGGTGAACTTGGTCTTATTTTACTAAACTGTTACATCTAAATTTCACCTACACTGTTCAAATCATAAATATTGCTTTATTGAGTACCCCAATAATATATTAAAGGTTGAACAGATAGTGTGTCATATTTCTAACCTGATGTTCAGTATTCAGATATGTATATTTTTCAAAGCACAGTTATGAGTCACTTGAGGGAGTCCATTATAAGTACATTGAATATATTGACCTTGATACTAATTGTAATCAAGGTTCATTAACATGTAAACTGGATAAATACATTGCAATTGGGAGTCAACGACTAACTAAAAAAATGACAACACTAAATGTATCAAAGTAAAACCACGATCAGCAATACTTAATGTACAGCTCAATCAATTTTGTCTGGATTTCTAATGGATTATCTGTTATATTTTCTAGAATTTATTTAATTTATTTCCCACCTTCCAACAGTCTGAACCTTTGTTCTATTCGGACGACAGCCATCTTACTACATTGATGGAATCAGGGAATTCATGTAGGTTCTCTCAAGTTTTTTCTTTTCCACTTCAAAAATTTTTTTTTGCGTTCTTCTTCTCATAAGGATTTTTCATCACTTTTTCAGGAAGTGTGAATTCCATTTCTTCTGATTTTATTAATAATTTCCTTTCCCTTTGACATATTTTTCTATTTATCCACCAAATCCTTTTCAACTTACAAAATTTTTTAAATTTTTGCCATCATAAGTGAGTCATTGAGGTTTCTTGGCTGAAACTTCTCATTATCCATTTACTTTTAAACCTTTGCTTCTTGACATCTTGTCTCCACCACTTTATTAAGTGGTGTCCAATGATTTCTATTCTTGGGTCACTTGTTTTTGATTATCAGGAGCCACTGACACTGCTGGTCATTTCCTTATAGTCTAGATCAGTAAACAGTAATCATCTGTGTGTGTCCCTAGAAATGATTTATCCATATGACCATTGGTTTTGTTTGTTGGGTTTATTGTTTTGTTTTGTTTGTTTTCTGTCATATAACCTCAAGTTGCTGGTAATTTAGAGGTTCAGGGCAATTGAGTATCAAATTAAACTACTCATGCTTCATTTCTTAGGGAGCAGGATTCATCTTGTACCCTCAGGATTGATATCTATAAGAATATTCCCTATGATATTTTCATGGCAAAGGATTCACTTCTTCTGGTGGGCATCTCTAATTCACATATTAGCTTTTCAATGAGGATAGCTTAAGAAAGGAAAGATTTCTATTACACTTGTGCTAATATTTCTGAATCCTTAGAATATATAAAATAGTTTGATGCTGTTTTCCAACATACTGATTTACATCCTTTTAATTTGACTATTACATCTGGCCTAACCCCTAACTCTTTGAAGTTTTACGTTTTTCTAAAAATACCTCAAAATATCTTAAAACCAACTCAATGGCCTGCTTCTTAAAGAGATAATACATTTTAAAAATCTGTTTATCATGGAATTTACATAAAATCACATAACTTAATGTAAACCTAAAAGATTTCTAAAAGTTTTTATATAGTATTCTTCATATAGGTTAATTTGATTATGTTAGCATATATTATCTAAAGATTTAGCTGATATTTAAAAAGTCAGACCCTTTCTTCCCTTTTATCGTATAAAAGTCTACAAGACAGCATGCCCAAGGGTAAGATTTCACAAGTACTATTTATTGATTGTGTAAATTTAATAAGCTCCAGATCCATTTTAAGTATCTATGATAATTTTCTAATCTCACAATTAGGGCCACCAAAAGCACTTGTTCTGAAAAGAGTATTTGTATAGAGTCTTTTTCTATACCTAGCTCCTTTCCCTTTGCAGATTGAAATAAATTGTTTATTCAGACCTACAGCACACCACAGTATTTATCTAAACTTGTGCTGACTATGCAGGTGTCATTTGGAATTTTTGAAATGCTTACGTTAAAACAAGAAACCTACATAATCAATTTAAAAGTCATCCTTCATTATTCTAAGTTTAAATTAAGAAAATAATGCCTACAGGAAATTCAGCCTAAAATCTACTTCTTGGTCATACTGTTTCCACAGGGAATTTTATATTCTATCAATTCTTTAGGTCATTGTCTTAATTTAAATTTGAAGAGATGTAGGAAGAGTTCTTAAAATTACACTGTAGTTGCAAAACTGGGCATTTATTATTTTTTTCCTCATGGAATAGAAGTAAAACTTCCAAACACTGATCTGATTATATTTTTGGAATATTGTTTTTTTACTCGAAATTTAGGTTAAGAAATCAAACAAAGCAAATAAACAACATTCTTTTGATCCATTTTCACATATTTTTACCCATTTTTGAGGCCTCTTCAGAAATTTATTAGTAGACACATGCTATCTATTGTGACATGAGATAATGCCAGTGAAATTGGTCAATTTAAAAGTCTCTGAGACCCAGAATATCACATGTCCTATGAGGAGCACATATTATTGGGAACAAGAATTATCTCTGTAGGGGCGCCTGGGTGGCTCAGTGGGTTAAGCCTCTGCCTTCGGCTCAGGTCATGATCTCAGGGTCCTGGGATCGAGTCCCGCATCGGGCTCTCTGCTCAGCAGGGAGCCTGCTTCCTCCTCTCTCTCTCTCTGCCTCTCTGCCTACTTGTGATCTCTGTCTGTCAAATAAATAAATAAAATCTTAAAAAAAAAAGATTTATCTCTGTAGTTAGGCATAATGTGATGTCGAGAAAGGATAGTGCCATAAAATGGGTAGAATTCTAGACAATATGCGTAAGGGATGCCTAACAAGACATGACAAAATACTTACAAGAAATGCTAATGGAATCCCAACAATAGGAAATCTAGAAGCAAGCAAGAAGACTGAGTTGACAGGCAGCAAAAGAGAAGGGTAACACAGGGTCTGAGCTCAGATATTTGGTTTTAAACCTGTAGGACACAAGCTAGAGGTGAAAGAATGATCCTCAATGACAGGAGTACAGGGCAGAACAAGTTTATAAATAATGTAGGTAAATAAAGAGACATTGTAGGAGCAAGATGAAATACAGGAAAAATTAATTATGGTTCTTCGAATAAGCAAAAGTTCAGTTAGATTGGGAACATGACAAAGAAAGCAACAAGTTTAATTTAAATAGTCATTTGAATATTAAACTAATTTTCTCCTAGGGCACCTTGGTGGCTCAGTCAGTTAAATGTCTACCTTCCACTCAGGTCAGGTGTCAGGGTCCTGGGATTGAGTCCCGCATCCAGCTCCCTGCTCAGCCCGGAACCTGCTTGTGCGTCTCTATCTGCTCCTCCCCCTTATTTGGGCTTATTTGAAAGAGAGAGCTCTTTCAAAAAAATAAGTAAAATCTCAAAAAAAAATTTTAATAAATAAATACTTTTTTTCCTAAAGATGCTATTGTACCCAGATACTTGACAGAGATAAACAACTAGTTAGCTATCAAATATGTATTGACAATGAAAGGTAAAAGGTTTGTGGGATAGAGATCTATATAAGCTATTTTAGTGAAAATGTTAGCATTTTAAACAGCACAGCTCTATATAAAATATATATGATGAAAAAATAAATTATTCTTATTCTCTTAGTAGGAATTTTAATTTTTAACAGGTTTAGCTCTACTTTTGACATAAAACAAATTGTTCATATTAAAGGGTGCAATATCATACATTTTAATAAATGTCTACCTCCATGAAACCACAAAAATGAAGATAATGTATATATCCATCATGCCTCCAAAGTTTCTAAGTTTCTTTTTTTAAACCCTTCTTCCTGGCACTCTCTGCATACTTAGTCTTCAAACAAATGATGTAGGTAATATTTTATTTTGTTACTAAAGATGTACTTTCATCTTCTAGATTTTTATATAAAATTCAAAAAAATGAATTTTTAGATTCATCTGCGTTGTTGCTATATCAGTAATATATTCCTTTCAATTGTTGAGTCATGTGGTTAATACCAAAAATTATTTCACTCATTCACCTGTTACTGAACATTTAGCTTGTTTCCAGTTTTCCTGGGACATATGCTGTAACATATGAATGAAATACTGAATCATATGGTATATGTATGTATAATATTTTATGAAACTGCAAAATTATTTTCCAAAGTGGTTGTGTCATTTTACTTCCCCATAAGTGGTGTAAGAAAGTTTCACTTATTATATATCATAGTGAATACGTGGCAAAAAGAGTATATATATGGATATATATACATTTAATTTTAGAGATTTTTTCATCTCTTGGTATTTCATAGTAATTTTAATTCATGCTTCCCTAATGAGTGATAATCTTGAAAATATTTGCATGTGCATATTCTCCACTTGTATACCTTTTTGAATAAAGTAGTTCAGGTTTTTTTGCCCATTTCTTAATTGGTCATTTTCGGGTGACTAATTTATTCTTAAATGATCTTTAGCTGCTTTGTCTTTCAAAGAATATGTTTGTTTAGTTGAAGATGAATTTACTCACATGAAGTTATTTATATTATTTCCTTATTATCATTTTCCTGTCTATAGAATCTGAAATTATTTCACCTGTGTAACCCCAAGTATTAGTTACATGAGTCTTCCTTTTTTTTCTTGACATTCTGGACAGTTTTCCAATTTTATTTGTCTTTTCTAAAAATCTATGTCTTTGTTTAATTGATTTTATTTATTGCTTATCTTTTACCTACTTCTGGTTCTATTTTGATTGGGCCCTTTATTCTGCTTATTTTGAATATAAGTTGATCTTTTTATACTTTCTTCCCATCAAAGCCAGATCATTGTTCTCTGGGTTTTCCTCTTTACTTTTTTTTTTTTTTTTTTTTTTTTTTGAGAGTGCCCATGAGAAAGGGGATGGGGCAGAAGGAGAGAGACAAGCAGACTTCCCACTGAGTGGGGAACTCAATGTGAATTTGGTCTTAGGATCCTAGGGTCATGACGTGAGCCAAAGGCAGACATAGAGCTGACAGAGCCACCCAGGCATCCCACTTTTCTCTTTTCTAATACAGGTTTCTTTGTAGCAATAACCCATGGGTTATTTGACAGTGTATAAATTGGTTTACAAATATTTTAATTTTTTTAAAAAGATTTTATTTATTTATTTATTTGACAGAGAAAGATAGCAAGAGAAAGAGTGCAAGCAGGGGAGCAGCAGAGGGAGAGGGAGAAGCAGGCTCTCCACTGAGCAGGTAGCCCGATGAGGGGTCTTGATCCTAGGGCCCTGGGATTGTGACGTGAGCCGTAG
Source organism: Mustela nivalis (assembly GCF_964662115.1). Lineage (NCBI taxonomy): Eukaryota > Metazoa > Chordata > Mammalia > Carnivora > Mustelidae > Mustela > Mustela nivalis. Next base: position 87,314,060 of record NC_139020.1, read on the forward strand.
GCAGATGCTTAAGGTCTGAGCCACCCAGGTCTCTTGGTTTGCAAGTATTTTAATATGTTGTGGATGTCCTTCTGTTATTGGTTTTAATTTAATTCCTGGTGATTTGAGAATATACTTTTTAAAATTTTAATCTTTTAGATGTGCTGAGGTTTTTTAACCATCATAGAATATATTCTATCTTGGTAAATGTCCCATGAGAACTTTGACAAATATATAATTTTTTTTAATTGAATTTTTTAAACTTCATTTTTGGGAGCAATTTTAGAGCATTAGTTTTTTAGAGCATTTTTTTTTTTTAGATCAGTTAGGTTGACAACAAAATTAAGAAGGTACAGGGATTTTCCCTTATACACCCTGCCAACACATATACCTCCTGCCAACATATATATCTCCTTCCCCCAATGGGGGAAGCACTACTTCCCCATTATCCATATTCCCCACCACAGGGGTACATGTGTTAAAATTTATGAACCTAAATTAATACATCACAGTCACCCAAATTCATAGTTTACATCACAGTTCAGTCTTGGTATTGTATATTCTATAGGTTTTGGCAAATGTATTATAACACATATCCATCATTGTCAGATCATACAATGTATATTCACTGCTCTCAAAATCCTGTCTTCTGCCTATTAATTCCCTCTCCATTCCCCAATCCCAGGCAATCACTGATCTTGGTACTGTCTCCCTAGTTTTGTCTTTAATATGATGTCATAGAGTTGAAGTCATGTAGTACGAAGTCTTCTCAAATTGGTGTCTGTCACTTAGTAACAAGCATTTACAGTTCCTCCATGTCTTTCATGGATTGATAGCTCATTTCTTTTTAGACCAATTAATATTCTAACATCTGGATGTGCCCGTTTATTTACCCATTCCTCTATTGGAGTACATCTTGCTTGTTTCTAAGTTTTGGCAATTATGAATAAAGCCATTATAAACATCTGTGTGCATCTTTTTCAGAGGCATACTTTTTTAACCCTTTTGGCTACATGCTAAGGAATACAATTAACTGGATCATATGGCAAGAATGTCTTAAGTTTTGCAAGAATCTGTCAAACTGTTTTCCACAGTGACTGTACCACTTTACAATTCCACCAACGATAAAAGAAAGTGCCTATTGCTCCACATCCTCACTGTATTGCATGTTATCAGTGTTTTGTATTTTAATCACCTGGTATCTGTGTAAGTAGTACCTTGTTGTTTTAATTTGCATTTCTCCCACAATATATAATGTGGAGCATCTTTCCATGTGCTTATTTTTCATCTGGGTATCTTCTTTGGTGAGAAATTTTTTAAGGCCTTTGGCCTATTCTTTTTTGTTTTTATAATTTTCATTTATTTATTTTTATTTCTTTATAAATATGTAATGTATTAGCCCCAGGGGTACAGGTCTGTGAATCTCCAGGTTTACACACTTCACAGCACTCACCATACTCTAGTCTCATACTCTCCCCAGTGTCCTTTGGCCTATTCTTTTTTTTTTTTTTTAAGATTTTATTTATTTATTTGACAGACAGAGATCACAAGTGGACAGATAGGCAGGCAGAGAAAGAGGAGGAAGCAGGCTCCCCACAGAGCAGAGAACCCAATGTGGGGCTCAATCCCAGAACCCTGGGATCATGACCTGAGCTGAAGGCAGAGGCTTTAACGCACTGAGCCCCCCAGGCACCCACTTTGTCCTATTCTTAAAGCGTATTTGTTTCCTTATTCTTGAACTGTGAGAGTTCTTTACATATTTTGGGTATTCACTTTATCAGCTCTGGTTTTTACAAGTCTTTTCTTTCAGTCTTTACTTGTCTTTTTATTCTTTTGATCTTGTCTTTTGTAGAGCAAAAGTTTTAATTTGAATGCTATCTTGTTTATCAATTATATCTTTCATTGATTTTCCTTCTTGTGTCATACTTAAAAAGTCATCTTCATGTCCAAGGCACCTAGATTTTCTCCTATTAGCTATCTTCTAGGAGTTTTATAGTTCTCTCTTTTACATTTAGGTCTATGTCTAGATGTGTGTGTGTGTGTGTGTGTGTGTGTGTGTGTGTGTGCCCATGGATGCTGTTGTTCTAGCACCCTTTGTAGAAAAGACTATCTTGGCTCCATTGTACTACTTTTGGGGTTTTTTGGCTAACGATCAGTTGACTATATTTATGTGGTGCATTTCTGGGTTCTCTAGTCTCTTCCATTCACTTATTATTTTACCCAAGTGTGCTGATAACTGCAACTTTTTAGAAAGTTTTGAAGTTTGCTGGTGTCAGTCTTCTAAGCTTTTGTTTTCCTACATCAATATTGTGTTTTATTGTCTGTGGGATCTGTAGAGATGTTCCCTCTTTTGTTTCTGATATTACTAATTTGTATTCTCTCATTTGTTTTCTTAGTTAGCCTGGCTAGAAGCTTATTGATATTCTTTTTGTTTTCAAAGAACCACCTTTTGATGTCATTGATTTTTCTCTACTGATTTTCTGTTTTTGGTTCCATTGATTTGTGCTCTAATTCTTATTATTTCTTTTCTCCTGTTTACTTTGTATTTAGGTTGTTCTTTTTCTAGTTTCCTAAGGTAGAAACAGGTGATTGACTTTAGATTCCCCTTCCTTTCTAATATATGCATTTGATGCTTTAAATTTCTAAGCACTGATTTTGTTGGATCCAACAAATTCTGACAAATTGTGTTTTCTTTTTCATTTAATTCAAGTTATTTTTAAACTTCCCTTGAGATTTCATCTTTGACTCATGTATTATTCAGATGTATGTTGATTTAATCTCAATGTATTCTGGAATTTTCCAATTATTTTTCTGTTATTGATTTCTAATTTAATTACACTGTGATATGAGAACAGACATAGTGTGTTTTCTATTCTTTTAAATTTATGAAGGTGTGTTCTATGGATCAGAATATGTTCTATCTTGGTGAATGTTCCTTGTGAGATTGAGAAGAATATGTATTCTGCTGTTGTTGCATGAAATAATCTACAGGTACCACTTACATCAAGTTGATTGACGGTGTCGTTGAGTTCAACTACTTTCTTAGTGATTTCCTTCTAGCTAGATCTCTCCATTTCTAATACAGGAGTATTGAAATGTGCAACTATGATGATGGATTCATCTATTTCTCCTTGCTTTTCTATCTGTTTTGACACACATAATTTGATACTCTGATGTCAGGTGTATAGATTAAGATTGTTATGTCTCCTTGGAGAACTTTTGTCATAATAGAATTGTTATTTTGTCACCGATAATTTTTTTTTTTTTTGCTTTGAAGTCTGCTCTGTCTGATATTTATATAGTTTTTTATGCTTTCTTTGATTAGTGTTAGAATGTTACATTTTTCTCCATCTATCTACATTTAATCCATATATGCATTTGTATTTAAAATGACAACATATAGTGGGTCCTTTTTTTGATCGATCTGGCAATCTCTGTCTTAATTGGTGCATTTAGATCATTGATATTCAAAGAACTTATTGAAATAGTTGGATTAATTACTGTTTCCTATTTGTTAGCCTTCTTTTCCATTCCAATTTTTGTCTTTTACTATTTTCTGCATTTGTTGAGCATTTTATATGATTCAATTTTCCCTTCTTTCTCAGATTTAGTTTTTTTGGGGTTACCTTGTAGTTTTCAATATATATTTATAGCTAATCCAAGTCTGCTTTGCAATATTTCTGTATCACTGAACATGAGATGTATTATAATAACAAAATAGTTCTATTTCTTTTCTCCATTTCTTGTATCATTGATGTCATTCATTTCACTTATATATAAGGATGCATATATATAAGAACTATAATCCACTGCATTTTTGCCACTGCTATTTTGAATAAATTAATGTTAGATCCACCAAGCAGCAGAATAATAAAAGTTTTTATTTTATTTTTACTCATTCCTTGCTTATGTAGATTCAAGTTTCTGACTTGAATTATGTAGATTCAAGTTAGTTCCCTTTTCTCTAAAGAAATCTTTAACAATTCTTGCAAGACAGGTCTACTGGCAATGAATTTCTTACATTTTTGTTTGATAAAGTCTCTGCTTCTTTTCACTTTTGAATGACAATTTTGAAGAGTAAAGAATTCTGGATTGTTGTTTTATTTTTTTCTTAACACTCTAAACATTTTTCTCCCACTCTCTAAAATCCTAACCAAAATATTAACAAATAAATCTGGCAACCTATATATAAAATTCTACACAATGACCAAATGGAATATATCCAAAAGGTATAAGATTAATTTAATATCTAAATATCAACTAATGTAATATACTTTATTAATAGAATAAAGTAATATAATCATTTTAATAGTTATAATAAAGATTTGACAAAATACCACAGACATTTATGATAAACACTTGCAACATTAAATTACTCAATCTGGTAAAGGGTATCTACAACAGGTATATAGTTAAAATTATATTAATGAGAAAAACCCAATGTTTTACTCTAACAGCATTGTCATAAAATAGAAGACGCTTAAATTGAACTATTAGATAAACAACAATGATTTTAGTATGAACTATTTGTAAGTATGTTTCAAATATTGTACATGACATGCTAATACTAAAAAAGCAACCTGAATATTGTTTATCTGATATGTCCAAATTTAACTTAGTGTTCTGATTTTTATTTGCTAAATTTGGCAACTTATCCTCTAACTCAAGAATAAGACAATTGTAGCCACCTTTGTCATTGCTATCCAATAAAAATATCCAATAATAAATATCCAATTTACTGTACAGAAAGTTTTGCTGGTGTACTGGAAATTTTTCTAGTGTTAATGCAAAGTACAGTATTCCCATACTATGACAAAGTGGAAAAAATAAGCGAATCTAGATTGGAAAGGAATAAGTAATACTGTCTTTACTCACAAATGACACAATACTGTATATAGATAAACCCATGAAAACTAAAAACAACAAAAAGATACACTAACTCATAAATGGCTTTTGAAACTATGGAAAGGAATAGATTAATATATGAAAGTCAGTTATTTTTTCTATACTATGCATAAAAACAGACTAGAAGATAAATTTGAGAAAATAATTCCATTTCTCATAGCGCCAAAAGAAAAATACACATAATAACAAATTTAGCAATGATAAAAAAAAAAGCAATACCTATACACTAAAACAGCATATATTGCTGACAGGAATTAACAAAAATCTAAATGTCTAAATAAGTGGAAAGATGCTTCATGCCTCAATATCAGTAAGATGGAAATTCCCTCCAAATTGACACATATTCAATGTAATCTTAATCATAAATAAGAAGACTAATTTGTAGGGACGCCTGGGTGGCTCAGTTGGTTAAGCAACTGCCTTCGGCTCAGGTCATGATCCCAGCGTCCTGGGATCGAGTCCCACATCGGGCTCCTTGCTCCACGGGGAGTCTGCTTCTCCCTCTGACTCTGCCTTCCACTCTGTCTGCCTGTGCTCGCTCTCCCTCTGAAAAATAAGTAAATAAAATCTTTAAAAAAAAAAAAACAAAAAAAAAAAGAAGACTAATTTGTAGCAATCAACAAGTGAATCTTAATCTTAAAATTTATCTAAAAGTGCAAAAGAATTAGAAAAACTTTAAAAAAATTAGAAAACAAAGAACAAACTTTGAGTACTTGCATTCCTCATTTTCAAAACTGTATAAAACTACAATAACAAAGACAGTGTGGTGTTTAGGTAGGAATAGAAAAAGTCCAAAAATAAACTTTTACATTTATTGTTGGTTGGCTTTTGTGAAAAGTACCAAGAAAATTCAATCCTATAAGGGAACTTTTTGAGAAATGGTGCTGGACAATTAGATATACAAGAAATTAAACCTAAATCCTGGTCTTATACCATATACAAAAAATAATTTTAAATGGAGCTTGGTCCTAAACATAAGCACTAAAGCCATACCTATTTCTAGAAGAAAATCACTGTGGATTTGGACAAGACAATTTTTCATATATATATATATATATATATATATATATATACACCAAAAATCATGGTCTATTAAAAAATGATAACTTGATTTCATCAAAACTAAAAAACTAAAAATGTATATTCATAAAAGCACGCAATTGAGAAAATAGACAAATCACAGATTGAGTGAAAATATTTGTAAATCATATATGTGATAAAGGACCTGTATTCATAATGTTAAAACAAAACAAAACAAAAAAATAACTTGTAACTCAATTTTAAAAAGCCCAGTTAAGAGGTGCCTAGATGGCTTAGTCGTTAAGCATCCACCTTCTGCTCAGGTCATGATTTCAGGGTCATGAAATCAAGTCCTGCATCCGGCTCACTGCTCACCAGGAAGCCTGTTTCTCCCTCTCCCACTGCCCTTGCTTGTGTTACCTCTCTCAGTGTATCTCTCTCCGTTAAATAAAAAAAAATATTTTTATAAAAAAGTTCATTTAAGAAATAGGCAAATAATTGAATAGCCATTTCATCTCAGAGGACTTACAAATGATAAATAAGCGCATGTTTTATTGGATCATTTTAACTTTCATGTCTTCAAGCTATCTGATCTTTTTCTCTGAATTTTCTAACCTGCTGTTAATCCTATACAGAGAAGTTTTGAAAAATCTCAAATATATTTTTCCACTCTAGAAGTCCTACTTAGATCTTTTCTATTTCTTCCATGTCTGTACCTAAATACAGTAAATGTTTCATATGCCTTCTTGAAAATATGTAATATATTATAATAACTTTTAGCGTATTTGTATACTAAATCTATCATCTGTGTCATTATTATATCTGTGTCTAACCACCCATTGATACTACCAACAACCATGGCCTGCCATAGTATTTCACTGCTTTGTTTTTTCTCATTCATTTACTTTTTTTTCCCTCCTTTTTCTTCCTCTCCTTAGTCCTTACATATAATAATCCTGCATCTGTTTCTTTTTTAGCTCCATTTTTTCTCCTTATAGAACATCTAAGTAATATTTGTTTTCCTTTTTACAGAGATTTTCAATGTTCTATTTGCTTTAACATTACTGTGTCCCTAGAAGTTTCTTTTTTTTAAACTATATGTGCTCTCTCCTATTCAATCTTTGTGTTTTTGTCTGATTATCTATAATATTTATATGTCTATGTGTACAATAGAACCGATTATTGTCTTTCAAAATCCATTCTTCCTCCTGTACTAATTCCTGGTCTCTCTGATAAGTTATGGCATTTCTTATTTTCAACCTTGTTCAACTGGAGAAAGTTGATTAAATTTTCTAATACTTAGTTGCCTCTTCTGTAATATTGATATGCTTATATCCGTTCACGCGTTGAAACTTATATGAACTACTTGTACTTGACAATGCTGGGGTTCTATGCTCAGGTCTCTTTGTTGATACTCAACTCCTCATGTGAACTTATCCAGGATAATGGATTTAAATTACACCTGTACCATTGCAATCCCCATCTTAACATGGCTCTGAATGCCAGACTCCTTTAAATACTTAGGACTATGATATGATAGACATCCCAAAGTCTACAATTAATTCTGATTTATTTTCATCAAATGTGCTCCTCGCATGACTTCCTCATCTGAATAAAAGCCAACTTTACCTTCCTAGTTGCTCAGACCACAAATCTCAGAGACAATCACTCTCTTCCTTTTCTGTACCATCTCAGGGACAATTCACCAGCCAAATGTGTTGGTTCTACTTTCAAAATACATTAGGAAACAAGACTTCTCACAACTTTCATCTCTATACTCTGGCTTAAGCCTTCTTGATCTTTCCTTGAAATAAATGGTTGGAAGAGCTTCCTAACTTGTCTCCATGGTTCCACTCTTCTTCTTTCCCAGTGTCCAGTTATCCTTTTAAATCATTTATTAAAACTAAACACCTCCCCACCTCTCTGACCTCATCACCTCTGTCTCTTCTCGTCTCTTAGGTCCTGCTCTTCATCTGCCTGGAATATTTTTAGTTTAGGTATTGGCACAGCTCAATCCCTTACTCTCTTTACATTTCTTACCATGTTACCTTATCACTGAGGCCTTCCTTAGAGACTGTATATAATAATAGTCCCACTCCCCATTCCTGATACAAGTTACTCTTACACAATGAGAATGAGGAGAAGTTGAATTATTTCTTCCAATTATTCACTCCAATTCCATGTAAAAGAATTATACATCCCTACCTTCTGCCATATGATTTATAGTACCATCTGGCAGAATGGTTATACTTGCCTATTTTATTGAAATTACACTGTGTTGTATGACTTCTTTAACCAATGAAATGAGAACAGAAGTGGTAGTGTTTCTAGTTAGATCAGAGATTTTACTACTCAGCTCATAGTTTTGTTCAGTTTCCTACACTTTTTGGTTTGTCATGAGAACGCTTTGTCTCAGATTGCTACAGTTAGAGTAGGACCACATCTGACCTGCATCAATGTGAGGGACTGTGATTTCATAATTATTATCACAACATAGCAATTAACACTGACCATCTGGACATAATATATATTTCATATTTTATTTTGTTGCCTTTCTTACAAAAATGTTACTAACATGGGAGCAAGACTCAGTGTGTTTTGTGTTCTCTAGTATCTGCAAAACCTATACATGGTGACATTCAATACATATTTGCATAAGGAATACTTAAATAAATAAGTGGATATACTTATATATTTATATCCATATATAAAATACTAAATTTTCAAATATAAAATTAACATTGTTTAAAGTACCATATTTTTCATTCTTTTATAGACTCTATTATGTAGACATGAAAACTTTGCACACAGTATGTGCTTAATATAAATTTTCTGAGTAATATTAAATTGATGTTTACCATGAGTTTGTGTCAGAGGATAAGAAATTTCAAACATGTTTTTGATTTATTAATGACTTTCTAAAGTAGTGTGAATTTTAATCTCTTTGCAGATTGTGAAAGATATGCTTTAATTGACTCAAGCTGTCTACTGATGATTTGAATACTAATAAGCCCCCTCTAGGCCCATTTTGGAAAGATCATGAACTTTCAGTCTTATTAGACATTAACAATTAAGATCAGATTTGATTCAATATGTCAACAAAGATGTACTGAGTACTTATTATGTGCAGGCATCATTCAAGGAGTTGTGAAAATAATTTAAAAGGTGATTTTAGATGCATATATAATATCACTATATTAAGTATGCTAGTTGAAAGGTCCAGGAAAAAGTGAAATATATTATATTTGAGCTAATATATGCAGTGGAATTTTTCTTTTACTTCTTGACAGAGGTAAGAAAAGAAATTACATGAAGACTTTCAATTTTCTTTTGCGTGGTATTTTTATTTACAGGATTCCAAAAGAGTTAATCATTAATTCAGTCAACACATATCTATTGGCCGTGTGTCCACTTCAAGGCATCCTTCTAGGATCCATGTACTAAGGTGATGAAGAAAAAGTTCTTCCCTTCAAGAGGTGCCAAAACAGCTATTTCCAATCAGATAGTGTTAAGAAAATAAAGAAAAAAATCTATTTAAAAAATAACCATAAAAATGTAGTCACCTAATTTTAGGCCAAGGAAAGTAGATTTATTTTCTCCTAATGAAGAGGAAAGAGCAATTTGTGTAATCAGCGTACCTGGAAGACAGATTTTCCCAGGGAAGCTGAGAGGCTCCTAGGATGGCCCAATGTCCCAGTTGAGTTACTATCAGCCCCTTTGCTCAAGTGCCATGCAGTATAAATATGATTATTTTCTACATGTAGGATAATATGAAAAAGTTTAGGGAATGCTGCTTTACAGGGTTTTATACTGTCATTAGAACCACCAAAGGTTTTGACTAGAAAGTTACATCCATAGTTTATTTATCTCAGAAATGTTTCTTACATTTATTGAAAAGCAATATGATAATCAGCCAAATACAGACAACACTGAACTAGGCAACAGACTACATTGGGTTTCTCTATGTCTTCACAGATTTAAACCTCTGAATTCATGGTACTTGTTTTATATCTCCCCTCTATTTCTCTCTCTGACTTCAAAATTTTAAACTTTTGTTTTAAAATTTCAGGTCACTAATAACAATTTTTTTTTTTTACTTCATGTGTAAGTATTTTTTTTAATTTTTTATTTTTTATAAACATATATTTTTATCCCCAGGGGTACAGGTCTGTGAATCACCAGGTTTACACACTTCACAGCACTCACCAAAACACATACCCTCCCCAATGTCCATAATACCACCCCCTTCTCCCAAACCCCCTCCCCACAGCAACCCTCAGTTTGTTTTGTGAGATTAAGAGTCACTTATGGTTTGTCTCCTCCCAATCCCATCTTCTTTCATTTATTCTTCTCCTACCCACTTAAACCCCCATGTTGCATCACCACTTCCTCATATCAGGGAGATCATATGATAGTTGTCTTTCTCTGTTTGACTTATTTCGCTAAGCATGATACGCTCTAGTTCCATCCATGTTGTCGCAAATGGCAAGATTTCATTTCTTTTGATGGCTGCATAGTATTCCATTGCATGTATAAGTATTTCTATAGCCTTTAAAAATATACACACAGATACTTTGAACATTTATCATGGAAACATGAATTAACATACAAGTAAGGTTTTTCAAACTCTTAGTTCCTAGTTCCTCCAGAGAGGAAAAAAAAATTTTAAAAACATTACCAAAAAAAAAAAAAATATATATATATATATAATATATATATATATATTGCATTATTGTATCCTGGGGGATATATCCCCAGGATGCAACTTCAGAAGTGTTCAATTATGCTAAGTAAAACAGTTTTCCTTATTCTCACAAAAACTCCCAAGATCTATAATATTTTATTGTGCCTATTAATATTTTATATAGGGCATCCAAGATTTTTCACACTTGTTTAGCTATATGCATGGTTTTTGTTTCTTCCTTGATCACTAGAGCATTTCATAAGAGTAGTAATCTCAGTGAAATACTGTTTGGGAAATTTGAATGTTATCCTAAATTGCAAAATTTTCAACTATTGTTGTCAAAGATGCAATCCCAAGCCAAATCTAGTGATTTTTTGTTTAGCAAAAGCTGATAAGGTCATCTAAAATTTATTTGGACATGCAAAGGGTCAGGAACAACTGTGGTACATTGGTTATCAATTGTTATATTTTTAAAAATGCTCCCAAATTAGGAGTTAAAATAATATTCATTGTTTTCTGAGTCAGCAATTTTGATGAAGTTAGGTGGGCACTTTAGTTGGTCTCAGCTGGACTTGTTAATACTGTGAGAGTAAGCTGTTGGCTCTCTTGATGCCAGATAGTCCCTGCAGGTAGCAGTCATTTGTCGGAGGTTGGCGCTGGTGGTTGGCTGGACCTCTCTCTCTACATGGTGTCTCATCCCCCAGAAGGCTGGCCCTCCTTATCTGGCTGTTGAAGGGCACCAAGAAAACAAGCATGAAAGCTGCAATGGCTCATGAGAGCTGGGTTCAAAAACACAGAGTAATATCTTCCATGGTCTCTATATCAAAATAACTCAAAGGTCAACCCAAGATTCAAACATTAGGGCAATAGACTCCACCCCGTTATATGAACATTTAAAAGAATCCGTGGCCATCTATAACTACCACAAAAGAGAATCTTCAAAAAAGATGGAAAAGTTGAAGAACTATACTAGCAGATTTGAAAATTTGTCATAAAGTTATGGTAATTAAGACACTGTGCATTAGTGCAAATATAGACAAATAGATCAATAGACAAACAGATTAAGAATGTATAGAAAGAGATCCTAACTTGATTTATTCAAAAATGAAACTGGAGTTCAGTGGAGAAACATGGTACCTTTCTGGATTTACCTTTATTTTGCTTTTACCTTTATAAGATTTTTTTCATTTGATATAAAATTCTGTTTGAAGTTATTCTCTCTTTTTTTGAAGTTATATTATTTAAACTTAAAATATTTTCTGTTTGTCTTTAATCTTCAGTGTATTTACTAAGCTATGTATAGGTATGGTTTTCTTTAATTTTTTCCATTTGGTCATTCATAGCTAATGCCAAACCTGCAACAATATTCACTTCAAATTGATGAAGGACAGTAGTAATTTATACAAGGACAGCAGTAAAAAAGGACAATAGTAAGTGATAACTATAATTAGTGAATTCAAATTACACTAGACAGTAGGAGTTTTAATAGTAGTAGTAAATTATAACCCTGTAGTATAATAACAATCCATAAGTCCACATTGATATTAAATAGATAGAAAAGATAGAGAGATAGAGTATGAGTCACTAGGGCTTCTGAAACAGAATATCACAGGCTGGGTGGCTTAAACAACAGAAATTTATTTTCTTACAATTCTGAAGGCCAGACATCTAAAATCAAGGTCTAGGCAGATTTTTTTTTTTTTTTTTTTTTTTTCTGAGGCCTCTCTTTTTGGCTTGCAAACAGCTACTTTCTTTTTTTTTTTTTTTTAAGATTTTATTTTATTTATTTCACAGACAGAGATCACAAGTAGGCAGAGAGGCGGGCAGAGAGAGAGGAGGAAGCAGGCTCCCTGCCGAGCAGAGAGCCCGATGTGGGGCTCAATCCCAGGTCCCCAGGATCATGACCTGAGCCGAAAGCAGAGGCTTTAACCCACTGAGCCACCCAGGTGCCCCACAAACAGCTACTTTCTTGATATGTGCTCACATGGGCTTTTTCTCTGTGCATGTAAGTCCTCATGTCTCTTTTTTTTCTTATAAAGACAGTAGTCTTATTAGCTTAGGATCCCAATCTTAGAATCTTTTTTTTTATTTTTTTATTTTTTATAAACATATATTTTTATCCCCCGGGGTACAGGTCTGTGAATCACCAGGTTTACACACTTCACAGCACTCACCAAAGCACATACCCTCCCCAATGTCCATAATCCCACCCCCTTCTCCCAAACCACCTCCCCCCAGCAACCCTTAGGGAAATAAGTCAAGCAGAGAAAGACAACTATCATATGATCCCAATCTTAGAATCTTATGTAACCTAAATGATCTCTCTAAAGGCTCTATATCTAAATACAGTCACACTGAGAGTTACAGTTTCTTTTTTTTTTTTTTTAAGATTTTATTTATTTATTTGACAGAGAGAGAGAGAGCAAGAGAAAGAGTGAAAGAGAGAGCAAGTAAACACAAGCGGGGCCAGGCCAGAGAGGCAGAGGGAGAAGGAGAAGCAGATTCTGGGCTCCATCCCAGAACCCTAGTATCATAACCTAAGCTAAAGATAGACAACTAAACCACTGAGCCACCCAAGCACCACTGGAGTTAGAGTTTCAATATATGAATACTGAGGGAACATATGATAGATACATAGACACATACATACAGATGTTTAGATAGTTTACAACCATCATAGTAATTTTAGGAAAAAATCATCAGTGGATGCTACATCTCTGATGGGTTGAAATTTTCATGGATAATAGGCTGTTTGCATGGTCTCCTAGTACATTGCTAGAAACTGCTTATTAGGAGAAAAAGAGTAACTACACAATGCAGAAAACAACCTTCTGACTGGGTGAGCAGAATGAACATCACCAATGCGAGCAGAGGCCCATGAGGGGCCTTCCAGATGTGACACCCTGAAAAAGACACAATACCACTTTTATAATTTTCTGGTTGAGGATATTTAAACTGAACCTAACCCTGGGGAGGAATCAGACAATCCCAACCTAAAGAACATTCTATAACTGAACTGGTTTGCATTCTTCAAAAGTGTCAATGGTGTGAAAGACTAAAAAATAATTGTTACTGTTCCAAGTATAAGAAAAATAAATAAAGACGACACCCAGATGCAACACATGATTCTGAACTGGACCCTGTGCTCAAAGAGAAAAATTTATAAAAGGGGTATATTTGAGATAATAGAAAATAATTGGAATGTAAACTATAAATTAGATAAAACTACTGTAGCACTTTAAAATTTCCTGAATTGTTTGGTATCCTGTAGTTATGTAAAATAATTTCCTTGTCTGTAGGAAATACACACTGAAACATTTAAGGAACAAGGGGCATGACATGTGTGACATGTGCTCTTTTTAGACTCAACTAATCAGACTCACAAGAGTCTCACAGGCCGCAGTTGGCATCCCTGTAATCAGAAGCCACAGGATGGGAATCACAGGCTGCCAGAAGGGCAGTCAGACATTGCTTTTACTCTGAGAGTCCTCACGGCAGTCCAACACTGCAAAGGTTGAGACATACTCCAAATCAGGAGGTTGCAGGAGCTGATCTAGCCTAAAAGCGTCAAGCTCCACAGGCCCGATATCTCTAATAAAAACGCCATTAGCAGTGATTCCGGGGTCCCTGGAAAGGATGTGCCAATCATAACAGTCAACATATTCAGGAAGCCTGAGATATGGTTTACTATCAAGGATTCATGCAGTGTATCAATTCAAAATCATTCTTTGCCATAAGCTTCAAGTAACATTGTTGACATTTCAACATTTATCAGGTAACCAGAGGAACAAAGCTAGGAAGTTTCATCAAAGATAAAATTTTCATGCAAAGAGAAATATTTTTGCTAAAATTTTGATCATGGCAACACATTCTCACATGGTTCATAAGGAATAATAATGGTAGCGTGTGTGTGTTCGTGCCTGTGTCTGGGTGTGTGTTCAGGACAGCTAAAAGGAATACATGTAACAGAATGATAACAACTGATAAATCCAGATAAAGGGTATATGAGAGTTATCAATACTATTCTTGAATCTTTTCTATAAGTTTGATGAATTTTCAAAGTAATTTTTTTCTTTTATTGCTAGTGGACTTTAATTAAAAAAGAGCTAAGATCATTAATGTTGGACACATTACAACTTTATTTTTTTTAATTATATTTGACTATTTTATTTCCAAATAACCCAGATATAATGTATCCTTTATTTTATTTTATTTATTTCCAACTAGCCCAGTATGTAATGTACACTTTCAGGGAAAAATAATCTTTCTAACTTCCGTGGTTATCTATTCAATATGCAATTTATTTTGTAGAAAGCTTGCTTGCCTTTTTAAAAAATACTGATAAAAGAGAAAATATAATCTACTTAAACCATGCAAAATGATGACCTTCAATGAACATAGCATGTGCTTTTCAAAAATCTGCTTTTTTTTTTTCTCTACCGTGGTTTGAACATTGTATTAAATAAGAGTCAAATTAATTATGCAGTTGACAAAAAACAAAGCATATTCTGTCTTTCCCAGCTGGTGCTGAAAGTTGCTGTTCAAGCTTTTCTATTTACAATCTACAAATCATTTGGAATTCTAGACACTTTCTAGGAGTTCAAAAGTGCAGTCCACTTCATTTCTCATCCATGAATATCTGGATTATCCTTAAAGCTATTAAAGAAAATGAGAATGAAAATCTACATTCAAGTAGTAAGGGGTTCGGGAGTGTGTAGTAATGAAATGAGATGAATCCATTTTACCATTGTTGTTCCTGTATCCTCCTTACCAATAGAATGTAATGAAAATGTCATATATAGGGCTCCTGGGTGGCTCAGTGGGTTAAGGCCTCTGCCTTTGGCTCAGGTCATGATCTCAGGGTCCTGGGATTGAGCCCTGCATAGGGCTCTCTGCTTAGTAGGGAACCTGCTTCCCTCTCTCTCTCTCTGCCTGTCTCTCTACCTACTTCTCAACTCTCTCTGTCAAATAAATAAATAAAATCTTTAAAAAAAAGAAAATGTCATATATCAAAGAAATAAATGTGAAAGTAAATAAAAATAATGTTTTAAGTTCATTTTATATGGCCCAATTATTTAATAATCCCACTTAAGATTCTAGATCATGGAAATACATTAAGAATTATTGCAATACATTAAAAATAGTTATATTTTATATTTTCTTTGTACTTTATAGTCTTTAAACATTTCACTACAAATACCATCAGTAAACATTCCTTGAACATGTATCACATTTCCACATGGGAGAAATTATTTAGAAGAAATCAATCCTTCTGAGGTAAATGGTTTCATTCCCATTTTATAGATAAGTTAAAGCTAAGAGTAAATATTAAAAACTAACAAGATAGGAAAAAGAATGATTTTTAATTTAGAGAACAATACTTCTATTTTTCATGTTTTAATGCATGTCTATTTCCCTTTCATGTTGGCATTGCAGAACTACATACTAATGCCACATAGTATAATGAATGCTGTTGATACTTTAGATGATCTTCACATGATGTAGAAAAATCACTCCTAACTTTTTAAACAGCACTTCTTTCTTTTGGTCCTTGTTCAGTGAGATGTGGATGCATATTTGTTGTCATTTTAAGTGGGTCAGAGATAGATTCTGTTATTATGTTATATTAAAATACATTTTGATTTAATATATAGAATTTTTTTGGAAAAAAATTTGGATAGAGCCAGCCCTATGTCAATATGAATATTATATAACCATACTAATGAAAACTTCTTACATTTCTATAAATTATCAATAAATTTATCACAAATATTACTGTGCATTGTCTTCACATCAATCCTATATTGTAGAAATTATTATTTCTGAATTAAAGCTGAGAAAACTAAGATTCATTCTTGCCCAGAGACATACACTTAAGAAAGAAGTAGATCTAAAAGTCATATCATATTTAACTTAAAAGCCTGATATTCTTTTCACCTCACCAAAAATAAATAAATATTGTTTTACCCCCAAACTTTGTGAAGTAAGAAAGATGAGAAATTAGCTGCCTTATTTCTTCAGGTTAAGCTCTTTAGGGGAGAATAAAATTAGCCAAAGCTTGAAGTCTTGGAAAATTTGACTTGTTCCCAAGAGAGACTGGAAAGTTCTTACATATTTAAGGACTATGTTCATGGCAATTGTGCAAAGTTACCCTTGAGTGCTGTCAAGAACTGAAGGAAAGCAAGTGGCCAGATCTCAGAGAATGCTGAATCCTCCTAGACAAGGTGATGAGTAGCTGAAAATGTATCCTATTACCACAGGGGATACTGGCCTGAAAGCTGAGATAAAGGCTGTGATTGCTGGTGATTTGTCATTAAGTACCCGGAAAAGTATAACAAAAATGCTGGTTCTAAGAGTAGCATGTGGAGGAATCCTATTCCTTGAGCTGTAAAATCACCTAATCCCTTATACAACAAATAGATCCAAGCAACAAGCAGTTCAGCACTAACTTTCAGGGACTGGAGAACAATGCACAACCCTAAAAGTCACTCACATGGGGTATGCATTGGAGTCTGCAGGAGACTGATTCCCCAATAAAGCAGTCTGTAAAATGCGATCCACAGAGCAAGAGTGAGGAAAAAGTGTGGTGCAGGAATGGAGGGAGCCAGTAAAAAAAAATACACAATGAAGTTGGACAATAATTGCTTGTTCGTTCTAAAAAGACCTCCTGAGGAACTATCTAAAATGCATCTCAGGACTGACTTTCAGGAAAATAAAAGTGAGAATTATACACCATTGGTCAACGTTGTCCTTATGAGGTGTAAACATGATGATGGATGTAATACAAGATCTGCCTTTTAATATCAACAGCAAAGTCCCAGGGTGGAAGCAAAAGAAGCCTTGCAAGATGGGTCACATCGCTGGTCACAGGAGCAGCAGCTGAAGAAAGAAAACTGCATGGCCAAGAGCATCTAAAATAGCTCACAAGACAGGTTCCATACCAATTACTCTGATGTAACTCAAATACGCCCTATGCTCTATGAAGTCTCATTTATCACAGAATTGCTGTAAAAGGGAAGGCCCATGTCAATCTCTAAAAATATCTATAGAATTTTTTTTTAAGATTTTATTTATTTATTTGAAAGACAGAGATCACAAGTAGGCAGAAAGGCAGGCAATAAGAGAGGAAGGGAAGCAGGTTCCCTGCTGAGCAGAGATCCTGATGCAGGGCTGGATCCTAGGACCCTGAGATCATGACCTGAGCAGAAGGCAGAGGCTTTAACCCACTGAGCCACCCAGGCACCCCTGAAAATATCTAAAGTAAGTCGATTATGTGAATAAATTTTTATTGCTGTATTTGTTTGCAAAGATATTTATCTCTCTTTTCCATCATTCATTTGTATTTGTTTATACCCTCACCCAGCATCCAACTGTCCTACGTTGTTTGTCTTTATCACCAAGGGATCTAGGTTCTTATATTCTTTACCCCTCTCAAGCAGTGATTGCTTTAATTATACATTTTCCCAATTAGTCCTCTGTTTTAGAATGTCATTTTCCATGCTCCTACTGTCTATCAGCAATCCTGACTCCTGAAGGAAATCAGGGTTCAATTATTCTTGCCGATATAGTAACTTTTTTTTCTCTGCCTAACGGATTATTATCATTAAAAATCTCAACAACACTAGGTGTTAGTTGTGGCTTCACATTTAGCGAAAACTTTATCGCATTCCCTTGAAGAGGAAGCGCTCTTCCTGGACCTCATGTTCTACTAGACTAGTTGCATCTAGGTTTTGGAATATACAAGAAAAGCTAACAGATCCAATGGCCATGTATCCATTCTATCAAAGGAGACTTTGCTGTAAAAACATATCTTCTGGTAGGAGACAGTGCTCTGGTAGGAGGCAGTGTTGTGTATGGTACTATTGTCAGTACATTAAGCTGCTGTGTGACCTAGGAGAGCAAGAAATATAGAAGCTGGTAGAAATAGCACATTCAGGGAAGGCAAATCTATATCCATAGCAGATGTTAACTCAGAAACCCAGGAATGAGAGAGAGAGAGTACCAAGGCCTGGGATTGAGATAAACTACCGTCAGGCTGTTCCTGTATGCAGCTAATCCAAGCCGCCAAAGAACAGGGCCTGTGGCTTTATGTGTGTGAAATAGTAAATATTATATATTTAATGCAAGGCTATAGGTATCAAGGGAGAAGAAGGAGGCTCTTAAAATCACCAAAAATTTGATTTTTAGCCACCTGAAAGGCACTCAAGTCATTCAGTTTTATTTAGAAATATGACCTTCCTTGCAGTAAAGTGTCTTATAAAAAAATCAGACTATATTCAATAATACTATATGGGAAGTAATCCAATGGATCAAAGAACCTTTTATTTCAAGGAATAAGATAGAACATTGCTAGAATTTATGTCCGAACCAATCCCCGAAGTAGCTAACAAAGGGTTGATGGAACTTTTCCATAGCTGCTTCAGTATCAGATTTCGAAACATTTGGTCATAAGTGGACAAATATCTTATGTGCTCATCCCAGAGTGATAAGTGATAAAAATTCCCTAGTCTAGGACAGTGCTCTGAAATGTAGCAGTTTTTGATTTTGTTCTATAAGACTCTGCCTCCTCTATCAGCAGATCCCTCCTACCAGCTAAAGAAACAGGATAACATGAAACCCGAGGTGGACTGCCCTTACCTTGTTAAACTCCTGGTTACTCGATGCTGCAGGTTTTCTCTCTGTGTTTATCATAAAATCAAAAGAACCTGACATTTCAACAGCTGATAATTGTTTTTTTTTTTTTTCTATAGGGAGAATCCTGTTCACAGTAAGAATAAGACACCACATGCTTCTCTCACACAGCTCAAAATCCTTTCTTCAGCTGACTCACTGATAAGAATATTGTGGAGCACATGCTCATTTAGGTTTGATCTCTATGAAGATGCTTATAAGGGTGAATTCTCAAACTGAATGAATAAACCAAAAGAAAGTACATACGCACCTTCAAACCCCTGGAGTTTTCCTCTGTAATCATAAGAACTGTGCATTTATACAAAAAGTGGTAAAACTGGAAATAAAATTTCAACATTTCTCTTCTTTGACACCACATCAATTCCTTGGTGATGTGAAGAGGAAGAGCAAGGGGTCCTAGGAGTAATACTCTAATACTCTGGATTGTTTAATATAAATACCTTTCTGTTAGAAAATGATAGAGAAATGATACAGGAAAATGAGGGAAATGATATATGACAGTAACAAAATCTAAAATACTTTGCAAGAAATAACATATATAGGATATATAACAAAAAATAGTTTAAGAGCATAAAACAAAATCTGAACAAAAGAAAAACTGTAGCATGAAAGATTTAAAGATTTTCATCATTCTGTATGATGTAAGATGAATACACTTTCAATCAGAATCTTTATAGTCTTGCTTTTGTTATAATAAGATTAAAATCAACTGATAGATGTTTAAAATTGCTAAAATGTTGAAAAAGAATATACGCATACCATGCATTCAAATTAATTTTAAAATTTCAGGAGTCAGGAGTGCCTGGGTAGCTCAAGTGGTGAAGCGTCTGACTCTTGATCTTGGCTCAGGTCTTAGTCTCAGGGTTGCGATATCAAACCCTGGGAAGTGACTGCTTGAAATTCTTCTCCCTTCCTTGGTCCTTCCCCCTCCTCCCCTTCTAATAAATAAATAAATTAAACTAAATTTCAATAGATATAACAATTGATTTGAGAGCTACAGTGCAAGAATAGATTAAAAAAAAAAAAAAAAGGACTGGGGCTTCCAAAACTTGGAGTTGAAATGGGAACCCCGACAAACGTATTAACGTATTTTACATGACAGCTGGCATTTGTATTGCACACATCTGAAATTGTAAATTTCAGCTTTAAGAGCTGCTTTATTAACTTCCAAGTTATGTATGTACCCTTTGACATCCGGCTCAAGGAAAACTGAAGGGGAATGGGAGGTGTTACTCCAGGAGGGTCCTATGATGTCACTATGTGTTGCATGGGGAAGGAAAGTCAGTAACATAAATTCATGCTTCAGCAAATAACACTGACAAGTATAAAATTTGAACATCAAGTTTGGGGCTTTATATACAATGGGTTATGCAAACTTCCAAGTTTGTGCAACAAATTGTGTGGTGCAATCTTGACTGAAGAAGTAAAATGCTGCAGTTTCAGGTTGGATTTTCAGAGAAGCTGATAATTATATGAGTTCACATGGTGGATTTGGGAAGCTATTCCTTGAAAGCTCTCGTGGGACAGTGTAGAAGTGAGACAGAGAAGTGAAGGAAGGCAATACAGGTGGTTAATGAGGAGATTATGTCATGGGCAACAAAGACTCAATACCACTAGGGATTTCTGAGAAAGTGAGTATACTCTGACTCTGATTTGTCCCACTCTAAGGCAGGGCATTGGAATTACTTGCCTACTAACCCCAATCCCTGATTTTTGAGGAATGCTCCTCAGGCCATTAGCATCTCAGCACCTTCGGGTAACTTTATACATGAACTGAAAATGCTGTAGACAGCAAAAGATCTTAGACAAAGAGGTGTTGGTGTTTTCAGTAGAAGCCATTGCCCTATAAGGAACATGATTTTACATGATATGTAAAGGACAAGATGTAAAAGATCAATGTCTGTTAAAGAATATGAGCAGGACATTGACAGCCTCTATTATCCATTCTATATAAGGCTGTTTTGTTGATATTTACAGTTCAAACCATGTAGTCATATCTAGTCATTATCAAGGTGCCCAACAGATCAACAACATTCCCACGGAGGAGAACAGCTTTTCTGAGCTTGGGGAAAGAAGTCCAACACATAGAAATTTAGTCTTTGTGCTAAATGTCATTTCAAATCAGTGTTAGAAATGGTTCATTGCATTTTAAAAGGGTGAAGGGATAATTAGTTTCTAGTAGTGGATAATTATTTTTCTTGCTGTTCAAATCCATTTTCTTTTCTCCATAAAATGACTCAAAATTTCTCCCAACTTCACTCTCATGCAGCTGGAGCAGTAGTGCATGCAGTTTAAGAGGGAGAAGCCCACTAAGCAACATCTCATGACCCAGACCATGTTTGTTTTGACAATGAGCTTTAGACTCACTTAGCTTTTTGGCTAAGACTAAGTGTAGACTCAATATGAATCAATGAGAATTAATCCTGGGACTTTTGTTCAAGCTATAGAAACAATCATTTATTTTCCTTTGGATTTGGAACTAGAGCCTGTAAACTTAAGATCCATTAGCCAGGTTGACACAAGTCTAAAATGAAGCCAAGGCAAAACCAAAACATGTAAATTTTATTTTATTTTTTTGGATGTAATTATTTAATGACATGGGAAAATAAAACCTGTTGTGAAACAATCTAGTTACAAACAGAAGTAGTGGATGACTTCACTTCTGATAAAAAAAATATATATACAAAACACTGGATGGTTTTGAACTAAAATATCAACAGTATTTATATCAGTGGTTAAATATTCTTTTCTTTGTTTTTGTGTATTTTTTGAAGCACGATTAATTCTAAAACAAAAAGAAATCCACATTATGGAATATCTTAGATGAACAGGGTTGAAATGCCAGGAATCCTGCCATCAAGGACCAACCCCCAGGACACATCCAGCCAGGGTGTCAGTGGTCTAGCGAAGATGGAGAGTATCACTCTTTCTATGACCGGGATGCTATTTTTATCAGGCTGTTTCCTCCACAGTTGATGTTTTCAGTGTACTTATACTTAACAGAAATCTATGAATATTAACTGACACAACAGCAAAACGATGCTAGCAACTTTGGTTTCAAATTGATAAAAATGTAATAACCATTTTATAGTTATAAAATGCACTAGAAATAAAACAAGACACATGAAACACTGAAGCAATGAAAATTTTAGAAAAGGCTTTTCTAATAGCGTTGTCTGAAACTGAGAATGAAGGTCATTGGAACTCTGAGATGAAGGTCAGACTGAGATCAGACCCACCGCTGGACTCTTAAGAGACGTAAGCCAATAATGTTCTCTGTGTTATAAAAAGTTTAAATTGGGTTTTAAATTAGTTAGATTTAAAATATTGCTATATGAGAGAAAGGAAAATTAGATCCATTTTTTGCATCATTATTTTTATTCCTTCAATTTCTAAATTGGGGAATGTTGATTGAAATTTAGACCTCTGCTAATAACCAAAACAACTAAAAAACAAAAATCCACAGCAAAACAAACAAAAATGTACTAGAAAAAAATATGCAAGGTTATTTTTATAATTAGAATTGTGGAAAGCTTTTATTGGCCTGACTCTGAACATTTAAACATAAAGGAAAATATTATATCTAAATATTTTTTAAACTTCAAAAGATGCAATGAATAAATTTGAAAGACAGTTAATATATTGAAAAATATTTTAAAAAGACAATATGCTAGTTTTACTAGGAAAAAAGAGCTCATGCAAATTAAGAAAAATTGAATGACTAGATTTAAAAGTGTCCATTTTGTATTTAAAAAATACAATAGTAGATAAAGATATAGATACAAATCTAACTAAATAGTTGCAGCTAATTTAAAACAATTAAAATATATTATTTTAGCTGACCATATTTATGAACAATTGTGGCAGAGTTTGGCAAAGAAAACAATCTCATTTCTGGAGGATATGCATTATGCTATAACCATTTAGAATGATTTAGTAATTATATATCAAGATCTAAAACATTCATAATATAATTAAGCATTTCTACATTTAAATAGTATCACATAGAAGCACTTGCAGTAGTTATAAAATGTTCATTTCAATATTGTTGACAATAGCAAAATATTTAAAGGAAGCAAATGTTCATCGGCTGGGAATTTTGTCGTGAATAAACAGTGCTTTCAATAAACTACTCTATAATATGTAGAGTCATAGAATTATAAGTACTTTAAACTTTATAAGTAAAATTTACCAAAGAATAGAAAATAAAACACAAAACCAACAGCAAGGTATTGTTTAGTATGGTACATTTGTATCAGAAAATAATATGTGCTTCTGTATGAATGTAAGTACAAAAATATAAACAAAGACAAATAAGGATTGTTCTGAAAAATCCAGAAATATACTACAAAATAAATCAATGATTATTTTGAGTGTTATGAAATTATATCCTACTTTAGTCTTACATGTAAGCATTATTGTAATTTTATAGTTGTAACTAGCATAACATCATTTTTAGTAAATGAAAAATAAATTACTTAGTTAACTAAAAAGGGAAGAAAAGGGAATTTGCAACCATTACTCTATGCCAGATGATAACAAATAAGCAAGGATTTTCTTTTTACAAACAGAATAGGCCTCTTGGTGTTACTATTGAAAACTCTTAATGTAACTAGTTTTACAGCAATTAGTTGCCATTCTCCCCAAATTCTAAGCTCCTCAAGCACAGGGATCATATCATTAATAATTGTATATCTAAAGCAGTGAGTCAAGTTTTGGATTAGGCAGTAAATAATTCAATTATAAATTGTAATTTGAAATATTTGATAAGTAATAATTTTGTATAATATTTATTTTTATCAAATAATTCACAAGTATAATTTATTTTTATCTATTTTTTGTAAAAATCATCCACGAAATTTATTTTTTTAAGTATAAAAATAACTTTATTTCCATATACAATCAGTTTACCTTAGGAAAATGAATTCATTGTGTTTAGTTAGAAACCCAGTAACAAGTATAATTTTAAAGGATCAGCAGCATTATGAATTTATAAGAAAAACAATAAGCTACCATTTCACAGTGCTGTTGTTCCCAAAATTTATTATTATAGTTACTTTCATATGTTCCTTTTCATATTTATCTCTATTTTTTAAAATTATAATACACTGCAGAAACATTTGTTAATTTAAAATATCATATTGATGTTATTTTTTGATAGATGAATATTTAGTTTATACTAATCCTATTTCCTTTATATTATCTTCCCATTGTGTAGGGGGTAAGGGATGAGGGAAGGAGAATATGTGTGTCTGTGTGCATGTGTATGTGTGTCTGTGTGTGCCCACACACCCAGGAATTTAGTGGGAGTAACATAGCCTAGTAATGGAATTTATAAGACATTACTCCATTGTCTTTCAGACATTGAGACTAAAGATACCACCGCAATTTCTCTTAATACAATCCATTTGTTTGTTTATTGTATAAATTCTGAAATAGTTTGGGATATTTTCTTTATTTCACATGGTTTAACATTTTTGATGCTGTGCCTAAGCTTGACTCCTTCCTTCCTTCTTTCTTTCCTTCCTTCCTTCCATCTTTCTTTCTTTCTTAAATGCCTGGAGGCTGGACAATTGGTAGGGGCTTAAAATATGGAGATTCTTTCATTAGTTTTAGACCTTTTAGAAATTACCTATTTACACACATACTCCTTCTGTTTATTTTTTTCCCTAAGTGCTCCTATAGTCAGATTGGTAGATGGAGTACACAGAGCACAGAACTGAGAAGGGCTTCCTCAGATACTGGCTTTATAAGAGACTGTGACAAATTCAAAGTGAAATGTTGGTAAGGGTTCAAAGCCTAATAATCCAACACTCAGAGCTCAGATGGACTCCCCTGGGCAGCAGTCACCTCTGGTTTTCACGAAGCTGACTCATACTCATCCTTTAAACTCTCCATGGGTCCCCAAACTGCCAGTCCTAGGCTGGCCTGAAACTTACCTCAGGAGGATCTTTGACTCTGGCCGCCTTAAAGACCCACAGCCCAATTACTTTTCCTTTCTTTTTTTATTCTACATCTAGGGCACTTCCATCTAAGTCCTAATGCCTAGGAGTACAAAAGCCTCATGTTGCCTCTTTTCTCCACAATAGAGGTTGATTTCTCATCAGAAAAAAAAATGTCCCAGAACTTATCAGGATAAAAGCCTCTTAGCCTCTTCCACCACCAACTTGACAGAGGAATGCTTTGCTTTCACTATTAAATAGAAGTTTAAAGAGTCGGTTTCTGTCTATTTCAATCTGAGGAAACAAGTCAGGTAGCACTGCTGGGACTTTTTTTTTTCCTTTTCTATTTCAAATGTTCATTTGAGTGAACAAGAGCATGTATGCTTGAACAGGAAAACTATGAAGCAGGAAACCAGGGAATTACATGTACTAAAATATTGGCACAGAAAAATAGTATAGAAATCAGAGTTGTTAGTACTTAGAGACAAAAAAGACATTGAATCATGGAAGAACTTATAGCACAGTAAACCCAAAGCAGCCCTGCAAATACTTAAAAGTATTCCATGAATGTAAGTTTTCTATCTAATTATATGCCTCCTAAAGCATATATATGTAAAACAATAACCACAAAAACAGCAAAAGAGCTTCTTTATTATCAGCATATTTAAATTAAATCTAATGCATTCACCGGCATCTTGAAAATTATAAATAGGATGGAGAGCCCATACACTCAATTGTGAATTAACGACTCAATGCGCTGTCTACCTAAAGACACAATCGGTTGTTGATTTTGAAGCTGAGTTGTATCTGTAGGCATAGCCCCACTGTCAGATAAGTAAGTTCAGTGCTAAAAACAGAAAAAAAAAAATTCATTCAAAAACCCATTCTTGGGGCGCCTGGGTGGCTCAGTGTGTTAAGCCGCTGCCTTCGGCTCAGGTCATGATCTCAGGGTCCTGGGATCGAGTCCCGCATCGGGCTCTCTGCTCAGCGGGGAGCCTGCTTTCTCCCCCCTCTCTCTGCCTGCCTCTCTGCCTGCTTGTGATCTCTCTCTGTCAAATAAATAAATAAAATCTTAAAAAAAAAAAAAAAACATTCTTTTTTTTTTAAGATTTTATTTATTTATTTGACAGAGAGAGATCACAAGTAGGCAGAGAGGCAGGCAGAGAGAGAGAAGAGGAAGCAGGATCCCCACTAAGCAGAGAACCCCATGTGGGGCTCGATCCCAGGACCCTGAGATCATGACCCGAGCCAAAGGCAGAGGCTTTAACCCACTGAGCCACCCAGGCGCCCCCATAAACCCATTCTTTACTAAATATTCATTAAGTATTTATCTTTGTTAGGCATTGTATTAACCAAATTGATTTCAGCTCTTATAGAAGTTTAAGTTTCACTGTAGAAAATTATAAACTCCAATTAAGTATAATTAAGATTTTAAGTATACATAATCTACATACATACATAAACAAACATCAACATATATACATACATACAAATACACATATACAATAATTTAACTATAACACTATGAAGAAAAGATACATTTGTCCTAAAACCTAAAAAAAGTTCAAATTGGTGACATTTGGGCTGAAATCTGAATTATAAATTGGCACTATTTAGGATTGGAATCTGTAAACATTTGCATAATTCCTGAATGATAGAAGAAACAAAGTAACATTTTCTGTCTGATCCAAATGTACTGGTGCCCCGAAGTGGAAATTATTAAAAGACCCTTTGCCACTGAGTATCAGTTTTTGAAGAAGGAAACACATCAGATTATCCAGACATAATACACATCAAAATTAGTCTTTCCTAACTTTACAGACATTAGTACAATGAAATACATCTGCTGCAGATTCCTGGAAAAGTTGATCAGGGAGAACTTCCTGTGCTTACCTTGGGAGTAAAGATTCTGCAACAAAAATTCTATAAAAATTCAAACAAATCACCGGTCTCTTTTAAATGTTTTAAGTTGTTTTTTTGTTTGTTTGTTTGTTTGTTTTGGTAAGCACAATTAAAGTCTGCAGGTGTCTTTAAAATCCTTCTTTTATTCAGATTAATTTTTGATCACACAAAAACACTAACCAAGCAAACACAGACTGTGGAATAGATACTATTTTGTTCAGTAATTCCCACAGTCTGCTCAAATTTCTTTTAGTCCCTTTAATAATCTATCTATTTTCTCTTATGAAGTGTATTTTTTCATGAAACATATTTTTAAAAATGAACAATGTTTTTTCAATGTATTACAAGTGGAGTTTCTAAGTTTGAAGTTTGCTATGTTTAGGCAGCAGATTTTGCAGTTCTATCAGCAAAATTACTGCTTTTAGAAACTTTGTCCTTCTGTCCTGTGAGCTTTAAGTGGCTTACTGACATATGAACAGGCAGTTGTAAAGTTTCTGACAAAGCAGCAGGAAATTTTTCGTTTGATATTTAAGTTCTCATTTTAAGTAGAAAATCTTTTTTTAAGTAGAAAATCTCCTATTCAAATTTTTTTTTCTGTTGCATTACAGACATCAAAGCTACATTATATATATGTATGTGTCTGTGTGTGTATGTATTTATGTACAAAACATGTTTATATATATATATATATATGGCCATCACATGATCAATCACTAACATTATCAAATATACAATATAAATAGGGATATCAGATTTTTCAAAATCTGAGATTCTCAAAGCTAAAGGAGAGGTTACTGCCAATTTTAGTTTTTTCAAATCCTCTTGAGATTCTAGATCTTTAGATCCTCTCCAGAGGATGTGAAGGATTATTATGCAATCGTTCCAGCAGAAATTTTGTTTGTTAAGCTGGAATCTTCCACCTATAATACCGTACATGTACCCTCAATTTGTCTGCTTTTGGTTTTAAATAGCTAAAGAAAACAGCAGGCGGGTCCCCAAGCCCTTGAGGTATACTTTGCCATATACATTGGACTCCTTCATAAGCAAAAGCAAAGAACTTAGACTTGTCCACTAGAGGACAGGAGGACAAAAGGGAAAGGAAAGAAGGGAGGAAGGAAGGAAGGAATAAATAAATTGTGGAACAAAGATTTACCCAGAGATAAATTTTGCAGACAATGATACCAAAGTCAACAGTTAGAACAGTTTCAGAGTAGCTACAGGGTTAGAAACTGCGGAGATGAATGGTTAACATCTTGTACAAATCTATTAGTAGCTGGCCATCATGCATTTGTTGCCCTTAGGGCAGTAATAAATGGATAAAACTGTTTGCCTTATCCCTTGATATTGTGGCTTGTTTTTCATTAGTAGAAATAAGGGAGATGGGTCCAGAGCTGCCACTGTTTCTCTCCAGGCCAGGACCGGGAGGAAATATTTCTCACAATCCTCCCTAAACAAAATTCTTATAACAGATTTTTTGTTGTTACCATTTTCTTCCATTTAAAACATTTATATTTTTGGGACACCTGGGTGCCTCAGTTGGTTAAGCTGTTGCCTTCGGTTCAGGTCATGATCCCAGGGTCATGGGACCGAGTCCTGCATGGGGCTCCTTGCTCAGTGGGGAGCCTGGGGCCTCTGCCTCTGACTGCCACTCTGGCTGCTTGTGCTCTCTCTCTCTCTGACAGATAAATAAATACAATATTTTTAAAATTTAAAAAGAAACACTTATATTTTTGATTTGAGAAAAATCAGAACATGTATCATCATAACAGTTTGAAGGGTTTTTTGTTCATTAATTTGTTTGTTTGTTTTGGACAGAGAGAGAGAGAGATCACAGGGAGGCAAGTGGGGGGGTAGGGAAGCAGGCTTCCTACTGAGCAGAGTACCTGATGCTGGGCTTGATCCCCCAACAATTTGAAAGTTTTATCACAACCTCTGGGCATTTGATTTTGCTTGTGAGAAATCCCATGAAGTTCCATGAAACTATGATCCATTTGTATGATAGGAGATATACCCAGACATTTGGGAAATCTGTCTGCTGCTCAGCAATAAATTCACTCAAGCATTGTGTTTCATTTATATAACAGCTTATGTACTCTGGATCTTATTCAGAGTCTAGAGGTAAGCCATTGTTTGCATCATCACTGGAATTTATATGAGTAGTTTTAATCTAAGATCTTCTTTAGTGCCACAAATTTACTTCCTTGTTTTAATTCACACTTCCTTGACTTTGGTGCTTATTGTAAAATATCCCTTCATATTTTCTCCTTTCATGAACCAGCTTTCATTAACTACAAGTATATACTTAAAGAGCAATTATGTTTCATTCATTTTCTTGAGAAAATCAAGTTAAATATAATTATAATTTGTAATTATATTTCTTCCTCTGCATGATTATTATATACCCTCAGGACTTGTTGATCTGCCTTAGTCCATCTGGCATTATTGGCTGTCTCATCATATATTAATACTAATCTCATCAAAATATATTAGTATGATGTTACAATATCTGATACTAGGAATCACAAGACATTTCTTAGTAGTTATTTTTAATATTGGACATGAGTGTAATTTAATTATGTGAATGCATGTCACTAACAAAAATCTAACTTGATAAAATATGATACATAAGCTATTCTGTAATATTAAATATTGGTGGTCTGTGTCATTATATGATGTGTTCACCTTTCTGGGTAAATACACATTTGAGAAAATTGAGTTTGAGAAAGAAATACAATTATTTATAAACTACTTAGGGTAGAAAATACTGCATCACAATTCTAAATTATTTGCTAAAATCTGCAAAATACATTTCAACTGCTGCTTTTATTTTCAATTCTTAATTAGTGTGTGTAACAATTATAGGAATTTCCAGTGTGTAGTACCACATAATTATTTATAAATAAATGTTTCCCTTTACTGTTGCAAATTTGACCAGCTGTTATATAAGTATCTGGAATTATCAGAAGCGATGCCATCTGCTCTTCTTGAAAAGGTATTTCTTTCTGTTGTCAGCAGATCACTCTTGTCTTTACTCTAAATTTGTTCATCTGATATATAATAAGGATGTTAAAAATAATTCTGGAAAAGTGTCACTACACACACACACACACACACACTACCAGCAATGGAGACCAAAAAAATAATAATTGACTAATTGTGTGTGTGTGTGTGTGTGTGTGTGAATGTGTGTGTACAGCAGATATATATAGTAGATATAGACAGTGGGTATTTAATTAGTGCATGTGCTTTGGTTGCCTACCATATTTGACAATGCCTGCTAGACAGTGGGAATTCAAAGATGATTACTTATAGGGTCTCTTCTTTCAAGGATCCCAAAATCTAATAGGGCTAGAAACAATTTTTCTGGGAGGAAAGTATAAAATATCATGAAACTGAACTAAGTAAGCAAAAGGTTACATTTGCATTATTATTTTTGTCAGAATTTGGAAGCTACTATATGTCTTTCTTCTCTTCTAGCAATTAAAAAAAAAAGAGAGAGCAAGAGAGAGAGAGAGAGAGAAGGGGGAAAAAAAGAAGAAAATGAAATTACTAGGTATAAATTAGGCATAATGAACTGCAGCAAAGAAATGTAAAGTCACCTGAGGGAGTCCAAATATCTTCCAAAGGAACTGCAATGCCACTGAACTTCTAATTCGTCTTTAGGAAGAATGGATTTTTTATAAAAAAAGAGGGGAGTGGTCTACTGTAAAACCAGAGTTGGAAAATTGAGATGAATAACAGCTCTATCAGCATTATCAGAAAAGAGGACATCTTAGCCAGCTAGTTAAAAAAAAAAAAAAAAAAAAAAAAAAAAAACCCAGTTCTATTGAAACGACTCTGACCATTCCTAATGTGGGCTTTAATACTTTGATTCCTAATGTGGGCTTAGGCAATTTTTGACAGAGTCCATTATAAATTTAATCGATCTAATCTGTGTGTTCTGATTCTAAGATTACCAACCTGAACATATTCTTAACAAAATAAAATCCAAACTAATCAATGAGAACTTCACTAGGAGAATGTGGCTTCATCCATTATGGGACTAAATATCAATATTGGCTATCACTTTATGAAATATTTCTGTAAAACAGGAAGTTCCTGGACTCTCAGTAATAGACCAAAGAGTTTGAAGCTGAGTGATGACTTGACTTCATTTTACTTGCTGTTTCACTTCTGATTTTAGAGTTGTGTATGATCCAGAAAGTTATATATGAACAGCCAGACAATGTGAGACATCAGCAACACAACAGACATACCTAAAACTATGAGAAGATAATCTGGACCAGCCGGGGGAGACATAACGTGCAAAGTGCTTACTGTTATGTTCACATTTCAGATAAAGAAGAGGAAAAGGACTTTTCTAGGAGAGTAAGAACAGTTCTGAAATAAATTTCCCAGTTTTGGCTGTGACACTGAATATAGCCAAATATTCACTAAATACATGTTAGTAATTCTCAAAACTGAGAATTCTTGAATACTGAGTGGGAACTGGGAAGGGTGGTATTTGTTATTTCATTTCCTTAAAATGAACTGTCATAATTCACATGCATTATTATTGTGATTCATCTGTATTTTTGCCTATATTTCCATCAGTATAATTCAGCAGTCCACAGTTCCACCATTGCCTCATTTGTACCTGTTGTCTCATTTGTGCTTGTCCTGTGTACAAATTCTGACCTAGTATTTATCTCCTGGACTTTTCTGGGTTTCCCTCCTTGAAAAATCTCCTGTACTTTACCAGCATGTGCAAAATAAATGTCACAGAAAAAAAAAAAGTGAGTCATTTATCCATACTCTTGATGTGAAAAATATATTCAGTCTAGAATCAAAATATCTTATCTCAACCACTAATTTTGCTACTTAGAAGCTGTAAGAACTGACACCAACTAAATTCCTGAAATTTAGTTTCTTCCCTAGTAAAATGAGATAAATAATACATTTTACCACATTAATGTGTCATCATAATGTAATTCCATTCTTTGCAAATATAAAAAGCCTTGCTCAATCACAGGAACCAAGTCAGTCAATGGTAAATTGACACCAAGACACTTTAAAAGCTAATAAAAAATTCCATCATCAAGAAGTTTTTCTCTACTTTTGGTTGCTTGTCATAAGTAGGAAATACTCCTACATA
Source organism: Mustela nivalis (assembly GCF_964662115.1). Classification (NCBI taxonomy): domain Eukaryota; kingdom Metazoa; phylum Chordata; class Mammalia; order Carnivora; family Mustelidae; genus Mustela; species Mustela nivalis. The sequence goes on from NC_139020.1 coordinate 87,346,317, forward strand.
ATTGACTTAGTTTTTTATAAATCAAAGTAATTTATAATTCAAGTTTTTTTGTAAATCAAGGTACTTGCTTATTTATATTCCATCTACTTCCAACAAGCAAATGAGTGGAGGTACCATAAAAATGTAATACAATAAAATGAGACATTATTCATAAAACATAAAGGCAATTTGTAAAGGAAGAGAGAAGGAAATATATCAGGACATTTTGGTAGCAGAACTATGCAACAGCCACACACAAATTATCTCTGAGTTTTTTAGCAGTGGAATGTTACCATGGAGTCTTGGGCTCCATGTTTTAAATGCGAATGAAAAGCTATTCAGCTAAAATTTAAAAATCTTATCTGCATTTGAACCATTTGTTTTGTAATTTCTCTGGAATTTCAGTTCCATCTAGTGAAATGCTCAGTGCCAGGACAGAGGCACTTGTTTGGGAAGCGGCTAGTAGTTTGCACAAGGGGAGCCTCAGAAGAGACTAGATGAGACTACAGTGTAAGGCCTTGGCTTTGCGGCTAGACTGCCAGGTTGAGCATCAGACTCTGCCCTTCATTACCTCCACAACTTGAGGAAGTTATTAATATTTTAATGTCTGTATTTCCTTACCTGAAAAGGTATCAGAAAGGCTACCTCATAGCATTGTTCTGAAGAATAAACGAGTCAATACATGTCAAGCACTCAGAACCCTGCTCAAAGTCACTGTTCAATTCAGTGCTGGCTTTGTATTAAAGTGATAGTTTCATGAAGCAGACTTTTAGAAAGTCCTCAAGACAAGAACCTCGATAAAACAAATGTCTATTGCTTGCCTGTACCATGTTCTGAGAAGAACTTGTGAGGTCATTTTAAATCTGGATGCAGGTGCAGCGGGCTAGATGTTTGTGCTCATGATTCAAGACGCATGTATCATCTTGATTACAATTTAGAAAAAAAGGGAGAGAATTTTATTACCAAAAAGAGAGTAGTGTGTCAGTGTGTGTGTGTGGGGTGTGTGTGTGTGTGGAGTAGTAAAAATATAGAGTGTATTATAATGTCCCTCCTACTTCCTGCTGCTGCACCTGAAGCTTTTTAAAAATTAAATGATTGAGGCCATGCCTGTTGGACTAACAGATTACCTTATCTGAACCATAATGTCTGTCATTTTTTTTTAAAGATTTTGTTTATTTATTTGAGAGAGAGATTGTGAGCTTGAGCAGGGGAAGGAGTGGAGGGAGAGGAGAAGCAGGTTTCCTGCTGAGCAGGGAGCCCAACTCCGGGTTCAGTCTAGGACCCTGAAATATGACCCCAGTTGAAGGCAGATGTTTGACTGAACCACCCAGGTGCTCCCCATAATGTCTATCATTAACTGTTAACCCAGGAAACTGAAATAGGAGGGTTAATATAAGAGAGAATATCTTGTATTAGAATTCAAGCCAGCTCCCATGGGATCTGTCATAGTATTACTAAGCAACTGAATGCTCTGGACCAGTAGGCTTACACTCTAGATGCAAAATTTGAGTCACCTGGAGAGTTTTTAAAAATCAGATGCTTAACCACACATCCCCCAAACTTAGATTTAATTGGTCTAGGTTTGGATATTGCTATTTTCAAAAGCTAAGGTACAGTCTGGGGGATGGCTCTCCCATGAATGGCCTGGACTGGAGATGGTAATAGCAGCAAAAAACCAAAGGTCTTTTCACTTTTCACAGCCAGGTCTTTTCACTTTCTACTTTCAGCAACAGAAATCTACACTGATATTTTGGATTGAATAAGCAAATACCAGAGATCCTTAGGAATATGTGAAAACAACACCCAAAGGACAATTTTCAAAATGGTGCCAAGTGACACATACCTAACTTGGTATTCCAAAGTTAAGAAATACCAAACACATGGTCTATATTGTATTTTATGCAACTCCATGACTATTACCATTACCATTTTTAATAGTAAAGGATAGGATATTTTATGAAATTAGAGGATTATATCAAATTCGCCTTTATATCACTGAAGGGCTTAAAATCTATCCAATCTTAAAGGGCTTTTGGAAAAGGAAGGATGAACTGACTGCATTTTTTCTTTCCTTTTGTAAAGTATGCAGGCTTAAATAAGAACTAAATGTCAAAGCCACATTACACAAGTTATACCAAAGGAAGAGGAACAACTAACACAACTGGCAATGGAAGAATTCTCTCAGAGCTACATACACATAACAGAATATCTATATGCATTGAAATTCTAATCACCAGAACAATTACTTTTAAGTAGAAAATATAACTTGGATTCTAATGTAGGTTGTCATTAAAAATAAATAAATAAATAAAGCATTAATACATTATGTGCAAAATTGGCCTTACATCTGTTAATACACTGTTTACTATTTATGGTCAATTAAGCTTTGGGTTCAAGCTTCAATTCTCCAAAAACACTTAATAATTAATAAAAAGTGATGAAATAAATTGTTCATTCTTTCAGATTTTGTCTACTTATTTCCCACAGTAATTTCCAAATATCAGTTCTGTTATTTTATATAAATCATGGGTTTTTTTAAGTAAATCATTAGAAATAATTATAAAATGTATAATATGCATTGAACTTTGTTTAAATTTGATCCAACAAAATATATATATTTTAGTATTTTCTCATCATGTTCCTCAATCCTTACAGGAGTAATATCACATATTTTTATTTATCAATTTTTTATTTTTTATAAACATATATTTTTATCCCCAGGGGTACAAGTCTGTGAATCACCAGGTTTACACACTTCACAGCACTCACCCAAGCACATACCCTCCCCAATGTCCATAATCCACCCCTTCTCCCAAACCCCCTCCCCCCAGCAACCCTCAGTTTGTTTTGTGAGATTAAGGGTCACTTATGGTTTGTCTCCCTCCCAATCCCATCTTGTTTCATTTATTCTTCTCGTACCCACTTAAGCCCCCATTTTGCATCACCACTTCCTCATATCAGGGAGATCATATGATAGTTGTCTTTCTCCGCTTGACTTATTTCGCTAAGCATGATCCATGTGGTCGCAAATGGCAAGATTTCATTTCTTTTGATGGCTGCATAGTATTCCATTGTGTATATATACCACATCTTCTTGATCCATTCATCTGTTGATGGACATCTAGGGTCTTTCCATAGTTTGGCTATTGTGGACATTGCTGCTATAAACATTCGGGTGCAAGTGCCCCTTTGGATCACTACGTTTGTATCTTTAGGGTAAATACCCAATAGTGCAATTGCTGGGTCATAGGGCAGTTCTATTTTCAACATTTTGAGGAACCTCCATGCTGCTTTCCAGAGTGGCTGCACCAGCTTGCATTCCCACCAACAGTGGAGGAGGGTTCCGCTTTCTCCGCATCCTCACCAGCATCTGTCATTTCCTGACTTGTTGATTTTAGCCATTCTGACTGGTGTGAGGTGATATCTCATTGTGGTTTTGGTTTGTATTTCCCTGATGCCAAGTGATATGGAGCACTTTTTCATGTGTCTGTTGGCCATTTGGATGTCTTCTTTGCAGAAATGTCTTTTCATGTCTTCTGCCCATTTCTTGATTGGATTATTTGTTCTTTGGGTGTTGAGTTTGCTAAGTTCTTTATAGATTCTGGACACTAGTCCTTTATCTGATATGTCGTTTGCAAATATCTTCTCCCATTCTGTCAGTTGTCTTTTGATTTTGTTAACTGTTTCATTTGCTGTGCAAAACTTTTGATCTTGATGAAATCCCAATAGTTCATTTTTGCCCTTGCTTCCCTTGCCTTTTGAGTTGTTCCTAGGAAGATGTTGCTGCGGCAGAGGACAAAGAGGTTGCTGCCTGTGTTCTCCTCAAGGATTTTGATGGATTCCTTTCGCACATTGAGGTCCTTCATCCATTTTGAGTCTATTTTCGTGTGTGGTGTAAGGAAATGGTCCAATTTCATTTTTCTGTATGTGGCTGTCCAATTTTCCCAGCACTATTTATTGAAGAGGCTGTCTTTTTTCCGTGGACATTCTTTCCTGCTTTGTCGAAGATTAGTTGACCGTAGAGTTGACAGTCTATTTCTGGGCTCTCTATTCTGTTCCATTGATCAATGTGTCTGTTTTTGTGCCAGTACCATGCTGTCTTGATGATGACAGCTTTGTAATAGAGCTTGAAGTCCGGAATTGTGATGCCACCAATGTTGGCTTCCTTTTTCAATATCCCTTTGGCTATTCGAGGTCTTTTCTGGTTCCATATAAATTTTAGCATTGTTTGTTCCATTTCTCTGAAAAAGATGGATGGCACTTTAATAGAAATTGCGTTAAATGTGTAGATTGCTTTAGGTAGCATAGACATTTTCACAATGTTTATTCTTCCAATCCAGGAGCATGGAACATGTTTCCATTTCTTTGTGTCTTCCTCAATTTCTTTCATGAGTACTTTATAGTTTTCTGAGTATAGATTCTGTGTCTCTTTGGTTAAGTTTATTCCTAGGTATCTTATGGTTTTGGGTGCAATTGTAAATGAGATTGACTCCTTAATTTCCCTTTCTTCTGTCTTGCTGTTGGTGTAGAGAAATGCAAGTGATTTCTGTGCATTGATTTTATATCCTGACACTTTACTGAATTCCTGTATAAGTTCTAGCAGTTTTGGAGTGGAGTCTTTTGGGTTTTCCACATATAGTATCATATCATCTGCAAAGAGTGATAATTTGACTTCTTTGCCGATTTGGATGCCTTTAATTTCCTTTTGTTGTCTGATTGCTGAGGCTAGGACCTCTAGTACTATGTTGAATAGCAGTGGTGATAATGGACATCCCTGCCGTGTTCCTGACCTTAGCGGAAAAGCTTTCAGTTTTTCTCCATTGAGAATGATATAAAATTTACATTGAGGTATGTGCCCTCTATCCCTACACTTTGAAGAGTTTTGATCAGGAAAGGATGCTGTACTTTGTCAAATGCTTTTTCAGCATCTATTGAGAGTATCATATGGTTCTTGTTCTTTCTTTTATTGATGTGTTGTATCACATTGACTGATTTGCAGATGTTGAACCAACCTTGCAGCCCTGGAATAAATCCCACTTGGTCGTGGTGAATAATCTTTTTAATGTACTGTTAAATCCTATTGGCTAGTATTTTGTTGAGTATTTTCGCATCTGTGTTCATCAAGGATATTGGTCTATAGCTCTCTTTTTGATGGGATCCTTGTCTGGTTTTGGGATCAAGGTGATACTGGCCTCATAAAATGAGTTTGGAAGTTTTCCTTCCATTGCTATTTTTTGGAATAGTTTCAGGAGAATAGGAATTAGTTCTTCTTTAAATGGTTGGTAGAATCCCCTCGGGAAGCCGTCTGGCCCTGGGCTTTTGTTTGTTTGGAGATTTTTAATGACTGTTTCAATCTCCTTCCTGGTTATGGGTCTGTTCAGGCTTTCTATTTCTTCCTGGTTCAGTTGTGGTAGTTTATATGTTTCTAGGAATGCATCCATTTCTTCCAGATTGTCAAATTTATTGACGTAGAGTTGCTCAAAGTATGTTCTTATAATAGTTTGTATTTCTTTGGTGTTAGTTGTGATCTCTCCTCTTTCATTCAGGATTTTATTTATTTGGGTCCTTTCTCTTTTCTTTTTGATAAGTCGGGCCAGGGGTTTATCAATTTTATTAATTCTTTCAAAGAACCAGCTCCTACTTTCGTTGATTTGTTCTATTGTTTTTTTTGGTTTCTATTTCATTGATTTCTGCTCTGATCTTTATGATTTCTCTTCTCCTGCTGGGCTTAGGGTTTCTTTCTTGTTCTTTTTCCAGCTCCTTTAGGTGTTGGGTTAGGTTGTGTACCTGAGACCTTTCTTGTTTCTTGAGAAAGGCTTGTACCGCTATATATTTTCCTCTCAGGACTGCCTTTGTTGTGTCCCACAGATTTTGAACCCTTGTATTTTCATTATCATTTGTTCCATGATTTTTTTCAATTCTTCTTTAATTTCCCGGTTGACCCATTCATTCTTTAGAAGGATGCTGTTTAGTCTCCATGTATTTGGGTTCTTTCCAAACTTCCTTTTGTGGTTGAGTTCTAGCTTTAGAGCATTGTGGTCTGAAAATATGCAGGGAATGATCCCAATCTTTTGATACCGGTTGAGTCCTGATTTAGGACCGAGGATGTGATCTATTCTGGAGAATGTTCCATGTGCACTAGAGAAGAATGTGTATTCTGTTGCTTGGGGATGAAATATTCTGAATATATCTGTGATGTCCATCTGGTCCAGTGTGTCCTTTAAGGCCTTTATTTCTTGCTGATCTTTTGCTTGGATGATCTGTCCATTTCAGTGAGCGGAGTGTTAAAGTCCCCTACTATTATTGTATTATTATGGAAGTGTTTCTTTGATTTTGTTATTAATTGGTTTATATAGTTGGCTGCTCCCACGTTGGGGGCATAGATATTTAAAATTGTTAAATCTTCTTGTTGGACAGACCCTTTGAGTATGATATAGCGTCCTTCCTCATCTCTTATTATAGTCTTTGGCTTAAAATCTAATTGATCTGATATAAGGATTGCCACTCCTGCTTTCTTCTGATGTCCATTAGCATGGTAAATTCTTTTCCACCCCCTCACTTTAAATCTGGAGGTGTCTTCAGGCTTAAAATGAGTTTCTTGGAGGCAACATATAGATGGGTTTTGTTTTTTTATCCATTCTGATACTCTGTGTCTTTTGACAGGGACATTTAGCCCATTTACATTCAGGGTAACTATTGAGAGATATTAATTTAGGGCCATTGTATTGCCTGTAAGGTGACTGTTACTGTATATGGTCTCTGTTCCTTTCTGATCTACCACTTGTAGGCTCTCTCTTTGCTTAGAGGACCCCTTTCAATATTTCCTGTAGAGCTGGTTTGGTGTTTTGCAAATTCTTTCAGTTGTTGTTTGTCCTGGAAGCTTTTAATCTCTCCTTCTATTTTCAATGATAGCCTAGCTAGATATAGTATTCTTGGCTGCATGTTTTTCTCGTTTAGTGCTCTGAAAATATCATGCCAGCTCTTTCTGGCCTGCCAGGTCTCTGTGGATATGTCAACTGCCAATCTAATACTTTTACCATTGTATGTTACAGACTTCTTTTCCCGGGCTGCTTTCAGGATTTTCTCTTTGTCACTGAGACTTGTAAATTTTACTATTAGGTGACGGGGTGTGGGCCTATTCTTATTGATTTTGAGGGGCGTTCTCTGAACCTCCTGAATTTTGATGCTCGTTCCCTTTGCCATATTGGGGAAATTCTCCCCAATAATTCTATCCAGTATACCTTCTGCTCTTCTCTCTCTTTCTTCTTCTTCTGGAATCCCAATTATTCTAATGTTGTTTCGTCTTATGTGTCACTTATCTCTCGAATTCTCCCCTCGTGGTCCAGTAGCTGTTTGTCCCTCTTTTGCTCAGCTTCTTTATTCTCTGTCATTTGGTCTTCTATATCACTAATTCTTTCTTCTGCCTCATTTATCCTAGCAGTGAGAGCCTCCATTTTTGATTGCACCTCATTAATAGCTTTTTTGATTTCAACTTGGTTAGATTTTAGTTCTTTTATTTCTCCAGAAAGGGCTTTTATATCTCTCGAGAGGGTTTCTCTAATATCTTCCATGCCTTTTTCGAGCCCGGCTAGAACCTTGAGAATTGTCATTCTGAACTCTAGATCTGACATATTACCAATGTCTGTATTGATTAGGTCCCTAGCCTTCGGTACTGCCTCTTGTTCTTTTTTTTGTGTTGAATTTTTCCGTCTTGTCATTTTGTCCAGATAAGAGTATATGAAGGAGCAAGTAAAATACTAAAAGGGTGACAATAACCCCAGGAAAATATGCTTTAACCAAATTAGAAGGGATCCCAAATCGTGAGGGGGTAGAAAGGGGATAAAAAGAGGTTCAAAAAGGAAGAAAGAAATAAAAAAGAAAAGAATTAAGAAAAGAAAACAAATAAGAAAAATATAAAAAAGAAAATATATATATATTGGATAAACTAGTTAAAAAATGTTAAAAAAGAAAAAGGTAAAAGTTAAAAAAAAAATTTACCAGAAGGCGAGAAAAAAAACAAAAAATGAAAAAGAAAAAAATCAAATTAGCTGGAAGACTAAAAAAAATCACAGCGGAAAAGCCATGAGTTCCGTGCTTTGCTTTCTCCTCATCTTGAATTCTGCTGCTCTCCTTGGTATTGAAACCGCACTCCTTTGTAAGTGAACTTGGTCTCGGCTGGATTTCTTGTTGACCTTCCTGGGGAGGGGCCTGTTGTAGTGATTCTCAAGTGTCTTTGCCCCAGGCGGAATTGCACCACCCTTATCCAGGGCCCGGGTGAGTAATCCGCTCGGGTTTGCTTTCAGGAGCTTTTGTTCCCTGAGCGCTTTCCGTAGAGTTCCGGAGGATGGGAATACAAATGGTGGCCTCCTGGTCTCCGGCCTGGAGGAGCCGAGAGCCCAGGGCCCCACTCCTCAGTGCGCCCTCAGAGAACAGCGCCCAGTTACTCCCGTCTGCCTGACCTCCGGCCGCGCTCCGAGTTCACCGAGCCTGCGACCGGTTCAAGGTAACACCGAGCTGTGAGCTTACTGTCGGCTCTGTCTCTGTAGCCGGCTTTCCCGTTCCAATACCTGCAAGCTCTGCGACACTCAGACACCCCCAATCTTACTGTGACCCTCGGGACCTGAGGCCACGCTGACCCCGCGTGGGCTTCACCCCGGTTTAGCCTCTGGAGCAATGTCCCTCAGCGGAACAGACTTTTAAAAGTCCTGATTTTGTGCGGCATTGCTCCGCTGCTTGCCAGGAGCCAACTCCTCCTCCCGTGGTCTATCTTCCCGTCGCTTTGGATTCACTTCTCCGCCAGTCCTACCTTTCAGAAAGTGGTTGTTTTTCTGTTTCCAGAATTGCTGTTCTTCTTCTCTTAGATCTGCCGATGGATTTTCAGGTGTTTGCAATCTTTAGATAAGCTATCTAGCTCATCTCCGGCTAGCTGAAGTAGTCTCAGTCTGCTACTTCTCCGCCATCTTGACTCCGCCCAAGATTCTCTTTTTTTAATTAATTTATTTATTTTCAGAAAAACAGTATTCACTATTTTTTCACCACACCCAGTGCTCTATGCAATCCGTGCCCTCTATAATACCCACCACCTGGTACCCCAACCTCCCACCCCTGCCACTTCAAACCCCTCAGATTGTTTTTCAAAGTCCATAGTCTCTCATGATTCACCTCCCCTTCCAATTTATCCCAACTCCCTTCTCCTCTCTAACACCCCTTGTCCTCCATGATATTTGTTATGCTCCACAAATAAGTGAAACCATATGATAATTGACTCTCTCTGCTTGACTTATTTCACTCAGCATAATCTCTTCCAGTCCCGTCCATGTTGCTACAAAGTTGCCTTACAGTAGTTAGAATGGTCAAAATTAACAAAACAGGAAACAACATGCGTTGGAGAGAATGTGGAGAAAGGGGAACCCTCTTACACTTTTGGAGGGAATGCAAGTTGGTGCAGCCTCTTTGGAGAACTGTGAGGAGATTCCTCAAGAAATTAAAAATAGAACTTCCCTATGACCCTGCCATTGCACTCCTGGGTATGTACCCAAAAGATACAGATGTAGTGAAAAGAAGGGCCATCTGTACCCCAATGTTTATAGCAGCAATGGCCACGGTCGCCAAACTATGGAAAGAACCAAGATGCCCTTCAATGGATGAATTGATAAGGAAGATGTGGTCCATATACACTATGGAGTATTATGCCTCCATCAGAAAGGACGAGTACCCAACTTTTGTAGCAGTGAGTGAAATCTATTCACATCAGTTTGTTACCTCAAGTTCCTGGTTTTATTCTGTCTTGGTTAGTTAACCTTTGAAAGTTACAATTACTCTGTTTGTGCCAATGTGGTAAGATCAAACAGATTGCATCCCTTCAATAAATCTATTCTCTGTGGAAAATATTAACATAGAAATTACTGAAACAGGAAAAAAATTATTAAAGAAAATATTCACCTTCTATATGTATTTACTATTTGTAATTACTGATAGTTACTCCTAGTTCGAATTGTGTTTTAAAATTAAAATTTGAAAAGTTCAGAACTTACTGGGAATTATAGTAGAAAATAAGTAAAATTTACATAACTATATTTTAGAATATATTTTATTCATTAGAGGTTTATAGAAATAGAGGTAAAATAAAAACCCAAGGTCTCTTTAGCAAATATGAAAGATAAGACTTTTGTTGTTTTGTTTTGTTTGTTCTGTTTTAGAGAGAGAGAGTGGGCTGAGGGAGAGAGAGAATCTTAAGCAGCCTCCACTTCCAGCATGGAGCCCAACATAAGGCTCAGTCACACAGCCCTGTTATCATGACCTGTACCAAAATCAAGAGTCAGATGCTTAACCAAATGAGCCACCTAGGTGCCCCAAAAGGGGAGAAATTCTGAATGTTGATTGCCTAAGGACATCTTTTTCCAGACTGACTCAGTCTTCAGTACTTTTATACACCTGATAACTCTTCCCTCTCACTCTCCCCTCTACCCCAGAGCCTCTGTTTTTTGGTCCCTCAATAGTGAAATGACCACTGAGCTGATCCACCTGCTAAATTTCATCTGGTCCCAGGAATTCAGCTAGGTAATTACCAAGCCATTCTGAATATCTACAAACTTAACAGGAAATCAAAGAAAAGAATAGCAGCAACTCTGTGAACAGAAAAGCAACCATTTTCAGGAAGGTAGGACATGTGGATAAGTGAATCTGAGATTATATTTGGGAAGATAGACCAATGCGGGAAGGGAGCCTCTGTCAGTCAGCTCCCAGCAAGTGAGAGAGCAGAAGAGCACAAAAGCAGAACTTTTAGAAGTCAGCTCAGCTCAGGTGAGGGAGGTCACTCCAGCAGCTAAGCATGGGGTGGAACTCTCACTGGGACAGTGTGGTCTCAGAACCTTTAGGGTCACAGAAAGACAGAAGGTGCCTGAGTTTGGCAGAGCTCCAAGGTATCAGAGTGGGGAAGCTGGCTGCAAAGGGTGAGCTGAGGAATGAGCTTTGAGCTCAGGGTTGCCATAAAGTAAGATCTGTACCACAGTTGGGCCATTGCTCTTCAAGCAGGGGCCCCACATGAGGCAGATCTGGGGAGACTCCCCTTCTACCCTCTGGGAAGAGTGGCATGGGAGCACACTGCAGGAATCTGCTGGGTTTGGAAACCCCAAATGGGGTTTTGTGCAAGATAGAAATGCTCAGTCACAGTCTGGGTGAGCATGTTGTGCAGCCAAAGCAGGCAGATAGAAGTGATTGACTGCTTTTCTCTGAAGGCTCACTACAGAGTGGGGCCCTGAGGTCTCAGGTGTTCTGAAGCCAGAGATTGGGGAGCCACCATTTTCATTCTTGTCCTCCAAAGCTGTACAGAAAGCATTCAGGGAACAAAAGCTACCAAGAGCTAACCTGAGCAGATTAAATAGCCTGGCCCCTGGCAAGGCTGGTGCAATTCCACCTGGGGAAAAGACATTTGAGAATCACCAAAACAGGACCTTTCCCCAGAAGATCAGCAAGAACACCCAGCCAAGAGCAAGTTTACCAATCAATGAGAACTGCAAAATTCCAATGCTAACAGAATAGAACACATAGAATTCATGGCTTTTTTTCCATGAATCTTTAGTCTTCCAAAGTAATATATCCATCATCAGCAATATTTCTAGTTTTACCCCAAAATCAGAACAGATTTTTTCTTTAGATAGGAATTAGACAGTGACTACCTTGTTAGCTCAATGATTTCCATTTCTATACTTTATGACTGAATTCCATGTTAAGAATTTAGTTTCTCAAGACTGGATTTTTTTGCCTTGAACCACAACATATTAGACAACCAAGATCCTCCTATCCATCATCGACTGCAGCACTCATTCACTACATTTACATACTCTTTGGATTTTCACTGATTATTATTTTTCTCCCACTGTAATGGTCATTGTGGTTTTTAGATTTAGCTTAAACTTGAACTAATTACCTTGCATGAAAATTTTCTCATCTTATACCATTATTTTCCTTATTTTGATAACCTATTTTTAATTTTTAAAACTTAATTTTTGCCTTTCTCTCAAAGAACGATCTGTCTACACCTCTCAAACAACAGACTCTTCTAATCTCCTGCTTGTACCTTTTGTTACTTAGATCCACATTATAATCTAGCCATTAAACTCATCTTTGAAAGCGATAAGAAGGAGCATTCCAAGGACAGCATGCAAAGGGTCACATTTAAATATTGCAGACTGACTAAGAAATATGACAAAAGTAATTATTCAATGTATCACTTTTAAAGATGGTTTTATATTTCCAAGACAGGGAAGAATACTCAGTAATAGTTCAATCAATGATAGTTGGTAGATTAATTCATCAACCCCTAACTGATTTCAATTTGTTTCTCTTTGAATTACCATCACCTCTTCATTACTTGTTAGATGACCTGGAACACTTTATTATTTACTGAGCCTCAATTTATCATCTATTCTGTTGGGATAATAGTAGATACCATGAAGGCATCTTGTGAGGTTTGATCATAGTTCCCATAATGTTACATTCCATGAAACCATAGTGCTTCCCAAAACCTCTAGTGACTCATGTGGAGTTTCTACATTCTTCCAAATAAAAATGAAAGCAAAGTCTACAACTATCATGGACTAGCATTTAATAAAATGAAACCATTTTAACACTAAAAAATAATATGAAGTCAGAATAAAAACAGAATCTTAAATACTTAAAACATATATTAACTTTTTAAAAACCCTCTAATTTACATGTTTTTCTCATTTTACTTTGGACTTTTGAATATTTTGTCATGAACTGAGCAGTGTGCATGCAGCACAATATAAGCCATACGTACAGCAGGTATTTTGAGGTGGATTAGTTCTCCTTTCTAATGGTTCAATTAGCTAGAAAATTTCAGGAGAAAAATTATTTTACTTTATTAAATATTAAGTTTTTTAACTCACTCTTTAGACAAGTACAGAGATAAGCATTTATTTTTATTCTTACTATACTTCCTATATCACATAATGAGAAATGTGAGTTCTTTGTTAATATTTAACGTCTCCTCAATTTTTATTTGAACATATGCAATTTATTTTTGAATCTCTATCAGATATGTCATAAGGAAAAATAATAAGGGTGGAAATAATAACATCCATGAGATTTTCATGGGACTTTGAAATTTGGTGATTATTATACTTGAATAAAAATATAAAATATAAAATCCATGTAATAATATTGACTATAATTTTTAAGATCTCCTTGAATATAATGCATAGGATTCTTGGGGTGCTTGGGTGGCTCAGGAAGTTTAGATTTGGAATCTTGATTTTGGCTAGGTTATAATCTCCCAGTTGTGGGATTGAGCCCTATGTTGGGTTCTGCATGGGGCACAGAGTTGGCTTCAGATTCTCTTTCCCATGGTCCCTTTCAAATAAATAAATAGATAAATAAATAAATATATTTTTTAAAGAAGAAAATGCATAAAATTATGCTAAATTGTTTGAAAAGAAACATATTAAATACTTCAAGGAAAGACATTACTTGATCTATCATCACTGCCTAATAGTTTCTCAAATAGATACTTATTATTTTTATAAATAGTATTTTTCTTTACAAGAAGTAACCAACTATTCGGTGTTATAATTCAATAATCACTTTCAAAAAATAAACACTGTACATTTCCTAACAGACTGTGTTCCCTTGAGTATTATCATAATGCATTTGTTTTGATTTATTTGTCCCTGGTTGTCAATTAACTGAGTAGAAACTGTCACTCATGTGACATCTTAAATTCTAGGACTAGAGGTTTTCTAGCATGCCATCTGTCAAAATGTCAACAACAAAAGTAGGTATTTTTGTATTCTTCTAACTTTTGGGAATGTTTTCCAAAATTACTATTTTATTTGGTATATCTTTGAAGTAGGTTCTCTTCAAGTAATTTGTTAAGCCATGAAAACATCAAAAATTCACACACAGGTGCAAAAAGAAATTTAAGAATATACATTTCTTTTGCTAAATCAGTAAAGCATTTTTTATTTAAACAACCAAAAATAAAACAATGAAAACATGAACAGGTGGAAAGATATCATGTGTTTATGGATTGGAAGAGTTAATATTATTAAAATGCTCTAAGTAATTCAATGTAATCCCTATCAAAATTCCAAAGGCTTTTTTTAACAGAAATTTTTAAAAATCCTAAAATTTGTATAGAACCACCTTGAAGAATTAGACCTTGAAGAGTAAAAGCAATCTTGAATAAGAAGAATTAAACTGGAAGAATCATGCATTCTAACTTCAAATTATACTACAAAGCTATAGTAATTGAAACAGTACTGTACTGACAGAAAAAACAGACATATAAATCAATGGAACAGAATATAAAATCCATAAATAATCCAATGCATATACAGTCAACTAATATTGACACTGATGCAAAGAATACCATAGGAAAATAGTAGTCTTCTTAATGAGTGGTTTGATAAAACTGGATATCTATATGCAAAATAATGAAATTGGAATCTTATCCTATACCACACATAAAAAAAAAAACCCTCAAAATAAATTTATGATTTCACCATAGGACCTGAAACTGTGCAATGCCTAGAAAAAAACCTAGGGGGGAAATCTCCTTGACATTGGTCTTAGTAACATTTTATTTTTATTTTATTTTTTTTTTGGAATTGCCATAAAAAGCACATGAAACAAAAGCAAAAATAAAGAAGTGAGACCACATTAAAATAAAGGTTTTCTATACAGCAAGGGAAATAATTAAGAGAATGAAGAAGGAGCTTATGGAATGGCCGAAAATATTTGAAAACCATCTATCTGGTAAGATATTAGTGCTGAAAATATATAGGAACTCAGACAAAGAAAGAAAAAAGAAAGAAAGAAACTTAATTCAAAAATAACCAAGGATCTAAATAAAGGTTTTGTTAAAGGAGAAATACAAATGAACAATAGATTACATGAAAAGATAATCAACATTCCTAATTATTAGGGAAATGCAAATCAAAACCACAGTGAGATATCACCTCACACCTGTCATGATGGTTATTATGAAAGCATTAAAAATTAACAATGTTGGTAAGGATGTAGAGAAAAAGAAATCCATGTACACTGTTGGTGAAAAAGTAAATTGGTAAAGTCATTATAAAAACATTTTAAAAATTCCTCAAAAATTTAAAAATAGAATTCATATAATAATCCCACATCTGCATATATATCCAAAAAAATAAAAATCAGTATCTCAGATATTTGCACTCCCACAATCACTGGAATGTTATTCATAATAGCCAAGACATGGAAACAATGTGTCTATCAATGGATAAATGGCTAAAGAAAAATATGATGTGCTATACATATATTTGAAATTTCAAATATACATATATGTATATGTGTATATATATATATATGAAATATATACATATATATGTCAGCCTTAAAAAAGAAGGAAATTCTGCCATCTGCAACATGAATAACATTATCCTAAGTATAAGAATTAAAGGGCATTAGTAAGGATCAGTGGCATCAGTCATAAAAGCTCTAATAAGACTTTATAACCTAACATCATCTTTAAAATATTATCTCTTCTTTCTACTATAAATGAATACTTTTTAGGTTCCAGAGTTCAAGAAACATTGAAAAATATTTCTCTGAAACAGTCAACAAAACCAAAACACAACAAAAAGAATGGGAGAAGATATTTGAAAATGAAATATCAGATAAAGGACTAGTATTCAAAATCTATAAAGAACATATTAAACTCAACACAAAAAGAACAAATAACCCAATCAAGAAATGGGCAGAAGAACAGACATTTCTGTAAAGAAGACATCCAAATGGCTAGCAGACATGTAAAAAAGTGTTCAACATCACTTGGCATCAGGGAAATACAAATCAAAACCACAGTGAGATACCATCTCACACCAGTCAGAATGGCTAAAATTAACAAATCAGGAAAGGACAGGTATTGGCGAGGATGTGAAGAAAGAGAAACCCTCCTACACTGTTGGTGGGAATGCAAGCTGGTGCATCCACTCTGGAAAACAGTGTAGACATTCCTCAAAAAGTTGAAAATAAAGGTACCCTATGATGTGACAATTGCACTACTGGGTATTTACCCCAAAGATATAAATGTAGTGATCCAAATGGGCACATGCATCCTAATGGTTCTAGCAGCAATCTCTACAATAGCCAAGTATGGAAAGAGCCGAGATGTCCATCAACAGATGAATGATAAAGAAGATGTGGTGTATATTTATAATAGAATATTATGCAGCCATCAAAAATAAAAAAAATCTTGCTATTTGCAATGATGTGGATGGAACTAGAAGGTATTATCCTAAGCAAAATAAGTCATTCAGAGAAAGATAATTATCATATGATCTCAGTGATTTGAGGAATTTGTGAAACAAGACAGTATCATAGGGGAAGGAAGGGAAAAATGAAACAAGATAAAACCAGAGACATAAACGAACTGTAAGAGACTCTTAATCTCAGGAAACAAACTGAAGGTTGGTGGAGCAGAGGAGGTGGAAGGGATGGGGTCCTGCGTGATGGACATTGGGGAGAGTATGTGCTATGGTGAGTGTTATGAATTGTGTAAGACTAATGAATTTAGACCTGTACCCCTGAAATAATAACATATGTTAATAAAAAAATAAAAAAATAATAGTTATATTTCTCTGCATCTTGTTTATATAGCCACTTAATTATCTCTAAGTGAAATAATACAGACACAGAAAGATAAATATGACATGATCTCACTTATATCTGGAATCTAAAAAAAGAAAAAAATATTGAAATTATAGTAAAAGAAAAGAATGAATGTGGGTTACCAGAGGCTGGATGGGTGGGTTTATTTTTTTTTTATTTTTTTATTTTTTTAAAGATTTTATTTATTTATTTGACAGACTGAGATCCAAGTAGGCAGAGAGGCAGGCAGAGAGAGAGAAGGAAGCAGGCTCCCCACTGAGCAGAGAACCCGATGCGGGACTCAATCCCAGGACCCCGAGATCATGACCTGAGCTAAAGGCAGAGGCATTAACCCACTGAGCCACCCAGGCGCCCCTGGATGGGTGGGTTTAAATACAGATATTGTTCAAGAGTATATGCTTTCAATTATAAGGTGAATAAATCTTGGAGTCCTAGTATACAATGTGGTGACTGTAATTTACAGTAAAATACTGTTTATTTGAAATCTGCTAAGAGAGTAGATCTCAACTGTTCTCAACACACACAAAAAATAGATAACTATGTGAGGTAATGGAATCAATAATTTTGATTGTGGTAATTTGTGACAATGTATATATATCAAAGCATCACTTTATACTGTAAATCAAAATATTTATTTTTATCATAAATATATTTCAATGCTTTTCTACAATGAGAACTTTGGAGCTGGGGTACTGTTGTATGAAATTGTTGTGTCTTATTAATAAAATAATAAATAAAATAAAATTATGGGAATGTGCTCAAATTATAAGTTCTTATCATGTATGCTTGATGTCTGAAAATTCTGTGGTTTATTTGTTTAGTATTTGGCATATCTTTTTTCATATCAACAATGTTTGAAACAGTAGGTCAAATTGCAGAAATTGATGCAACCACAAATAGGCATAAAGTATGATATGTTTTCATACTTTATATTTTTTATCAGGATACTAACAGAACATAATATTGTCAAAACTATATAGTATATAAAATAAAATACATAGAAATCATGAAATAACTATATAATTGAAATATGACTGAATATATTAATACTGGAAAGAAGAAGAGATAAGAGCATAGAGAGGATTTTAGGTTTGGAAAATTTAACAAAGGACTTTTTTGACTGATGTTATTGATTCTTTCAAATGTCCTTTTATCCTGATATAGTACTGTACAAGTACCTCCTATTGTTACTCATTTGTGACTATGAATTTTTAGAAACTTGTAAATAAAACTTTAAAAAGAATAAAAAATAACGTTTTCTTTTTTATTCCTCCCAAATATTTGAATAAAAGAGAAAGGAGGGGGAGAAGGAAGGAAAAATTTTAAAGATTTGTTTATGCAGATATGTACATATGTTCCTAGAATTATAATAAACTGTGAAAATATATAGAAAGTGCTGGAAAGAATTTAACTGGGCTTGATGTATGGGTAATCATTGGCTTAGTAAATTCAAGTGACAAATAGGACCAGTTACTAATATCTAAAAGACCAAATAGCTACCAATATATACACAAGATAATCAAAAGTAAATATTTGTACTTAAATTTTTTAAATTCTTTCTTTAACATTTTTTTAAAAGATTTATTTATTTGACAGAGATCACAAGTACGCAAAAAGGCAGGCAGATAGATTGAGAGGAGGAAGCAGGCTCCCCTCTGCGAAGAGAGCCTGATGTGAGGCTTGATCCCAGGACCCTGAGATCATGGCCCCCCTGTTTTTAAGTCTTTAAATTATATGGAATAGTAAATTTTTAATTCCTTACATTAAATGATATCAAAATATTTTCTAGACGAAGAAATCAAATACTTTTTTGGTTTTTTATTAAAAGCACAGGGGAACACTTTTCAAAAAAAATTATTCACTTAGGTTAGCCATTAATGTATTCTCGTTTTTAATCAGGATCACAAAATATATATTGCATTTCATTAATACATAATAGGACTGCCTGAATTCAAATACTTGCTGTATAAGGTATCAGAGGATTATGTAATTTACTCTACTTGGCTGGGTTTTTTTTTGTTGTTGATGAGTTTTGTTATATATATATATATATGTATATATACATATATATATAAAAGAATATATATATTTATATAAAAGAATATATATATTTTATATATATAAATATATATAAATAAAATAGAAACTATAGTGGTACATAATGTATAGGGTTTTGTTGAGAATCAAATGAGTTATCACATAAAAATTGCTTACAAAGAACAAATATTGCTTAGAAAAAAATAGCACAGAGGAAGAGCTCAGAAAGTGTTAGTGATTATGTTATTATTGTTATTAATTTCATTGCTATATTTGATTTTATATCCATTAAGAAAAAAAGGTACATAGACAAATGGCATATTGGATTACTGTGTCAAAATTTGCTTTAATAATATAAGTAACAGGGACGCCTGGGTGGCTCAGTTGGTTAAGCAGCTGCCTTCGGCTCAGGTCATGATCCCGGCGTCCTGGGATCGAGTCCCATATCGGGCTCCTTGCTCGGCAGGGAGCCTGCTTCTCCCTCTGCCTCTGCCTGCCATTCTGTCTGCCTGTGCTTGCTCTCTCCCCCCTCTCTCTCTGTTAAATAAATAAAATCTTAAAAAAAAAAAAAGTTTAAAAAAAATAAAAAAGAATAAATAATATAAGTAACAGTATTACTTACTAACATTATTCCTTGATCTTGCTAAAATATATATGCAAATAATACCCATAACTACCCTAAGGTTAAATTTGCCATTGATCTCATAACTATTATTAGTTTTACCTCTTTTTTTATGATGCTTGCATATGTTACATAATGATAATGATAAAGTCCCTAAACATTTGAGAAAAAACTTTTTGTAGAATACACAAACATTTATCCTATTACATTTAACATAATTTTCATAGCTTCCCATTTTAAACATTGAGCTGTTCTATATAATTGATGGCTTTAGTTATTTTGTTTTTTCTTTTTCACATTTATAAATTATACAACCATGCACACTGAATATCAACTTCTGCTTAGGCGGTCCGGTAGTTTAGGAAGGTCTGAGAACATAATACTTTTGTCTGAGAGCTGAATAACAAAGAGTGACCCCGGCATGTAAATGTGGGAATAAACATTCAAGGTCCGAAAAAAAAAAATAGCCACATCAAAAGATTTACATTGGGGGCAGACCCACATATCTGAGGATCCTTATGTATATCAATAAGTGGTTCAGGTGTCAGATCACGATCAGATTTGTAAGAGGTGATGAAAAGTTGAATCTTATGCTAAATGTACAGGAATTCATAAAAGGTTTTAAGGAAGGTACAGGGTGATCTAATTAATATTTGTAAAAGATTATTCTGGTTTTGGTTTGAGAATAGATTATAGCAGAAAAGAGTTAGAAGAGTTAGAAATTAGAAGTTAGAAGAAGTTAGAAGATTATATAAGAAAAGAGTTAGAAGTTAGAAGAAAAAAAAAGCTAGAAGCCAATTATAAAGAATTGTTAGAGTCTACATAAGAAATAGCTGTGATCTGGACTAAGACTGCAATTGCTGAAATGGAGAGAAGTGAGCTGATGTAGATATGTTTTGGTGGTGTGACAATAAGTTTCAAAGATGACTAGTAGAATTTTTATTTAAGAAATTGAATGGAGTTGATGATACCTTTCAGTGAGAGGAGGAAGACCAAAGAAGAATCAGACCTGGGGGAGGAAGATCAATATTTCTGTTAGCCACATTAACTTTGGAAGTTTGAAATGTCTATTGGAGAGGCCCATTGATGTCAGAGATAGAAAAACAGATTGACACATCATCATCAGGTAAAAGTTCTTTAAAATCTGGAACTGGACAAAAACACATAAACAGAGAATAAAAATAAAATTCACTTAGACACTCCAACATTTATAGGTCAATCAGAAGAAACTAAGGATTTTGAAGAGTCAGTTAATTTGGAGGGAAACGGAGAGAAATACCACAGTAATCATATGGTGAAAAAACTTCATGAGTAGCTAACTCTATCATATATTGGTAGGAGGTAAATAAAGTAATGGAAAGGAAGTTAGTATTAGATTTGAAGATTACTAGTGATCTTAACCTCAATGAAATTGAGGGGGATAAAGGGAAATCATAAATGATTAAAGAAAGTAGAAGGTAGCTCTGCAGGCAGCAGATAATTTAATACTTAAGAAACAGACAGTTATAACTGAAAGTTCCTTTATCTGACTTCTCAAAATATTCACACTGGATTATAGTTGTACCAATGATTCTATTTGTCAGTATAAGGGGTTTCCTAGTTTGCTTAACATTGGGGTTAACCACGTCTGGTTAATGTTGACCTGGGCTTTGAAAAAGAAGATTTCCAAAAATTTGCTGGACATTTTTTTTTTTTATAAGGGGGTGTCTCTATTTTGGCTAGAAAGAAGAGTGAACTAATTGTGAGTGTGTATAAAAGGAAAGGCAGATTAAGGATGCCCACATTTAAAAAAAATTATTTTGTAAATAATCTGATATGACAGTTTAATACCTCTCACTAAAGGGTTATGTGGTATAATTGAATTATCATAATGAGAATTATTTTTTAATTCAAGTGTCTTGAACTTTCAATATTCTATCTAATTGTTACTGGATTATCCACAGTTCACTCAAAATTAGCGTATAAAGTATATAAGTATAAGTATAAGTATAAGTATATAAGTATATAAGTATAAAACTGAATTCAATAGGTATTTACTTACATGTTTACTTCTTTTACATATTCTCTATTTTTAATTACCCAGTAACCCAAACCAGGAACTAAGACATCAGACTTTGCTCATTCATCTCCTTTTTTTTAAATTTAATTTTATTTTTTCAGTGTTCCAAGATTTATTGTTCATGCACCACACCCAGTGCTCCATGCAATACATGCCCTCCTTAATACCCACCACTAGGCTCACCCAATCCCCTACCCCATCCAAAACCGTCAGTTTTTTTCTCAGAGTCCACAGTCTCTCATGGTTTGTCTCCCCCTCTAGTTTCCCCCAACTCACTTCTCCTCTCTGTCTCCCAATGTCCTCTGTGTTATTCCTTATGCTCCAAAAGTAAGTGAAACCATATGATACTTGACTATCTCTGCTTGACTTATTTCACTCAGAATAATTTCCTCCAGTCCTGTTCATGTTGATACAAAAGTTGGGTATTCATCCTTTTTGATGGAGGCATAATACTTCATTGTATATATGGACCATATCTTCTTTATCCACTCATCTGTCGAAGGGCACCTTGGATCTTTCCACAGTTCGTGACTGTGGCTATTGCTGCTATGAACATTGAAGTACAGATGGTCTTTCTTTTCACATCAGTATCTTTGGAGTAAATACCCAGTAGTGCACTTGCAGGGTTACAGGGTAGCATTATTTTTTTTAATTTTTTGAGGAATCTCCACACTGTTTTTCAAAGTGCTGCATCAGTTTGTATTCCTACCAAGAGTGTAAGAGGGTTCCCCTTTCTCCACATCTTCTCCAATGCTTGTTTACTGTCTTGTTGATTTTTTTAAATTAATTTTTTATTTTTTATAAACATATATTTTTATCCCCAGGGGTACAGGTGTTGATTTTGACAATACAGAAAAAGAGCTGATATCCAGGACCTATAAAGAACTCCTCAAACTCAATACACACAGAACAGATAATTACTTCAAAAAATGGGCAGGAGACATGAACAGACACTTCTCCAAAGAAGACATACAAATGGTTTACAGAAGCATGAAAAAATGTTCATCATCATTAGCCATCAGATTCAAATCAAAACCACATTGAGATACCACCTTACACCAGTTGTATGGTCATTCATCTCTTAATCAATCACCAAGTATTATCTATTTTGTTTTCTAAAATTTTCTGCAGTCTACCTATTTTGCCTTATTATCCAGGCATCATCTTTTTTCAGGCTCATTATTTATTCCATTGAGTTTCCTAGTTGGGATCCCTCCTTCCAATCTTTCTCTGCTATATATATTTTTTAAATCTATTTTGCAACTAAAGTGCTCCAGAATGAATATGATTAGGATATATCCTGATAAGGCCTTTTAAGTGCTGTTTATTACCTTTTGGATAATGTATTTTTTAAAAGCTATACATATCAGAATATTCAGAAATCATGAAAATGAGAAATGCACATATTAGATTGTTCTTGCAATAATTATCAGTTATATCTATAGGCTTTACATAATTTATATAACTAAAACATAACCTAATAAATGGGCATCAATTTTGCTACTCTTTTCCTTAAATGTTGCCATCTAACCACATATAATGAAATATATTTAGTTCTTTGAATTCCTTACATTATCTTACTCCAGAGTTTATTTAATACAGGATTTTCAATTAGACTGAAAGCATCTGCCTTTCAAACACATAAATCTCACTCTTACTCAGGAATCAGCCTAGGTAACAATTTTTTCCAGGGTTTCAGGTTTATATTCCTGACTAGAGGCTCCTGTAAGTCTAAGTCGATTGTTCTGGAAAAAAAAAATACAAAAACAACAAAAACTTCTTAGCGCAATAAATATCTTCCATTATAACCCTTATATCCTTTTATTACAACTATTCATTTATCTCTTTTAATCCTCCACTGGGCTTTTAATCTTATTCTTAACTATATGCCCAGGGCTTCACATATTTGTTATTATGCAAAGGGGACCCAAATGTATTTGTTGAATAAGTAATTGCTTCAAGAATATTTTATCTTTTGACTATTGCATTTTCGTATTAACCCTTAAAATTATTAATCTTGTTTAACTATTATTATATTCATGTTTTCTTTTTACTCATCTTTGAACTCGATATAAGCCTATTTTTGAAAGGACTAGTTGTAAAAGCTCTTTCACAAATCTTGATTTAATATTAGATATTTTCAGGTTCTTGGTTGAGGAACTTAAGAAAGTCAGTTCACCTTCAACTTTTCAATCAGTATCTGGAAGATAATAGATGCCTCTTCTGAGATCTGAAAATGGAAGACAGGAGAGTATGTGGAGTTGAGATTATACTGCCTTGCTCTTCTCTGACAATCAGCTAATTCTTATTCATCTTGTAGGACCCATCTCTTCCAATGTCATATCAAATAGAAACTCAGCTAGTATGTGGAGTTATGGGCAAAAAATCCCTTAAGAGAGGTCATGTGTTTCTGATTCAGAAGACAAAATTTAAAGTATGCTACAGGTGAACTTTGATGACCCTTTTTTTATAACATTACCTGACTCAAAGTGCTTTTCAAGGCATTTACTGGGGGGGGAAAAAAAAAGACACTTATCTAGAGGCAGAATTCTTTCCCTTCCTGTATTAGTGCAGTCTGGTCAATGAACATTATATATTGATATGCTTAATCATACCACCCAGAATGGCATAATTTTTAAGATAACAATTACCAGAGAATGGGAAACAAATAAGACCCCTGATTATAAAATTTCTTTCTTCCATGAACTTTCTTGACTAACTTCGGAAGTGTTAGTCAAGCTCTCAATGCCACAATTATTGCCAGCTCTATATTAGAGACAGTCCTTCAGTTTTTAGCCATGATAATACTTTTCATGGAAAACTATCTGGTTTATGTTTTTCTAAATGCATTTGTTGAAGCTTTAGTCCCTCAGTGTAACTTATTTGGAAATAGGGCCTAAAAGGAGGTATTTGACATTAAATGAGGGCATTTGGGTGCGGTCAAGATTCAATAAGATTGGTATTATGATAAGAAGACACCAGGAAGGGTGCCTGGGTGGCTCAGTGGGTTAAGCCGCTGCCTTCGGCTCAGGTCATGATCTCAGGGTCCTGGGATCGAGCCCCGCATTGGGCTCTCTACTCAGCAGGGAGCCTGCTTCCTCCTCTCTCTCTCTGCCTGCCTCTCTGCCTACTTGTGATCTTTCTCTCTCTGTAAAATAAATAATAAAATCTTTAAAAAAAAAAAAAGAAGCCACCAGGAAGCTCTTTTCTTCTCTCTCTACGAACTCTCAGAGAAAAAAGCCCATATGAGGGCACAAGAAGGCAGCTTTCTATAAACCAGGAAGGAAGCTTTCACCATAAATTGAAACTTGCTGAACCTTGGTCTTGGATTTCCAGCCCCCAGAAATGTGAGAAATACATCTTTGTTGTTGAAGCCACGATGTCTGTAGTATTTTGTTATGGCAGCTCTAACAAGTTAAGAAAATATCCCTTTAGGAGCCTCCAGAAAGTCTTGTTTAATTGTCCCCACTCAGAGCTGCGAAAACAAAATAAACATTCTGTGTTGCAACCATTATCACCCTCAATTATTACTGAAAATAAATACAAAAATTGTTTACACTTAGCCTAATGTTTTGCTGTGCAACACTCTTGAAGTATGGAATTAATAGGTGATGCTTGCCATCTATGTATCTCCCCCTGTATTAGGCTTTCCCAGTTTGGTTGAATTGTTTCCCTCACACATTGAATTTAAAGAAGGTGGTGCTAATATAATAGACTCCTGACATTTGGGGTACATATCTGAGAATCTCATATCTTCATATATGCTAATCCCAGAATACTACATAGATTCCCTCATTTCAAAGAAAAGCTGCAATAATTTAAGTAGATAACAACAAGAATTGGTTTGAAAACCAGACTCTGATCTCATCATTAACCCCAATCTCTACTATGAATTATACCTCCATACCAGTTCCCCAATATCATACCTCCGTAAAACAACAAATTACTGTATTATCTCTTAAGTTGACTTGTGACTATTCAAATTCATGAATGCTAAATCTATAAATGTTAAGGATCTTCCATCTCATCTCCAATCAGGTAGTAAGAGTTCATCTACAGCCCTTCTTAAAAAAATCATCAAGGTACTCTTAAAGGACAAGTCATCTTCAAACTCTTAAATAAAACACACATGTTTGTAAAGACTAGTAATTCTATTTGGAGACCTTAATTGGAAGTGAGGTCATCAGATTGTAAGTGATTTTCAAAATTGATTCTAACCATTTCCCTTCAAATAAGAGTTTTTTTTCCCCCATATATCTTTACCATCTCTATTAAGAACCATCATTTATATTTTCAAGTACATATTTTCTATATTTCTTGCTTAAAAATACTTTTCTTTAAAAGTAAAAATAAATAGGGGCGCCTGGGTGGTTCAGTGGGTTAAAGTCTCTGCTTTCGGCTAGGTCATGATCCCAGGGTACTGGGATCGAGCCCCACATCGGGCTCTCTGCTCAGCAGGGAGCCTGCTTCCCCCTCTCTCTCTCTGCCTGCCTCTCTGCCTATTTGTGATCTCTCTCTGTCAAATAAATAAATAAAATCTTTAAAATAAATAAATAAAAGTAAAAATAAATAGAATAAAAATCTTCCTACAAAATGTATCTCTAAACAATTACACAATTCATATTTCTATGGAACCTACCAAGGAAGCACTAACTAATCCTTCATCATTTATAGTATGTCTTTTTAAGATTTTATTTATTTATTTGACAGACAGAGATTACAAGTAGACAGAGAGGCAGGCAGAGAGAGGAGGAAGCAGGCTCCCTGCTGAGCAGAGAGCCCAATGCGGGACTCGATCCCAGGACCCTGAGATTATGACCTGAGCGGAAGGCAGCGGCTTAACCCACTGAGCCACCCAGGCGCCCCTAGTATGTCTTTTTAACTTCTAAATGTGGTTCTATGTTTTCCTTAGTATGAAGTGCTTGGAAATGTTACTGTTAAGATTTATATCAAATAATACTTGAGTATCATATCTACTGCTTAATGCTGAATTATAAGAGAATTCTAAATCCATATTGCTAAGTATCACAGTATCACATAAAGATGAGAGCAAAAATTCAGGTTTCTGATCAGACAAATAGAGTCAGGTAGAATATGGAATCCAGGTAAAAAAGCTGTGCTTAAGAGCGAATGACAAATATATAGGGAAAACATAAAGACAACAGCAGACCTGTCATTTATTTTAGCCATTATGTCCAGGTTTCACCTTCTACAAATCATTTCTTAAGTTATAATTTCAATAAACCTTAATGGTGAACAGATTGACATCAAGACTGAAAATAACTATGTTAATGCTAATGGGGTACAACACTGGAAGAGACCATAAAGGAAGAACATGTCAAGAGAAGAAGTTCATTTCATTGTTACTGAAAAATTTAATTCAAAATTTGAAGCTATAGTTGGAATCAACTATAAGAATAAAGCATATTGTACAGGCAAAAAGTAGAATCTCAAAAACAGGGTTTGCAGAACTTGAGCACAGCTTCTTATCCTAGAATCCTCTGTCTCCTAGGGAGAACATGGAAGGGCTTCAGAATATTTGGAAACCATCTCAAACTGTATGCAAAAATCTGTATGCAAACAATACAAGCACAGAAACCCAAATAATAAACTCTTGAGCATTTTTGTAAGAAGAGAGTGCAATTGGATCCATAAAATTTATTAGATATCAAAGACATCAGTAAACTGACATAGATGAATAATAACATGCACAGTCCAGATAGGCAGAAGAACAATTTGAATATACAAGTAGGTTTAGTCTCTAAATATTTAAGTAAAATACAAGAGAATAAAAATATTATGAGCAAGAGAAGAAAGAGAACATCTCATAATATGTTGTTATTAAATGGGGATACAAAAGAGGCTACATTTAGAAGATGAATGTTGATCACAAAGTTTCAGATAGTTGGGTTGTATTATTATTATTTTAAACATTCTCTTTAATATAGGTAAACCAATGCTGATATATTTGTTTGCATGCAGTAAATGGCTGTAAATCCTCATAACTAATTTTAAAAATATAGACAGCTGTAACCATGGGGACATCAGCAAAAATCTCTCACAAAATGAGAAAGATTGATGCCTATTAAGACAAAATGAATTTATCCTATATTTGAATAAAATAACCTTGACTACCCCTATTATTCAAATGCCTTTTCATAATTATACATTAATACATATTGATTAAAATATGTTATTTCTCTAGTACTATCCAAGAAATTACAGTTTCTCTATTTGTAAATATGAATCATATCAATCTGGAAATTGTGTTTTAAGTTTGTTGTTTTAATTTGAATGAATTTTTATATTTTTATTAAAAAGTAATAATGGCAATATACATCAAAAGGATAATACAGAAAACTATGAACAATGTTCTGGCCATGACTGATAACCCAGATGAAGTGAAACAATTTGTTGAAAAACACATTCTGTCATAATTCACACAAAAAAGAAATAGACAATGTGAATACACCTATATCTATTAAAGAAATTTAAACAGTAAGTTATAAACTTCCAAACACAAGTACCAGGCCCAGATGGTAAATACCACCAAACATTTAAAGAAGAAATAAAACCAGATCTTTACAATCTTTTCCAGAAGATAGAAGATAAGGGAATATTTCCTAACTCTTTCTATGAGAGCAGCATTACTCTTATACCAAAATCAATAAAAATGTAACAAGAAAGCTATAGACAAATAGCTCTCATGAAAATAGATACAAAGTCTTCAAGAAAATATTAACAAATTGAATCCAACAATCTATAAAAGGAACTTGACATCACAATCAGTGGTGTTTATCCCAGGTATGTAAGCCTGATTCAACATTCAAAAACTAATTAATGTAATCCATCACATCAACAGGATAAAGAAGAAAAAATCCCATGGTCATATTAAATATTTTTATTTATTTATTTGTCAGAGAAAAAAAAAAGAGAGAGAGAGAGAGTGCACAATAAGGGGAGAAGCAGGCTTCCCTCCGGGCAAGGATCCTGGTGCAAGACTCTATCTTAGGACCCTGTGATCATAACCTGAGCCAAAGGCAGATGCTTAACAAACTGATCTACCCAGGCATCCCTCCCATGGTCATATTAATAGATGCAGAAAAGGCATTTGACAAAATCCAACATGTGTTCATGAGGGCAACTCTCAAAAAACTAAGAATAGCGGGCCATTTCCTCAACTTGGTAAAGAACACCTACAAAAACCTACAGCTAACATAGTACTTAATAGTGAGAAGATATTTCACCTTCATGAACAAGGTAAGGATATCTCCTCTCACTATTCCACTACTGAGTATTTAACCAAAGAAAATAAAAATGCTAATTTGAAAATTATATATATGCATTCTACGTACAATTCTTTATGTGTATTTTATATATATGTGCATTCCATATTCATTGCAGTATTAATTACAAACAGCCAAAATATGGAAGAAACCTAAGTGCCCATTAATAGATGAATGGATAAAGGAGATGTGATATATGATATACATACGCAATATAATACTGTTCTGCCATTACCAAAAAAATGAAATATTGCCATCTGCAACATGGATAGACTTCGAAGATATTATGCTAAATGAAATAAGATAGAGAATGACAAATACCATATGATTTCATTTATATGTGGAAACCGATGAATAAATAAAACAAAACAGATAAAAACAGAAAAAAAAACCAGATGAATAAATAAAATAAAGCAAAACTAGACTCATAGATACAGAAAACAGACTGATGGCTGCCAGAGGGAAGGTAGGTTGGGAGATGGGTGAAATGAGTGAAGGAGATCTAGTTATAAATAATTAAATTGGGGCGCCTGGGTGGCTCAGTGGGTTAAAGTCCTTACCTTCGGCTCGGGTCGTGATCCCAGGGTGCTGGGATCGAGCCCCACATGGGGCCCTCTGCTCAGTAGGGAGTCTGCTTCCTCCCCTCTCCCTACCTGCTTCTTTGCCTGCTTGTGATCTCTGTCTGTCAAATAAATAAATAAAATCTTTAAAAAAAAGAGTAATTAAATCATGGGGATATAATGTACAGCACATGAAGTACAGGCAATAGTATTATATTTACTTTGTAAGGTGACATCTTGTCACTGGACTTATGATCATTGTGTAATGTATATAAATGTCACCATCTTATGCAGCTGAAATTAATATAATATTGTTTGTTAATTATATTTCAATTTAACAAAAATATCTACAGATGGCAAATAAGCATATGCAAAGATGTTTAATATCATATGCCATTAGGGAATTGAAAATCAAAACAATGAGTCACTACTGGTTATGTAATACAATGGCCTAAATCCAAAACACTGATGGTGAGAATGTGAAGCAATATAAACTCTCACTCATTGTTGGTGGGAATGCAAAACAATATAGCCACTTTGAGGGACAATTCGGCAGTTTCACATAAGATTGAACATATTCTTACTACATAATCCAGCAATCATGTGCCTTGCTATTTATTGAAATCACTTGAAAACAGGTCCGCATAAAAACCTGCACATGGTTGTTTGCAGCAACTTTATTCATAATTGCCCAAACTTGGAAGCAACCACGTTTCAATAGGTGAATAAAGAAATAAACTATGGTATATCCAGACAATGGAATATTAATCAATGCTAAAAAGAAATGAGCTCTCAAGTCATGAAAGACATAAAGAAATCTTAAATTCATATTACTAAGTAAAAAAAAAAAGTTGTAAAAACTTCATACAGTACAATTCTAACTAGATGACATTATGGAAAAGGCAAAAATGGAGAGACTAAAAGCAAAAAGAATTGGATGAACCTCCTAACCAATCTCCAAAGGAAAAAAAAATAAAATTAAAACACTATAAGAATAAACTATTATATTTATATTTTTGCATACTACCAAATTCCAAAAAAGTCTTTGCAATGGCTTATAATAATATCATAAAGCAAAAGTCAAATAATAAATGAAGACATAATTTTAACATGTAGACACCACTTAGTAGAAAACAGCACCAATCTTACAAGTAGTCAATGGAGGAACTTTTTAGATAATAATGTTTTATCTCTAAAAACTAGATTTATTTTTTTGGAAATCCACCAGCTTGCTAACATCTCTTAAGTCTGAGACAACTTTATCACTGGAATTCAAAGAGATTCTTAATAAGATATTGAGCAATGTCCTCAGTGTTCTTTTTTCTAATTACTTCTAGGTACATATAGAAGTCAACTGCTACTTCAAGTTAATGCCTATACTCAAATCTGGTTTAATTGTTCCATTCTGAATGTGCCATCTCAGTTTTAGATTAAGATTGAAAAAAATAATTAAAATAAACTATTCATCCTCTTTATTTTAACTTGAGAATTCTTTCTCTCTCTCTCTCTCTTTGTAGTGGTTGTGAGCTTTGTATTAATTCATTTTATATTTCAAAGGCCAGGAAACTTTATACAGGAGTTCTATTTTTTTTAAGTAATTAAAACAGATGAGATTAAAATAGGTAATACATGATGGTTAAATAATGTAAAAGTGACTTCTAGCTCAACATGGTGGGCTGAACACATGAACTTACTTCCCCAAATTCTATTTACATAAATTGTACCAGAAGAAAACATAAAATCCGTTAAAAAAAAAAATCATTGAGGATATAGAGGAACAGTCATCAGAAAAAGCATGAGCATTTGCTGAATTCCTGGTTCCATCTACCAGCTGTATTATTGAATATAGAGCATAAGAAATCATAGCCCAATTCTTCACAATAAAATATGAATTACAGGTAAACTTTGTCAGGTGTGGAGAGGAGTTGCAGGAAAATGAATCAGGAATTAAAAGATAATCAACACATATAGCTGGTCTTTGTATTTGCTTCAACTTGGTGCCGTCTTACCATGATGAAGCCACTCACAGGAGAAAGTAAAATTTCTTAGGGACATCTAAGCTTCCATGTGTACTTAGGTGCTTGAAAGAAAACTGAATAAAGAATTTGGATAATGCAAACCATCAAAAAATCATGGGGCATGGGGCAAAGACGTAGTGGTTAGGGAGAGAGAGAAAAGATAGGATCTACTAGAGAGTTCTTCTCAGAAAGAAATGGCATGATAATGCAGCAACCCCAGGGGTAAATAAAACTGAGAAGCCAACAATTTTACTGCAGTGTTAAACCTATTTGAAAAAGGAAATTATAAACCTAAGGGCAAACTTACTCTATGTATATTATTCAATGCAATTTTTACAATGATTGGAAAATCATTTAAGTTGTACTGAAAAAAAAAAAAAAAAAAAAACAGTTTGCAAAGAATTAAGATGATCCATGGAAGACCATGGCCTGACCAGGTAGACTGCGCAAATAGACTTCATGGTGTGACAACACACCCCCTCTTATGCCCAAAGAGATAAAAGGAAGTAAAACTAGTTTCTCTGGGTCCCTATGACTGGGAGAGCCCTCAACTGTCACAGTTTGCTCCACCATACTTGATGGCAAGATGCTACACAGCTGACAGAACTGTGTGTGATCTCAAGAACATACACTTGGAATTTTAAGGAAGTTGTATTCTATTGCTGTCTGGTTTAATTTTCCTACCCTCGCCCCTTAAACTAGCAGAGGCTTAGAGCAAAAAAGCTAGAGACTGTCATAATAAACTTAATTGCATCAATTTTGACTTCTTTGTGAGTGTAAACGTATTTCTGAGTTTCCCAAGCCAGTAGCCTTAAAAGTACTTTATTCTTTTTTTTTTTTTTTCCCCAGAAGGACTTTTAAGATGTCTCTTTTAGCCATGAATCTTCAATTCAGAGCAAATTACTTCAACTCTACTCTTAATTTTTTTTTCTCCCCTGTGTCTCTTTCATTTAGTGGTTACTTTATACTCACATCAATTACCTAGTTCAGACTCTTTTTTCTGTTCAAACCAGAGCCCATTTGGTTTTCCTGACCCTTGTTCTTAAACTTGAAAGCATCTTAAAACACAGTTTTCTTTTTTTATCACTTTAATTCACTCTTCATAGAACATAAAATTTCAACTTTCAGCCAATCAGAATGATCAAAATTGTTCTTGCCTTCAGCTTATGCCCCAGCCAAGCCTTCACACTTTATGATTTTTGCCTTTTTTATGTGAGTATACTGAGACTGAATCATTTTTAAAGGTTGGTCTCAGGGCATAGGGTGGCTAAATGCTAGATATGTTTTGTAGATGAAAGTTGCTTTTATTTGCACCAATACTTTCAACAGAAGGGCCTATAGTTCCCCACTCCTGTTCAACAATCACAAAATTTATTTTGGACAAATATTTTGATCTGAGAGCCTATGAACCCATGAAGGAGTTTTACATTGCCTATAGATATCTCGAAAGAACTTGCAATTTTTTGGCAACTATATTTCAATGGATGTGTTTACTCTGGAGCAAAAGTCCAAAAATTCCATCAGAAGATTAGAAAATTCAGAGCTATATAAAACAGGCCTATTATCCAAATTGTATCTTGGGGGGAACCTGGGTGGCACAGTCAGTTAAACATCTTGCTCTTAGTTTTAGCTCAGGTTATTATCTCAGGGTCATGAGATCAAGCACACTGTCAGACTCTGCACTCAGCATGGAGTCTGCTTGAGAGTCTCCCTCTCCCTCTCCCCCAAGTAATGCCCTCTCTCTCCCTCTTTCTCTCAAATAAATTTAAAAAATGATAAATAAATAAATAAATAAATAAATAATCTTTTTTAAAAACAAACAAAAAGTGAAATTATATCTTAGATGTGAATTTCAAGTGTCTAAATCCTTTTATTTCTGATACCTTGAAACAAAATAAAACTGTTGAAAAAATAACAAATTATTAGAAAGGAATTGGGTAAAATAATAAGAAAAAATAAATATTTTGTGATTGCAAAATAGTATTTATTTATTTATTTATTTTTAAAGATTTTATTTATTTATGTGACAGTCATAGATCACAAGTAGGCAGAGAGGCAGGCAGAGAGAGAGGAGGAAGTAGGCTCCCCATTGTGCAGACAGCCCAATGTGGGGCTCCATTCCAGGATTCTGGGATCATAACCTGCGCCAAAAGCAGAGGCTTTAACCCACTGAGCCACCCAGGCACCCCTCAAAATAGTATTTAAATTAACTTAATCAGTATTTCATAATGTGCACACATTGTGTAAATTGTAAAGAAAGAAAAAATTCAAGAAAACATTTACTCTATAGAATAATTTTCCACTACCTTTGAGTTGAATATTTACATTTCGTCTTTAGGAATACAATGTTTAATCTTCAAAAATCTAATAAATTTAGATAACTTTAATAAATATGCTTGATACATAGAAATAGGTGTTCAAATACTTTTAGCACCGTGCTTATATATTCTCATAAAACAAAACAGAATCTTCATGCCTGATATTTTGCCTCATGCCTCTCTTCCTGTCAATGTCTTGTTTTCATTTCCCACCTTAATTGTCACTACCTCAGAAAGCTGTCTCTGGTCCTATTGTCTAAATTTAGTCACTTTTGAAAATTTCCTTTCATATTCTCTTGTTTCTCTCAAGAAGCAAAATTTCTAATTATTTTCTTATTTATTTATTGCTTATCTTCCTTATTAGATATAAAAACATGTTTCCTTGGTTACTACTATAGTCCCCAAATCTATAACAATGCGTGATATATCTTCAGTATTCAAAATACGTTTTTTCTAATGAATGATTAATGGTTTAGTTTATGGTTTACCACCTGACAGCCAAATGAATTTTCTTTGTTCTGGTGCCTCAGGGTCTGTTTTCTTTAGGAGACCTTCTCAGATCTCATCCCAAAAGATGGGTTACTTCTTCAGTGCATGTCCCACTGGTATTGATTTTTGTATTTCCTTTATACGCAGCATACTTGGCAGTCCAGTATGGGATCTTTTTGCTTGGGTTGGGATTTTTCCTGTACAGAGTATTAATACCTGCACAGAGGTTTAGTATGCTATCAGTGAATGTAGGGTCTTTTGTGTTTAGGCACTCCCCTGACTTAAGTTTCTTTGTCAATCATCAAGCTCTGGTTATTTTGTGACTGCTTGTGACATTCTTTGGTTATTTTTGAACTTGCTTTGGTTGATTAGAACGCTCTGCACATTCTTGGGATGCTCTGTGTTAGCCTCTGAGTCATAATGTAGACTGGCTTGGGATCTTGATTTTTTCTCTAAACTGCGTGGCCTGTCACATTTGCATCTATTTCTTAATGAATTAGATTAGGAAATCCTTTATAGGATTTTAGGAAGCCAGAATTGTCAAACTCTGCTGCTTTTCTTTAGATATTCTGTCCCCAATTCAACAATTCTAATTTATTAAAACGCTTGTAAATTTTACTTCCAAAATGTAGATAAACAGTGAATAATATGGCCACTGCAGTTTAAGACCTGTGACTAATGTGTTGATCTTAACTACTCCAACTGCAGCTCCTCAGCCTTGTTTCTCAACGACTATGCTGTTTGTCACCCTGAACCACAGCATCTTTCTCACTGCCTTCTAACAGTATCAAGACCTAACTTTAAATTTTACTTTCCTTTTTTTTTTTTTATAGATTTCATTTATTTGACAGAGAGGGATACAGCAAGAGAGGGAACCAGCAGAGGAGTGGGAGAGTGAGAAGCAGGCTTCCCACCGAGCAGGGAGCCTGATGTGGGGCTCGATCCCAGGACCCCAGATCATGACCAGAGCTGAAGACAGACACTTAATGACTGAGCCACCCAGGCGCTCCTAAATTTTACTTTCTTGATCTTTATGCTATCAAGTCACATAAACTGTCTTGAGGTAAACATGATCTGAATATCAAACACAAAACAATGAATAGCTTGACTGATTGCTTCAAACACCATGCTCTCTCCAGTCATGAGTCACTCACTCATTCCCCTCCACAATGCCTTAATTCATCCAGTTCTTATCTATTTTCTGAATATTAGTTACTTACAAGAAAAATCCCACTGAATTTTTTCTACCTCAACTATCCTAGCAAAATAAACAGCTGCTTGCCTTACATGCATGAGATTTTTTTTTTAAGATTTTATTTATTTATTTGACAGAGACAGAAAGAAAGAGCACAAGCAGGAGGAGCTGCAAATGTTTCACTGACTGTGCTATCCCCCTCCTCATATGCATGAGTCCTATAACCACCTATATATACTTTCAGATTTAAGAGTTATGGTTTTATGCTATTTTGAACTTTACACAGAATTTATAGTATACAATTGCATAGT
The DNA here is from genome assembly GCF_964662115.1 of Mustela nivalis. NCBI lineage: Eukaryota > Metazoa > Chordata > Mammalia > Carnivora > Mustelidae > Mustela > Mustela nivalis. The sequence continues at coordinate 87,381,856 of NC_139020.1, forward strand.
TTCTTGCATTTTCCCCACATACAACTTTCCATGTATTATCAAAAATATATCACTTCATTTACTGGTAAGAACACTACTACATGATTGCTGTTATACAACACAGGCAAAAAAAAAAAAAGCGTTTTCTTTTGATTAATTTGTGAGGGGTAAGGGGGCTGGGATGGAGTGAGAAGACTCTCAAAGTTGTGGGCAAATATTTTGTTAATCAGCGATTCATCCAAACTGTACTTCAAATTTTCCAGTTGACTGAGTTTATTTACAAGTTCTGTACTGTTATCAAAAGTGCAAATTCAACACATAAATAACAAATATGAATATTGGTTATATCGTTTACAACCCCAAGTGTCCTACTGCTCAACTGATAATTTAGAAGAGAACATATTTAGATGGAATGTCTAACATGATTATTCCATTAAATATTATTTCTATATTTATTATAATAGTTTCACCATATTTTAGTTTTATTATCCATATTCCACTCTCATTAAATATATATGTATATATATTTTGTATTATGAAGGTTAATTGACATATAATAACAAATCATCAAACTAGAGTACTTCAAAATTATTCTCATCTCAGGTTTATTATGAGCTTTATAAAAGTTTTCCTTATCAGGCATTTACTAAACTAAATAAATATGCATTTTCAATAGTATGGATTCTCGACAACTGCTTCCCATATGAATGTCTAGAAATTAAGTGACTACTACTACATCTGGTGGTTTACTTTATCCCTTCCCTTGTGAAAACAGTTCATGTCCCAATAAGTTGATGCACTGTTAATTCCAACAATCAATGAAGATCTGTTCCAGCCATCTGTGATGTTGTAATAAGAATTCATTCATGCAGGCAATGCCCACTGAGTTGTAATAATCTGATAGGTTGTCTGAACCTGGCTAGAGCTACAACACCTAAGGTGCCAGATTTGGGCATTGTGTCATCAACCGTACAGCTTTTCCATATGGGAAGTGTCTGTGGATATACTAAACAACTAGTCAGTCTATCATATTGCAAAACAAGCAAGTGTTTGATACAAATAATATTTAAATCAAGTGGCCCCAGTCTATATATTTTAATGGGGAAACACCTAGAAAATTTATCCTAGATAATATCACAAAGGGTAATTTCTAAGAAAGATAAGACATGGCATGAAGCTCATTTTAGATAAAACTTGCCTTAAAAAAAAAAAAAAAGTTTGAGACCTATAGTCCTGTATATACTAAATGCTACCATAGGGAATGAGTCGTTTTGTAGTAACTCTCTCTTCTGTTATCCTGAAGAGCAGGAATTTAATGTTATATCTATGCTTTCTTCTAAGGAAAAAATTTATTATATCACATGAAGATTTGTGAAAACTTTCAAATTTATCTTACTGTTAAAATACAGGGAACTAAATCACAGAACACAGACATATGCAAAATGTGGGCCTTGTGGGAACACTGAGGTTATTCTGAGCAACTCCAGTTTGGAGTATTGATTAGACCAAACTCATGATCCATTCACCCTTTTTTTTATCTCTAAGAGATGGCAGCTACTCTATCTATTTGAAGAATTCATGAAAGACATTAAAGTTGGATAGAATACTGAAATTCCTTAACTTATTTAACATATATTATAACATCGATATTCATGAGTCAGTCAAAATATTTCAAGCAGGTGAAGTAGTATATTCAGAAGCAAGTGTACAGATCAATTAGACCTCAAGGAGAACAGAGTCTTACAGGAAGAGAAAGGCAAAACATAGAAGGAAAACAGATCAAACTGTGGACTAATTTGTATTTCTTTATCCACAGTACTGAAGGTAGTTGAATGTCTTGTGCCATGGGAAGCTCTTCTGGTTTCCCCAGAAGTCAGACCCCCATTTTAGTAAAGTAATTATAATTAGAAAATAATTTTCTTGTAATATAAACATTAATTAGTTTAGAGTTCATGAGTGATTTAATTAGGTCCATTCAAGGGAAAGTTTGAGTAGGAAATTCAAAAGTGATTGCACCACATGGAAAAGTGTCAATTAGGAGGAAAAATATTATGTGTATAAAGAGTTAGCTAGATCTTTAGGTTATGGACATTGGGGAAAGTTTGCACTATGGTGAGTGCTGTGAAGTGTGTAAACCTGGTAATTCACAGACCTATACCCCTGGGGATAATAATGCATTATATATTAATAACATTTTTTAAGTTAACTAGATCTAGTTAATCTACAGTTAATTAGATTCTACTTAACCCGAATGCAAATTGAAGGGAATTTGATTCACGGATTTCTTGTGTGTTCCACTGTCTTTGGTAAAAGTCAAAAGTCACACCATTATTTTGCCTGGCCAGTCCAGTATTATTGCTTCAAAAAGATAGGTACACAGCTTTAAAGAGGGATTCCAATAGACCCTATTTCTAATCAGACATCATCGACATTGCCAGGGAAAAATAAATATATTCAGAAAAATCATTCCAATTTTCTGAAGGAATCTAATCAGAAAAAAATCCCTACTTTATTCTCTGAGAAGCTTAACAAAATCCTTCTGTAATTGATAAAGACAATGGTGGTCAATCACCCTAACCTAAGCAAGCCATTGTGTTTCCCTGACAATAAAGATTTAAAAAGTATAATGAAATGAGCAAATGGAAATATAAAACCAGTTTGTTTTTTTATAAATGTAGCATATGGCCTTGTTGAGAACTGATAAACTAGAAACTAGATATAGCTTGTCATATGTAAGTACTCCTGATTCCCTGCCATCTCATCTTTTCCCCACTGTGTGTGTATGTTTTCCTGAGTTTGAGTAATGTATACACTGTAGAGCATCTGTTTTGAAAGTCACAGTATTCTTTAGTATATTAAGTGTTCTCTGCTTTTCTACAACAAATTAACTTATTTAACTTTGTTTTAGCTGATATTTTCTTAACATATTTGAGCAAATGGGGAGCCTGGGTGGCTCAATCCGTTAAGCATCTGCCTTCAGCTCAGGTGATGATCAGAGGATCAGCCCCAATCCCTGAGAGGTTCTCCGCTCAGTGGGGAGTCTGCTTCTCCCTATACCCCCTACTTGTTTGTTCTCTCTCTCAAATAAATAAATAGAATCCTTAAAGAAAAACAAAAACAAAAACAAAACAAGACAAAACAAAAAACCAAAAACCATACTTGAGCATATTTAAAACAACAACAACAACAACTTAACCCTGACCGAAAATAGTGTTTCACAGATCACCATTCGGCAAAATGTGGCTGTAAATTCTTGATGTATGATATAGTTTGCTCATATTCTTTTTTAAACTGAATAGAGGATAGATCAAATTTGATAGAATATTGATCATTATAAACTGTGTGGAAGCTTACATGGAATGTTTACTGCAGTAACTGCTGGGAATTGAGGTGACACTGAGAGGATTTGTTTATCACAAGAAGCGTCTCTTTCCAAGAGTGTCTAAGACTACTTAAGCCAATTGGCAAAATGTAGATTGCAATATTTTTACAAGAAAATCTTGACATTTACTATGTTAATTAGCAAGAGTTCCTCTGTAGTTTGGTAGCTTGAAAAGCTTAAAGTAACATCTCTCAAGTTAGGTTGTCTGATTACACACTGACTATCTTAAGGGATAAAAGTAGCCCATTGGAGCAAATGAACTCATATGGATTATAACCTACCCTAACCTAAGACACACACAATATGCACACATGCACATACACACACAATATAGCAGTGCCAAACTAAAATATTTTTCCCAAAATTACAATCATAATAAATCTTATTTGGCCATGATAGTCAGTCGAATAACCTCTCCAGGGAAATCAGATTGAGTGGAATCTTGCTGTCCACCACCACATAGCTTTCTGTCTAGACGGTACACAATTATATATTGGCTGCCTTTTAGTCTGGAGTCTATCCCTGTGAACAAGATAATGGAGATACAGCACAAACAGGATAACGTAAGTGTAAACAAACTCTAATTGTCACTTCCTTATTTAGTCTCAGAAATTTCCATTAGAAGAGGGCTTTGTATGTGACTGCAATTCTAAAATTATCCAGAAAAGAATAATGTAGAATAATAAATTTTTTGGCAGGTCTACTGCAATAATTGAGGGAAATGTGCTCATTGGTGTATGTGATCTATACATTTTGATCTGATTTTTGAAAAGAAGAGAGGTCAGTCCTCACATGTATAATTCTTTTATTTAGATATAATGAATACAAACTTTTGGGGAATGTTTTAAATTATACTATTAAATTGAAAATAAATTCTGTCACTATTTAATTGTGAGTCTAAACATTGTGTTTAAAAATTGTGGTTAACACTGTTTGAAGCTATTTGAATACATCTTTATCGAGTGCTGAAGAAAATTGTCACTTAATTGAAATATAACGAATCTAATTTTCAAATTCTTTTTCCTCTCTCAGGTTCTACTTAAATTCATTCATCAAGATTAAACAATTCTTAAAACGATATAACTGTTGGAAATAAAATGATTACCGTTTTGAATAGGAAATGAGCTATTCTTCATTTTTCTTTGCCTTATGCACAGAATTAATCTGAAGAAATGAATCAAGTACATAAGGAAATTCTGAATATACTTAAAATTCATACTCTCTTTGTCTTTAATAATTCATAGGAAAGCAAGTTGACAAAAAGTATTTGCTTTAAGTTGATTTCATGCAAATAATAAAATCATGAGAAGATTGGCTTATCTCAGGACCTATGAAATAAAACAATCAAAGATCAATTATTATTTGGGGTATTGGCTTCCCCATTTTCTTATTACTCACTGTGCCCAACACATAGTAGCCACCTGATAATTGTTTGCTAAAAGATTAGAATCCAATTACTCTCTGCCACTGTGAGCCCTTATTTTGAATTGCTGGTATCTGTTTTAAATTGCTACCAGTACCACCAAGTGTGCTTTTCAATTTTACACAGAAAATAAACCAAGTCTAATTTAAAAAGTTGTTTAGCAGGAAAAAACTCACTAGATACATTTTACTACTCAATATTTATCCATGATTCTAGCTAAATATAATAAACATTGCAGGCTCTTGGTTGCACTATCCTTTTCAGTTTGAATGGAAAATTCAGTAAAAATCAAATTGTCACAGTTTGTTGAAAGAGGGAAAGTTTTAAGTAAGTCATAAATCAGAAATAAAACAGAGCCATTATGTTAGTACTGTGTTCTGAAAGAAAACTATGTAGTATATAACACGTGCAAAATAGAATAACAGAAATAAATCTTATCACATGAATGAAATTGAAATGACTTAGAAAAGTTAATCAATTTTATTGATTTTTATGAGTAAACTTAAATTATTTTCATTCATCCTCTCACTGGGAAACCAAACCTCTGAAGGTGGGGAAAAAAGTAACAGAAATTTAACATATAACATGATACATTTTATTTGAAAACCACATGTTTTTTAGGGATATGAATAGTGATTGTTTGGGGAAAATACATAACTTTATAAAACTTTGGTTACATATAATCAGTACATTTTTTAAAAAGGTGTATCATTAAAACCTGTCAATTATAACAACAATGCCTGGAGAAAGTCGTTTTATTAAATTGATGTTGAAAATTGGTATGAATGAAAACCAATTAAGTGATGCCTGAATTACCAGAAGAGCCTAAGAATTAAACAGGGAATTTAGAATATCTCAATATTTAACTTGCAAATGATGAAACTCCTTAAAAGGAAAGACTTGTAATTGTTAAGCAAAGCAAACTTTATTTGTTCTAAAACTAATTTTATTGTATACACATGTTTAAACTTTCAGTCACTTTTATTATCTCTGACATTCATAAAATCCTATAAACTAAGTTCATTATTGTCATTTCAATAAATGAAAAAATTGAAGGCCATGTGAAGAGCTAGAGGTGGAGCCAGTGTTCAAAAACAAATCTTTTGGCTCTGGATTCACAAGATAACCTCTGCATTGGAAGAGTTAATTTTATTTTTATTTGTTCATATGTTTTTCTGCTAGGCTATCTGTGACCAGAGGGTAGTATGAGATTTTGTTTCTTACACTGGTGTTGGCTGACTGAATAATAATTTCAATAAAATTTACTTTAAAGATACGATATTTGTACTTTATGTAGTTATACTATTTTTCAAAACATAAACAAAAATAATATAAAATAATATTTTTCTCTAATTTCCCTTTCCATTCAGAATAAATGTCAAAACATTTACCACCTACCCCACATCATCCCTCCTTCTTTTTCTTCCCCAATTCACACTTACTTTCTCTTCATGTAACATTTCACAATGTAATATGCTCTGTATTTCACTCTTTGAAATAATTATATCTCCCAAGAATGTTTGTATGTTTCATTCACTGTTATATAATCTGTGTCCAGAGCAAACTACATGCTCAATAAATACATACTGAATGAATGGATGAATCAGTCAATTAATCAGCAATGGAGAAAAAAAATGCAGATCTTTGCCTTGCACTCATGTGTTAGGTTATTGCAGTTCTACTATATCCCATGCAGTCTGCTGTGAAAGAAGCACTCACATTTCATTGTGCTATTTTATTTTATTTATTTTTTATTTTTTTATTTTTTTATTTTTTATAAACATATATTTTTATCCCCAGGGGTACAGGTCTGTGAATCGCCAGGTTTACACCCTTCACAGCACTCACCAAAACACATACCCTCCCCAATGTCCATAACCCCACCCCCCTTCTCCCAACACCCTCCCCCCAAGGTGGAAATGAAGTCAAGGGAGCCAGAGAAAGGAAGGGCAGAGCTTCCGTAACTATGGAATCAAACGCCTATTCTGAAGCCCTGTATACTGGTTACATGGGAGCCACAGGTTTAGTCCTCAGCTCTCTAACAGCCAACATAGAGAAGGAAATAATCCCAAAATGCACAGAAGAGAAGAAACGGATTCTTCGGGAGATGTGCAACTATTCCAAGTTCAGGGGCTCATGGGAAACTTGACTCCTGGGTCTTCATAGAACATTGTGTAATTCAGGGAAATAAGTTTCTTTTTTTTTTTTTTTAATTTTTTATTTTTTATAAACATATATTTTTATCCCCAGGGGTACAGGTATGTGAATCACCAGGTTTACACACTTCACAGCACTCACCAAAGCACAAACCCTCCCCAATGTCCATAATCCCACACTCTTCTCCCAAACCCCCTCCCCACAGCAACCCTCTATTCTCATCTTTGCCAGCATTTTGTTTCGTTTTGTTTTTAGTCAATCTGCTAGGTATGTAGACTATTTTTGTTTATAAGATTGTCTCTCTTTCTCTAAAAAACTGGCGATATAAAAGCCAGCACTTGTATTATTTATTTCTATATTTATTTCACTTTATTTCACTTGTACTGCTTATTTCTGTATATCATATTTAACATATGGTCTAACATCTAATGTGTCTTCAATAAATATATGTTGGATAAATAAATAAATAAATATGTTAATGAAATGAAAAAATAAGTTTTTATACTCTAAAATTTAAAGTCTAATATGTGGGACACCTGGGTGGCTAAGTGGGTTAAAGCCTCCGCCTTCAGCTCAGGTCATGATCCCAGAGTCCTTGGATCAAGCCCCGCATCTGTCTCTCTGCTCAGCAGGGAGCCTCCTTTCTCCTCCTCTCTCTCTGCCTGCCTCCCTGTCTACTTGTGATCTCTGTCTGTCAAATAAATAAATAAAATCTTTTTTAAATTTTTAAAAAATAAAGTCTAATATGCATAAATATATTAATACAAAACAAATGATAGCTAAAACTAAAATCTGCATGTAGTTAAAATATGTTCTCATACATATAACTAAGACAAAAAGATATTTTTGTTGCATTATTAGATTTCATAAATATATTACTTGAAATTATGATGTTATCAGCTGATTAAGTTCCTGAAGGCATTCATTGCATTATAAGTTTGTTTTAAAAAATGCCTGTGAAGTTACTAAGATCTCACAATGAAAAGATTATCCTAGCGTAATCATTATAGTTATTTCACAATGAATTCTTATTGAAACTGGACACGGTATAAGTGAATGTTTTTAAGAAAGATAATATCTCATAATGAGAAATTACAGCAACATTATACAATATTAGCAATAATAACAGGTTCACATCCCTTTGCAAAGCAGGTCAGCTATTATATTATCACAGAAAATTACCAAAGCCTCCATATATTAAAAAAAAAAAAAAAATCTCACCGTTAGGTGAGAAAATAGAATTTTGTGTTTAGTATTCATTTTGGGCAAAATACTCTTATTATCTGAAAATGTGAATTGGCATGGAGTAGGCAGTGAACCAGCTGAACTTGAGGTTTCATTTCTTTTTAATTTAGGGGGGAAGAAATATGAAAGGCTCAAAATGAAATTACTTCATCAGAATTCACATTTGATTTTCATCTTTTCAGCTACCCAGCTGCATCAATGCTCAACTGACTGTACTCCCAGCTGCATTATTCAAGGAAGTTATTCAAGAAGGAATACTTGCAATACGTGTTAGACTGAGTAGCGAGCTAATTAAAAGAAATTCACAGCTGGATTTTTAGAAGGCTTTGATCTTAATTGTAAGGTGCTAAAAATGCTTGTTGGCTAGATTTTGTTCCTTATACACTAAATCTGTAGTCTTCCCTTGTAAGAAAATTGGTAAGAACTGTTAATGAATGAATGAATCCTATCTCTGTTCTCTTTTTTCTGTTAGAACTTAACAAGCTATACATCGTATATAATTTCTTACATTTCAAAGAGATCCCCTACCCAGAAATAATGGTAAGAATGCAACACTACGTCCTCCAGGAATGTTATATTGCTATGGGCATTAAAAACTCTCTATTTAAAAAATATTTATTCTGAAAACTGTATTGTTCTAATTGAAGACTCATAAAGTATTTTCAGTTTTTTGTTTGTTTGTTTGTTTGTTTTTTGATTTGGGCTTATTTTTCCTCACCAAAATACAAGACTTTATCTTTGCTAATGTGTACAGTGTTAGATTTAGGCTATGTGAGATCCGATGGGTCTGTGGGAAGATAAAGAAAATAGGGGGATCTAAACAGAAAAATAATATGAAGGTAGAGAGAATGCACAAATATAAAAATAAGTTTGAATTTAAAAAGTTAAGTCCTACTTTTGTCAATGACAAATAATCATTGGACATGCGAATCCTCTTCTTAGGTTCAGTACAACTTCTTCAATTGCAAATTTAGTATCTTTTCATTATAGAGGCAAGTTATTTTGTTAAAAGTAACAAAAATTTACTCCTACTGGCTTAAAGGGAAAAAGATAATTAATATAAGGGAACAATAATGTACTGTGTTTAACCAAGAGCAGAAAGTATAGTTGGGACTTGCACAAAATCGGAATCTAACAAAACAATAATCTCTCTAGAGCTACAGGGTTTCTTTTCTCTGCCATGCTCTGAGTTTGATTCTGATTTTGTTTGTTTGTTTGTTTGTTTGTTTTATTCTCTCTCTCTCTCTCCCTCTCCCTCTCTATTTTCTTTCTCTGCTTCTTTGGCCAAATCCTCATTCTAGTGCTGATACAGTCTACACAGAATTACTGTTTTCTCAGTACAAATTCCAAATCTATAGACAGCAAAACAGATTAGTTAAGTATGCATCAAGGGTATAGTGGCATGTATCTCTTCTGCAGAGACCCTGATATCTACACTCACAAAGGTGTCAAGAGAATAGAACAAAGTGATTGAACATGTCTACTTCACTGAGGAAGAGATTATTTTAAAACCTTGGAGCATCAAAATAAAAATGTTTTCTTTATGTATGCAATAATAAAAATGCTTGTATTACAAAGTGTTAGGAAAGTAGAACTGTTTGAAGAAAGAATTCACAAATTTTTTGTAGACTAAATTGCTTCTCATTCTTAGGACTAATTAGTGAAATAGTATTTTTTTAAAGATTTTAATTATATTTGACAGAGAGAGAGAGAGACCACAAGTAGGCAGAGAGGCAGACAGAGAGAGAGGGAGGAAGGAGGCTCCCTGATGATCAGAGAGCCCAATATGGGGCTCCAACCCAGGACTCTGGGATCATGAACTGAGCTAAAGACAGAAGCTTTAAGCCACTGACTCACCCAGGTGCCCTCAGTGAGTTAGTATTACTTTTGGTTTTCCACAAACAAAATTTTGTCTTCTTGGTTTTACTTGAAAATGAACTGTTAAGCATGTTTTTGATGATTTCTCTTTCTTGTAAAACAATCATGTACAAGAAGTTAACCTTATCAAAATCATTGGAAAATGTTTAGAAAACTAGGCAATTTATATTTGTTAATATTAAGCTGAGTGAACTGAAATCTCATTTCCAAAAATGGCCAATATTTTTAGGACATGGTTTATCCATTAGTATAGACCACCCCAATTTTCCCTTATCATTTATTCCTCAACAAGTTGATGTTACACTAAAATGTCTAAATTTTGAATTATACATTGTCAGGTCATGAAGGAACTTAAAAAAAGTTAAACTTTAAACTTCAAAACTTTGAAAAAGATTTTCTCAGTTCACTAAAACCTGAATTACATGAGGTCAATCAGATCAATCTCTGTCAGCCGTAACTACTTTTAAATTATCATAAGTATTCTAGGATGCATGTATTTGTTTTAAAATGACCATGGTGATGAACAAGTTGGCTGATCTCCCTGATTAATTGAGGCAAAATAAAAATAATAATAATGATAATTATTATTAGTATCTACATTAGATATAGTTTTAATGTTTTCAAAAATATAAATTTGTTTTCATCTAGTCTAAATTAAATTTGTAAGGTAAAGACAGGAATTATTATTCACTATATACCTGCAAAATTTCATAGAAAATAATTGCCTTGCTTACACCCATATAGCTATACAGAAGCAAAACTCACTTTGACTCTAATTCAAATTCACCATTCTATTATATTGTGGAGTCTAATATCCACTAATAATCTCTATGTATGTGATAATCATCCTGCTCATTTAAAATAATCCAACTAGGATATTATTTTATCTCTAACTGGAGAAATAAAGATTACTTTGGGAAGAGAATTATCATTTCCTTTAAAGCAATTTTCCTTAAAAAAAAATCCTAGAATGCAATTATGAAATCCAAATATCCATAATTCCTTTGGTGCATTATTTATAACTTATATAAATTATTCTTGAGCCTATTTAGAATTTTATCCAGAACTTCTTCATAATGATATGCATGAACGTACCAGAAAATGTAATCCTTTTATTTTCTCCATTTAATCCCAAGGTCAGAGGTTTTTATGCTAGAATTCTATGATTTGGAGATTACTTTCACATTTGACTTCACTTTATATATTTTCATCCTTTTTTTTTAAAACATGCTAAATAATGAGGTTCTATTTAATTTGGACTAACTTTATTTGAGATATGATTAGAGCCTGACCTCTAGTTCATTTTATATGTGGAAAAACAACTAAGTTTGACAACTCTTAAAATGTTCCTTGAGTAAAATACTAACTAGAATACTTTTACTGCCTATACTCACACAAAATTCAAGCAAATTTGTGAAAATGAAAGCATATTTGATTTCTCTAATTTTAAAGGCTATTTGAGGCTAAAATATTTACCTTATTGCAGCTAACATACAGAATGTTATTGCTACAAACATTAACCCTTTCAGTCTTTACAACAAGCACAGATGTACTGTTATTTTCAAGTTTTACAAATAAAGCTTTAGTATATTTGTCACTCTATATAGCTAGCAAGTGGTAGAGCTGATATCTTAACATAAGCAATCAGGGTATTCTGTGTCTATTTTTTATTATTAGGATCTGCTGTTGGCCTTCAGTGGAAATCAGATGACTCTCAAGTGTTTTTCTGCTAGCGCTTGCAATAATTATAGACCCAGAGACTGGAACCTATTAGAACCTGGATAAAGGAACTTCCCCCTGAAGTAACATGACCCAGATGCTCCTTCTATAAATTTCTGACAGATTGAGCTTTCTTCCATTGCCATTCTCTGGGGACTTGACACCTTTACCTGACTATCCATAAGTATATCTTTTGTTCAAATCAAAGTCTCCTCCTGTCTTTGGAGGGCCTGCCTTTTCCAAGCTTGAGAAAAACAACACAAAACTTGAAAATCAAGACTTTGCAGACTATTAAAAGGGGTGATATAGAATCATTCAGGGGACCTTTTATACCATCTTTGAGAATCTGTTTTTAACAAATATTCTTATCTTCTTTTGCGGACAATGTAAATTTCGTAAGGAAGAATATCAGACTCCTGATGACAAATAGAATCTAGGTCACAGTATCATGACTTGTTGTGAAAATGGCAGGGGCAGGTTTAAATCCTGGGAGAGAATCAACCCTAATCTGAGTTTGGGTCTTTGTCTTTAGTCTCTGTAATAGTTAGACTAAGAACTTCAAGTGTTAGCATCTAACTAATGACAAACAGATTACACAAGGTTTACAGTCTTGATTACTTCTTTAGCTAAATAAAAAATCAAATTGATCTGACTAGCTGGTTGATTACTTAACCTTCTGCAAGGAGCATTTTAGAAAGAAAGAAAGAAAGAAAGAAAGAAAGAAAGAAAGAAAGAAAGAAAGAAAGAAAGAAAGAAAGAAAATCTATGCTTAAATTAACTTCTCTAAGCTTCATCTTATGGTGTTAGTGGATTAATCCAGAAAAGTCAAGTCTCCTTTTTATTTACCTAAAAACAGACTATAAAAAAGTAATACATTTTAAATTTGTTTAAGCACATAAGTAAGTCACATTTTTTTAAAAGATTTTATTTATTTATTTGACAGAGATCACAAGTAGGCAGAGAGGCAGGCAGAGAGAGGAGGAAGCAGACTGCCTGCCCAGCAGAGAGCCTGATGCGGGGCTCCATTCCAGGACTCTGGGATCATGACCCAAGCCAAAGGCAGAGGCTTTAACCCACTGAGCCACACAGGTGCCCCAGTAAGTCACAATTCTAAGTGGTTAGACATGTAGAAAAATATAAGTTGTCCAGGCAGGAATGATACGCTACTCTGTCCAATCTCCATAACAGTATCTATAGTAAGCACAATAAAAATGTGTGAACTGAAGTGTTAGAGCAGCAGTCCAACAGCATTTTTTACAAGAAAAGACTCCTGGAAAAATGTGTAGTCTTATTCTCACAGAGGTCACATTGTCAACACTATTAACTGATGTCCAAGATTTCACTTTCTCATAATTCTTATGCACAAAAGAACAAAAGAATAAAATAAATATATACTTAGGGGTGTGTGTGTGTGTGTGTGTGTATAAAACTTATACACATCAAACATGAGATCAACATGTTATTATGCATTTCTTCAATTTTCATCATTTTTCCTTCAGCTGCTGATGTTAAAAAATCTTGAAATGTTGTATGACCTCTGGAAATCTGTAGCATAAGAAAGCAAGAAGCAAGATAAGCCATGGTCATATTTACAGGATGGTGCCACATTTAAAGAAATTGACTAATTTAGTAGTTTTCTGCGGAAGAAGTGGAGTATTTCTGATCCTTCCTTAATTAGCACTGCCTTCCAGCAGGGTTTCTTGACCAACTGACATTTTGGAGCACATAATTCTTAGTTTAGAAGGTCTGCACTGTTCATTGCAGGATGTTTAGCAACATTCCTGGTCTCTATCCACTGGATGCTAATGGCATTCCTCTCTTTAGAGTTTAGACAACAGAAAGGGTCTCCAGATAATTTGAAAAATCCTCTATGGGCAAAAGCACTAGTTAAGAACCACATAGCTAAAAGATAAATAAATACATACATAATTTTTTAAAAGCAAAAAAAAAAAAACATAATAGTTTAGGCAAAACCAAAGGGAAATAGTTTATTTTGTTTTACACTTATGCCAGTCTAGCATCTTGACTCTAAAACACTAAAAATGTAAGGCAGACATAAACTTCATAATCTGCCTGTGGAACCTAGATACACAGCTGATAATGCAGAGCTACCTGGACTCTCCATTGCACTGGATGATACAAGTTTTCAAAGAAGAAATTTTTGTAGAATAGGAATTCATCTACATATCTACCTAGAAATCTGAGCCATAGATTAGTTACTGGCTGTTCCCAAACTGGTTCAGACACATTCTATTTGAACAGAAGAATCTGCTATTTTCCCAACCCTAGAAGAAGCCATTAGTCTTGTCATCAGATAATTTTCTAGAAATTACAGTTAAGGCTGCAGAGATTATATCCCTAATTGTTAATTCTTTGTGGGAAGGTCAAAAGGAATTCCTTAGAATGTACAGGAACATCTCTAAGTGCTTTCATTTTGGACCACAAGAGGTATTAACTGTGAGACTGTTCTCAGAAGATGGATTTGTAAAAATACATGGTGTGAATGAATGTGCTTTTGTTGTCTGACTATACATCCATATCACTGGAGGTTGCTCTGGGAAACAAACTCTAACTGTGATTTTCACACAGTGAGTTCATTGGAAAGTGCTCTGGGAAAAAACAGAAGTGCTGGGGCTAGCATGATCTTACAGAATCATCCTGTCTTAAAACAAGGGAGTTCTCTTTCATGTACCCCTATAAACCAATCATTGAACACACTGCCCTGAATAGGGGAACATGGATTAAGGAAAGGTAGATCTTCTCAGTTGAGAACAGTTGCTGGAGGGGGGTTGAATTGAGAGCTGGTTGCATCAGCACTCCAAACAGCTAGCTGAAAGTTTAGTCCTCCCTGGGTGTCCACTAAAACTCACCTATTAATAGATAGAGAATATGCTACACAAAAATTTCCATAAATTTGTGGAAGCACTGAGATGCTCTTCTAAGTTAATTCTGGGCTCAGCATTTGGTCTGGGAGATTTATTGAAGTTTGAATATTTTAGACAAAGGATAGTTTTCAGGACACTTGAAATTATTGTTTCCTTTCCTCTACTCCTTTATCAATACTTGGAAATGAATCCAGGGTTCCTGGAGTTTCCCTGAAATTCAGAGAAGAAGGCTGGAACAATCATCAAAAGTATTTAAGATCTATCATCAAAAAAAAACCAACAGTCTTCTCATTACAGATTATAGCCGTGATCTCAGAAGTGCACATGAATAACAGAGAATGGTCATTCACAGAAAATTAAATCAGATTTTCCCAACTGACATAAGTAATAATTATATAAACATTTTTTCTTCCTGCAGCAAAGACAACATCACATAAAAACAAAAATGAAAACCAAAAATACATCAAAAAATTAAAATTATTGATTGCAAGTTAACTTTTTTTCTGTCAGCACATGAATTCAAAATAAGCATATACAATATTTCACACAAGATGAACATAAACTATGTCTTTTTCCTTTGTGTGTCTGATTTTTAGAATGAGTTTCCCAAGAGATTTTAGAGACTCAGTAAAAATCTCAAACAACATATCTTTTTAAAAAATCTTATTTTTTAATGTTGGCAGCTTTATTAAGATATTTTTCACATATAAAAAGTGCACATATTTAAGGTGTACAACATAATGTTGTATAATATATGTATGCATTGTAAAAATATCACTACAATCATTTCTACATAGTCACCATTGTGTGTGAGCATGTGTGGTGAAAAAGATCAATTTAAGCTCTATCCTCTGCAAATTTCAAGTATACAATACATTATTGTCAACTATTGTCACAAAAATATGAATGCTTCATGAGTTTGTATGTCAACATTGATCAGGGGTCATGCTCATCTTTGAATTATATCAATTTTAGTATATATGCTGCCAAAATGAGCACCAAAAAAATCTTATTTTTAAAAAGCACTTAATCTTCATTATCTAATTAAAATAATTTATGCATGGGACACCTGGATGGTTTAGTTGGTTAAGCAGATGCCTTCAGCTTAGGTCATGATCTAAAGGTCCTGGGATCCAGTCTGACATCAGGCCCCTTGCTCAGGCTATTTCTCCTTCTGCCTGCCACTCCCCCTGCTTGTGGTGTCTCTCTTTTTCTCTTTCTTTCTCTGACAAATAAAAAAATCAAATCTTTAAAAAAAATATATGTTTACCATTTTAACTTGTTTCACTGATTATAATCATTTTGAATATCATAACTTCCCTATTTTTTAACACTAAAATATGTCATTCTTTTAAGATGACATTTCTTTTCCTGAGTCCTAGTTTTTTTTTTTTTTGATGACTTTTTTTTTTAAATTAAATTTATTTATTTTAAGCACAACAGTATTCATTATTTTTTCACCACACCCACTAGCCTGAGTTCTAGTTTTGCTGATAAATGAATTGAAGTGCTATCACACATGAAAGAAAGGAAATCAAGAATAAGAATACAGATATGCCAATGGGAAGCACCAATGAAAATCTTGGTTGTTTAAATCTGCCATTCTCCAACTCTACTATAAATTAGGGGAAGAATAATATATAATATTATTACTTAGCATACTTCTTATTCTCTTTATGTATGTATGTATGTATGTATCTAACTATCCATCCATCCATCCATCCATCCATCCATCCATCCTATCTACCTATCTGTTCTCCTCTGGTTATTCTCAAAACTCCTGTATGAGCAGATACATATAACAACATATATATGATATTATCTTTAAATTAAAATTATGGAGAATAGTAATTAAAAAATAAAAGGGTGTTTCTTGGATTATTCATCTGTTGAGCAAAATGATGTAGTGTACTGAGGAAGAAGAGATATACTTGAGTTCTAAAGAGAAATGAAAAGTATGAGAGCAAGATTTGCACATATATAAATCTTTCCAAATTTTCTTTCAAGTGTACAAGTGGACCCTTGACTGTAGACAAGAACAGGCTGCTATAAACAAGGAAGTCCCTTGCTCTTGAGCTTCCTAATCTATCTACTTAAACACTGGAGAGGATTAAGTAAATAAATATATTATTAATTTATTTTCAGCTGGCTTAACACTGAAAATATATATGTTTGTTTCTTCCCAAACTGGGGGTGATCTGGCTTCGCATCTCTAACTGGGAACACCCTCCTCCACCTGCTTTAGTAGTCTCCAGTGCAGTATATTGTCTCTTTGTACTTCTTTTTCATGATCCACCATTTTGAAATTAAGTATTGGCCATGTGACTTACTTTAGTCAACATAGAGAAAAGTAGTGCCTCCTTCAGTAGAAATTTTGAAATCTAGGTGAATAGCTTACCATATACACTTTCCTGTGTCAGGAGACCAGCAATTTTCCAGATAGTAAGAAGACAGGAAGCAGAATGCCCTGACAAATGTGGAGTATGAGCAACACTTAAGTTTTTGTTATTTTAATACACTAAAATTTAGGAAGGGGTATTTGTAACCACAGCCTAATCTAGTTTATCGTGTTTTATTTTGTGAATAATAATTTACCCATGTTTCATCGAAGTAAATGCATACTGATCAGTGACAAAAGTTTAACAACATAATGCAGAGGGGGTAAGATTTCAAGGGTGTAAGGAACGGGGAAGAGGGAATACAGTGTGCCCCAGGGCCTACTGACTTTCCTTGTGTACTACACAAGAGGCAAACTCTTTCTAGCTTATATATGGGGGAAGATTGGAAGAATTTACTGATTTTATGTCCTTAGAAACTTCCTCTAGTACTCCATCCAGGATGAACATCTCTCCCCACATAAATAATGTAAGCTTATGTTTTTGGAACCTCTGGCAAATATACCCTAAGGCCACCCAAACGATTCTCACTTTAGTGTTCACATTTTTTTTTTTTTTTTGTAATCTCCTGTTGAATGGACAAGGGGCTTGTGACCATCTTCTAACCAACAGGATGTGACAAAAGGGAAAGGATATCATTCTATTAATATTAGTTTATATAAGACTCCATTTTAGCAAACTGGTGTTAGATACTCTCCTTATAGGCTTGAAGTAAGCAACCAAGTTGAAGAAATCCATGTAATAAAGAACTGTGGGCAGCCTCCAAAACCTGAAGATAGATTCCAGCTGACAGCCAAGAAGGGGCTGGGGCCTTCAGTCATATTAACTACAACTAAATAAATTTTGACCAAAAATTTAAATGAGATTAGAAGTATATTCTTCCACAGTCAAGTCTCCAGACATTCATGTAATCTGGTCAACAGCAAGATGGCAGCCTTGTGAGACTAAGTGGAGACTATGGTGAACTGTACCTGGACTCTTAATTCATGAGAAATATGAGATGAGTAAATCTATGCTGTTATAAACTATCAACTTCATGGTAATTTGTCATACACACACATACACACACACAAACTAATATAGGATCATTTTTGAGTCTATAGTATAGAATGTCTATGGCTTATCTATCTCATTTTTCCATTTCTGTTGCTTCCTTACCATGAAAGGTTAAATTCTTTTCTCAAGTTGTTATAATCACTAGAGGTAGGGGCCACAGATGGTTGGCCTTGAGAAATGGAGCGCATTCCAATGGGCCAATGGCTTCCTTTCCTCCAAAATGCCTAAAATTAAAAACATTCATAATGAGAATTTTAAAAATTAGTCAATGTGCTTCCAATTAACGTAAGTTTTATTTCATGTGCCAAAGTATCTGTGCTTCTTCTGTTAATTAACACATTTTTCTTCTTTCCATAATCTGAAGTTATAGTGATAAATAGGAGGTGAGTGAGAGATGGTTGTTATAATGAATATGAGTATATAACTAAATCAAAGTAATTGAGGATCCCAAGGAAATGAAATAGGGTATAAACATAATATCCTATTTTATTTTATTTTTTTATTTTTTTTATTTTTAAAAAAATAATATCCTATTTTAATAGAGCCATAACACATATAGAAATTATGGATGGCAATCATACTGATTATGCCATGGGAAAGGACCTCTCTACATTTAAAATCAAAGAGGAAGAATATTACAAGGAATGGTGCATTTGGTAACTTCAAGAGGGAGTTTAATTCACATTTCAACAAATAATTGTTTAATTGACTACTGGGTGCCAGGCACTGTGAGTTTCTTATCATCAGTGGTATCTGAAGCAGAAGTAGAAATATGTTAGGAAGGGGTACCTGGGTGGCTCAGTGGGTTAAAACCTCTGCCTTCAGCTGAGGTCATGATCCTAGGACCCTGGGATTGAGCCCCACATGGGCTCTTTGCTCAGCAGGGAGCCTGCTTCCTCCTCTCTCTTGCCTGCCTCTCTGCCTACTTGTGATCTCTGTCTGTCAAATAAATAAATAAAATCTTAAAAAAAAAAAAGAAGAAGAAGAAAGAAAGAAATATGTTAGGGAACAAAATCTTAACAAAAAAAGATAGATAGATAGATAGATGAAAGAAAGAAAGAAGAAAGAAAAAAATATAGATGGATGGATGTTAGGGAACATGTAAGGTTCCTCCCACATGTTGTTTCTAAAAATTTTTAAGGGTAAAATAAATCTATTTACATATTTACAAATGTGCTAATATTGACCAATAATCCATACTATTAATTCCAACCAGTGATTCTCATTCCTGGTTGAACATTAGAATCTCCTAGGGAGCTTTTGAAAACTGCCGTACCACAATGCCATTCAGGCCAATTCAATCAGAAATCTGGGACTGTGTCTTCAGCAGTGATACTTTTTAAATCTCCCCAGAGGGTGATAATGTGCAGTCAGGGTTGAGAAATACTGCTTTAAACTATTGATAGAGGCTACTATACAGGGATTTACTTTTTATTTATAGATTTTGCTAGTATGTTTTTACATTGTTTATTAATTACCCAATGTATCTGCATTTCCTGATGAAAACTGAGTGCTCTGCATTTTGAAAATTCAGAGCCCTTAATTTGAAACCAGCAATAAATCCTAATTTGAGCATTTGGGGCATCAGATTTATTTTTGCCATTTCATATGTTTGTTTCCATTTTTTTTAAACAAACTTACCTTATTAAAAATCCATTTTTTCCTGGATATAAGGCAATTTTGCACCATCAAATCTAATTATTATAAATTAAGGTAGTTAATGTGCATCACAACCTATGTTATCTGTACCATCATTCCTCAACACTATAAAATAGACATAAAACTAGGTATATCTAATAAGATAATCTCTAATTATGGTACAGTGTATTAAGCTACTATGTAATATCTTTTATGTAATACATTTTATTTATAACTATTTTGTTTATTGTTATAATTATAAAGAAAATATTGCACATAATATTTGATTTCAGCAATTCTGCCCATATTTTTAATCCAGGTGATATAAACTGATGACCAACAACTTCAATTGTCTTCTGTTAGGCAATTATATCAAAATATTAAACCTATAAATGAAGTTACCTCTATCAAATTAAAATCTTTTTCTTATTTTCAACTTAGAGAAATTGTTTCTACAATTTTTTCTTATTTGTTTTCCTGTATTCTCTCTGCACAGTTATTATAGCTTCCAAATTTTGCTTTATATTTTTTCATTTTATTATTTCTCTTTTAGTATTTATGACTTTGACTTTTGTGAAAAACATTTTATACATTTTGAAAAGACATGGTTTGTGGTGCCTGGGTGGCTCAACTGATAAGCATCTACCTTTGGCTCAGGTCATGATTGCAGGGTCCTGGGATCAAACCCCACATTGGGCTCCCTGCTCAGTGAGAAGCCTCTTTCTTTATCTTCCACTTTCCCTGCTTGTGTTCCCTTTCTCGCTTGTGCTCTCTATCTCTCTGTAAATTAAATAAATAAAATCCTTAAAAAATATGAAAAGAAATGTTTGATATTTGAGATTTTTTTCTCAATAACCTCTACATTCCCTTTTCTAACTCACTAATGTAAGTCTCTCTTTTTAAAGGCGTTATACTTTTTTTTTCAAAGATTTTATTTATTTATTTGACAAACAGAGATAACAGATAGGCAGAAAGGCAGGCAGAGAGAGAGGAGAAGCGGGCTCCCTGCCGAGCAGAGAGCCCAATGCGGGGCTCGATCCCAGGACCCTTAGATCATGACCCAAGCTGAAGGCAGAAACTTAACCCACTGAGCCACCCAGGTGTCCCAAAGGCATTGTACTCTAACAAAAAACAAACAAAAAAAACCCCCAATCTCCAAATATTCTGGTTTGATTTAAATACATAGAAGATTTTCTTACATTTTGATAATTTTCTATAGAATCAATATCATCTAGAGTAGAATCTTATTGAGGTTGTTATTAGTTATACTTTTTAAAAAATGTTTCCTCTCTTAACCATTTCATTGATATTTGTTCTATAAGTTTGATGCTCTTCATTAGACTGTTCCTTCAAATGCTTGATGGCTCTGTTTTATATGTGCAGAATTTTGTCATACTAATGGTTTGGAGCAGGGAATCAGAGTAGTCATGAAATATTTGTTGTCACCCAAATGAAAATCATGGTATATTGGTGGTAAACAGAACTCCCTCCCCATTACAGGAGCATATCGCTAACAGTAATGTATAGATGGTGGTGATGTGAGGTTGAAGTGACAGAATGTGTAAGTTCCTGACTTATCATTGTCAAAGTGCCTAAATTTTCAGGTCATTAAACAACTTTTCTCTTTCTAGATTCCAGGTATCTGTTTTGATAGATTCCTATGGCAAACCACTTCATTATTCAGAAAGAAAATACTCTCATTAGTCATTTTTCCATTTTCATTCCTTCCCTCATTGTTTTAGTGAAGGTGCAGAACAAGACTTCTCTGCTTCTAGTCTTCTACTCATGTGCTTGGAAATTAGGACCAGTGCTTTGGTGAAAGAGTTACCAATCATCTTTGCTGTCACCTACTTAGCACATATGAGAGAAAGTCTGGGGCCCACCAGAGCCAGCTCTTTTAAAAACAGTATTTTAATTATATTCAATCATACCCCAGGACTTCTATTTTCTCATTTGTATTTGTTGTTCCTGGGCATGAAATTGTTCTATTTTTCTTCTGAAATCTAGGCTTTGACTTGAGAATCCTGATTTCTCTATACCTCTGAATTTGCTTCTTTCTATTTTTTAAACATATTTCAAAAAAGCCTTTCTATTTATGACAGTGCTCATGTTATAACTGAAGACTTTATTTAAATTGGCCCTGTGATTTGGTTGGAGACTGATTTCTGTGCTCACTTTACTGCCTTCATCCAATCTCTTTTCTTCCATATATAAAACAACTCTTACTAGCCACACACATTGTATTTATCTGTATAAGGATTATAAGATGGCTTTTAGAACCTCCATATGTATTTGGAAACTACAAATATCAAAGAACCCATTTAAGGCTGAGGTATAGTAATATAATTTGATTAGAAGAAGAAATATTAATTTACCAGAAACAGAAACAATCATATTTCTAGCAACGTTTCAGAATGTTCGAAAAATATCAGTGAGGGACACCTGGGTGCCTCAGTTGATTAGGTGTCCGACTCTTGGTTTCAGCTCAGGTCATGATCTCAGGATCATGGGATCAAGCTCCACATTGGGCTCCACATCCAATGCAGAATTTGCTTGAGATTCTCTCCTCACTCTCCCTCTGTCCTTCCCCCCACCCATGCTCTCTCTTTCTCTCTCTCAAATAATAAATGAATAAATCTTTTAAAAATATATCACTTAAGGAAGTGTTTGGGTGTGGTAAAAGGACTGGGACTCTACATTTTATGGATTTTTTAAAATTAGATTTAAAATGTATCAAAATTTTATTCACCTAATTTAATTCAACATTGTACTTTTAAACCACGATTTATCACTCAGTATTAAAAAACAACATGACTATTGTATAAAGCCCTTACTACCTCTACCATGTCTCTTCACATTTCCTTTACTCCATTAATGAAAACTGGTAATCAGTATGGTTATCTAATGCAGGATATTTACAGAAAATGCTTTTCTTTTTCCTCTTGCAGCCTTTATAATTTTTAAAAGAAGGGTTCCTTGACTCAGATATTAATCTATTATGCAATTAATTTTGGGCTGGTCATGCCAATCCCACTCAATAGATTCAAATCTGGAAGAACCAAGTTTTGGATCAAGACCTTCAATCAACTTCAATCAATTCTACTAAACAAACATTTATTGAGAACTTAGTGCATATAAAACACAGTTAATGAATTTCTGTACAGAGATTAACAATGAAGTAGATGCTCGACAGAGTGAGAATAGTTTTTAAAAAACTAGTATTTAATTTTAGCCATTCTTACTGGTGTGAGGTGATACCTCATTGTGGTTTTGATTTGTATTTCCCTGATGCCGAGTGATGTGGAACACTTTTTCATGTGTCTGTTGGTCATCTGGATGTCTTCTTTGCAGAAATTAACAAGTCAGGAAATGACAGATGCTGGCGAGGATGTGGAGAAAGGGGAACCCTGCTACACTGTTGGTGGGAATACAAGCTGGTGCAACCACTCTGGAAAACAGCTTGGAGGTTCCTCAAAATGTTGAAAATAGAACTACTCTACGACCCACCAATTGCACTACTGGATATTTACCCTAAAGATACAAACGTAGTGATCCAAAGGGGCATGTGCACGCTAGTGTTTACAGCAGCAATGTCTACAATAGCCAAACTATGGAAAGAACCTAGATGTCCATCAACAGATGAATGGGTAAAGAAGATGTGGCATGTATACACAATGGAATACTATGCAGCCATCAAAAGAAATGAAATCTTGCCATTTGCAATGACGTGGATGGAACTAGAGGCTATCATGCTTAGTGAAATAAGTCAAGAGGAGAAAGACAACTATCATATGATCTCCCTGATATGAGGAAGTGGAGATGCAATATGGGAGGTTAAGGGGGTAGGAGAAGAATGAATGAAACAAGATGGGATTGGGAGGGAGACAAACCATAAGTGACTCTTAATCTCACAAAACAAACTGAGGATTGCTTGGGGGAGGGGGTTTGGGAGAGGGGGGTGGGGTTATGGACTTTGGGGAGGGTATGTGCTATGGTGAGTGCTGTAAAGTGTGTAAACCTGGCGATTCACAGACCTGTACCCCTGGGGATAAAAATGCATTATATGTTTATAAAAATATAAAAAAATAAACTAGTATTTAAGATAGAAATGTCTTCACATTTTAAATGTAAGGTAAAACAAGAGGAAATATCAAAAGATACAGAACAAAACAGACTAAGTGTCAAGATTTCCTCAAGTATCTCAAGTGGACAACCTCAGAGTCAAATGCAATAGAAAGGCTAGCCAGAATAAACCCTAAGAGAGAGGTTTGTGATTGATAAATCAATCTTTTTTGAGAAGCATTTTAGTGAGGGCTGTTGACAGAGGCTACATTAGATGATGAAGCGGGTTGTAAATAGTATAGGGAATAGCCTATGGTTTTAAAGCATCAGACATAGAAGGGCATGAAAAAGGTGGGCACAGTCTTGGGTTCTTAGAAGCCAAGTAGAAGGAGTCACTAGAAGAAAAGAGAGAAACTCTTTTTATACAAAAAGAAATCCTGGCAGGGTTGGGCAGATATGAGACCAGTTGTTCAAATAACTGAGTTAAGCATTTCTCTGAAACTGGAGAGAATAAAATAATTTAAAATATGGTGAAGTTCAAAGTGAAAAGTAGAAATTTCCAAGAACTCTCACTGGATTATTTCTATCATTCTATTGATATAAGAAACCAATGCCACAGGACAAAAGTAAGGGCTTTATTTACTCCTTCACTAAACAAATTACATTTGAGAGTTTACATAAATCAGAAACAATGCTGACCATTGAGGATTTGCTTAAAAATGAAATGTGTGTAATTTTTTTTTTTTCCAGCAGGAAACCAAATTAAAAAATAAGTAAACAGGGCCACCTTGGTCGCTCAGTGAGTTAAGTGTCTGCCTTCGGCTCAGGTCATGACCCAAGGTCTTGGGATCAAGTCCCACATGGTAGAGAGCCTGCTTCTCCCTTTGTTTGTGCTCTCTCTGACAAAGAAAGAAAGAAAGAAAGAAAGAAAGAAAGAAAGAAAGAAAGAAAGAAAGAAAGAAAGAAAGAAAGAAAGATTGATTGATTTGGGGGCACCTGGGTGGCTCAGATGGTTAAGCTTCAGCCTTTGGCTCAGGTCATGATCTCCAGGTGTTGGGATCAAGCACCAGGCTCCCAGCTCAGCGAAGAGTCTGCTTCTTCCTCTCCTTCTGCCTCTCCCCCTGCTTGTGCTCTCTCTCTCTCTCAAATGAATAAATAAAATATTTTAAAAAATAAATAAAGGCTAAGAAAACAGATGAATAACTTAAAAAGAGAAAATGTGCTTTAAAAAATACACACTGGGTATAGATTAGTTGAGAGAGGGGATCAGGCCTTTTAATAAATAGGGAACTCCTTCTTAAGCAGCTGAAATTTAAAATGAGTCTCAAAGGGTTAAATATAACTAGCCAAGTGAAAAATGGAAAGAAAGTCAGTGCAGAAGAGGATACCAAAGATAAAAGGTTTTCCAGTAAAAAATGATATAGCATGTTGAAAGAACTAAATAATAAGAGGTAAGACTAGAAATAAGTAAGCGAGAACAATAACAAGACATACCAAAATTTATTAAAAAAAACAAACAAACATGGAATTATAGAATTCAAAATTTTTTTGAATCCTGATTTAAAGAAATCAACAATAGGGGCACCTGGGTGGCTCAGTAGGTTAAAGCCTCTACCTTTGGCTCAGGTCATGATCCTAGAGTCCTGGGATTGAGCCCCACATTGGTCTCTCTGCTCAGCAGCAAACCTGCTTCCCTCTCTTTTGCTCTCTGCCTGCCTCTCTGCCTACTTGTGATCTTTATCAAATGAATAAATAATATTTTTTAAATAAAGAAATCAACAATAAAAATTGTAAGACAGCTGGTAAACTTTAATACAAAATAGATATTTGAGGAATTTAAGGAATTATTGTTAAATTTGTTTAGGCATTGCAATAGTATGGTGGATACGTTTTTATTAGGGTCATACATTTTATAGATATATGAACTAAAATGAAATAATCTGATGTTCAAAATACTCTGATACAATGCAGTAGTATCAGAGTTAGGGAAGTGGTAGTGGGGTGTTGGGGTTCATGTAGATGATATAAGATTGATCATGAGCTGATAAGTTTTGAAGCTTAGTTATATACAACAGAATCCATTATAACAGTTCTCTATCTGTTTGAAATTTCCATTATAAAAATGATGAAATGTACACTAAAAATTTAAGGATTAAAACCTCTGATTATAATAGGATGTTTAGATTTTTATGGATTTTATTGAATGAATTTTCATCTCCCAAATATAATATTTAAACCTCAAATAGCATAAACTTGTTTGATAATTAAATAGTCAAAAATAAGAGGAGTAAGCCACTTTTGATACTTGACTTTAGTGCCTTGACTGTCCCAACTAATGTTTGTACTATGGTCTCCTTCAATCTCTAACCTTGTTTCCTCAATATCCTCCCTTTCCTTTCTCTTCAAATTTTACATATTTTAAAGACTGAACGGGAGAAAAAACAAACAAACAACAAAAAAAATCCTCATCTTTTCTATCTTTGCATGCAGTTTTATACTTATTATTATTTAAATATAGCATATAACATTAGGTTCTGTCTGTCATTTATCTCTTTCCATCCATTCATCCAACTCTGTACTTTCTTTATCTATCCATAATAGTAAAAAAATAATTACCATCTAGGAGAGATTTGGGTTGGTTGTTGTATTGCAGTACTATCAATATCATATTATATAGGGAAGATAATTTGGAACCATTTGGTTCAACCAGTTCATTTGATAGAAGAGTAAAGCAAGACAGAAAATAAATAATTTACTAGTAACAGAGTGGCTACTGAGTTGTTTTCTAAAATCATTTTAAGTAACATTGAGGTCTCTTAGTAGAATGGTATTTGAAAAGCCTTTGGAATTATAAGTAATAATTCCACAGCTAGAAAACTCCATAAAATGGAATAAAAGCATTAGAATATTTTTTTAAAAATTAAACTATTCTAAAAATGAATTTGATTTTTACTTAAAGTGGGATTTACATGATATAATAGGTAGCAGAAAACTCATCAAACATTATGGATATAACTTTATACTATATGAACAGAGGTTAAATCAGACTTCAATAAAAGTCCTTTATTGAGCCAAAAATTAATTTAACTCTTCTCAAAGAATATATTTCATCATATAATGGGTTGAGAAGCAAACTGTCTCTGCTACCTGTCACTACATGAATTGGTACAATTTACCAGTAACTTTTCAATCTGTTTTCCCATCTACAATGTGAGGATAACAATCCCTTTTAAAAAAGATTTTTGTATAGATTGAATGAGATAAATGTTGTGGAATGTCATATAAATAGTGTGCATCAGAGTTAGTACAACTGTGACTATAGTAGTTCTTTTTTATTACTGATAACTTACTAACTAGGTAGCTAATTAAACAAATTGTCAATATTAAATAAGTTTTCTCCTGGCACACATTTTAGAAATGTTGGTTGGGCACTGGCGGTGAAAATCCTTGAATTCCAACATGATTAACAAGAATTTTTATAGTAGACATTGAGGGCTCTTGGTAGATATTTTACAAAGTGAATGATTTAATGAATTTAATATTTTATAAAATTTATCCAATGACACTAAATAAGACTGAGTATAGATTCAAAAAGACCAATTAGGAAGCTATTGGTACAGACTAAGAGGGATTTAATAATTGGCAGAGTATTGAAAGAAAGGGTTCCCAATGACAGCTGAATATAAATAAGTAAAAATTAGTTGAATAAGAAGTGTGGAAAGATGGTAAAATATTTTTATGTGTCTATTTAAGCAATAAATCTAGATAACCCAGGACTATATTTAGACATGAAATAATTAGGTTTTAGTCACCTTATTCACATCATCAAAATTAAAAGAAGGAGCAGGTGTGCTTTCTTGATTGTTCATTCACTGTAATTGATGTAGGTTTTTCTTTTTCAAGAATTTTAATATCAGAAAAGCTCAAATTTGTTCATGTAGGTATTGTGAATGAGTACAATCAATGCTAAATAATTCTAAGGAAAAAATAAATTTTTAAACATTAACAATTAGACTATCTATTGAGAACCTAAAATAAAGACAGATATATCCTTGAGAAAGTAATACTACCACATTCTTAGCATTTTTAAATATGCTTTAACATCCATCTCCTCAAAGTGGAGTGTAACTGCCTATGTATCTCTTTTTACAACCTCCCATTGTAAGAAATTACATTAGAGTCAAAGGTACATTAATTTCTTCATAGAAATCATAAATTACCATAAATGTGTTGGTTTTATGATGTTACAAAAACTCACATTGTCATCAAGATAAATCAGTTTTTTAAAAAATGAGCAATTTATTCCATCTCAGGGGAAAAATTATCACTACAGCACAGATATCAACAGTTTTCTCCTAAATGTTCTAGTCAACCTGCATCTTTGCTCTGTACCTATCCAATTCCCTTGATAGGTAATGTAAAGCAGTCTATACTCATCATTTTCCTTTGCTCTGCCTCTGCCTCAAGGAAGATAAACTAACAACAATTTTAATAAGTGTATTTTAATAAGTGCCCAACCAACATTTCTAACATTTCAGATGGGGAGACAAACCATGAAAGACTGTGGACTCTGAGAAACAAACTGAGGGTTTTGGAGGGATGGGGGGTGGGAGGTTGGGTAAGCTTGGTGGTGGGTATTATGGAGGGCACGTATTGCATGGAGCACTGGGTGTGGTACATAAACAATGCATTTTGGAACACTGGAAATAAAATAAAATAAAATAAAATAAGGAAAAAGAAAATTCTTTTTTTTACTCTATTTTTAAGGTTTTTTTAATGTTCCAAGATTCATTGTTTATGTTCCACACTCAGTGTTCCATACAATACATGCCCTCTTTCATAACCACCATGAGGCTCACCCATCTCCCCACTCACTCCTCCCCTCCTAAACCTTCAGTTTGTTTCTCAGAGTCCACATTCTCTCATGGTTCATCTCCCCCTTTGATTTCTCCCAATTCACTTTTCCTTTCCTTCTCCTAATGTCCTCCATGTTATTCCTTATGATCCACAAGTAAGTGAAGCCATATAACTGCCTTTCTCTACATGACTTATTTCACTCAATATAATCTCCTCCAGTCCCATCCATGTTGATACAAAAGTTGGGTATTCATCGTTTCTGATAGCTGCATAATATTCCGTTGTATATATGGACCCTATCTTCCTTTCCATTTGTCTGTTGAAGGGTATCTTGGCTCTTTTCACAGTTTGGCGACTGGCCATTGCTGCTATGAACACTGCAGTACAGATGGCCCTTCTTGTCACTACATCAGTATCTCTGGGGTAAATACCCAGTAGTGCAATTGCAGGGTCATAGGGTAGCTTTATTTTTAATTGTTTGAGGAATCTCGACACTGTTTTCTAAAGTAGGTGCACCAACTTGCATTCCCACCAGCAGTGTAAGAGGTTTCCCCTTTCTCCACATCCTCTCCAACACATGTTGTTTCCTGTCCTGTTAATTTTGGCCATTACTATTACAACTAGATGTTTAATAAAACATATTCCATAATAACTTTTTAACTTTATACATATACCTATATTTCTTTTCCTTTTTAAAAAAATATATATAGAGAGAGAGAGATAAAAGCTTCAAGGTAATCCTTTTTCCCTATTCAAAACAATCATATACAATAATATATATATAAATACAATTATATATAAACCAGTTTTAATTTCTCTGTATCTCTAGAAAGTTGAGTCATTTAACGAAGATAACAAGATACACCCAGGAAAAATTGAAATAAACTTCCTTGTCCACATGAGAATTTATTTTTGTCAATGTTTCTCTGTATTTGTTTTTGTTTTTATACTATATAAATCTTATTCTTGGGGTTCATTTTGGCTGGTTTTTTTTTCTTTTACTTATGTTGGTCTTTTTGTATTTGTTTTTGTGCTTTTTTAAAACTTATTTATTTAAATTAAGTTAGTTGACATAGTGTATCATTAGTTTCAGATGAAGAGTTCAATGATTCATCAGTTGTATATAACACCCAGTGCTCAGTACATCACGTGACCTCCTTAATGCCCATCACCCAGGCACCCCATCCACCCATCTCCCCTACAGCAACCCTCAGTTTGTTTCCGACAGTTAAGAGTCTTTTATGGTTTGTCTTTCTTACATTAAAGATTGAAAATGTATGGAAAATGCAACTGCATTTCTCTATACTATCTGAAAAAGAAGCAAAAATTATTCCAAAGTATAATAATTATCAATTTTTTTTAATTTTTTATTTTTTATAAACATATATTTTTATCCTCAGGGGTACAGGTCTGTGAATCACCAGGTTTACACACTTCACAGCACTCACCAAAGCACATACCCTCCCCAATGTCCATAATCCCACCCCCTTCTCCTAAATCCCCTCCCCCCAGCAACCCTCAGTTTGTTTTGTGAGATTAAGAGTCACTTATGGTTTGTCTCCCTCCCAATCCCATCTTGTTTCATTTATTCTTCTCCTACCCACTTAAGCCCCCATGTTGCATCACCACTTCCTCATATCAGGGAGATCATATGATAGTTGTCTTTCTCTGCTTGACTTATTTCGCTAAGCATGATACACTCTAGTTCCATCCATGTTGTCGCAAATGGCAAGATTTCATTTCTTTTGATGGCTGCATAGTATTCCATTGTGTATATATACCACATCTTCTTGATCCATTCATCTGTTGATGGACATCTAGGTTCTTTCCATAGTTTGGCTATTGTGGACAATAATTATCAATTTTTGTTTACTAAGATTTTTATTACTTAAAGAAGCAAATTAACTGAAGTAAGCCAGAAAAAGTTTAAGTGCCTAGGTTTTCCCAAAACTGCAGGTACATTCCTACTCTTAATCTAAATAAACTCACAATTCTTGATTTTTTTTTCCTTTTCTCAAGACTAAATACTATTGTATGTGTAAAGGAGGAAAGCCTGTCTGTCTGTCCGTGTCTTCAACCTCACCCCAACCATAAGTGTTTAAATACACAGTACTTCTGTTGCTTAATTCTTAAAATAACTTCACATCCTTCAATGTGACTCTTACTATAATGGTTATAGCCATAACTTGGAGCATATTTACTACCTATGCTAAGTAAGTTTTTGATAATCATTATGTGAGGCTTTTTTGTTAAATCATCATTTTTCAGGAGAAGAAGATGAATCATAGAAAAGTTATACCTTACCTGTCGTCATATAACTAGTTTGGATCACATCCCAAATTGTGACCAATCTGTTTGATTCCAAAGTGGGTACCTAGAAGCAAGCATTGTGCTGATGAGGTATTCAATCGTGGGTCAAAAATGGGAATGGTGCCAAAGTATGGAAAATGAAACCGACTAAATTAAATTGGAAAAGAAAAAGGGGGAAAAAAAGAATCCCTCATATCTTATGCAGGTCACCACTTTTCCTAGCATTCATTTAAATGTGCCTTAGAGTCTACTAAAAACGAAATTTGGGATCAGGCTTTGCATACAACATGACTAGAAAATCACTTGTAAATTTTAAAGACAAGTGTGGCATTCATTAAAGTTCAAAAAGCCTTGCACTCTAGTAATACAATTTGTAAATGATGAATTATGCCAGTAATCCTTTCAACCCATTTCAAGTTCTTACTTGACTTCTTCAACTGTCAATAGAAGTTTTTAAAGACAAGAGAAATAATTCTTTGTAAAAAAATTTCCATTCAGCATACATTGTTTAACTAAGGTAATTTTTCATCATAACAGACTTACATAATAATTACTAAATGTTTCTACCATTCATATAATAACTGTTAATAATTTTCAATTTTATTATCACTACTAATTATTCTCACAGTGCCAGCTATTGTGCTTAGTGATAAACATAGATTTTATATACCTTGAATAAAATAAATTAAATGCATATTATTCTAGGATAGTGCCAGTTCTGACAAATTTTGGTGAGGTACCATTTTGATATCACTCATGATACAAAAAGTTTAAAATGGCAAATGAACTAATTACAAAAATATTTGGATAATTATCTTTGGTCATGAAAATGACTAGTATTCTTTTCTAAATATACTGTGAATTCTTATTGAGTGGAAATTAAATGTTGTAATTATGTTTTTTTTACCCTTCAAATCATAATTAGTACAAACTATGTTCAATAAATTTTAATTGAGTAAATAACTTAACCAATTGATTAAGTTGTTACAATATTGAAAATTACAGGTTAGTAAAAAGAATACTTAATTTAGAATCAAAACTCCTGACTATGAATCCCTTTTTATCCCTTGTGTTGTTTGGAGAAACAACACAAACTCTCTGATGCTCTGATTTTAATCTAAGAAATGGGGCCACCAGTGCTACATCTCAAGATTGCTTTGACCATCAAATGAGACAATGCATGCAGAAATATTTTACTAACTTTGAAATTATGCTTCGGGCCTTTTCTAGTTTTTATTTATTTTGATAATGCCCAGAAATAATACAAGCTGTTATATCATATAGTATATCTTAATAAATAAGAGTCAGACATCTTCTGGTTCATATATGACAGAAATGACCTGATACAATAAAAAAACAGAATTAAGAAACTTATGCATTCATCTAATTTTGTTAGTACATTTTTTTTATCTTTACTGAATACTCTTATCATCTCTGAAACTTATATTCTTCATTTGTAAAATAAGAATACTAATTTTTTTTTCAGTTCTACTAGGCTATTAAGGATTCTTTAGTAGTTATAGTAATAATAAATTATAAATTATGTACAATATATTTACTTTATAAATGTACATACATATTTTTATAACTTTAAAATATGAATAAATCTAGATTATTTTTCTCCTTCAAAAGATTTCTCTTTAAAGACAACACAGGGGTGCCTGGGTTGCTCAGATGGTTAACCATCTGCTTTCAGCTCAGGTCATGATCCCAGGGTCCTGGGATCAAGCCCCGCGTGTCTCCCTACTTGACTGGAGCCTGCTTCTTCCTCTTTCTCTGCTGTTCTTCCTGCTTGCATTCTCTCACTCTCTCTGTCAAATAAGTAAATAAAATTTTTGAAAATAAAAAAAAATAAAAAATAAATGGCACATTTTCTTTTTATTTGTTTTCTTTTTTTCTGGCTTAATTAACAAAAATGTATTTTTTCATCATTCTGGAGGCTAAAAGGCCAATATCAAGGTTTCAGCAGGTTTGACTTCTTCTGAGGCCTCTCTTAGGCTGGCAGAGGGCCATTTTCTAGGTATGTCTTCACATGGTCTTTTCTCTGTAACTATTCATCTTTGGTATCTCTTTTGTTGCCACAATTTTCTTCTCTCTTTCTCTCTTTTTTTAATTGAGATAAAGTTGACAAATTACATTATATTAATTTCAGCTGTACCACCTAATGAATGATTCAATATAAGATAAATTGTATATATTACAGAAATGATCACCACAGTAAGTCTAGTTAACATCATCACAACACAGTTACATTTTTTCTCGTGATGAGAACTTTCAAGGTTGACACTCCTCCACACTTTGATGGCTATTATCACAATGGCCCAGTGCTCGAGTCTTTTACAACAAGGCACTCAGTCCCCAACCACTTGATCCTCTCTAAAATGTTTATTTTAGCAATGCTACCAAATATATTGTCTGCCTGATCTTTCAGTGTTCCTTTTATGAGCTAATATGTTCTTGGAGCAAGGCAAATTTTTGCTCCTCATGAGCAACTGATGCTAATTTTTATGATAATGACACTAACACTTCCATCTAATCATTTCCATTTCCTTTAACTGCTATTCTTAGTTATCAGAGCCAAATATTTTGTCTGCATACAATAAATATTGTAGAAACTTATTTTTTAAAAACAAATATTTTCTTGGTTTCCAATTAAACAAACTAACTTCCTTCTCTCCCTCCCTTTCTCTTTTTCCCTTCCTTCCTATTTCCTTTTCTTTCCTTTTTTGTTTTTCTTTTCTTCACGTTAGTTTACTTTACTTTACCGTTTCTTTCCTTTCCTTCCCTTCTCTTCCCTTTTCCTTCCTTCTTTTCTTCCTTCTCCTTTTATGTCTTTCTTGGTTCGAGTTCCTACTCTCTTTTTATTTTATCTTTATCTGCATGCATGTGTGTGACAACATAGTAAATTATCTCAGTAATGTTTACCCATTATAATATTACATCTTTACTTCCACAAACCACATATGAAAATCAATCTTAGTTATACTTTGGTCAACTTTAATCTTAAATCAAAGCCAAGTGATTGTTCTTAGCTATTAGCTTTATTAGACTGGACATGTAACAACTTACCTCTTCATCAATGAGATATTTTATATATGTTTAGCTTTAGAATCTCCATCATCCCAGAAATGGTGAATTAAAAATTATTTCCTTTGGGACACCTGGGTGACTCTGTCCATTGTGTCCAACTCTGGATTTTGGTTCAGGTCACAATCTCTCAGGGTCCTAAGATCTAGTCCTATGCTCTGCACATAGTAGGGAGTCTATTTCTCTCTCTCTCCCTTTGCCCCTCCCCCCGTATGCATGTGTGCACAACTCTCTAAAATAGATAAATAAATATTTTAAAAATATCATTTTCATTTGGTAAATTATGAGTCCCATGGGGGTTCTGAGGTTATAATAAAATAACATATGAGTATGAATAAAATCTATTTGTGGCAACAACTATGTTGAGAAAAAAAAAATTTAATTGTCCACACCTTTGCTTATTTCAAATGGAAAAAAAATCCACTAAGGGTATAAAATAGTTATATGGAGGACAGATAGAAGTTACACTCTTTCTGAATATACTCTGTTGTGTAGATATGACTTTGGAAGTTTAAAAAGGTTTTGCATAATTATAAAACAAAATTAAATCAGAGTAAAAAAAGAAAGGAATCCCTAAAAACCCTGAAAAAAACAGAACCAATAAACCTGAGTTGGTGGCTCCCTCACACAAAGAGAAAATATTTCAAGTGTACTTAAAACACAGTAATTTGATTATAAAAAAAATCAAAATAAACAAATGGTAAAAAAAATAATTGGGGGAAAGAAACAAACCTTAAACAGCTTTTAGTAATACTGTTGGTGGTAATGCTAAAGTCTTTATTTTGAAACAAGCATACCAAATAAATAATTATATTAATATTTGGGAACAAAAAATTTTAGTGTGTGAGAAAAATTTAAAGTATATAAAAGATATAAGCAATATCCTACAATCCTAAATTTAAACTGAAGTATCACTATAGTTTATAATATACTTCTTCTTTTAAATCATATATATTTCCTGGCTTTGTTTATTGCAAAAGGTCTAGGGATGGTGACCAATTCCAAGAACAACAAATACCATTTCATTCTAAATACCATTTTTCACTAAAGGAAATTATGACTACTTGCAGAAATGCAAAATTCTAGGTCCAGAGCAGGGAATGTAGAATGAGCCCCAACATGTTTTGCTTTGTTTTTTTTTTGTAATCCTTAAAAACAAAGAAGGTTATCAAGTTTATAAGGGTCTTTTTAAGTATATAAGTGAACCAAATTGAAGAGGTTGTCAGAAGAATTTGAGTACAAGTGTGCCATGTGGCTAACGATCATTGGAACATAAATCGCATAACTACATACCTCATTCACAAGTCTCTGTTCCCATAAACCACATTCAGAAACCAGAAGAAATTACCAGAATTCTTTATTCCCGAGAGCCAAAATGTGGACTTTTTTCCCTACACTTATTTCTACATAAACAAAGCAACTGCTTTTATTAGTTTACTTACGTCTTTCTCTATGGTATTATTTTTTACCTTACTTCAATATAAAAAGGATTTCAAATAGATTATAGAACATATGTAAGGAAGTAAAAATAGAACAGAAAAATCACATGAAGGAAAAAATAAAGGGAGTTAGTATTAAATTTAAATTCATGCCATTTATAAGCAAGTTATAAGAAATTGCTAAAGAAAGACAGCAAGTCTTTGGGTTTTGGACTGTCATGAAGTAGGACATATTCAGGCTAAACCATTCACAACAATAAGATTAAAAAAAGCGCTAATTAATGAGTAGAAAAGCATTTCCCATTCAAGAATCTTCATGAAATCATTATTTTGCTATGTTATAAAGAGTTCTTTTTAATGACAAGTCTACAGAAAATACAATGGAGACATCAAAGTGTCATTGTTTGAAACATTATGTGGAAGCAGAGTTCAGCAAATTCTAAACCATACATAGTCTAACCAGCACTCTGGCTAAAACCAAAGAACATCTTCTAGAAATCTCTAAAGAGACAGTTATATTTTCTTCACATTATCTTTCCTAAATAGTACTTTTTCTAACCAGTTTTTGCTAAGGATTGAATCATCATAAATATAAGTCTATTGCCCCATCAATATATCACACTACTTTCCATGAATTTTCAGGCTAGGTATTAACATATTGACAACAAAGGAGCAATTGAAGGTCTTCTTTACTGAACTAGTATATCATTGCCCTGGAAATACTCTCCACTATTGTAAGTGAGAAAAAATATAAAATATAATCATATATGTAGCACAATCTAATCATTATAAAAACAAAAAACTAAATGAATAGGCAATTGCATGTATTTACAATTAAATTGCCCAGCAGGATATCCATTAATGTGTGAAAAGTGGGTATGTCAAGATGGAAAGATGACAGATCATACTTTTCTGTATTGTATGATATTTTAAAATAATTTAATAACATACATTTTCTTCAGATTCACTATAAAATGTAGTTATGTTCATAATAATTGGACTGTAATATTGATCCACAATTAAACTGATCCAGATAAAGTTAAAACTATCAATAATTATCATAATTGAAAATTTCCAGATATTTATATATATTTAAGAATTCTTGAATATATATATTTACATATAGGAGCACCTGGGTGGCTCAGTCTATTAAGTGTCTGCCTTTGGCTGGGGTTGTGCTGGGGTCCTGGGATCCAGTCCTGCATCAAGCTCCTTGTTCAGAGAGGAGTCTGTTCTCCCTCTGCCTGCCACTCCCCCTACTTGTGTTCTCTTGTTCTCTCTCTCTCTGACAAATAAATTAATAAAATCTTTAAAAAAAAAAGAATTCTTATATGGAAACATACAGTAATGTTTCAAAACTCACACTTAATTTGTTTTAGGACAGAAGTGATAAGGAATGCTGAGTCCCATAAGAACTGGGTATCTTCTGCCCTGACATTTGTATCAGAATTAATAAAAGATAAAGCAAAGATAAAGCAAAATATTAACATAATATAAACAGTAAACATTATGACCATTACATTTTCTTCTAAGTAAATCTATCTGTGGCTACTTGGGATTTTAAAATAATTTATCTCCCTATCTATTTTTCCTTCTTATTAAGAGTTTATAGTTTTATTATTTTTTGAGGATTATATAGATCATTACTAAAATATCATTCACTAGCATGGATAAGATAAGATTATTTACATAATTTATATTTCTTTTCCAGAAGGGAAAATATTACCAGACCACTAACTTTCCTTACTCTTAAATTTTAGCTTATAATCTGGGTTTTCAAGTGTCTAAGCATGTGTGCTTGCTTCGGCAACACATATACTAAAATTGGAACAATACAGAGATTGGCATGGTCGCTGCACAAGGATGACACTCAAGTATCTAAATATAAAATATTTTAAAAGGTTAACCACAAATTTATTATTTTCTTTTTTAGTACAACTTCCATATTACGTTATGTTCCATCGCTGCTCCTTTTGTTGGTTATATATAGTACTGGTTCTTCACTTGGTTACAAATCCTATCCCTTCAAGACCAAAGGAACAGGACTGGACAAAGTATACAATGGTCAACATTTCATCATTAAAGTATTTATACATCCATGAATAATGTCTGCGATATTTTGCTGGACAGTTATTTCTAATTTGTTGAACAATATTCACAACCTTTAAAAAGAACTCTGGTTTACTTTATTTTATTTTACTTTATTTATTAAATTTCTTACAATGTACATCCAGTGATATTCTATTTTTTTAAGATTTTACGTATTTATACAATAAAGAGAGACACAGTGAGAAAGGGAACATCAGAAGGGGCAGTGGGAAATGGAGAAGCAGGCATCCCACCAAGCAGGGAGCCTCATGGGGGACTCGAACCCAGGGCCACAACTTGAGCTGATGGCAGAAGCTTAAGGACTGAGCCACCCAGGCGCCCTATTCAGTGATATTTTAAAGGTAACTGTAAATAATTGGAAAATGATACAGATTTGTGAGTACTTGGCTTACTCATATAAAAGTGACCCATTTAATTGGATTTGTAAAATAGAGAGATAAGATTTGTAAAATAGAGAGATATATCTGTATATAGATATTCAAATAGTGCCTTGACTTGTTAATCAAAGAAAGTTATTTCTAAAATATGTTTATTCTTGAGACTTAAATACATTAGAAAGATGATATCAGAATAAGACACTGAGCTAGAAAATAGGAAGAAGGGGAAAAATACCTGTTCGCTTTACTAGCACATTCAAGTTCTGTTCTCAAGAAGTTCTGTTCTCCAGATCAGATTCTCTTTTCAGATTTTAATTGGCTAAAAAACATGACAAATAATCATAGAGTTTCATTGCCTCAACTTAGACTCTTACTGAGTTCTAGTCATGCTCTGTATCTTATCCATACATCTTAAATGTATTTGATTTCTAAATTGGTAGTCCTGTTCTGAGAGATGTTTAAAGGAGTTACCTGAAATTCTTTCTCTGAATCTCTATGCTTGTGAAGGTAACCACAGAGTGCTTAGTTCTTGGGGATTCTCAGTGCACAGTGCCATAGCACTACATTAAATTGAAGCGTCTGAGAAATCCCTCTGTAAAGTTACTTCTTCAATTCTTTGTGTCAGTATTTACTTGATATATTAAAATACAGAATACTATTTTATTATAACACGTCAGTATGTGTGTGGATGTGAGATGTGTTGGTTTGTCTGTGTGTTTGTTTTGTCTGTATTTATGTTCTATTATTTCCCAACATACCAGTTAGGGGAACACTGAAATATTTAGTCCACTGTTTATGTCAAAGCAATGCATAACTACAGATAGGTACACATGATTAAATAATAACTCATTGAGATCTAAGAGTTTACGTTGTTTGGTTTACCATATGTTGATGCAGTCCATTATGCTCTTTCTTGATGGTGACTGTAAGGTATCTAATCCCCCCAAAAAGTTGGGTTTAAACTTCTTACTTGCTATGAGAAAAACTATCTTTCAAAACTATCTTCCTTATACTTAGTTTAAGGAAAAGCCATAGTCTTTGAACCACCATTCTTGTAACACCAATCAGCTATTCATTTGCAGTTCATTTAAACCTAAATTTTTATTATTTTATACATTTTTAATAAAAACCTGTAAAGTGCATTGAATATTTCTCTTCTTTCTCTAACTAAGGATGTAGAACATAGTTTTATAATTCCTTAGTGATGCAGTGCTAATTTTCGGACACTGATATAAAAGAGTAGTAACCTCAGGTATAATTGAAATATAAGTACTATTAGGTCCAATAAATTAAAATTGATAATAAGTAGCTCTGGGCTGCCATGCAGCCATAAATTTTTGCATTTTTAATTCCTTTCAATTTCTTTTTTATTAATTCAACTAAGAGTAATAAAGAAGAACATCTTTAAATGAATGAGGGGTTAAGTTGCACTGGTTTTATCTCAGCCACAGAAGCAGACAGAACAGTACAGATGGAACAGTACCAGAACACAGCTTGTTAAATATCTAACGTGAGATTAAATATGCCTGGGTAGGGGCGCCTAGGTGGCTCAGTGGTTTAAAGCCTCTGCCTTGGGCTCAGGTCATGATCTCAGGGTCCTGGGATCAAGCCCTACATCGGGCTCTCTGCTCCAAGGGGAGCCTGATTCCTCTTCTCTCTCTGCCTGACTTTCCACTTACTTGTAATTTCTATCTGTCAAATAAATAAATAAAAATCTTTAAAAAATAAAAATAATAAAAATAAAAATGCCTGGGTAAAGATTTGAAGCACTCTCGTACACAGAGATAATATAATAAATATTATTGTAATATATTTAAGTATATTTAATACTTAACAAGATATATTTATATATTAAATGACCAATATTGTGTCAACACTACCTAATGAGCACAACTGCCAGCCACAGCACTGAAGTAGAATTCTAGGGATGTCCATATATATCATTTGGTTGCATCATTAATAAGAGGACTGAGGTTCTCTCAGTGCAGAGCCAAGAGCAATTGTGACTGTCAAAGGATTTGAGTTATTTGTAAGATAACAATTTTTAGCAAGTATGTGGAAAAACAAGAACCCTTAGGGAGTGTTAGTGATTTAGCTGCTGTGGAAAATAGTATTAGGTTCCACAAAACTAAAATAAGACTACTATATGATCCAGCAAGTCCAGGTCTGTGAATTTATATAAAAATAATTGAAAATAGTATCTCAAAGGGATAGTAGCACTCTCATGTTAATTGAAGCATTTCTCACAATAGCCAATAATTAGGAACAACCTAAATGTCCATGAATGGTTGATATAAAGGGAAATATGGAATGTATATATAAAGGAATATTATTCAGCCTTTAAAGAGAAGGAAATACTATCATACATGACAACCTTAAGCACTACATGTTAAGTGAAATCAGACACAAGGACCTATACTGCATGATTCCACTTATAGATGAGATCTAACATAATCAAAAACATAGAATAGAAAGTACAATGGCATACCGGAAGCTGGAGGGAGTTAGAAATCAAGAGTTGCAGTCCAATGAATACAGAGTTTTAATCAGGCAAAATGAATTAAGTTCTAAATATCTCCTATACAACAAACACATATAGTTAACAATACCATACTTTCCACTTAAATTTTTTACCATAATAAAAAAAAAAAAACCATAAATGCAAAGGAAAAAATGGAATGTGGGATGGGATGCTAGACATTGTTTATGTAGATAATTACAGTTCTCTGAATAATATTTAAAAGTGTTACTACGACTGTCTCCAGACTGTTGTAGGAAAGACAAATAGCATACAATGCAATTTGGATTGCATTGGATTGCATTTGGATTGCATTGTCCTTCTAGAAGGACACAATAAAGGTATTAGGTTGTTTTATTTTAAGAAATGATCTAATTTTCATTCTTTTTAAAGATTTTATTTATTTATTTGACAAAGAGAGAGAATGAGAGAGAGAACATGCAAGGAGAGAGGTCAGTGAGAGAAGCAGACTCCCTGCTGAGCACGGATTCCGATGTGGGACTCAATCCCGGGACTCCAGGATCATGACCTGAGCTGAAAGCAGTTGCTTAACCAACTGAGCCATCCAGGTCCCCAGGAATTATCTAATTTTTAATAAAATATCCTGGTTGAAGTCAGATTTGTTTACATATGGCTTTACATATTCCTCTAGTAAATTCAAAGAGGAAAGGAATTTTGTACAATATTTTCTTCTAAACAGAAAGTGTGTACACACAACACAAATCAATCTTATAGCTGATAATTACGCTATAAAATAACTCAACAAATTAGTTTTAAAATGTCACCATATATAGGCTTCTGAGTTTATAATGTGTAGTAAGAAGGATAAGGTCTTTGTTTCCAGTCAGAACTGGAAAGGAAAGAGGACATCTGGTTATACATGATTAGAAAATTAAGCTTCCCTGAGGCTTAGTGTGAAAGGCAACCTTTAGATTATCTTTGTCACTAATATGGCTACCTGGAAAGAACCACTTCCACCAGAAGGACCAACCAGTCAGGTATGTATTTCCTGAAACTGGTATCTGACTACAATTGCTTCAACCAAGTTGAATTCCTAAGCTGTCCTGGATTTTTAGGTTAGAAATCCATAGATTTTCAGTAAATAAAGATTTTCTGGTTAAATTTTTTTTTTTTTTTTTAAATCATAGGTCAGCATTGTAAATGAACCCCGTTCACGTACACACAAAGAGTTGAAGTTAAGATCTAGATGCTGGGGCGCCTGGGTGGCTCAGTGGGTTAAGCCGCTGCCTTCGGCTCAGGTCATGATCTCAGGGTCCTGGGATCAAGTCCCGCATCGGGCTCTCTGCTCAGCAGGGAGCCTTCTTCCCTCTCTCTCTCTGCCTGCCTCTCCATCTACTTGTGATTTGTCAATTAAATAAATAAAATCTTTAAAAAAAAAAAAAAGATCCAGATGCTGTCCAGGTCCATTCTGAGGTCCAGAAGGATTATTGCTCTTGTTTCTGTGTAATAAATTATCCAATTTTCTAGCTCAAAATAATTTCTGTTATGATTTTGGAATGGCCATAACACATTCCTTCAGTTTTCTAATATGTTAAGAAGCAAAAATGTTATCTTACTACTTTGCAGTGTTACAAAATGAAATAAGATAATCAGTCCTTAGTGCAGTTAGAAGATGCCCAGTAAATATCAGCTATTACTTTTTACTTAGCATTCCCTCTTGGAAGCTTCAGGTAAAATCAGAATTTACCTCAAAGCATTTAAACCCAGAAGGAATCCTAGAGTTATGAATCTGAAGCTGGAATAATCTCTGAATCATGTGGCATTACTAGAAACTAACCAAATTAAGTTTCTTTAAATAATATTCCTTTTACTAAATAAGTCAAACATTTGTACTTATAACATAATTCTCATGAGATCTATTTTTGGAAAGGAAATTATGACTAAAATAGTTTCTATTATTTAAAATTTATATTTCCAGGGGTGCCTGGATGGCTCAGTCAGTTAAGTGTCTGCCTTCAGCTCAGGTCATGATCTCAGGGTCCTGGGATCGAGCCCCACATTGGGTTCCCTACTCAGCGAGGAGTCTGCTTCTCCCTCTGCCTCTACCTGCTGCTCCCCTACTTGTGCTCTCAATCACTCTGTCAAATAAATAAAATCTTAAAAATAAAAATAAAAATAAAAATTACATTTCCAGGGCTATAAGGACATAAAATATATAAACATTAATCAAGCTGAATTCAGCATTTGTGCATTTAATAGGACACGGTACATATTTAAAAAGTGAAAATAACACTGCTGCTA
The DNA here is from genome assembly GCF_964662115.1 of Mustela nivalis. Classification (NCBI taxonomy): domain Eukaryota; kingdom Metazoa; phylum Chordata; class Mammalia; order Carnivora; family Mustelidae; genus Mustela; species Mustela nivalis. Next base: position 87,424,635 of record NC_139020.1, read on the forward strand.
TAAACATTCAATAAAATAAAACATTTATTTAAAAGGGGCATATTTCCTATTCTTTTGCATATGTAATGTTGTTATATTTGAAATATGCAATAATATTACTGTGTCCTAAAATTTAACAGTTATTCTAAGATAGAAAATTTATCATTTTAACATCAAGATGTTGGTTATATCATATCAAATAAATGTAATTATTAGCAAATCTTATTTAAAATTTAACTTCTAACCTATAGAAATAACCTTTTTTTTTTAATTTGCCTACCTCGGCACTAATAACGAACCCAGGCAATTGACCATTACTGAAAAAATCTAAGGGACCAAAGAATGCATAAATTTCTTATGCTGTCTCATGATTTATATGATTAATGTTTTGACAATTATTATTATTAGGAGGCATTTCCAACAACCAAAAAGAAAAAGTGATCTTACATCTTTTAGTATCATATAGACTTATAACCTTGACTTGGAATAATAATTGATACCAATTACAGTATCATCAATTTGATCGGTGAATCAGATCAAAAGTGGTTGGAGGAGGGGCGCCTAGGTGGTTCAGTGGGTTAAAGCCTCTGCTTTTGGCTCAGGTCATGATCCCAGCATCCTAGAATAGAGCCCCCACCTCTCTTCTCAGCAGGGAGCCTGCATCCTCCTCTCTCTCTGCCTGCCTCTCTGATTGCTTGGATCTCTGTCTGTCAAATAAGTAAATAAAATCTTAAAAAAAAAAGAAAAAAAGAGTGGTTGGAAGGAAGAGCTTTATCAGAAATGGTTTAGAATAAATTGATACATTAAAGAAAGGTTTTATAAACTTGTCTCAACCTAAGACACACTAGCATTTGGTTCTGAAAATTTAGAATCCTAGCCCAAACTTCTTAGCTACTAAGTGATTTTTCCACCAGAAGTGTTTTGGTATCAATAACTTTGATATCAAATGGTTCTTAATTCTTACCATAAAATATTAGCATAGTTTTTTTTTTTTTAGTTTTTATTTAAATTTCAGTTGGTTAACATACAATATAATATTGGTTTTAGGTGTATCATAGAGTAATTCAACACTTCCATACGTCTGGTACTCATCACAAGTGTAAAATACTACAGTTTTTACATGAAAAACTGTAGCCTTTAAACTACAGTTTTACTACACTGTTGTAAAATACTATAGTTTTTAAAGAAAAAATATAAAATGTGAAGATATTCATTAAAATGCTAATAATGATGAAGAAAATAAATTCACCCATACTTAAACTGTTCCAATTTGGAATATATTTTTCAAAATATCTTTTTCAAAATGAACATAAATAAATTAAAATGAACAACTAGGAGAATGGAACTCTGGTTTAATATCAGAAAAATTGCTAAGAAGTAATAATACTAAAACCCAATGATGGACATTGGGGAGGGTATGTGCTTTGGTGAGTGCTGTGAAGTGTGTAAACCTGGCGATTCACAGACCTGTACCCCTGGGGGTAAAAATATATGTTTATAAAAAATAAAAAATTAAAAAAAAACAATTAATTTGTTCATAGCAAACATTTTTCCATGCTTAATATATAATACTAAATAATTTCACCCAAAAGCCCTGTTTATTCAGTTTTTATGTAGATAATCCAGATGGACCAATTGTCATCCCTTCCATTTATTCTCCAAGTATTGTTGGCATGCTGACTGCAGATATAGCACTGTATTATAAGCTATTTTGTTGTTGTTTTGCTTTAGTCATTTACAAAATGCTCCATGCTGCAATAATCTTTTCCATATTTCCAACAACAGTGTCATGATATACAATATGACTATCCATAGTAGACTAAAATAAAAAGTAGAAACACAGTAAAATACTAATATTTACATCTTATTTATTTAATCTTTTCTTACTTAGAGGAGATCAAACAATATTTACAATTACATTAGCTTTCAGTATCTTTTTGATTAAAGTCATAGACTCCAGGGCCAGAATTCTTAAGTCTGAATCCAGTTTTCCACTAGCTGTTAATGTGAAGTTAGATAGTTTACTTCGTCTTTCTGTATGCCTCAAATTATCATCCTCCCAAAATGGTATAATACCAATATTTGCTTCATGGAGTTGTTATAAGGATTAAAAGACAGTGTAGATCACTAAATGTAAAACATTTAATAGACTAGGTCGTAAATATTAAGCTGTTTTTCTATTATTCTCACGTCCCAAAGACTGAGTGTTGCCCAAAATGATTGCAATAGTGATCATATATATTATATGGAAAAAACAATGTTGAGAATTGTAATTTTCAGTCATAGAACTCCAATCTAACTACTTGAGTATATCAGCATCTATATCTAAATATAAAGCATATAAAGCATATACATACATATAAAGCATATAAAGCATATACATATAAAGCATATACATATAAAGCATAATTCTGCCCCACCTCACTGTGTATGTGCATAGAATAGCCAAAGCTGGTTGGCCTGAATTTTCAACTTTACACTGAATAATTAATAGCTCATTAGGATACCCTTCAAGCTGCAGAACTGAAGATAAAATCCACTTGGGAAACCATTATTTTAATAATGAGATTAATTATGCATGTGAAAACCTGCTCATAGTCACTGACAGTTTTATTCTAAGAAGAGAAAAAATTGGCTCATACCATGTCACTGGTTAATCCTAGGTAAGGACAGAGAACATGAACCTAGAGATCATGCTGCTTTTTCATGTGGCATTACATAACACTGTTTGGAAAACAGGAATAAGTATTTTGAGCTCCATACAAATGCTTACACCTCCCCAAAGAAACTGATATGAACATATTCCTTTCACTGACTGCCCATAAAAAGCCTCTGTATTATTGTATTATCCCAACCCTTGCTCCTTCTTGTGCAATCATTTACCTAAAGTAGAAGCGTAAAAATAACTGATGAGGCATCACTCTCAAGCTTTATCCCACCCATTAAATCCATGTAATCATTCACAAAGTCCAAAGGTTTTAATATTCCATGTATTCCCTTCTTAATTTTTTTCTTTTTTTATCATAATTTTTTATTTTTTATAAACATATATTTTTATCCCCAGGGGTACAGGTCTGTGAATCACCAGGTTTACACACTTCACAGCACTCACCAAAGCACATACCCTCCCCAATGTCCATAATCCTACCCCCTCTCCCAAACCCCCTCCCCCCAGCAACCCTCAGTTTGTTTTGTGAGATTAACAGCATGGAGATTCCCTTTTTAAATTTTTATTTAAATTCAATTTAGGTAAAAAATACTATATAATTAGTTTCAGGGATAGAATTTAGTGAATCATCAGTTGCATAGAATACCAGTCCTCATTACAACACACACCCTCCTCAATACCCATCACCCCATTTCCCCATCCTCCCACCCACCTTCCTTCCAACAACCCTCAGGTTTTTTTTTCCTACTTTCCATAAGCTCTTTCCACAAGAGTTTCTTATGGTTTGCCTCCCTCTCTGTTTTCATCTTATTTTTATGTTCCTTCCCTCCCCCTATGTTCATCTGCTTTTAAAATTTCACATAGGAGTGAAATGATACGGTAATTCTTTTTCTCTTATTTCACTTAGCATACCCTCTAGTTCCTTCCACATTGTTGCAAATGGCAACATTTCATTCTTTTTGATGGTTAAGTAATATTCCAGTGTGTGTGTGTGTGTGTGTGTGTGTGAGAGAGAGAGAGAGAGAGAGACAACTGACAACTTCTTTATCCATTCATCTGTAGATGGACATCTGGGCTCTTTCCACATTTGGCTATTGTGGACATCACTGCTATAAACATTGGAGTGTATGCATGTCTTAAATCCATCTTCCCATAACCGTTACCTGCCCATATCTCTCGTGTTTTAGACACTGTGTTTCTCTCTGAAGGTTTAAACAACCTTAGATTGACTGCTTGGACTCCAGCCTTGTCTCTTTCAAATCAGCTATCCATGCATTTTCCAGAGAGATCTCCTGAAAATGTAAATCTCTCATTTAAAACCCTTCAGTGTTTTCCTTTGGCTATAGTACACTGGCCAGCTTCTTTAGTGCAGCAAATTAAGTTTGCACTACTTCATCTTCTTTCTTTACAGAGAGAAAACTCAGTTATATCTGGTGTTGCCTTCAGTGAATCTGCTTTTTCCATACCTCACTTTCCGTCTGCCTTCAGCTCTACCCTCTCCTCCTGTAACTCAATTACATAGCAATTTTAACTGGTTCAATTATATCCTGGGTAAAAACACTGGGTTGCACTTATTAAACCTCATTGTTATTATCTATCTGTCCACAGCTCTTATAAAAGCTTTTATAAAAGGAATTGTATATTGTATTAGAGGGATAACATTCAAGTTAAACAAGCCTTTGTCATATTTTGATCATTAATATACTACTTTGATAAAAATGGGCATGTATTTAAGCTCCCTGTACATCCATTTTTATATTAGTAAAATGAGAAATTGTGAAGTGTAAGTAAATATAAGATTTCCTGTTATTTATTTTAAAATATCTCAATATATGCATAGTATTTAATTGATTAGAAATACACACTCACTCCCAGGGGTGAATTAGTAATTTATTCCAGAGGTAAATTAGTATTTGAAAGATTCTGATCGACATCCACATCTGCATGAAGCTACTCCACTGACTTCAATTATCTTTTCTTCTGTTAAATATCAAAGAGTTCATTAACTAGCATTATAAACATTTAATGATTTTTTTTCATTGTTAAATGACAAGGTTTGTACATTGGTTAGAAATATTTTTTCTAGGGGCGCCTGGGTGGCTCAGTGGGTCAAAGCTTCTGCCTTCGGCTCAGATCATGATCCCAGGGCCCTGGGATCCAGCCCCGCATTGGGCTCTCTGTTCAGCAGGGAGCCTGCTTCCTCCTCTTTCTCTGCCTGCTTTCTCTGCCTACTTGTGATCTCTGTCTGTCAAATAAATAAATAAAATCTTTAAAAAATAAATATTTTTTTTCAGGACCTCCACCTCATATAGAGTAGATAAAAGAATCTAGAGCAACCAATAGAAGTGTACCTGAAACTTAATATCGTGATCATACCTGTAACCAAAGCTAACAAGAAAGCTTGTCTACATTTCTGGAAGAATACTGTTGCATGTTTCAGAAAAAGCATTCTGTGAAATGTGCAAATGGGAGCACAGCAAGGACAGAAAGCTAGTTCTTTGTGGAGCTTAGAGAATGGGATGAAGATTGTTACTGAGTCTGTTTGCTAGGGTCTTTATGTGGACAAACTCTTATATGACTTGCCCTCACTTGAAATATACCTCCTGGTAGGAAGGTATTGGGTAAATAGATGCAAAGCCTTGCCTTTTGCTAACATGTGGAGGCTACTGATACCTATGTAAAGACATGAATGTGAGCACAGCCTTTTCTTAGATAATTACCTTTGTACAAAGTGATAACCATAAAATTTAGCATATGATAGATACGATTGTATCTATCTAGGTAAATACATACCTGTGTTTACTTCATCTTTATATCGCTGGAGCCCATGGTTTTCTAGTGTTGGTAGTGACATTTTGTGCCTGAAGATTGTTTGGGGGACAGGACAACCTCGTGCATTTTAAAATGTTTAACACCATCCTTTACCTCTACTCATTTGAGGTCAGAAGCACTCTCCATATATGACAACCAAAAAGGCCATCAAAGCTTGTTAAGTGTCCTTGAATGGAGCAAAATCACCGTTGGCTGGTAACCACTGCTGTTATCTAATGGAGTGCCAGGATATATTACAAGTTCAAAGACGATTTTGAATTGAACATGTTATTGAAAGTTTCAGGAGTTGCATAGCACATGAAGCTAAATTACTGGTTTTAGTACTCAAATGCCCTAATGAATTTTGTTCTTTTCCTGCAATTTTAACATTATTTCAAAATTTTATGTCATTGATTATTGAGATTATCCTAAATTTAGAATTAATAAGCTCCAGAAGAAGATGGGTACATTTTTCATGCCTTGAGTCCATGGATGGGAAGGACAAAGGGAAGTAGACAGAGACAAAGCATGAATTTTCTTCATTCTCTGTATGAATAGGGATTATTTCTGAACTGAAATTCTATTTAAAAATGATTAGAATCCTGGATTCCGGTCAAGATGGTGGAGAAGTAACAGGCTGAGACTACTTCAGCTAGCCAGAGATCAGCTAGATAGCTTATCTAAAGATTGCAAACACCTGAAAATCCATCGGCAGATCTAAGAGAAGAAGAACAGCAATTCTGGAAACAGAAAAACAACCACTTTCTGAAGGTAGGACCAGCAGAGAAGTGAATCCAAAGCGACGGGAAGATAGACCCCGGGGGGAGGGGCCGGCTCCCTGCAAGCGGCGGAGCAACGCTGCACAAAATCAGGACTTTTAAAAGTCTGTTCCACTGAGGGACATCGCTCAAGAGGCTAAACCGGGGTGAAGCCCACGCGGACTCAGCGTGGCCTCAGGTCCCGCAGGGTCACAGAAGGATCGGGGGTGTCTGAGTGTCGCAGAGCTTGGGGGTATTGGAAAGGGAAAGCTGGCTACAGAGACAGAGCCGACAGTAAGATCACTGCCCGGTGTTACCTTGAACTGGTCGCAGGCTCGGTGAGCTCGGAGCGCGGCCGGAGGTCAGGCAGACGGGAGTAACTGGGCGCTGTTCTCTGAGGGCACACTGAGGAGTGGGGCCCTGGGCTCTCGGCTCCTCTGGGCCGGAGACAGGGGGCCGCCATTTGTATTCCCCGTCCTCCGGAAATCTACGGAAAGCGCTCAGGGAACAAAAGCTCCTGAAAGCAAACCCCAGCGGATTATTCAGCCCGGCCCCTGCTAAGGGCAGTGCAATTCCGCCTGGGGCAAAGACACTTGAGAATCAGTACAACAGGCCCCTCCCCCAGAAGATCAACAAGAAATCCAGCCAAGACCAAGTTCACCTACAAAGGAGTGCGGTTTCAATACCAAGGAGAGCACCAGAATTCCAGAGGAGGATAAAACAAAGCACAGAACTCATGGCTTTTTCCCTGTGATTTATTTTTAGTCTTGCAGATGATTTTTTTTTTTTTAAAGATTTTATTTATTTATTTGACAGAGAGAAATCACAAGTAGTCGGAGAGGCAGGCAGAGAGAGAGAGAGGGAAGCAGGCTCCCTGCTGAGCAGAGAGCCCGATGCGGGACTCGATTCCAGGACCCTGAGACCATAACCTGAGCCGAAGGCAGCGGCTTAACCACTGAGCCACCCAGGCGCCCATAGTCTTGCAGATAATTTAATATTTTTCTTTTTCATTTTTTGTTTTTTTTTCTCACCTTCTGGTAAAATTTTTTTTTAACTTTTACCTTTTTCTTTTTTAACGTTTTGTAACCAGTTTATCTAATATATATATATATATATATTTTATATTTTTCTTATTTGTTTTCTTTTTTTTTAAATTCTTTTCTTATTTTTTTCTTTTTACTTTTTTTTTCTTTCTTCCTTTTTGAACCTCTTTTTATCCCCTTTCTACCCCCTCACGATTTGGGATCCCTTCTAATTTGGTTAAAGCATATTTTCCTGGGGTTGTTGCCACCCTTTTAGTATTTTACTTGCTCCTTCATATACTTTTATCTGGAAAAAATGACAAGACGGAAAAATTCAACACAAAAAAAAAGAACAAGAGGCAGTAACGAAGGCTAGGGACCTAATCAATACAGACATTGGTAATATGTCAGATCTAGAGTTCAGAATGACAATTCTCAAGGTTCTAGCCGGGCTCGAAAATGGCATGGAAGATATTAGAGAAACCCTCTCGAGAGATATAAAAGCCCTTTCTGGAGAAATAAAAGAACTAAAATGTAACCAAGTTGAAATCAAAAAAGCTATTAATGAGGTGCAATCAAAAATGGAGGCTCTCACTGCTAGGATAAATGAGGCAGAAGAAAGAATTAGTGATATAGAAGACCAAATGACAGAGAATAAAGAAGCTGAGCAAAAGAGGGACAAACAGCGACTGGACCATGAGGGGAGAATTCCAGAGATAAGTGACACCATAAGACGAAACAACATTAGAATAATTGGGATTCCAGAAGAAGAAGAAAGAGAGAGGGGAGCAGAAGGTATACTGGAGAGAATTATTGGGGAGAATTTCCCTAATATGGCAAAGGGAATGAGCATCAAAATTCAGGAGGTTCAGAGAACGCCCCTCAAAATCAAAAAAAATAGGCCCACACCCCGTCACCTAAGAGTAAAATTTACAAGTCTCAGTGACAAAGAGAAAATCCTGAAAGCAGCCCGGGAAAAGAAGTCTGTAACATACAATGGTAAAAGTATTAGATTGGCAGTTGACTTATCCACAGAGACCTGGCAGGCCAGAAAGAGCTGGCATGATATTTTCAGAGCACTAATCGAGAAAAACATGCAGCCAAGAATACTATATCCAGCTAGGCTATCATTGAAAATAGAAGGAGAGATTAAAAGCTTCCAGGACAAACAAAAACGGAAAGAATTTGCAAACACCAAACCAGCTCTACAGGAAATATTGAAAGGGGTCCTCTAAGCAAAGAGAGAGCCTAAAAGTGGTAGATCAGAAAGGAACAGAGACCATATACAGTAACAGTCACCTTACAGGCAATACAATGGCACTAAATTCATATCTCTCAATAGTTACCCTGAATGTTAATGGGCTAAATGCCCCTGTCAAAAGACACAGGGTATCAGAATGGATAAAAAAAAAAAAAAACCCATCCATATGTTGCCTCCAAGAAACTCATTTTAAGCCCGAAGACACCTCCAGATTTAAAGTGAGGGGGTGGAAAAGAATTTACCATGCTAATGGACATCAGAAGAAAGCAGGAGTGGCAATCCTTATATCAGATCAATTAGATTTTAAGCCAAAGACTATAATAAGAGATGAGGAAGGACACTATATCATACTCAAAGGGTGTGTCCAACAAGAAGATTTAACAATTTTAAATATCTATGCCCCCAACGTGGGAGCAGCCAACTATATAAACCAATTAATAACAAAATCAAAGAAACACATCAACAATAATACAATAATAGTAGGGGACTTTCACACTCCCCTCACTGAAATGGACAGATCATCCAAGCAAAAGATCAGCAAGGAAATAAAGGCCTTAAACGACACACTGGACCAGAAGGACATCACAGATATATTCAAAACATTTCATCCCAAAGCAACAGAATACACATTCTTCTCTAGTGCACATGGAACATTCTCCAGAATAGATCACATCCTCGGTCCTAAATCAGGACTCAACCGGTATCAAAAGATTGGGATCATTCCCTGTATATTTTCAGACCCAAAGCTCTAAAGCCAGAACTCAACCACAAGAGGAAGTTTGTAAAGAAGCAAAATACATGGAGACTAAACAGCATCCTTCTAAAGAATGAATGGGTCAACGGGAAATTAAAGAAGAATTGAAAAAAATCATGGAAACAAATGATAATGAAAATACAACGGTTCCAAATCTGTGGGACACAACAAAGGCACTCCTGAGAGGAAAATATATAGCGGTACAAGCGTTTCTCAAGAAACAAGAAAGGTTTCAGGTAAACAACCAAACCCTACACCTAAAGGAGCTGGAGAAAGAACAAGAAAGAAACCCTAAGCCCAGCAGGAGAAGAGAAATCATAAAGATCAGAGCAGAAATCAATGAAATAGAAACCAAAAAAACAATAGAACAAATCAACGAAAGTAGGAGCTGGTTCTTTGAAAGAATTAATAAAATTGATAAACCCCTGGCCCGACTTATCAAAAAGAAAAGAGAAAGGACCCAAATAAATAAAATCATGAATGAAAGAGGAGAGATCACAACTAACACCAAAGAAATACAAACTATTATAAGAACATACTATGAGCAACTCTACAGCAATAAATTTGACAATCTGGAAGAAATGGATGCATTCCTAGAAATATATAAACTACCACAACTGAACCAGGAAGAAATAGAAAGCCTGAACAGACCCATAAACAGTAAGGAGATTGAAACAGTCATTAAAAATCTCCAAACAAACAAAAGCCCAGGGCCAGACGGCTTCCCGGGGGAATTCTACCAAACATTTAAAGAAGAACTAATTCCTATTCTCCTGAAACTGTTCCAAAAAATAGAAATGGAAGGAAAACTTCCAAACTCATTTTATGAGGCCAGTATCACCTTGATCCCAAAACCAGACAAGGATCCCATCAAAAAAGAGAGCTATAGACCAATATCCTTGATGAACACAGATGCGAAAATACTCAATAAAATACTAGCCAATAGGATTCAACAGTACATTAAAAGGATTATTCACCACGACCAAGTGGGATTTATTCCAGGGCTGCAAGGTTGGTTCAACATCCCCAAATCAGTCAATGTGATACAACACATCAATAAAAAAAGAACAAGAACCATATGATACTCTCAATAGATGCTGAAAAGCATTTGACAAAGTACAGCATCCCTTCCTGATCAAAACTCTTCAAAGTGTAGGGATACAGGGCACATACCTCAATATCATCAAAGCCATCTATGAAAAACCCACCGCAAATATCATTCTCAATGGAGAAAAACTGAAAGCTTTTCCGCTAAGGTCAGGAACACGGCAGGGATGTCCATTATCACCACTGCTATTCAACATAGTACTAGAGGACCTAGCCTCAGCAATCAGACAACAAAAGGAAATTAAAGGCATCCAAATCGGCAAAGAAGAAGTCAAATTATCACTCTTTGCAGATGATATGATACTATATGTGGAAAACCCTAAAGACTCCACTCCAAAACTGCTAGAACTTATACAGGAATTCAGTAAAGTGTCAGGATATAAAATCAATGCACAGAAATCAGTTGCATTTCTTTACACCAACAGCAAGACAGAAGAAAGGGAAATTAAGGAGTCAATCCCATTTACAATTGCACCCAAAACCATAAGATACCTAGGAATAAACCTCACCAAAGAGGCACAGAATCTATACTCAGAAAACTATAAAGTACTCATGAAAGAAATTGAGGAAGACACAAAAAAATGGAAAAATGTTCCATGCTCCTGGATTGGAAGAATAAATATTGTGAAAATGTCTGTGCTACCTAAAGCAACCTACACATTTAATGCAATTCCTATCAAATTACCATCCATCTTTTTCAAAGAAATGGAACAAATAACTCTAAAATTTATATGGAACCAGAAAAGACCTCGAATAGCCCAAGGGATATTGAAAAAGAAAGCCAACATTGGTGGCATCACAATTCCGGACTTCAAGCTCTATTACAAAGCTGTCGTCATCAAGACAGCATGGTACTGGCACAAAAACAGACACATAGATCAATGGAACAGAATAGAGAGCCCAGATATAGACCCTCCACTCTACAGTCAACTAATCTTCGACAAAGCAGGAAAGAATGTCCAATGGAAAAAAGACAGCCTCTTCAATAAATGGTGCTGGGAAAATTGGACAGCCACATGCAGAAAAATGAAATTGGACCATTTCCTTACACCACACACAAAAACAGACTCAAAATGGATGAAGGACCTCAATGTGTGAAAGGAATCCATCAAAATCCTTGAGGCAGCAACCTCTTCGACCTCAGCCGCAGCAACATCTTCCTAGGAACATCGCCAAAGGCAAGGGAAGCAAGGGCAAAAATGAACTATTGGGATTTCATCAAGATCAAAAGCTTTTGCACAGCAAAGGAAACAGTGAACAAAATCAAAAGACAACTGACAGAATGGGAGAAGATATTTGCAAACGACATATCAGATAAAGGACTAGTGTCCAGAATCTATAAAGAACTTAGCAAACTCAACACCCAAAGAACAAATAATCCAATCAAGAAATGGGCAGAGGACATGAACAGACATTTCTGCAAAGAAGACATCCAGATGGCCAACAGACACATGAAAAAGTGCTCCATATCACTCGGCATCAGGGAAATACAAATCAAAACCACAATGCGATATCACCTCACACCAGTCAGAATGGCTAAAATCAACAAGTCAGGAAATGACAGATACTGGCGAGGATGCGGAGAAAGGGGAACCCTCCTCCACTGTTGGTGGGAATGCAAGCTGGTGCAGCCACTCTGGAAAACAGCATGGAGATTCCTCAAAATGTTGAAAATAGAACTGCCCTATGACCCAGTAATTGCACTATTGGGTATTTACCCTAAAGATACAAACGTAGTGATCCAAAGGGGCACATGCACCCGAATGTTTATAGCAGCAATGTCCACAATAGCCAAACTATGGAAAGAACCTAGATGTCCATCAACAGATGAATGGATCAAGAAGATGTGGTATATATACACAATGGAATACTATGCAGCCATCAAAAGAAATGAAATCTTGCCATTTGCGACCACATGGATGGAACTAGAGCGTATCATGCTTAGCGAAATAAGTCAAGCAGAGAAAGACAACTATCATATGATCTCCCTGATATGAGGAGGTGATGCAATATGGGGGCTTAAGTGGGTAGGAGAAGAATCAATGAAACAAGATGGGATTGGGGGTGAGACAAACTATAAGTGACTCTTAATCTCACAAAACAAACTGAGGGTTGCTGGGGGGAGGGGGTTTGGGAGAAGGGGGTGGGATTATGGACATTGGGGAGGGTATGTGCTTTGGTGAGTGCTGTGAAGTGTGTAAACCTGGTGATTCACAGACCTGTACCCCTGGGGATAAAAATATATGTTTATAAAAAATAAAAAATTTAAAAAAATAAAATAAAAATGATTAGAATCCTTAAAAAATGTTTTTTAAACCTGATAGGAAATATATTTTACTATGTATGACTGTACCAATAATTGATGTTATCATCTTTTAAAAATCTGAAATAAAATGTAAAACAATTACTTATACTTTAAAGACCATTGAATTTCATTTTCTGGTTAAAAAGCTTATTGTCATTCACCCACCCAATTACAAATGCCAGGTGTGTAAAGTCAACGTCCATACTAGATCCTGACAACACCTAAAAGACAAGATATTAATATGTAACTTATGTCATACACCTGAAGCCAAAATAAAAAAATACATTAATAATATCTCTTCTAGGCTTAGAATTGGAAAATGGTTACCCAATTTATTAAATATTTCTCACTGGGAAATGCTTAGAGTGACTTAATGCATGGTAATTTTTTTTGTTTTTGATTAGAGTTTAAAATTTCATAAGATTAATATCAATTAACATCAACATAAAACAGCATACTATATTTCACATATTAAGAATATATTATTTCATTATCAGAATTTAATATAATGTCAAACTCATGGTAAAAAGATGGAAGTTTTGGATACTACAACTTCATTTGTGGATTTAAAAAATATAACTTTTGACTAATGAAATAAATTGAATGCATGAACTAACTCTAAAACTATTCAGTTCTGCTATTACCAATAATTTGCCTTTCTTCCATTACTAGCACTCCAGTTATGAAATAATAATGCTGTTTTAAAGAAAATATATAAACTTTGTTATATTTGGCTATTTGGTCTACCCATTTTTTCTTTTCATATGCTAAGTTTTAGAAGCACCTATGTATTTGGAAAATTTCATTGACTATTATATACCAAACATTGCACTAAAATATGGTAAACAGTTGAGCTAGAATATGGGAAATCACTTTTGGTTACAAATCAGATAATGGGAATTCCAATCCTTAAACTTGATAACATAATATTACTTTTCATTATACTGTTATTGGAAAATAGTTATTATGTACCTCCATGTGTTAAACCTGTCCTTTTCACTCAATGCATTATGCATGTTGAATCATTTATATCCTCATAACTACTTTGCAAGAAATGTATGACCTCTATTTTAAAATGAGAAACTTGAGCTTTCCTGAACTTCTTTTTTCAACTTATAAAATGAGAATAATGATTTCTATTAGTAGCTATTACCGGGGTTGTTGTGGGAATCACATTCACTCATGGGCAAAAGTGACCCACACAAACCTCAGGTGATATTTTTACAATGAGTGACATCAAAATAGTCCCTTTGAGCACAATAAATCTTTTAAGATTTGATTCTTAATTCTTTCGGGGAACTAGAAAGCATGCCTCACATATATCTCAGAACCTCTGATACATCAACTTGTCCTTCAGTGGCCAAGGGACTGTTTTAGTTAAATGCCTTGTGCCTCTCTGCCCAGCAAGGTGCTCTGAGAGTTCTGACAGTGTGCTCTACTAACTCTTGTTGGGAAGAACTAATGTGACCAAGCTCTCACAGGGCCAACTGAGTTCAACCCCAGGGAGAACCCTGGACTCAGAAACAGGTTTTTTAATTTCCTTTTGAGACTGGAATTTGAGAAGGGAAAATGAACTAAGGTTAGTTCAGAGTAACAATTACTTTCAGAAAAATAATATATTCCATTGTTAAGTAATTTCTGTTCCTTGGGAGGAAAGGGACAGTAAATAAAAGCAACTAGATCTCAAGAAGAGGAATGAACTAACTAGGCAAATCATTGGTCTCGATAATTTCCAAAGACTCGACAGAGATCTGTAGGCATTCTGATTGGATGGAAAGAGAAAATCTATGGAGAAAAATATAGTGCAGGAAATGAGGGCTGAACTTTCCAGAGCAAGGGATCAGCAGAAAAATTACTATAATTTTCCCAGCGACATCATGCCTGTCTTTCCTGTTTTGTCTTCTGATACATTTAGGACAGATTCATTGCAATTTTGACAATAACTCTCCACCTGGCAGTTATTTAGCAGACTGATTCTTGGGTTCTCAGTTACATGATTGAGGTAAGTGAAATGGAAACTTCTTAAATTCTCAATTTATCTCCCTCTCTAAATAAATTAAGTAACACAGTGGTTGGTTCAAACCTAGGTGTTTACTAGTTACCTCTTCAATAATTGGTGTAATGCCATCAGACTGATTAATCCACACTTTTTGTCTGTTCCTTTATCATAGAGGTCATATGCTCTTGCATTTCTGTATTTTTTTCTATAAATATAGCAGGATCCTTATCAAAGGAAAAGGGAGAACATAGGAAAAAATTATATCTTCAAAAGAGGAACTTTAATTGTATCTTTTATCATTTCCAGAATTCTGACATATTTTTGAACACGGTTGTGAAAATCTTGAGCAAATTCAGGAAAGTCTTTGAATTTAACTTCATCATAACTTCAGTATTCCATGTATTTCATGCCAGTATCAGTGAACTAAACATACTGAAATTCAATTGTGCATATCAGTAATCAATCCGAGGTTTTTGGACAGCATCCTCAAGAAGTGGCAAGGGGAGACTCAGGAGTTTTGTCCCAATGCCAAGGTTGTGTTGGGCGACTGTAAATCGGACTTGTGCAGGGACATGGCTACACTATGGGAGCTAAGCAGAGGCGTATCCCTGTTATACATGACCAAGGCACTGTGCTGGCAAGCAGGTAGGGTTTGTATCTTACGTGAAATACTCCTCCTGGTCCCCTGAGCTCAGCATCAAGAATGTCTTCCATGCGGCCACAGTGGCCTCCCTTGGCCGTGATCATAGACAGATGCAGATGTGTGACTCACACTGTGGACTGACGAGATTTACTCAGCTGGCAGGCCGGCCAGAGGAGGACCCTGGACCAAGAGCCAAGAATCTAAAGGATGGAGCCAAGGGCTGCAACCTTCCTTATCTGTTCTCATTTATTCTAACTTCCAGGTAACATTCACTAAATTAAAAAGCAAATTGAGAAGACCCTCCCCCTCTAACCGCAGTCCTAGTTCCCTCATTTCTTCCCCCAACTGTCCCCAAATTAAGCCCATATCCATGGGGGGAATTTTATGATTTTTGAGATTTAAAATATTTAACATCCACCATGAATTTCATAGTTTTGGATGCATGAAAAATATATACATTTCTTTGAAATTACTTTTAATATAAATCAATCAGAGTATCAATATATCCTTTAAAAGTTTTCAAAATTTAATGATATTACTATTATTTTCCTTCAAAAGATAGCATGAATATTGTTTCAGAGGGTTCAAGTAATTGTAACTGAACTAGAAAACTGTGTTGTGAGGTTTGCCATTTTCACATAAGAAGTTAAAATAAACACGAAACACTGCATTTTTGCCAAATTATAATGACTCTTTTATGTTAATTTTCATGAAAATCAAGGCAATAAATATACTGAAAAAATATTGACTTTCTATCTAGTGTTCAAATTTATCAAATGAAATCATTTTATGTGCAAATATAAATATATATATATATATATATATATTTAAATAATTCATGTGCATATGAAGAAATAATGTCAAATGGTTCATTTTAGAAATTAAATATTTGGTAAAACATTGAGTCACTGAACTAACAAAAGAAATGCCTGCTTCCCATTTCTAGCCACCATCTTTTTCACATCATCTGTAGTTAAATAATTTCAGTAGCTCAAGTATAGTTCAAACACCTAGTATTAAGATACCAGTTGTAGTCCAATCAGCTCACACAAAGAAATAAAAACAAGTAAGAAACAAGAAACTGATTTTTTAAAATTTTTTATTTTTTATAAACATATATTTTTATCCCCAGGGGTACAGGTCTGTGAATCACCAGGTTTACACACTTCACAGCACTCACCAAAGCACATACCCTCCCCAATGTCCATAATCCCACCCCCTTCTCCCAAACCCCCTCCCCCCAGCAACCCTCAGTTTGTTTTGTGAGATTAAGAGTCACTTATAGTTTGTCTCACCCCCAATCCCATCTTGTTTCATTGATTCTTCTCCTACCCACTTAAGCCCCCATATTGCATCACCTCCTCATATCAGGGAGATCATATGATAGTTGTCTTTCTCTGCTTGACTTATTTCGCTAAGCATGATACGCTCTAGTTCCATCCATGTGGTCGCAAATGGCAAGATTTCATTTCTTTTGATGGCTGCATAGTATTCCATTGTGTATATATACCACATCTTCTTGATCCATTCATCTGTTGATGGACATCTAGGTTCTTTCCATAGTTTGGCTATTGTGGACATTGCTGCTATAAACATTCGGGTGCATGTGCCCCTTTGGATCACTACGTTTGTATCTTTAGGGTAAATACCCAATAGTGCAATTACTGGGTCATAGGGCAGTTCTATTTTCAACATTTTGAGGAATCTCCATGCTGTTTTCCAGAGTGGCTGCACCAGCTTGCATTCCCACCAACAGTGGAGGAGGGTTCCCCTTTCTCCGCATCCTCGCCAGTATCTGTCATTTCCTGACTTGTTGATTTTAGCCATTCTGACTGGTGTGAGGTGATATCGCATTGTGGTTTTGATTTGTATTTCCCTGATGCCGAGTGATATGGAGCACTTTTTCATGTGTCTGTTGGCCATCTGGATGTCTTCTTTGCAGAAATGTCTGTTCATGTCCTCTGCCCATTTCTTGATTGGATTATTTGTTCTTTGGGTGTTGAGTTTGCTAAGTTCTTTATAGATTCTGGACACTAGTCCTTTATCTGATATGTCGTTTGCAAATATCTTCTCCCATTCTGTCAGTTGTCTTTTGATTTTGTTCACTGTTTCCTTTGCTGTGCAAAAGCTTTTGATCTTGATGAAATCCCAATAGTTCATTTTTGCCCTTGCTTCCCTTGCCTTTGGCGATGTTCCTAGGAAGATGTTGCTGCGGCTGAGGTCGAAGAGGTTGCTGCCTCAAGGATTTTGATGGATTCCTTTCACACATTGAGGTCCTTCATCCATTTTGAGTCTGTTTTTGTGTGTGGTGTAAGGAAATGGTCCAATTTCATTTTTCTGCATGTGGCTGTCCAATTTTCCCAGCACCATTTATTGAAGAGGCTGTCTTTTTTCCATTGGACATTCTTTCCTGCTTTGTCGAAGATTAGTTGACTGTAGAGTGGAGGGTCTATATCTGGGCTCTCTATTCTGTTCCATTGATCTATGTGTCTGTTTTTGTGCCAGTACCATGCTGTCTTGATGACGACAGCTTTGTAATAGAGCTTGAAGTCCGGAATTGTGATGCCACCAATGTTGGCTTTCTTTTTCAATATCCCTTGGGCTATTCGAGGTCTTTTCTGGTTCCATATAAATTTTAGAGTTATTTGTTCCATTTCTTTGAAAAAGATGGATGGTAATTTGATAGGAATTGCATTAAATGTGTAGGTTGCTTTAGGTAGCACAGACATTTTCACAATATTTATTCTTCCAATCCAGGAGCATGGAACATTTTTCCATTTTTTTGTGTCTTCCTCAATTTCTTTCATGAGTACTTTATAGTTTTCTGAGTATAGATTCTGTGCCTCTTTGGTGAGGTTTATTCCTAGGTATCTTATGGTTTTGGGTGCAATTGTAAATGGGATTGACTCCTTAATTTCCCTTTCTTCTGTCTTGCTGTTGGTGTAAAGAAATGCAACTGATTTCTGTGCATTGATTTTATATCCTGACACTTTAATGAATTCCTGTATAAGTTCTAGCAATAAGAAACTGATTTGATGAAATTTTAATAAGTATTAATTTTAATAAGTATTAAAATTTTCCTGAATTGTGAAAACAATGGCTCTGTGTTTACTCAGAGGTATAAATGCCTTACCTTGAAACTCTATAAAGTTTGACAAACTTGGGGCGCCTGGGTGGCTCAGTGGGTTAAGCCGCTGCCTTTGGCTCAGGTCATGATCTCAGGGTCCTGGGATCGAGTCCCACATCGGGCTCTCTGCTCAGCAGGGAGCCTGCTTCCTCCTCTCTGTCTCTGCCTGCCTCTTTGCCTAATTGTAATCTCTCTGTCAAATAAATAAATAAAATCTTTAAAAAAAAAAAGTTTGACAAACTTGACTTGTTATCTTAGCTTATCATCATTTATTTTAATTGATATACATAAAGCAATAAGAATTAGATAAAGTGCTATATATCAAGTATAAGAAGAATGTGTGATGGCCATATAAATTATGATTATTCTGTAAGGAAAACAGAATTTTTGAAAATACAAATATTCAAATACATTATTTTAATTGAACATTTGAAAATGGTTAAATTCTAACACTAATTACTTAATTTATCCTTTTTCTCTACCTCTAACTCAAATTCATGATATCCCATCATGTATTATATAAAAACAATCTACATTTATTCAAAAAATCATTTTAATAAGACAATTCTATTTCAATTCTGAATGTGGTCTACTATAAGAGTGCCATATTTATCTAAATTTACCCTAAAATTTGTTGTTCTCCAAATGATTTAAGGCAGTTTTAAAATAAATAATGTAAGATAAAATAAAGACAAAAATGCCCATCAAGAAAAACCAAACGGAAATTTCTGAAAGAATGTGTGCCAATATAATGAACATTTAATACCTGATACATTATAGTCAATAAATGCAATAACTTCTAAATTATAAAGCAGCTATTTTTTCCATTTCTGTTAATATTATGTCAGATATGGAAGATGTCTTTTATATTTGCAAAACAATGTCCTAATAACTCTAGTTTTAGGGCTTAAAAAACCCTGTGGTATTAAAAATAATGTGGTATTTAAAGCAAAAGTTATCATCCAGTGCTAATATTGACATTAGCAACCAGTGACTTTTGACACAGTCAAAAGATCTGTAAATAATGTTAAGTGATATGCTCAAAATCACTTTCCTTTAAAATAGCAGAAAAAAGTTTTGGAACAAATGATATTTACAGTATTAGTTATAACAGAAGACAATTGGAATTGTATGCAGTCACTTAGAGGGCCAAATAATTTCACAGGAAAATTCTTAAATCAACTTATTAAGTGGAAAAAAAATGTTAAAAAAGTGAGATGTGTCATTATTACTAAGTGTAATAGACTGAAGGAAAAAGATGTGAAATACAGCAAAATTTTTACAAAACCAAACAATGTCTTCAAGATGTATCTATCTTATGATAATGGCCTCTACAGATAGTTCATAATTTTCTTTAATTAGAATGTTATTGTATTTAATAACTGAATGTAATGCATCTATAAATTAATATATCAAGTTATTTACATCTTTACCTATTTCAGTGTATGCTATTAATTTTTGGATTAAAAAGATTATGATTCCAAAATAAAGTGACTAAAAATCTACAATAATTGAATTATAAAGTGCTTTACATTTCATATGTATTAGAGAAAATTATTAGGCAATCATTTCCTCATTTGTTGTTTTTAGAAATTACAAAATTGTAATTTAGAAATTACAAAATTACAAAAATAGTTAAAACTTTAAAACTCATGAAAATTTAATATGTTTGATATCCAATAACTTTTGAAAATAATGTATGTTATGTGGTCAGGAAATTCATTTCAGATAAAGATGGGCCAGTTTCCCGTTTGTGTCATGACAAAAATCATCTGTGACTGTGTTTCTCAGTCATGAAAGTAGTCATTGTTAAGTTCAGCTGAGATACGTAAATGCTGAGCTGAAAAAACTAGAAGCCCAATGCTAGTGTCGAATCTAAGTCATAAATAAATGAAACACATTACACACACACACACACACACACACTCATCTTTGTTATCTAAATTTTCTTCATATATATAAAAATCCGTAATTGTAGGATTGAAGGCTGTCCTTCAAAGATAAATCTGCCTCTTACATTATAAGAATTTGTTCTCCAGACTGACTTTTTTAAAGAAATAGGTATGCCTTTCTCACTAGATTTGTTTTTCTCAACCAGAATTCTGCTTATAGTTTAAGCATACACTAGTGCATTAGCTATGGTAATCCTGGCCATTATAGAAAAAGCTTAGTGACTTCAGACAATTTACTTCTTGCTCTCATTACATTCTAATCTAATGTTCCTTCTTTGTCTTCTTCCCTGAATCCAATTCCTCTCCTTGATCTATAAATGTTGACACGTTTCTATGTGGAGACCTGGAATAACAATGATTTCTCAGATGATCTAACAGTGTCATGGCTTTAATGATCATTTATACTTTGATGCTAACAGACAATTGAGACATAACATGTCTAGAAACAAGCTTTAGTTTCTGTTCTCTTCTGTCTACCTAAATAAATCTACTCCTTTCCAGTTCTTCCACAACTAAGTGGTTGACGATTATTTCTCAGGCCAAAAAATCTCCAGTTGTTGTCTATCTGCTTTATAATCCATATCCATCCATCAGCAAATCTTTCCTTCTTGCTATACTTCTTTAAGGTTTCAACTTCCAATACTGCCACCTTCATCCATTCACTTTTTATTATTGCAATTATAGTCTATTCATTCTGCTTGCTTGCACCCTGGCTGCATCTAAGTATTTTCCTACATAGCTCTCAAGATATCACTTACCTGCCCACAAGTGTAGGTGACTAAACCCTGACATCAGTAAAAATAGAAACCCTTAGAATGGCTTCCACTGACCAAAACAACCTACCTAGCTTCCTTTTATTACTTCATCTACCAATTTCTGTTTTACCAATCATACAAGCCAAGATGATACTAATCTCATTTTTGTTCTTGCTGGCCACTATGTCTAGAAATTATCTTCCTCAGATACTCAAGCATCTCGATTTCTACAGGTCATGGTGTAACCTTGCCAGAGAAACTTTCCCCGTCACTTTAAACTTAGCAGGAACATGTTCAAAGAAATTTTTTTTAGATGACTGGGTCATTTTTACCTAAGCCACAATCTAAAAAAGACACAGCCTCTTTTTATGTTACCATTTCCAGTAAGCAAGTGCAGGATAAAGATTCAGCAGAGTTATTTAAATGAGAAGCTATTTTTTAAACCTAAGTAACTCCTGGCACATTGCCATGATATGCATTTTTATAACTAAGAGCAACAGTTTGAAAGAAAGACAGATGCAGTTGTAGAGACTAAAGTCATGATAAGCAAAATTAGAGAATTTAGAGGTAGCTTGTGATGAAAAAGACTAAGTCATGCTGACCTTTTTTTGAACTTGCTAAATCCCTGGAAGGTGGTTCAGAATTTGGAAATGCCATATTCAAATGCACTTATAATTTTAAAGAACTTATTTATGCTTATTAAGTAGGCTATTTTATCTGCCTCTTTGTTTTCAATGCCATTGACAATTTAGACAGTCAGTATCATAACAAAATGATTTACCTTCCTTTTTACAGGATACATTTGTATTCATTAAAAACAGACATATTTTAAAAATAAAGATTTAATCTCCAGTAGGTCCAAATATATTTTCTTGATACTGATCTTCAATCTTTGATATTTCCTAAATATAATTCTGTACTGTTATAATAACTTTCATCTCTTTCTCAATATTCCATCCCCACTTTATCTTTTTTAAAAAATTTGTTTCCCTAGCAACATTTGTCAAAAGATTTAAATGAGAACACTAGAAATAATGTAGAATTTTCCTATTTTACATAGAAGTGTCTGCTAAAGAAATAAAAAAGTATCTCATATTTTCAAAAGAAACATTGTCTAACAGGGGAAAAATAAAAGTATCTTTTTTTATACTTGATTTCTAAGTGATAATAATAAAGGTCAGATACATGTTTGAAACTAGAGAAATGTCAAATTAAAAATCACTTACATCTAGATTCTTTCCATAGTTTGGCTATTATGGACATTTCTGCTATTTCGGCTATAAACTTTCAGGTACACATGCCCCTTGGGATCACTACTTAGGTATCTGGTAAATACCCAGTAGTGTCATAAGGTAGCTCTATTTTCAACTTTTTGAGGAAGTGGCTGCACCAGCTTGCATTCCCACCAAGTATAAGAGGGTTTCCCTTTCCACAACCTCACCAACATCTATTGTTTCCTGACTTGTTAATTTTAGCCATTCTAACTGGTGTGAGGTGGTGTCTCACTGTGGCATCAACAGATGAATGGATAAAGAAGATGTGGTATATATACAATGAGATACTGTGCAGCCATCAAAAACCTGAAATCTTGCCATTTGCAATGATGTGGATGGAACTAGAGGGTATTATGCTAAGTAAGATAGTCAATCAGAAAAAGACAATTATCATATGATCTCTTTGATATGATGAGTTTGAAGCAGGTTGGGGGATTCTGGGGTGAAGGTAGGGGAAAAAATGCAATAAGAAGGGACAGGGAGGGAGACAAACCATAAGAGACTAGGGGAGTGATGGGGGGAGGAATAGGGTGACTGGGTAATGGACATTGGGGAGGCTATGTACTATGGTGAGGTCTGTGAATTACAATGTAATGTAATGTAAGACTGATAATCCATAGACCTGTACCCCTGAAACAAATAATACACTATATGTTAATTTTTAAAAATCACTTACAAATATAAATTTTTCTGATCACTTTCATGCTACTGAATAGAAGACTGTCAGGGACTCCAAGAGATTGCTGGGTATTCAAAGTCATTGGGATTTATAATCTAAAAAATGTATAATTTTAATTATTGTTGGATATTTGTTATTTTCCAATTATCATATGTTGATTAAATATAGAACAAGACTGTGATGTCTAGTATGCACAATTAGTAAATTGAAGTTATCTGCTGCTAACAGAATACATTATTTTATTTTTTTTTTTTAAGATTTTATTTATTTGACAGAGAGAAATTACAAGTAAGCAGAGAGGCAGGCAGAGAGAGGAGGAAGCAGGCTCCCTGCTGAGCAGAGAGCCCGATGCGGGACTCGATCCCAGGACCCTGAGATCGTGACCTGAGCCGAAGGCAGCGGCTTAACCCACTGAGCCACCCAGGCGCCCCCAGAATACATTATTTAAAATACAAGAAATATTACTTCTAAAACATTTAGAGTGACACAGTCAGTGAATATTTTCTAATTTTCTGATCAATCTGTAGATAAAATTATGCCAAATTATAAGTGTCATTTTGAGTTAATATAAACATAAGTCTATAGGTATATGTTACTAGAATATTTTAAAGTAGTTTTCATAAATTCTAGCATAGAAGTAAATAATATTATTTGCAGTTACATTACATGATTTTGAAAAATAGAATTTTTTTTTCTTTTCAATGCACAATTTCTTTTAAAATTGATGGAACATTGTTGCTGCTGACATTACTATTGCCTGAACCAGGTGAATAAGTGTTTACAGAGGTTTATATATAGCAACATAATCTGCTTTTCTAATTTCATTAATCATATTTATTTTGCAGTTTAATTTCTTTCCTGCAAATATTAGACTTAAAGCAATATGAAGTTATTTATATAGTTTCACATTTTAGAAGTATTAACAGATCATTTTCACTTGCTAAATTTCAGGGACAAAAAGATTCATCTAACAGTTTGGTGTGCAATTCATGATGTAAGAATCACTGTTCATAGATAAATTTAATCTCTGAGTGTAATGATTTTTCTAGGTAGTAAATTTATATTAAATGTAAAAGGTATTTTGTTTTTATTTTGTTTTTCGTTCTCACCTTCTAGAAAGTATAAGGTAGAAATGAACCATAGTTAGTATAAGTATCTAGACATAAAATGACCATAGAAATGAGTATAATTAAGATGACATTTTTATGAAGTTGATGCAAATATAATGATACTCTACTTGTTACATAATAATTGGTAGTAGTATACATATTTGTAGTAAAATAACAACAAAAAAAAAACCCTCTAGGGGTAAAATACAGATATTCATTTTAAATCTCGATGCTAATTCTCTAAAATAAATACATCATCATCTGAAATTTTAATTTCTTAGCTCAAAGTTAGCTTGATTTGATTGGCTCACTAGCTCTGAACCAGTGATAGTTCAGGGATGCATCGCAGAAATTTCCCTGAAACTATCAGGTAAAATTTAGTTTGTAAGTGTATTTTTTGGGAGAGGAGTCCATAGATATTATTAGACTCTCAAATTGTTCAGGATTACAGAGAAAGAGAGAGAGAGAGACTAAACAACCTAAAATAGATTGTCACATGGTCTTTCTTATTTCTAAATTTCTGTGATTTGATTCTAAATGGAACCCATTAGCTCCCTCCATTTTAACATTGTAATTTTTGTCAAGAAATGTAAATGAACCCGTTTTCAATAATTTGCACAGGTAAGAAAAATTTAACTTGACAAACTGAATACCAAACCTTGAACTGAAAACAATTGGATGTCTTTGTGCTGTGAGAAGCACACTGTTAATATAATTTCCAAACAAAGTAGGTAAATTTATCCTGCTAAATTTAGGTTCTAGTCCTGAAAAGAAAGAGAGAAAAAGCCAGAGAAAGCTAGAGAGAGAGCATACATGAACACCCGTATAGGACAGTGTAATTAAAGAACGTGTTGTTTGTAAAGTCTCTCTCACCAGCATTTGCTGTTGTCCTTCAGTCAACTTTATAGCCATGATTGTCTGCAAAGAAGCACCAGGGAAGGGAAGACTCATTCAGCAAATGCCAACAGCAGCCACGCTGTTCATACACGGCCTGTTAAAAGCATCACAAAGAATTGCATTATTTGCCATTTCCTATTATGTCAACCTAAAATTTTCACATAGAGCTTCATTTGGCCCATGCTAATGAAAATTCTCATCTCTCTCTTTTCTTCAAAATGTGCTTTACTGTGAAACTGAGTAGGATTTAGTGGGGAATAAAAGATCCTTCAGAGAGCCAAGGACTAGAACTACAAATCTGCCTCACTAGCAAATAAGACATTTAGTCAAAATACTCAACCCTCCATGACACATATCTGAAAAAGGGTTATCATTTTACCTCCCCAAAATGGTAGAATGAGTATTAACTATGATAAGCTTATAAATATTGCTATGGTACATAGCATGTAATAAATGATTAACAAAATGTATAGCATAATGCATCACATACACAACAGGAAACTAGAAGCTTTCTGCAATTCATTATAAAATTCTGAACAAAGAGGGTTATATTTGTTATTCTTAGTTATATAGGTAAGTAATAATCAGTTAAACTGCTAGTAATTAATCTTTGCAAAGCACTTGTTTTTTTGGGGGGAATACATTCAGAGCCAGGTTCTCATATGTATATAACCTGGGATATGGTCCTGCATTTACAGACCATAATGTAATGAGCAGTAAGAAATTTACCAAGGTAATGACCTTTATGAAATACAGAAAAATGATTTTACAGGAAAGGAATTTATATAAATATGCACAGATATGACATCCAAATTAAAATGAGGATAAATCACAAAGTTAAAAAATAAATAATTTTAGCAAAAAAAATACATTTGGAAAGTCTAAAAAAGCGATAAAATGTATCAGGCCTTGGTGGTTATCATTTGAAACATCTGGTAAGGGTTTACATTCTTTTTATCTTCTGTGTTTCAATTTAAATTCATTAGGTATGTGTGCCTTGAGAATATTGTGGGGAAGTGTGTGCATAAGTATATCAAACTTTGGTGTTCTGTCCTTTTTCACATTCTTTGTTTTCAAGACAGTTTAAAAAATTTGGAGGTATTATATTGAATTATAACAAAATAAGTAATGAGAAATAACATTTTGATCTATGTTTTATAATAATAGAAGTGATTATGTGATTTCATTAGAGATGTAAATCTTGCTATCTGCATGATTTAACTTCTACTTCTAATAACTTGCCTGGAAAAATACGTTCTGTATTTTTGTGTGTGGTTTTCTGTGTGTGTGTGTGTGTGTGTGTGTGTGTGTGTGTGTGTGTATTTTAATTGTTGCTGTTGTTGTTCCTTTAAGTATATTTGACCACAAAAATTGTTTTGCAATTTGATTAGGTTGTGGACATTTCTATAAATCAAATAAGCTAAAACTTTAGCTCCCCGAAAACGTATTTGAATCATGTGCTAAAATGAAATATACAATGAAGATTGGACTTGAGAATTCCACAAGCAGAAAAGAAACATTTAAGGCATTTAAGCGAAACTAAAGCTAGCTCATTTCATGACCATAAGCAAAATAATTTATATTATATATTGCAAATGTCTCTGATAATCATAAGAGAACTTTAAGTTACCTTTCTAAAAACGGTAAGAAATAATAATGTTTAATCAATATTCTGTTTTCAGGAAACCCCTTCTAATAATCAATTATTGCAAAAGTTAAGCAATTTCCTCATTTCACAAACCATCCCATAAAGTTATGCCTCTGAGCTTCATGTAAGTCTTTGAATTTGAAAGTTCTCATTTCATGAAATTTTATTTTATTTTAGTAAAATTATATACACATAAACTTCTACTAAATACTATTTATTGATTTAGTGGTTATAATTTTGTTATTTCCAAATTTTGTCATGTGATAAGATGAATCATGACAAATAATGTTTTTGAAAAACTAGTAATATTTTTTTTCAATCCTATCTGAGAATATTATATTAAGCCAGGTGAGTCAAAGTGAAAGTGCCATTTGCTAAATCTTGGTCAAGTACTCTGGATACACTCAGACTTTGATAGCCTAAATAACTCTAATGAATGAGTAGCAGATCCTTTTCAAAGTCAGATATCTCCAATTATTTGCAGTTCAAAAACAGAAAAAGGAAAAGAGGGAATAATTTTTTCTGGTTAATATAATACTAATGTATTATTTACTTATTTATATAATATTTATATATTATTTATATTTTTTAAAGAATTATTTTGCTGGTACAGAACTATGTGTTTAAACTTGTTCAGACAAGTTTAAAGAACTGAGTGATCTATCTTGTACCAAATCCCTTTAGTTACTCTATTTGTGTGAACAAGGTTTATCAACTTGAACAATACTTAAAAGAGAAAAGTAAAAGTGGAGTTGATAGTGAATTCTATCTCACTGTATTAGTAACTTACGTTTACTCACAGATACAAACTGAGGGTTTCAGATGGGAGAGGGTGGAAGGAGGGAGGAGCAGGGTGATGGGTATTAAAGAGGGCATGTGATGTGATGAGCAATGGGTGTTAAACGTAACTAATGAATCATTGAATACTGCATTAAAAACTAACGATGTTTATGTGTGCATAAACATAGTGGCTAACAGAACATTAAAGAAATAAATAAATTTTAAAAAATGGCTGGAGAGACCTCATTAAACCTATTAAGAGATGCATATTTGAGGTTCCTGGGTGGCTCAGTGGGTTAAAGCCTCTGCGTTTGGCTCAGGTCATGATCCCAGGGTTCTGGAATCGAGCCCCACATTGGGTTCCTGCTCAGCGGGGAGCCTGCTTCCCCTCCTTGTCTCTCTCTGCCTGCCTCTCTGCCTACTTGTGATCTCTGTCTGTCAAATAAATAAATAAAGTCTTAAAAAAAAAAGAGAGAGATGCATGTTCAATAACTTTTTTTCATATAAATATGTAATATATTTAACATATTTTGAGAAATTTTGTATTACTAGTTGTTAAAATGTTTACCAGAAGAAATATCTGTGATGCTTGAAAACTTAAAGTGATAATAAATAAAATAAATTTATAACTTTTATTTACAAAATTTTGATGCTGAAACCCATGCTATACTAATCAACAAAGGACTTCCAGGTAGAAGTAGATAAAACTCTCACGGTAAAGACAAGGGGGATGCAGGGTATAATACAAGTTAGAAGAAAATGCAGTAGAATAACAAATCATTATGGAAAAAATATTTTATAGATACATTTTATTTTGTGGGTATAATATCATTTTTATTATGTAGAAACTATTAAATATACAACTGTTCAAACTTTGATACAAATGTTTAGATTTTAACTTAAAAGAGTTGGAAGGAATACACAGTTTTTAACATTCTTTACTAGAGGAGGTTTGGCAACTGCTATTGGCAACTCAGTAACTCCAGATCGATGGAAAGGCTTCATCAACAGTTTTTTAAAGAACAATTATTTTCACTTGGTTCGTAGGAAATGTGATGGAGAAATTGTTATATATGTTCTCCCAAAGTTTTCGTATTTCCTCCTCAGAAAGGAGCCAGCTTTTTGTAATTCTAAGAGTCATGTTTTCTGTGGAGCTAAATTAAAATCTCTTTGCATTCAGTCTTTCCTTTTCCCAGACACTCTAAGAAGTTAAAGACTATCAAGGGTTTTGAAGGCAGCAAAAGAAAGAAAGAGAAAGGAAGAAAAAAATTTGCTTCCTAATGTGTGGAAAAGCATCAGTAGCTCTCTGGGTGACCAAATCCAACATCCCGCTTCGCTCTGTGGTAGCATACCAGATAGGTGGCATGCACCCAGAAACTAGAACTATGTGACACACTCGAGGAACACAGACCACAGTCACAGAGGGTCCCAGGATTGCAACAAACCAGCAGAGCTTCCATTAAAGGGACCTGACTTGCTGGATGAACAAACCTGTAACAGGAATAGCAGCTTAGAAGTTGTCTTCAGGAAACCACAAATTTAGTATGACTTTGGGAAGCAAGAGAAGCCTCAGCAGTGGCTTAAGATGAATTTCCTATGCATCAGATAGATTATGGAATCAAAAATTATCTTTATGTTTTTTAAAGTAAAAGTACATAATACAAATACATGTATTTCTTGCAGGCCAGAGTTTGTGCACTAAATATTACATGTATAAAATGAACATTAGGAGCATAAAACCTATGATAGTCTTTGGGAAATTTCTCATATCCCCAATAGGAAATATTTATTTAAAAATTAGCACCAGTGATAAATGAAAATAGCCATAATTTTTTTCCACCAAGGATGCTTTTGTTATTATATAGTAGTTCTGTGCTGTGATAAACTGAACAAGGACAATTTGTCAAACCCAGGTCCATCCACAGTATAGGATTGCCCACTCAGTCCTGTATTTGGAGAACAAGAGAAACCATAATTTAACCATAATAAGAAATTCCTTATATTAGCATAAACTAATTTTTTTTAGGGGAGCATAGGAGTATACTTAATGTTTAATAATTTGCTTTTTAAGCTTGACTATGTATCATAGCATGTGATAATATCAAATGTAGACCTTCGTAATTCTTTTTTTTTTTTTAAGATTTTATTTATTTATTTGACAGAAAGATCACAAGCAGGCAGAGAGAGCGGAGAAAACAGGCTCCCCGCGGAGCAGAGAGCCCAATGTGGAGCTCGATCCCAGGACCCTGGGATCATGACCTGAGCTGAAGGCAGAGGCTTTAACCCACTGAGCCACCTAGGTGCCCCCAAGACCTTTGTAATTCTTAACGATTTCATAAAGCTCTGTCTCATGACTGAATTGCCATGTGTACTGAATTTCAACTTGAAAGATAGAGGTTTTTGCCTATTGCTTGCTGTCTTTTCTTTTGTTTTCCTTGTTTCTCTGTTTCTCTCCCTCTCCCTCTCTCTCTCTCTCTTTTTTTTTTTTAACTACCCGGGCTATTCTATTTTATTCCATATTTCTTTCCAGCTTTATTGAGATAGAACTGACATGTTACATTATATAATCTTAATATATACACCATGCTAATTTGATGCACTCACATATTGTAAATGATTGCCACCATAGCATTAGAATTGACCGTTGTTAATTCTAATTCTTCCATTGAATTTCATACACTATTGTTGTCCTATGAATACACAGAATTGAATGCCTCTAGTTCTTATAGTTTTCATCTGCACGACTTTGTAGACTTCAGTGTCTTAAAAACCCTCTTCCATAAGATTAAATTATTTCTTATAAATATACCTGATTTGAAATGACTAAAATTCAAAATTCAAAGTGACATTTCACACACATACACATACACCTACACCCATATATGTGTGTGTTTGTGTATATATAAATTGTAACTATATTTATATGTATTACATAAGATTTTAAAAATAAATACAAAGAAGAAATAAAAAGGAATTACATATTTTGTTCTATTGTAAATTTTGTGAAAGATCTTAAGATTTCTAACTCTTCCTGCTACCTTGCCATTACAAGTCCAAGAATATGCTAAGAATATTGCTACATAACAGTCTAATTCATAATAGGTGAATTTTATTCCTATTTTCATAATACCAAGTAAAATAATGTGAAACACATTAGAAGAAATTATTTTACATTCATTGAAAAAAGTAATACTCGCAATGTTTCATTCTACATATTTGACCTTGGTTGTGGGTTGCTCTGGGAAGCAGTCAATGCTCTAATTTATATTGATATTTTCATCACTTGGACATTTTCCAAGAGTATGAGAAAATGTTTCCAAAATAATATAAGAAAGAAAAAAATAACAGGTTGTAATACTTCACACTTTTGGAATACCTAATTAGTTCTCTATGCAGGTAAGTTAGCAGGGAACTTTTAAACATGTATTTAGATCACAAAACCAGTTTAGAACAGGAATGAAATGGGATAGTGTTTCTCAAAGTCTCGTTAATGGACCACCTACGTAAGATCTTTGTGAAACATTTTTAAGTTTAAAATTCAAGGTTACATCCTCAAATGCTGAATTACAATCAACAGGGAATTAAATTCTGCCCAAGAGTCAGAATTTAAGCTACTCTCCATTGTTCTGATATTGAAGTTGGAGAAACACTGCAGTAAGGAAGTCTGCTGGTGAAAAAGCATCTGGAGCATCTAAGCTGATTATTTCAGGATTTCTTTAGAAATTTTACAATAGACTCAGAGGTATGTTTCTTGTTTGTTTTGTTTTATCAAATTATTTCTTTGTTCATTAAAGAAGATCTAAATAAATAACTGACAAAATTTAAGTAGTTACTATGAAACTGTATCCATGGTTAACAGAAATAGGAGATTTTTTAATTATAATTCATTTAAATGTAGAGCAGTATCTTCTTAGAATTTTATCTGAGTATTTATAAAGAATAGTTTTATAAGTAATGGAATAGCATTAACTTGCTTATTAGTTAGCCCTATGTAAATTTTCAAGAAAAATTATATTCTATTATATCAGGGTTTCTCAACCTTGACACTAAATTGTCCCCTAGGTAAAAAACTGCTTCTGTTTGAGAACTGCTGCATTATACCGGTCTGTGTTTGCAATAAAATTATAACTTAATTATAATTGTGGTTATAACAATTTAGTTTCCTTCTAAAATTTATTTGTTACTTTATTATTCACAGTATAGACACTCAGTGAGTGTGTGGAATCCACAAATGCATGGTAATTCAATAAATAATCAGTAATGTATAGATGAATTGTTTCCAAAAATATATTTTTTGAAAATTATTTTAAAAACTGTTTTTACATCTTGAAAAGAGCAGATTATTCCTACTACTATATTGCAGTATGAATTTACAAATGTGAATTTATAAATAAGATTTGCCCATTCTGGTTGAACAGGCCCAAACTTCTATTAGTTTGTTAAAATGAATTAGGGTTCATAAGTGTTCATAAAACTTCAAAAAAAAAAAGTGACAAGCTTGCCTCATAGAGTTATGTTTTTCTGATATTTTGTCACTCCGAACTAAGGCTGTCGGAATTATGGCCAAGTGAACAGGTAAGTGTATATATTAGCAGGTGGCATATTTTCATTGTTCTGTTATCAAGTTTATGAATAGAAAATAACATTTTTATCATAAAATAAAAATTTATCAGTGCCACCAAATAAGGATGCCTTGGACAAATCAGTCAAGAAAGACCTACTTAATTGTTAATTTCTTTATGGTTTTTAATCTTATTTTTTTAAGTTATGTTTTAGTTTTTGATTTACCAAAGCAACTATAGTTAAAACATAGAGGGGAGCCTGGATGACTTAGTTGGTTAAGTGTCTGCCTTTGGCTCAGGTCATGATCCCAGCATCCTGGAATAGAGCTCCATGGCAGGCTCCCACAGCATGGAAAGCCTGCTTCTCCCTCTCCCTCTGCCTACTTGTGCTCTCTATCTTTCTGTCAAACAAATAAATTAATTAATTAAAAAAAAAAAAAGAGCAAATGCTTTTTTTGCTTTCCTTTAAAAAAACAAACAAACAATGAATACATTACTTAAAATCTATTTGGGGATCATAGATGAATAAATGAATTCAATCTAGGAAAAAAATATCTTTAAGAGTAAGAAAAAAAAAAAGAGTGGTGCCCAGGTGGCACAGTCAGGTAAGCATCTGACACTTGGCTTTGGTTCAGGGTTGTGAGATACAGCCCCCACATTGGCTCCATGCGGGGTGTGGAACCTGCTTAAGATTCTCTTTCTCCCTTCCTCTACTTCTGCCTCTCTCCTCTCAAATAATAATAATAATAATAATAATAATAATAATTTACTTAAAATTATGATTGAATTGAGTAGTCAGCTCAAATTTATTTTAGAGTGAACTGGAAGGAAATCCTTCCTTATTTAGAATTATTCCTTATTTAGAATTTCAACCCCTGAAGAATTCATATAACTCGATACTTATTTTTCAACATATCTTCTCAAACTAGCTAGCTAGAACTGACATTCTCTCACAGAATGTGAATTGGTGTTCACTGAAGACAGATTGATCTATCCCCTTCTTAAAATGTCTCTGTCTGTTTGCACCCCACTTCAGAAGTGACTCTACAGCTATGGCCACAGTCCAAGTTGTTGTGTACCTCAAAACTCAAGTTTTCTAGGATAATTGGTGTTATGCTTCACCAATTTAAAATGACACCATTGAAAAGGAAATAAAAGAGCTTGGTTTAGTTGAATAATACTTTCAAAAAAAAAATCTCTCAAAAGCTCTCAGAGAACCTAGATACTTTCACAGTCGCAGTTCAACAACTGGTGATACCTGTGTTCTTTTAGCTTCTCACATTTACTCTGTGGTCCGAATCCCTGTATTTTCTGTCCTCAATATTGACACAGAAGCATGATTAGATATTAAAGCTCTTCTGCAATAAGTAATTAATCGACTTACTTAATATGAAAAGTGTCTTCACCATGAGCCCAGCACTGAATGGTGACAGATTTCTGGTCTTAAGATACATTTATTACTCAGTATTAGGAAATTCCCTTTGTTTTTCAAAAGCCAATGCAAAAAAAAAAAAAAAAAAAAAAAAAAACTTATACAAGGCTTACTTTCTAAAACATAAATTTAACTAACCTTTTGTGTTAAACATATTTAGAATCTCCATAATTTTTGGAATTAAGCACAAATTTCATAGTTCAAGACCATTAAGACCAAGACACAGCTGCTCATTTACATGCTTTCTTCACTCCAGTTTTTGGCCTGTCTGGGTCCTATTGGATGTTATCATTTATTTCATTTCATTTACCAGTTTCCACAAAAAATTTCTTATGAATGAGAGAAAGCCAGAGAGATTCTTTTCCAGGAAATGAAGAAATGTTAATGCCTGTGTTTATTAGTTCCTCTTACCTTGATTATTTTCTTCCTTTATGCCTCTTTCATTGCCCACCAATTCACTCATCTGGTTTTTTTTTTTTTCCTTTTTCTTTTTCTTTCTGTTTCTATTTTTTTTTTTTTTCCCTTTGGAATGCATCTTCCTTTCCCAACAAGAACAGTGAGGATGTACAAGAATAAAGAACCTTATAAAACCAGGTACAGAACACTGGCACACCCTAGAGAGTATACATTCCTCCTGACATTTCTAGCAGTCAACTTACCATAATAGCTACACTTCTGATTTTCAGTATCACTTGTAATGTAAGAATTCAAAGATATCACCAGAAAATATTTTACAGTTATGGATTCTGGTAAAAGAAATAACATAATGATTTTTTTTTCTGTTTTGAAAGTCTTATAGTTTTGAATTAGTCTACTTTCAATTATCCATATTAAGTGGAATAATGTTATGCCCCCCCCAAAGGAAAGTATTAGGCAACTCATGAAATATTATATATAGCTCAGTGCTTTCCCAGGAAACAGTTAATTTCTTTTGTGCATGTCCTGAAGGTGATCAAATCAGGATAAAGAAATAGGATAGAGATATTTGTCCTTTGGAGCCAGGCAGTTATTGAGGGAGAGTAGGCAGAGCAGAGGTAAAAGTAAGCCATAAATAATGCATGTATATAAAATCTGGAGTGACTTACATCTACTTTATAATTATTAAGTTGATCACAAGCTTTAAGAAAATAAATTTATCCCAAATCATCCTAGGAACAATTACCCTTGAATATTTGTTCTATTTTTAAATAAAATTATCTTATGTTTATTATAGATTGGTCTAATTTTTATAAATTATTTCAACGAATGAATGAAAAATCCCGAATCCTAATACAGCTTGGTTTCCCTTCACACAAAATAAAATAAGTTTTCTGCAAGCATACTATTTTTACACCAGAATAACAATCACTGTAATATATAAAAATCCATGTTTTGAGATCACGGAAAATGATTCTTGCTTGCTAAATTTTGATTTGATTTAGTATACTCTCACTATTACCTGAAACTGTGTTCACCTCATGGTGGGTGTCTGGCCAAAAGATACAACCAAGCCAAAGAATGGGAAAAGGAAGGGTTTTACTTGCAACAAGTGAAAAAGAACACCACATATACTTCCCAAAGCAGTGTCTCCTCAAACAACAAAACGGGAAGATTCAAGCTAAGGGACCATATATGTTCATGAAGGGACTTGACCAGTGGGGAATTCAGCATGGAATTTGGGCAAAATTATCTGAAGGTGACAGAGTCCAGGATCTTGGAAGTCATGAGGGCCCACGGGCGTCTAGGTCATCAATTCTCTGGATTTGGTTGTCTGAGTGCTGGAAAGGGTTTAGATCCTACAAAGATAACTCAAGATTATGTCACATGTCAATCTTCACTTTTGAATTAGCCCTGGGAGTTTTACCACTGATTTACTGTCCTGGGTATGATTAGGCTGTCTTCCAGCCTCATAGTGGCTCTTTGTTCTTAACTTTTTTCACAAGATGGCTCACTGCCTAAAGTGGCTTTTCTTATACCAAGAAAGCTATATCTGTCTTCCTTTTTCTGGGGACCCCTAACTCTTTCTGCTTACATCACCTCTAATGGATCATGTTTTAGTTCCATTTATGTTTGTTCCAATCATGAGCTTTCCTTATGTCGGATTTCCTTTTTTTTCTTTCTTTCTTTTTTTTTTTAACTATAAGCCTAGATTCCATCACAAAATAATTTCTATATATGGCCTCTAAAATACTGTTGTGATCCCATCTTCCCAGCTTCCTTTCTCAGAATTAAATTAATATCTGAAATTATTTGACATAAGTCATGCACTGAATTAGTGAACCAGGCCTAAATCTATGACTCAGATTCCTGATTCACTTTATCTAACCTTTTAAGCAACACTTAAGTATTTTAAACTTTTTTTTTGTTCCACTTTTTATTGGAGCATTATACTAGTGATCGTCCCCAAACATTATCTGTTCCCTATCATTAAATGCTGTAGATAATGACTACTATCTCCAAAAGCTACACTTTACTGTTTTTAAAGAGAATTCCTTTGTGGTTATATTTGATTTTCACTTCTGTGACCTTGTCCTTTTTTATCACAAATGTGTTAGCTGTCATAGGTCATTTTATACCCCTTATCACCAAATCTATTGCTGTCTTTCTAATTTCCTTCTATTGTCAAGGACATTTCTGAATGTCCTCAACAGTAATGAACAGACTATATAAATTACTTAAATAAAAGTATATATAAATAAATTTTTTCAACTCCAGAATTTGTAAGAAATGAAAAGACATGGAAGCTGATTTTAAGCTATGTATATGTCTCAATATTTTTCATTTTATGTTTATATTGAGTAAAGCATATGACCACTTCCTTAATTGTTCAGTGTATAAACACCAACATATATAGACATAAGCAGATATTCCACAATCAATATGAAGTGGACGGTCAAGGAACTTAGGATCACTTGAACTTATTTATTAGGCTTCAACCTAAAGCAACATGAGTCATGCAAAATATAGCTTAATGGTTACTTTTTGGTACAGGAAGAAAAAAAATATGAAAAAATTGTGCAGAACACCAGTTTACAAAGTGTTTTCTTATTATTGTTTCTGATGCCAGCATTTTCTTTTACTAATTTACAACTGCTTGGATTTAAAAGTTATCCTTGTGGAGGCCGAGAAAAACAAGGCTGTACCCACCTCAAGTCTAGCCCTGACATAAGTACAGCCATCTTGACAATGCAAAAGCTAGCACCTGGCACCCCCTCTCCACCCGTTCCCCTCCCCTAGGTAGTATGTGTGACATTCCTCAGGCTCCCCTGGCTGCCCTAAAAGAAAAACAAATAGTTAACTTGCAGAGATCACAATCCTGCAAGACAGGAGTCTCCCTTGGTTTACAAATGTCCTACAGATTTACAACAAAGAAGCTATCTTAACAATAATGTCGCCCTCCCCACCATTAAACTAAAGGAGGCTGAGGCAGAAGGAAATGTAAATAAAGTTAACTTTCTTCTAAACCTAAATCTCACTGACAAGGACACTTGATAGGAGAAATGTGAAACTTTATCTCTAAACCTCCAGGATAGTGTCAGCAATCATACCCAAGTGTATGACCCACTGATATACACCTAAAGGGTCTCATGAGAAGGTTTTATTACTGGTAATGAATAACCTTTTCCCCAGACAGTAGCTAGCCCCTCAAGGTCCTGGAGACCTCGCCTTCCAAATTCCTTAGAGACTTACAACATCCATAACCCCCTTTTGTCCTCACCCACCACTGAGTCCACCCCTACTCTGCCTTTAAAAACTCTGACTGCAATCTGGTTCGAGGTCCAAGTCCCTACTCCACTGTGTCGGGTATATTTGGGCCCAAGCTTAAGCTTGTCAATTAAACCCTCATGTGATTGCTCCTTGGTGTCGGTTCCTTGGAGGTCTCTCGGACGTGGAAACTTGGACATATCAATCCTCATTCTTTCCCATCTTCTCTAAACAACATCCTTCCACTATCACAATACATTCTCTCCACTCTATCAAAGCCAGTTTCTAGACACCCCCTTACAGCACACTATTTGTGGTGTTTCTTATCCCCCCCAGCGTCCTCTCCATTTGAGCTCTTCTTTTTTTTTTTTTTTTTTGAGCTATCATTCTCATGAGCTTACTGTTCACAAGAACTGGGCTGTCCACTTGGCAAAGAGTAGCTAATCAGCAAATTCCGTCCACCTGGTCATACTAATTGTGTCAATAATCAGCAGTAGTAAATCAATACTGTGCTGGTGCCATTTAAACAAAACAAAACAAAACAAAAAACTACTGGTGCCATTAAAAAAAAAGTGTATTCCCTTTTCCCTGAGGTCATTAATCAAAAGGAAAATAAAAACCTTGGCAATATTGGTGACTTCCTTTTACTGTTGTGCATAGAAAGCTTGATGGAAATAGGAAACTCTTCTGTTCTCAAGAGGTACTAAGAAAAGTATTCAATATTGTGGCCCTACTAGCCATGTTCTGATCCATGTTATGGCATAAAAAATGCATAAAATTCCAGATGTCTTTTGGAAATTATAGGGTAGGGGGTATATGAAATATGTCCTGGAAAACAGAGGTACACAGATCAGCTATAGAAAATACAAATAGTTAGTCTGAATATTCTTCAACTATTTATAGTCTGCAATGATATATTTTTATTATGAGACATTTCTTAAAAAACAAAACAAACAAACAAACAAACAAAACAACCACAGTGGTTCAAAATGTGTCCTCACTGAAAAATCCTATTCCATGCTTTTGCGGAATCTAAATTTGTGAAACATTCAGTGGAATCATGAATAAAGAAAATTTTCATTTGAAAAGTTGTCTTCTAAAAAATATTTACTGAAGTAGGGGCAAAAACGTAGTGCCTGTGGAAATACCTGAGCTAAAATATTTTTACATTTCAGTACAGAATAATAGAATTAGGTGTATGCTCCATTTAACAGAATTGGCTCTGAGTTTACAAGTTTCTGAAAACATGTGAGGGTATTTTAATTAAAAATGCTACTTCTACAGAAAAGAGTCTATGAAAGGTGGGAACAATTTCAAGCTTAGAAAATAAAATGTAACACTGAAAAAAGATTGTAAAACAACAACAAAAAAAAATTGTAGGAGAGGACTGTGTGTAGCTCAGTCAGTTAAGTGTCCAAGTCTTCATTTTGGCTGAGGTCATGATCTCAAGGTCCTGGGATGGAGCCTGGTTGTGGGGTTCTGAGCTCAGTGGGGAGTCTGTTTGAGATGCTCTCTCTTCCTCTCCCTCTGACCTTCCCCCCTCTAATTAATAAATAAACCTTTAAAAAAAGATTGTAGAAAAGTTATGAAAAATTAGAATAAGGTTTGATGGTGAAATTTATGTGTCAACTTGGCTAGACTATGGTGCCGGTAGTTTGGTCAAACACTTCATGTGGCATCCAGCCTGGATGTCACTGTGAAGGTATTTTATTGCTGTGACTAACATTTACAATTAGTTGACATTATGTAAGGGAGTTCACCTTTGATAAGCAGGTGGACCTCATCCAATAATTCAAATACTAGATTAAGACTTAAGAGTTAAAATAGTTTTACTAGAGAAGACATTCTTTCTTTCTGTCTCCAGACTGTAGTATAGAAACACTGTGCTAATTTCCAGTCCGGTGGCTTGCCCTACAGATTCTCAAGAAAACTTCAAAAAATAGTTGTATTTAGAATATGGCCTGCGAGAAACTTTTATACTATTCCTATTCCCCAGTGTGAACTGAAAGGAACAGAAAAATTCCCATATCCTCAAGTATAGAAATCTATAGCAGAAACTGGCCAGAACTCAATAAGCCTAAAAGAGAGGAATAAAGGATGCTGAGGAAAAGACTGTCCTCAGTCAAAACCAAAGGAAAGTAGATGACTGGGCTGATGGCTAAAGGGATAGATGGCATCTATTATCAGACTGAGCTACCTTTATACCATAAAAGACCCTGAAACTTAGACGTAATGTTGTGAAGCTTAGAAATTGAACACGTTATATAACCAACCGTTCTCAACTGGTAGTGAGACTTATCACTTAAAACAGGAATTAAACTAATTTAGAGATAAAACATTTTTATGTTTACATGCACTTGTAGACAAAATTGATGTAAAAACTGTAGGATCTGTTCAACACCCACTCATGATAAAAATTCTCAGAAAACTAGTTATGGGGGGAGCACTTTCAACTTCATAAGAAACACTTAAAAGAAAAAAAAACTTGCAAAGAATTTCACATCTAATGGTGAGAAGATATATCTTTTTTACTAACATCAGGAAGAAGGTATGGATGTCTGCACTCACCACTGTCATTTAATATCATACTGTAAGTCCCAGCAAATGCAGTAAGGAAGAAAAAAAAAAGGAAGAAAGTATATAAATTGTGAAGGAAATAAATTTGTCTTTGTTAGCAGAAGACATAATGCCTAAGTAGAAAATGCCAAAGAATCAACAAAAAGTTACTATAATTAGTAAGTTCTGCTCAACATTTAGAATTTAAATGAAAGTAATTAATGATCTGCTAAATTTTTTAAGCAACAGAATTACAATACCCTAAATACTGTACTTATGACATATATTATGAAATTATATGTAACTACCACTATATATTTCCCACTAATGCTTCATATGTAAATTGGAGTAGAATCATCTTATGACACAGTCTTATGACACAGTTATATTTTTTAGCTCTTGGGATACTTAAGCAAATCTTCCACTTCTTATTCTTTCATTCTTTGCCTAATAAAGGGTAAAAGAAGCCCAAGGAAAATACTAGAAGAGCTATGGGAAGAAACAAGTTTTGATATTTTGACTGTACCAGCAGGCCTCAGTTCTCTTCCTTTTTGTGTTCACCTCCTAGTTTCTGTTCTTCAACTGTCCACTGCCACCCAGATTCCTGTAGCCAAAAGTACATGATTCCTTTTCTGTTTTTCACTGGCATAACAAATTTATACAAAAAAGTGGTATGCAAACCTATGGGAAACTATCTTATAAATGATGGAAGATGTAAATATGACCTGATTCAGAAATTGTGTATTTTTGATCTGCTTGCCAGAAAATTAAAATCAATTAATTCCTGCCTACCAGGAAATTAAAATTAAAAAAAAAAAAGTGGAATGGGTGCGCCTGGGTGGCTCAGCGGGTTAAGCCACTGCCTTCGGCTCAGGTCATGATCTCAGGGTCCTGGGATCGAGTCCCGCATCGGGCTCTCTGCTCAGCAGGGAGCCTGCTTCTCTCTCTCTCTCTCTCTCTGCCTGCCTCTCTGCCTACTTGTGATCTCTCTCTGTCAAATAAATAAATAAAGTCTTAAAAAAAAAGTGGAATGAATCGATGCAGACTACTCCAGTGAGATGAATTTCTGGTACATTCTAAGTAGTTATTAAGGATAATGGGAGATTCCTCTTGTGGTATTTGCATAAATATAAATATTCAGATAATTGTGCTCTGTCTCATCACTTCTACAAAAGGAAGAAGGAATATTTCACCATTCCAAGTTTTAGTACAATGCTGAACATAGTAGGCCCTCAAAATATTTTCTGATAACTGAATAAGACTTGTAGACAATAATAATTGAGAAATAAGTTATAATTAACACGTGATTTACTTACAACCTCACCTTCTATGATTTATAGCAGCTACCAAAAGCCACTGATTCCTAGATCCTATTTCCAAAATAATAAAAAAAGTAATCAAAGATTATAATCTAAATGATTAATGCAGGCATGGAAAGAGTAGTGAGAGCACTAAAATAAATTGTTCGTTCTAAAAGTCATGATGCCTACCTACTTCTTCTTAAAAACACATCCTATTCCTTTTCTAGGGCAGCTGTAACAAACTAAGTAGCTTAGAACAGAAACTTGTTGCCTCAGGGCTCTGGTAGCTAGAAATCTAAGATCAAGGTATTGATAGGCTGAGAGGGCAAATCAGGGTTCTACAGATCTCTCCTACCTGCTAGTCATTTGCTGTCAATCTCTGTCCCTTGGTTTAGAGATTTATCACTCCAGTCTCAGCCTTCCTTTTCAGATCACCTTCTCCTTCTGGCTTATCTGATAGTTTTAACCTCTGCGTGCATGCCCATCTCTGTGTCCAAATTTCCCTTTTGATAAGGACACCAGTCATATGTTTTACATTTCATCCTTATGACCTCTATTTAAATTTATTTATTATTTATTTATTTATTTATTTATTTATTTATTTATGTGTTGACATACAATGTTCTTAGTTTCAAGTATACAATGTAGTGATTCAATTCAACCCTTCCTATATATTACTCAGTGCTCATCAAGATAAGTGTACTTTTAATTTCCTTTACCTACTTCACCATCCCCCACCCACTTCCTGGTAACTATCTATTCTCTATAGTTAAGAATTTGTTTTTGGGGGGCACCTGGTGGCTCAGTGGGTTAAAGCCTCTGCCTTTGGCTCAGGTCAGGAACCCAGGGTCCTGGGATCGAGCCCCCCATTGGGCTCTCTGCTCTGCAGGGAGCCTGCTTCTTCCTCTCCCTGACTGCCTCTCTGCCTACTTGTGATCTCTGTCTGAAATAAATAAATAAAATCTTAAAAAAAAAAAAAGAATTTGTTTTTGGTCTCTCTCTCTCTTTCCTTTTCTCATTTGTCCAACAACCTCATTTTAATTTGATTATTTATATAAAGACCATATTTCCAAATAATATCCTAATTTAAATGTGTGGGGGGTTGTTCTTCAGCAGATCTGTTTTGGGGAACATACTTCAACTCATAATAATATCATTTATTGGATCCTTATATTTGAGGAAACAAGGCTAAACCATTCCAAATGAGTAGAAAGGACGCTTAACCTAAAGCCTGTGGAACAGAGTCTCCCTCTGCTCCTGACAAACCATAAACCACAGTTAAGAACCCAAACCCAAACCAACCAAGTATCAGAAAGGTTAACTAGAATATATAAGAAGCCTAGTGATGGCAAGAAACGTTATAGGGATTAAAGAATTGAGCAATTCAAGCTTTAATTAGGAGAGCCCAGGGGTGCCTGAGTGGCTCAATGGGCTTAGCATCTGACTCTTGATCTAAGCTCAAATCTTATCAAATCTTAATCTCAGTGTTGCGAGTTCAAGCTCAGAAATGAGATCCACACTGGGCGAAGAGTCTACTTAAAATTTTAAAAAAGTAAAAAAAAAAAAAAAAAAAATTATAAAGGGAGGGCCCAGGAAGAATGGGATACATAGTATTTCTTCCAGATAATGAATCCTTGGCTGCCTCAACGAGCCAGAGAGCGAGGCAGAGGTGTCCCCTAAAATTATAGGACTAACGTTTTCACTGGGGAAAGGAAAACTACTTATATCCTCTCCTCCAATTTATATATTTGTCGTCCTGTGATATATATGTTTTTTATCAATTTTCACAGATTCCTTATGACAAGCATTCACATACATCAAGCTCAATCACCATTTCCCCCCAAATTTTCATAACTCTATAAATAAAATAATCTCAAATTAGCATTTTTAATCCTTTTTGAGTTTTAATATCTGCTTTTCTATACATTGTAACCCTTTAACCACTTGCTTCCCCAAACCATGGTGTTATAACATCTCTTCAGCCCTGAATCTGCACTCAGGCAGTCTATTAGTACTGGTTACTCTTTTTGAATTAAAATTTTGAATTTTATAGATATATCACCTATTAACTTCCTTAATATGGCTAATTTTTTTTCTTTGATAATGCTGTTTATGAGAGAGCTACATATTTTTATCACAAAAGGGAAAAAAAATGTGTCACACACTGCCTTGAAACTCTATATACCCTTTTCCACTTATTTTAAGCAGATAATAAAATTTATAGTCACCTTAATTTTCTTTGTGTCAACTTACACAGGCGTTTCTACTTCTTTATCATTCTAATTAAAATAAGAAAATTTAGAAAAGGGGCTCAGGGAGCACAGGCCCCGGGGTGGGGGAGGATGGCAGGACCCACCTCACAGACAAAGGGCTTGGGGCATAGTGCATGCTCACCCGGTTGGCCATGGCCATCAGAAAAAAAAAAAAAAAAAATTTTTTTTTAGACTACTCAGATATTACCTAATTGCTAAGAAATACTTTCAGTTCAATGATAAATTTTTTAAACAGTTTGAAAAACTGTTACTTTTTTCCTGCTGAATTGAATTTGTGGACAATACCAATAAATGAAGAATTATTAGGTTAAAAAAACTTCACCAATCTAAATGCTCCTTTTAAGGATAATGCATATTTCCTTCACACATCTGTACATGATTTATTTTTTCTAATTTTTAAATAAGAGATTCTGCTTTGAACTTTCAAAAAATTTAGTATTTTGTATATTTTTTTGAAGGTCTAAACAATAATCAAATGTAGTGTTACTGTTTTTTGTTTTGTTTTGTTTTGTTTTAGATTTTATTTATTTATTTTGAGAGAGAGAGCACAAGCAGGGAGGGTGGCAGGCAGAGGGAGAGAGAGAAACAGACTCCCGCTGAGAAGTGACCCACCCCCACCCCACAACCTGGTATTTTATATCCCAGGACTATGGTACCATGACTTGAGCCAAAGGCAGACAAGGCAGACGTTTAACTGACTGAGCCACCCAGGTGCCCAGTGTTAGTTTTAAATATGAATCAGATCATTCCCTCTCCTGTTAACATTTTTTTCTTTTCATATTTTATACAAATTCTATAGTTAACATACATGGTAAAATTGGTTTCAGGTAGAGTTTAATGATTCACCACTTACATTATAACACCCAGTGCTCATCACAAGTGCCCTCCTTAATTCCCATCACCTATCTAGCCCATCTCTCCCCCAGCCCTGCTCCCATCCCTCCAGTAATCTTCCTTAGTGTGTTCTTTATAGTTAAGAGCCTCCTAGGATTTGCTTCCCTCTCTCTTTTTTTCCCTTCCCCTTTGTTCATCCGTTTTGTTTCTTGAATTCCTCATGAGTGAAATATATGGTATCTGTCTCTTTGTCTCATTTCACTTAACATAACACACTCTAACTCCATCTAAGTAGTTGCAAATAGTAAGATTTCATTATTTTTGATGGCTGAGTAGGGGGGGTGTGTGTATCAATATATCATACCACCTCTTCTATTTTTTAAGATTTTTTTTTTATTTATTTGACAGAGAGAGAGATCACAAGTAGCCAGGCAGGAAGAGAGAGAGGGGGGAGCAGGTTCCCTGCTGAGTAGAGAGCCGATTGTAGGGCTTGATCCGAGGACCCTGAGACAATGACCTAAGCTGAAAGCAGAGGCTCAACCTACTGAACCACCCAGGTACCGATCACCTCTTCTTTATACATTCATCA
The DNA here is from genome assembly GCF_964662115.1 of Mustela nivalis. Taxonomy (NCBI): domain Eukaryota; kingdom Metazoa; phylum Chordata; class Mammalia; order Carnivora; family Mustelidae; genus Mustela; species Mustela nivalis. The sequence goes on from NC_139020.1 coordinate 87,469,394, forward strand.
GTCAATGGATACTTGGGCTCTTTCCATAGTTTGGCTCTTAATGCTACTATGAACATTGGGGTACATGTGCCCCTTCGAGTCTGTATTTTTGTATCTTTTGTCCTGTTAACCATTATGGTTATAACACATACATTCTTGTTACTGAAACCCAAAACATCTTACCTGAAATGGCCAATGTCTACTTTTTCTATACCCTTCTTCTCTGTTCCTCACTCATTGCTCACCAGACATTCTGGCCTCTCCCATTTTCAAACACCATATGCTGGTTCTTTCCTCAGGGCTTCCACACATGCTGTTCCAGGTTACCCTCAAGTTGTTGCATATTGTCTCTTTCCTGTCATTTATTACTCAGTTCAAAGGTCACATTCACCTGGTAGTTCCTCAAATGAGTCAGGTCCACGTTCTGAAGGAGAGAGGAAATAGATACCACACCATTTTTCCATGTTCTGCATCTGTTCAGTGCTCATCTATTCTTTTTATTTATTTATTTATTTATCCATTTATTATTTATTTATATTATTTATCCATTTATTTATTTATATATATGTATATATATTTGTTTGTTTGTTTGTTTTACTTTTTAAAATAATTTTATTATTTATTTGAGAGAGAGAGCACGTTAGCAAGAGAACACAAGCCAAAGAAGCAGAGGGAGAAGCTGGCCCCCTGTTGAGCAGGGATTCCAGTGATGGACTTTATCCCAAGACCTGGTATCATGACCTGACCTGAAGGCAGACATTTAACTGGTTGAGCCACCCAGGTGTCCTTCATCTGTTCTTTTCAGATAAGGGTTAGAGAACAAATTGTATTCGTAGCAAGATCCTCGGACCATCAGCTTGCCATTTTAGGAAAAAATAGGATGTTTTACAAAATAGAAATGATCAAAACAATGGACACAACTAAAATTCTGATTAAGAGAGGAATAATTAAAAAATATGCAGTCACTAAACATCAAAATGTTAATGAAGACGAAAATTAATCATTATATTATAAATAAAAAAACACAATAGGATGTTTCTAGCCTATTTGCAAGCTGTAAAGAAAAACAAAATTATCACCTACTTACAGTGTGCTTATGTGTGTATGAAAGAATTGTAGATGCCCTTACATTTATTGCTCTTTGCTCAATGTATTAAAATTTAATTTAATTGTATGTGTGTGTGTGTGTGTGTGTGCTCCAAAATTCATTGTTTATGCACCTCACCCAGTGCTCCATGCAATACGTGCCTTCCATAATACCCAACACCAGACCCTCCCAACCTCCCACCTCTCTCCCCTCCAATACCCTCAGTTTGTTTCTCAGAGTCCACAGTCTCTCATGGTTCATCTCCCACTCCCATTTCCCCTAACTCACTTCCCCTCCCCATCTCCCAATGTCCTCTGAGTTATTCCTTATGCTCTACAAATAAGTGAAACCATATGACAATTCACTCTCTGCTTGACTTATTTCACTCAGCATAATCTCCAGTCCCATCCATGTTGATACAAAAGCTTGATATTCATCCTTCCTGATGGAGACATAATACTCCATTGTATATATGGACAATATCTTCTTTATCCATTCATCCATTGAAAGGCATCTTGGTTCTTTCCACAGTTTGGCAACTGTGGCCATTGCTGCTATGAACATTACAGTACAGATGGCCCTTCTTTTCACTACATCTGTATCTTTGGGGGCAAATACCCAGTAGTGCAATTGCAGGATCACAGGATAGCTCTATTTTTTAATTTCTTAAGGAATCTCCACACTGTTTTCCAAAGTGGCTGCACAAACTTACATTCCCACCAACAGTGTAAGAGGGTTTCCCCTTCTCCATATTTCCTCCAATAGTTGTTCTTTACTTTCTTCTTCATTTTGGCCATTCTAACTAGTGTAAGGTGGTATCTCATTGTGTTTTTGATTTGAACCTCCCTGATGGCAAATGATTATGAACATTTTTTTTTAATGTGCCTGTTAGACATTTGTATGCCTTCTTTGGAGAAGTATCTATTCATATCGTCTGCCCATTTTTTGATGTGATTATCTATTTGGTGCGTATTGAGTTTGAGGAGTGCTTTATAGATTTTGGATATCAGCCCTTTTTCTGTAGTGCCATTTGTGACTCTTTTCCCATCCCATGGGTGGCCTCTTTGTTTTGTTGACTGTTTCCTTTGCTGTGCAGAAGCTTTTGATCTTGATGACGTCCCAAAAGTTCAATTTCGCTTTTGTGAAAGATGGTTCAACATTTGCAAATCAATCAATGTAATAGAACAAATAAATAAGAGAAGAGAGAAGAACCACATGATCCTCTCAATTGATGCAGAAACAGCATTTGATAAGATACAACATCTGTTTTTAATTAAAACAATTCAAAGTATAGGGATAGAGGGAACATTTTTTAACTTCATAAAATCTATTTATGAAAAACCCATAGCGAATATCATCCTCAATGGGGAAAAGGTGACAGCCTTCCCTTTGAGATCAGGAACACAACAAGGATGCCCACTCTCACCACTCTTGCTCAACATAGAAATCCTAGCAACAACAATCATATAACAAAGAGAAATAAAAGGTACTAAAATTGGCAAAGAAGAAGTCAAACTCTCTCTCTTTGCAGATGACATGGTACTTTATATGGAAAACACAAAGACTCCACTCCCAAACTACTAGAACTCATACAGCAATTCAGTAATGTGGCAGGATACAAAAATCAATTGGCAGAAATCAGTTGTTTTCTTATACATTAACAATGAAAATATAGAAAGGGAACTTAGAGAATTGATTCCATTTACTATAGCACCAAGAACCATAAGATACCTGGGAATAAAACTAACCAAAGAGGTAAAGGATTTATACTCGAGGAACTACAGAACACTCATGAAAGTAATTGAAGAAGGTGCAAAAAGATGGAAGACCATTCCATGCTCATGAATCAGAAGAATAAACATGGTTAAAATGCCTATACTGCCTAGAGCAATCTATACTTTCAATTTCATTCTGATAAAAATTCCACTGGCATTTTTCAAAGAGCTAAAGCAAGCAATCCTAAAATTTTTATGGAATCAGAAGAGACCCCGAATTGCTAAGGAAATGTTGAAAAAGAAAAACAAAACTGTGGGCATCACGTTGCCTGATTTCAAGCTTTACTACAAAGCTGTTATCACCAAGATAGCATGGTCATGACATAAAAACAGACACATAGACCAGTGGAACGGAGTAAAGAGCCTAGATATGGACCCTCAACTCTACAGTCAAATATTCTTTGACAAAGCAGGAAAACATGCAGTGCAAAAAAGGCAGTCTGTTCAATAAGTGATGCTGGGAAAGTTGGACGGCTATGTGTAGAAGAATAAAACTCGAACATTCTCTTACACTATACCCAAAGATAAACTCGAAATAAATAAAAGACCTACATGTGAGGCAGGGATCTATCAAAATCCTAGAGGAGAACAGTGACAGTAACCTCTTCGATATCAGCCACAGCAACTTCTTTCAAGAAATGTCTCCAAAGAGAATGATGACACTTCGGTCCAAAAACTATGGGATATGGTAAAGACAGTCCTAAGGGGGAAATACATAGCCATCCAGGCCTCCCTCAAAAAAAATTGAAAAATCCAGAATATACCAGCTCCCTTTATACGTTAAAGAATTGGAGAATTGATGACAAATTAAGCCAACCCCACATTCAAGAAGGGAAATAATCAAGATTAGAGCAGAGGTCAATGAGATAGAAACTAGAGATACAGTAGAATACATCAATGAATTTTTTTTAAATCAATAAGGTTGACAAACCACAAGACAAGCTAATCCAAAAGAAAAGAGAGATGACCCAAATTAATAAAATTATGAATGAAAAGGGAGAGATCATGACTAACACCAAGGAGATAGAAACAATCATCAGAAATTATTATCAACAGTTATATGCCAATAAGTTAAGCAAACTAGATGAAATGGATGCATTCCTGGTAACATATAAATGCCTTTGCTCATTTTTTTATTAGAATAAGCACATGACACATTTAATCTAAAAATACTCAGACTCTTAAAACATACTTCAGCTCATAATAGTTTATATATTTCTGTCAGTCTATCTAACAAATATGCATATATATGTATGCTTACTTAAGTTAAATATTTTCTTTTCATTCCAGAATTTATTCAAGTAAATGAGTTTTAATTGTTGTACATATAGTATTTGTGAATTTTTCTAAGTTCTAAATAACTTTAGATATTACTATGTTTTTTTAACATGGATAGCTATTACTTAAATTTTTTTTGTTTCAGGGGTGCCAGGATGGCTCAATCAGTTAAGCAATGGACTCTTGGTTTTAGCTCAGGTCATGATATCAGGGTGGTGAGATTGAGCCTCCCCTCAGGCTCCTTGCTCAGCATGGTATGCTCCAGATTTTCTCTCTCCCTCTGCCCCTGCCCTTGCTCACTTATGCCCACTGTCTCTCTCTCTTTCTCTAATAAATAAATAAAATCTTAAAAATAATTATTTGCTTCATATTCTCATGATGAATTTTTATAAATGGTATTTCTAGTTCAATAATCGTGTAAGCTTTATGACCATTAAAAACAGGCTCAACTGGAAATTTCTCTTTACCACATAGCTTTGTGCCCTTTCCAACTTCAATTTCTACCCAGCTTCAGTTTGTCATCATGATGATTGACATCTTCACAGTCTCTTCTTTATCATAACATTGTTTTGAATAAGAACTCCCTCTTGCGTGGAAAAATTTAAAAGTGTCATTTCTTATTTGAAATGTTGTGTATGATACCCCTGCATTATCTTTAATGTCCTATTTTAGGCATACTATAAATTATATTCTATCAACATGCATAGTTTCTTCATAAAAATGTCTTCCTAGATGGTACTTTTTAAAGCCCTCAATTTTATTCCTCCATCTCAATTTTATGATGCAAGAATCAGTTTATCTTCATTTGTAAATTGACATTAGAATATATTATTTTTAAAAATTTTTTTAATTTTTTTTAAAATTTATTTGACAGAGAGAGATCACAAGTAGACAGAGAGGCAGGCAGAGAGAGAGAGAGAGGGAAGCAGGCTTCCTGCTGAGCAGAGAGCCCCATGCAGATTTGATCCTAGGGACCTGAGATCATGACCTGAGCCCAAGGTAACGACTTTACCCACTAAGCCACCCAGATGCCCTTTTTAAAATTTTCTTTCTGTTCAGTGTAACAGTGTTCATTGTTTTTGCACCACACCCAGTGCTCCATGCAATCAGTGCCCTCTCTAATACCCACTACCTGGTTCCCCCAGCCCCCCACCCCCTGCCCCTTCGAAACCCTCAGTTTGTTTTTCAGAGTCCATAGTCGCTCATGGTTCACCTCCCCTTCCAATTGCCCTCAACTCCCTTCTCCTCTCCATCTCCCCTTGTCCTTCATGCTATTTGTTATGTTCCACAAATAAGTGAAACCATGACAATTGACTCTCTCTGCTTGACTTATTTGACTCAGCATAATCTCTTCCAGTCCCGTCCATGTTGCTACAAAAGTTGGGTATTCATCCTTTCTGAGGGAGGCATAATACTCCATAGTGTATATGGACCACATCTTCCTTATCCATTCATCTGTTGAAGAGCATCTTGCTTCCTTCCACAGTTTAGTGACCTAGTGCTGCTATAAACATTGGGGTACAGATGACCCTTCTTTTCACTACATCTGTATCTTTGGGGTAAATATCCAGTAGTGCAATTGCAGGGTCATAAGGAAGCTCTATTTTTAATTTCTTGAGGAATCTCCACACTGTTCTCCAAAGAGGCTGCACCAACTTGCATTCCCACCAACAGTGTAAGAGGGTTTCCCTCTCTCTACATCCCCTCCAACACATGTTGTTTTCTGTCTTGCTAATTTTGGCCATTCTAACTGGTGTAAGGTGGTATCTCAATGTGGTTTTAATTTGAATCTCCCTGATAACTAGTGGTGATGAAAAAGCTTGCAGCCTTCCCATTGAGATCAGGAACATGACAAGGATGCCCACTCTCACCACTCTTGTTCAACATAGTATTAGAAGTCCTAGCAACAGCAATCAAATAAATAAAAGGTATCCAAATTGGCAATGAAGAAGTCAAACTCTCTCTCTTTGCAGATGACATGATTCTTTATATGGAAAATCCAAAAGACTCCACCCCCAAACTACTAGAATTCATACAGCAATTCAGCAACGTGGCAGGATATAAAGTCAATGTGCAGAAATCAGTGGCTTTCTTATACACTAACAATGAAAATAAAGAAAGGGAAATTAGAGAATCGATTCCATTTACTATAGCACCAAGAATTGTAGGATACCTGGGAATAAACTTAACCAAAGAGGTAAAAGAACTGTACTCAAGGAACTACAGAACACTCATGCAAGAAATTGAAGAAGACACAAAAAGATGGAAGACCATTTCATGCTCTTGGATTGGAAGAATAAACATTGTTAAAATGTCTCTACTGCCTAGAGCAATCTATACTTTTAATGCCATTCTGATCAAAATTCCACAGGTATTTTTCAAAGAGCTGAAGCAAATAATGCTAAAATTTGTATGGAATCAGAAGAGACCCCGAATCACTAAGCAAATGTTGAGAAACAAAAATAAAATGGGGGGCATTACGTTACCTGATTTCAAGCTTTACTATGAAGCTGTGATCACCAAGACAGCATGGTACTGGCATAAAAGCAGACACATAGGAAAGTGGAACAGAGTAGAGAGCCCAGATATGGACCCTCACCTCTATGGGCAAATAATCTTTGACAAAACTGGAAAAAATATACAGTGGAAAAAGACAGTATCTTCAATAAATGGTGCTGTGAAAACTGGACAGCTATATGTAGAAGAATGAAACTCGACCATTCTCTTACACCGTACACAAAGATAAACTCAAAATGGATAAAAGACCTCAATGTGAGGCAGGAATCCACCAGAATCCTAGAAGAGAACATCGGCAATAATCTTTTCGATATCAGCCACAGGAACTTCTTTCAAGATATGTCTCCAAAGGCAAAGGAAACAAAAGCGAAAATGAACTTTTGGGACTTCATCAAGATCAAAAGCTTGTGCACAGCAAAGGAGACAGTCAACAAAACAAAAAGGCAACCCATGGAATGGGAGAAGATATTTCCAAATGACAGTACAGACAAAAGGTTGATATCCACGATCTATAAAGAACTCCTCAAACTCAACACACACAAAACAGACAATCATATAAAAAAAAATGGGCAGATGATATGAACAGACACTTCTCCAATGAAGACATTGGCTATCAGACACATAGAATATGTCATTTTTATATTATTCTGTAATTACTATCTCAAATCTCTTGTTTTTCTGCTTTGTTTTTTTTTTTTTTTTGTTTTTTATTTTCATATAAATCAAAATTAAGGTGCGAGTGTTATATATTTAGTTCTTTCTCATATGCATTTTTATAACCTTTATTCTTTTGCTAAAATTATGAGACTTTACTGTAATATGTTAATTGATTTATTCATTTGATGTTTATTGAGTCCCCATGTGCCATTTAAGGTTAGTTCTGAACTCATTTTAGTCTGTGTTTACTATTCATTTTTAGTTCAGTTTTATACATACTGTTCTAATCCTCAAATTTCCTTTGAATTTTATCTTCATTTTCTTCCGGAATACTCAGTTTTAGTTCCCCTCTTTAGCAAATAATTATCTGACTCTATCTTCTACATTTCGTATCATATTTCTTGTTCTTTCACTCTATTTGTAAATATTTACAAGTATTGATATTTTAGGACCATCACCAACAAGATGAATTTTTTCTGGAAATAACTGTTTTAGATTTGTAGAAAGTGAGGAAGATTAGAATTTGTAAATGTTTATAGATGAGTTTGTGAATTATTATTTCAAGATAAATTAAAGATCTGGCTCCTTGGTAGGTAATTATATTGTTACTTATTATCATAATTTTAACTCTACCATGTCTATTCAACAAATTTCTTTCTTAGAGGGTTTTGGGTCACTAGCATTATATGATTTAGGATTTGAGGAATTAGGGATATGGAGATGAATAAAGCCAAATCCTCTGTATTTATAACCAATTTCTAAACTCTTCATTAGTTTTATCTTCTAGTCTCAATATGTAAACAATATAGAAACAAAACTAGTCTTATACACTTTCACAGAAATTCCATGTAAAGATCTGCAAGGTAGACCTTCAACATAGTTCATCTATAAGTAATTTTGATAGCACCTAAGCTCACATACAAGTGTACACAAGCACACTTTCTGAATAATAAATAATAAAGAATTTTGCAAGTCTATGAAACAGAAAAGTTGGAATTGATTGTTACTACACAATGCTATTTCATTACTGAAAATTAAATTAAATAGTTGAATTAAATTAAAACCATGTATATTCTATTTTCAAGAACAATGCAGCCATACTTGTCAACTCACTTTTTTTTTTTTCCAAAATCCTAAAGAATGTTTCAGCTAGCTATGAGTACCTAAATCAATATGATTCAATGTTAAGAAATACTTTACTAATTTGGAGCACCTAGGTGGCTCAGTCAGTTAAGAGTCTACCTTTGGGGGCACCTGGGTGGCTCAGTGGGTTAAAGCCTCTGCTTTCAGCTCAGGTCATGATCCCAGGGTCCTGGGATCGAGCCCCGCATCCGGCTCTCTGCTCAGTGGGGAGCCTGCTTCCTCCCCTCTCTCTCTCTGCCTGCCTCTCTGCCTACTTCTGTCTCTCAAATAAATAAATTAAAAAAAAAAAAAAAGAGTCTACCTTTGGCTGGAATTGTGATCCCAGGGTTTTAGGATCAAGCCCCAAGTCAGAGCCTGCTTCTCCCTCTCCCTCTGCCCTTCATTTTCTTAAAGTGTCCTCTAAAAGAGACTGCTTTGGAGATGTGCTCCTTACAAGTAAGACAGAGGGAATGCAGGGCTTGGGTGGCTCAGTTTGTTAAGCAATTGCCTTTGGCTCAGGACACAGGCCCTGCATCAGGCTCTTGCTCAGCGCGGGGAGCCTGCATCTCCCTCTGCCTGTGCTTCCCCTGTTTGTGCTTTCTCTCTCTCATTCTCTCTCTCTCTACCAAATAAATAAAATATTTTAAAGATGGAGAGGGAGAGAGAAAAGAAGTAACTTGATTAAAATATCCTGGAATCAAATGCATGTCATATGTATAAGATAGCATACTCATTCTTCTCTGAAATCCTAAAGTTTAAAAAATGTTTAAAAAAATGTTTAATCATATAAAATCTATTTTTTCTCTTGTAGAATAAGGAAGCAATACTGAGGAATATACACATCTGCCCAGTGCATATGATTCTTCATGGATATGCTATTATGACAGATTCCCATAATGATATTCAAAGAAATAGAATAAAATTATTGTTTTTATATACCAAAGAATCATTTAGTAACAGATGGAAAACACTGTCTAGTATTCAATGGCAATGAAAAAAAAAAAAACGATGTTAATTCAGTCTTCTAGTAGTTTGCCATGTTACTCTGAAATGAAAATACTTAGCTTTCTATTTATAAAATTGGAAAATAGTAATGTTGTTACTAAAATATACTTATGATCAATTTAAAAAATGACACTCTGAATCATAATATAATTGTATCTTATAGGAAATTATAATTGTAAGTCTGATCAAATTTGGTTATGAACCTAATTTGTGTAATCTAGGAAACAAAAATAGGAATTTCAGAAAATGGGTTTATTTGCCTCCACAAAATTGGTATGGTACAATCCAAATCTATGGAGAAAAAGTAAATTTTAAGAAGGGGACTATACTAATACTCTACTAATTATATTATTTGGAATAATTCCACTATATGTTAATAGATATTATGGAAAATAGATTTGATGGACATATGTTTAAAAATTGCTGTGAAAGCTAATTTATATAGGTTTTATTATTTCAGGATTTCATATTATATTTCATATGCTAATAAAAATTTTAATTTCCATAAAAATTATGCAGACTCCATTTTTTCTAGAAACATCTCATAAAACAAGTATTGTGATTAATCATTGTTTACCAATTCTATAACTATAGTAAGTTAGACAATTAATCCTACATTTTAGAATCAAAATTGAAAACAATTGCATTTTGCTACAGAATGAAAAATGAGAGAAAATCAGTTTGGGCCTGAACTATTTTAAAAAATAGATCCTCTATATCTAATTCAATCGTATAAGATTTTATTGCATGTAAGAAACAATATATGCAATGATTATGTTACTTTAATTGTAAAACCTTATCTTTAACATGACAGATACTGAAATAACACCCTCCCATAGGATACCCATTTTATTTTCAAGCATTTTTCAATATGAATGAGTAACCTAATTATCACTCAGTGTTTGCTAACTAGCGGTACTCAATACTATTGAAATTTTATAAACCTATCTAACCTACATCTATTTCTTGTAAGCATTTGTTATGTAGCACAAAGTCAAACCTCATGAAGAAAATATTGCTAACATAATAAACAAAGGAAAGAAATCGCCTAAGCAAACAAACCAACAAAAAGAAAAATGGGGGTGCCTGTGTGGCTCAGTGGGTTAAAGCCTCTGCCTTAGGTTCAGGTCATGATCCCAGGATCCTGGGATCGAGCCCCACATCAGGCTCTCTGCTCAGCAGGGAGCCTGCTTCTTCCTCTCTCTCTGCCTACTTGTGATCTTTATCTGTCAAAAAAAAAAAAAAGAAAGAAAGAAAGAAAGAAAGAAAAGAAAAATGGAGTATGTCTCTGGGAATTTTAATTATTTTTCCTTTTTCTTCATCAGAATTTCTTTAAATTTTCCTCTTTTTTTTTTAATTGGGTAAATTAGCATTACAGTACAAATGGTATATTTTTATTGAAATAAATTAACTACATAAAGTAAAAGAAGAAGTTAACAATCTGAGGTTGGCTATAAAATAGCTCTAACTTGAAGTTAAGATAGTAACTCATATATTTTAATAGTTCTCCTGTTCCTTAACAAAATTAAATATAAAATTTATACTTTCTCTAAAGAGATGTGTTGAATTCTTCTTGTGTTATTACAAATTTGATAAGGATGACCAGAGTGTTTTGTTTATACGCTGCTCATTTGGGATTTGAAAATGCTTCGACTCAGAGCAGTTAATGATACTACTGGGACTAGAATGCATTTTTAGTTCTTAGACCACTTTTTTATTATTTTTTTTTAACTAAGTATACCATTCATTATTTAAGTTCATTGAAATGTTTTGTTTTCTTGATTCCTGCACCTCTCTGATAACTTTTTCTCATTTCAACTTGAGAGTGTTTACTATTTGCTTTTATTTTATTTTATTTCTTTTCAATGTTCCAGATGTCATTGTTTATGTACCACACCCAGTGCTCCATGCAATACATGCCCTCCATAATACCTACCACCAGGTTCGTTTACTCTATTTGACTTCAGGAGATCACTGCCTCTGGTTTTTTTTTTAAGATTTTATTTATTTGATAGAGAGAAATCACAAGTAGATGGAGAGGCAGGCAGAGAGAGAAGGGGAAGCAGGCTCCTGCTGAGCAGAGAGCCCGTTGCGGGACTCCATCCCAGGACCCTGAGATCATGACCCGAGCCCAAGGCAGCGGCTTAACCCACTGAGCCACCCAGGCGCCCCATTGCCTCTGTTTTTTATGTCAACCAGACTAATCCTAAATGATCTTCAAAAGTTTCTTTTCCTTTCCCAATTATTAAATGTTCATCTTTTCCAGAATTCTATCTTTATCCCATTGCTTTCCTTATTACATGCCCGTCAGTGATTATTTCATTTACACATATGATTTTGAACCAGTATACTGAGTAAAATACTGACTTTTGAGAAAAAAAAAAAAGTGAGTTTAAATATTTAACTTCACTTCCTATAACTGAAGGACTTTGGGCAAGATGCTTGATCACTTTCTACCTGATTCTCTCGTTCCTTGTACATTAAAAAAAAAAATGCTAACTTTACCAAATACCTGTTAACTGTTCTGCCCAGCAACTCTTCCTCTATGTTCTGAAATTTCCCCCTGTTGAACGCTCTTACACTGTTAGTATGAATGCAAGTTGGCGCAGCCACTTTGGAAAACAGTGTGGAGATTCCTTAAGAAATTAAAAATGGAGCTACTCTGTGACTCTGCAATTGCACCTGGGTATTTACCCCAAAAATACAGATATAGTGAAAAGAAGCTCCATATGTACCCTAATGTTCATAGAAGTAAGGGCCACAGTCACCAACCTGTGGAAAGAGCCAAGATGCCCTTCAACGGATGAATAGATAAAGAAGATATGGTCCGTATATACAGTGGAGTATTATGCCTCCATCATAAAGGATAAATACCCAACTTTTGTATCAACATGGATGGGACTGGAAAAGATTATGCGGAATTAAATAAGTCAAGCAGGGAGAGTCAATTATCATATGGTTTCACTTACCTTTGGAGCATAAGGAATAACACAGAGGATATTGGGTAAAGGAGAGAAGTGAGTTGGGGGAAGTTGGAGGGGGAGATAAACCATGAAAGACTGTGGATTCTGAGGAACAAACTGAGACATTTGGAGGGAGGGGGGTGGGGGTCTAGGAGGGCACGGTGGTTGGTATTAAGGAGGGCACGTATTGCATGGAGCACTGGGTGTGGTGCTTAAACAATGAATCTTGGAATACTGAAAAAACAAAATAAAAATTAAAAAATAAAAAATAAAATAGTGCAACAAAAGAAAAAAAAATCCCCCTGTTTTCTTACTTCAGCATCTCAATATTTTCGTTGATGATACCACCATCTTCCAGTTACCAAGCCACACAAGAAAATTACATAAGCATTTGCTGAGCCAGCTTTTCTCTACTGCTGCTGTTCTTTTTGATGCTTAGCTCCTGGCAATTGAACATCTGTGTGCTGCAATTCTTTACACCACTGAAATTCTCATTTCTGCAAAGCAAAATGTAGAGCAACTATGTCAAAACGATTTATAAAAACTCAAAACATCCAGATATTATTAATCCCGGAGCTAGCAGAGTTTATTCTCAAGCACAATAATAAATTTGTCTGATGGTTCATATTCCTAAAATTTAAATAAACATTTTTGAGATCTCTAGTAAGAAGAAAGTTGGTCACTTCGCTCATGGTGATTCAGAGAAATCATTATGTGTAGCCACAAGTAAAGGCTGCCTTCCAACTATCCAAACACCAGAACCTGCCCAACAGTCTTGCAAAGTCAGGAGAAAGATTTTTATCAAGTCACCAAAAGAGTGAATTTATTTTTCTCAAGCAGTCTGAAAAGTCAGAGTTATAACTTTCTTTAAATAATTCAAAGCAACTTCTTGAAATCAGGCCAGAAGTCCAAATATAAATGTCTGTAATGAAATGCCATAAAAACTTTCATTTACATTCTTGGTTTGGACAATTCATGAATGACTGGAAAAGTCTATGGCATGGTAATTTGCAACTTTGCAGTAGAACAAATTCAATCATACACACGCTGGAAGTCTTATATGTGGAAGGGAGGCATTTATGTAGGAATTGAGTTTAGCTTATGATACAGCATCAAAAATTCAATGTGGTTTTTCTCTTCTACACGTGTGTCTGCTCCCTCATTAATCTTTATGTGAGGCTGAAAGGTATTACCTAAAGATTTCTTTGATAGTCTGTATATATAAAATTTGGAAATTTGAATCCTGGTATGGCCTTACAAATATTTGGTTCTTAATAAAGATAAAAATTTTAAAAATCCCTCTCTGAAAATACACACACACACACACACACACATTGTATTGTGCTAGGAAAACTAGTCTTCTGGTCATTTGAAGGTAAAATCAAAGTTTAAGGAAAAAAGATTTTTTTTAAAATATTTTATTTATTTGACAGACAGAGATTACAAGTAGGCTGAGAGGCAGACAGAGAGAGAGAAGGAGGAAGCAGGCTCCCTGCCAAGTAGAGAGCCCGACGCGGGGCTCGATCCCAGGACCCTAGGATCACAACCTGAGCCGAAGGCAGAGGCTTTAACCCACTGAGCCACCCAGGTGCCCCAATTTTTTTTTTTAATAGAATAAAAAACACAATCTTCTCTTTTCTAACACCTTCCTAGTGACAATCTAAACAGAATTGTTTAAAATGATGATTTCAAATAAAACTGCGGTGTGGTAATTCCTATAATTAGAAGACTATACATTTTTCTAAGATAGTACTAGTTATAAAATGTGTAATAAGAACAGAAAGAAGGATATAAAAGCTACTGGAGCTTTTATGCTGCAACACTAACATTGAAAATTAAATATTCTATAAAAAACAATTTTGGGGTATCTATGTACATATACATACTGAGATTTCTAAAAAAGTAGTCATCAAATGTAAATGACAGTCATTTTTGGGTGGTATGCTTTGGATAACTTAAAATTTTTCTCTCTAATTTTCTGCTTTGATTTTAAAAATGGCAATGCAGAGGCACCTGGATGGCTCAGTGGGTTAAACCTCTGCCTTTGGCTCAGGTCATGATCCCAGGGTCCTGGGATCAAGCCTTGCATCTGGCTCTCTGCTCAGCAGGAAGTCTGTTCCCCCCTCCTCCTGCCTGTCTCTCTGCCTACTTGTGATCTCTGTCTGTCAAGTAAATAAATAAAATTATTTAAAAAATGGCGATGTAGTGTATTTACTTAAATAGCAGACAATTAAAAATAACAAAAACCCTTTCTAAAATCTTTATATATTATAGAAGCATTTTAAAGATGATTTGCTTTAAAGTATGATTTTATCATGCATTAAAGTAGAAAGTCCAAGTTTCAAGTCAATTGATTTCAAATATGCAGTAGTTTTTTATTGAAATAGGAGTAGGGACCTTCTTCATTAATTATTTATTTTAATGTCCCTTTTCAAGATAAAGCTAGACTTAAAATGTAATCATATGCCCTGTTTTATATTTCTATTAAGCTTTCATTTACTGATGGACAAAACAAGTTGATTTGTTTAATCAGATGATATGTATTCAGTTTAATTGTATTACTTGTGATAATAGTTATTGATAACATTGGCTTCACCATATTGATCACTTAATGTGCCAGCCATGTTTTATTTCATAGGTGAATGGGTCTACATCTTATAGCTGACAGAAAGGCTAGGGATTAAATAATTTAGCAAATGTCTAGAACTAGTGAGTGATACAATAATCAGAATTTAAATCCATATCCATCTTACTCTTGGATTCATTACTATTTTAATATTTTCTTCTGAAATTAAAACAAGAACAGCTAAGCTATATTAATCTCCTTCTGTGTATCAGATTTCCTTGAAATTATTTCCAAAGATCATTTTCTTTAATCCATGCAAATACACAAAGTAGATATTATTATTATCCCCTCTTTACAGATGAAAATAATTACATTATTTGCCCATAGTCATACAGCTAATATTCCCAATAATGTCTATTGATACTCAATTCCTGCCTGCCTTTATAAATTCTCACCACAGGGGCATTTGGCCTGTAAACATTTCCCAGACTTTCTTATCAAAGAATTCCTACTAGAAGAGCTTGTATTTGACAAAGAATCTAGGAGACAAGTCAGTATTCCAGCTAAGGACTAAGGATAGCTAAGGGCTAATGCATGGACACCTTCAGGAAGTACATGCAGAATTCTGCCTGTAGCCATTAGACATCTTCTTGAGTCAAAGTTACAGATTTAACTCTAGATATCTACATTATTAACATTTCTACTCTAAAATATTGTGTATAGATTTGAAAGTTCTGTATATGAAAATAACAGTTCTGAGTGAACTTAAACATTAGTAAATTAGTTATTTGCAGCTGCTGTAACAAAATATTATAAACTTAAACTTAGAGTATTAAAATGTTACAAACTTACTATTTTAAATTTCTGGAGCTCAGAGGTCTCAAATGAGCCTTACCAGCTAAAATCAACATGTCAGCAGAAGGTTCTTTCTGGAGGCGTCAGGCGAAAATAAGTTTTCTTACTTTTTTGGCCTTCCAAAAATTTAATGTATTTCTTGTTTTGAGCCCTTCTTCCATCTTCAAAGCCAAAAATGGACTATCAAATCACTCCTTTCTGCCTCCCTTTTCTAGATACAAGGATCCTCATGATTACATCGGGACTACTCTGATAATCCAATTTTTAACTGGAAGACTCTCTGATTTTTGTGATCTTATATGTGGGAAAATATAGCAACTTTTTCCAAAAAATAATGCTTTTGTTGTGGTAGATCTCATGATGGTAGCTGTCTGTGGCAGTGTTTTGTGGGGATTTCACTATTATAAATATAAAATGTAGCATGCAGTTTCCAAAGTTTTCATTTCATAACATAATTTCTAGCAAGGAAAATTTTGTTCCTGTTAGAGAAAAGTCTATTTTAAAAGTTAACAATATTCGAAGAGATAAAACACATTTTTGAATCCCATTTTAAACCAATTTACACCTATTAGGATGTGTTGCACTGAAAAAGCAAGCATCCATATTTTCAGTGTGTCAAATGCAAATATTTCCTGTATTTTGATGTTTCAGGGGTAAGAATGCTCCTCAGGTCAACTAAATTTTACCTTATACGTGACTAGTTAAATGTAGAAACCTATCAGTGTCAAGGTAAATAATACTGATTCCTGTTTCCTTATAAGATACATAATTTAAAATAGAAACGGGGAAATGGAGTGCCCCAGAAATGCCAATGTAAAATAATCAGTCTGTTAGAAGAAACACTTTATTTTCCTGATTCAT
Source organism: Mustela nivalis (assembly GCF_964662115.1). Lineage (NCBI taxonomy): Eukaryota > Metazoa > Chordata > Mammalia > Carnivora > Mustelidae > Mustela > Mustela nivalis. The sequence continues at coordinate 87,486,059 of NC_139020.1, forward strand.
GCAAGTACATATGAGGGCATCATCATATCAGAATGTTTAGTAACCGAACAACTGAGATTCTAATCCCTGTTCTGTCACCTTTTTTCTGCCTGACCTTGTCAGTCAATGTCCTCATTTTAAAAATAGAGGTAAAGGGCGCCTGGGTGGCTCAATGGGTTAAAGTCTTTGTCTTCGGCTCAGGTCATGATCTCAGGGTCCTGGGATCGAGGACCACATCAGGCTCTCTGCTCACCAGGGAGCCTGCTTCCTCCTCACTCTCTGCCTGCCTCTCTGCCTACTTGTAATCTCTGTCTGTCAAATCAATAATAAAATAAAATCTTTTTAAAAAACAAATAAATAAAAATAGAGGTAAAAATACAAACTTTGAGTGTTGTCAGGGAGTTGAATAAGATCAGCTAATTCTTCCAAAACCATTTATTGAATGCCTACTCACTGATAGGCAACCATCCACGAGTAAGGGATAAGGCAATGAGCAAGTAAGAAAGCCGTGCTCTCTAAGAGCTCTCATTCTGGGGTAAGGGCGGCCAGGTAATACATGGATACATATAATGTATAAAATATATAGTGTGTTTTATGGCAATAAGAGCTGAATATGAACCTTGGGAGAGGGATACAGAGTGCAGAGGTCTGGTGCAAACTCACCGAGAGTCTGATGCTTGCTTGTCAAAGACCTGAAGGATGTGAGGAAGCTAGATGTGCTATTACCTGGAGAACAAGTTATGTCCAAGGGAAGAGTATGTTAAAATGTCTCAAGAGGGAAGAAGCATGGAATTTCTAGGAACACAAAGAAGGTGAGTATAATTGGAGCAGGGAGAGTGAAGGAGAGCTTGACACATGTAAGTGTGGAGAACTAAACTGATACCAAATCAGAAAGATTCCCGGCTGTTGTCTTTATTACTACCCTAAGAGTAAAGGGAAGGTAATGATAGGTGGTGATAATGATAGCATAGTGGTAATATAACTGCATTTGTGTTTTTATTAAAAATCACTTTGGGGGTGCCTGGGTGGCTCAGAGGATAAAGTCTCTGCCTCCCACTCAGGTCATGATCTGAGGGTCCTGGGACTGAGCCCCCCATCTGGCTCTCTGATCAGCAGGGAGCCTGCTTCCGCCTCTCGCTCTGCCTGCTTCTTTGCCTACTTCTGATATCTCTATCTTTGTGTCAAATAAATAAAATCTTTAAAAAAATCACTTTGACTTCTACTAAGATAATAGATAGAGGACAGGAATTGAGGAAATTGAAGAAGGCTGAATAGTTAGTGAGTTATTAGGGTGTTTCAGAAGAGCATAGACAATGGCTTATACTATGATGGTAATAAGAGAGATAAAAAGCAGGAGACAGAGTCAAGATTTGGGACCTAGAATTAGGATTTGGTGACACATTAGAGCTTAGATATAAAAGAGAAGCCACTGTCAAAGATGACCCCCAAATTTAAATAGGCATGAACTACTGGATGAGTGCTGGGGTCTTATTCTGAAATAAGGATTAGATGAAGAGCTAGTTTGGCAGAGTGGAGTTGGGGAAGTGTGCAAACTTATGAAGTTAGTTTCGAAAAACTTGCATTTGATATGTGTGAGATGTCCAAGGAGCTGCTAAAAAAAGAAGGAGTTGAATAAATAGATGTGAAGCCACAGATAATACCTGGCCTTAAACTGGAACAACAGACAAGCAGAGAAGTGGTATCATCAGAGATCAACCAGGCTTCAAGCGGGGACAACAAAATGTGTTGAGGGAATATTGAGGAGAAGTTGGAAATCTGGGCATCTGATGACTGTGAAGGTAGAATGTGTCAAGACTCAGAGACGTGTTAGGAGGTGAAGCAAAGATCTGTGACAGGAAAAAGAAAACAGTGAGCCTTTGAGGAATTAATTTACATTTTTTGCTCTGCAGTATCACATATTGATTTTAGACACAATTTTATTTTCACATTCTCAATATTTGCCTTACAATGACTTTATATGTTGATAATAAGTTTCACATTTTAACTAAATACACCAGAGGGAATATAAGAGTAGAAATAGTTAAATGCTATTGAATCTCATTATTTTTCAAGAAAATTATTTTTCCAAATAACTATCACCTATTATGATTGTGACTTTTTTGCGTATTATATCATATTTATGCATTTCAAGTATGAATAGTACCCAAGCGCCCTATATTTTTTTAAACTTACTAATAAGAAATGAAATACCTACTGATAATAAGCAAAAATATCACAGTGATAGTGGGACCAAAGTACAGGAATATGTGTGTTCTTTTCCACGTAACCTATTTTATTGTAGTCTCATTTTTATTTATCTATTATTTAAATTTTTTGTTAACATATAACGTATTATTTGTTTTAGGGGTACAAGTCTGTGATTCATCAGTCTTGCACAATTCACAGCACTCACCATAGCATATACCCTCCCCAATGACCATCACCCAGTCACAGCATCTCTCCTACCTTTCTCCCCTTTTTAAAGTAAAGTGTTTCACTACATACTGTTAATATTCATATCAAAAGTAAACCAATATGCAACCACATAGTAAACAAAAAGCTACATCAAAGAGCCTTAGAATATTTACTAAAGTGATGTTAAAGAGCATGAATAACATATATTATTGGAGGAAAAGCTTAACCAGGCATTTGGCAGGAACATAAATCAGGAATAAAATGTGAAAGCCTGAGTGACTAAGGGAATAATTAATTGAGTGAAAGATTGATAATTTCAGTTTGTACATAATATGCTGAGTTTAAAAGTGAACACACCTCTATCCAGCTAGAGAATTTGCAGAATTATTGAAATACCTAAGACTGTGAGAAGGAGCAATAAAATCAGACAAGAAGCAGAAGGAAAATTATTTTATAAAAGAACACATTTCAAAAAATTGTTCAAACTTTATTAAGGACTTGGAACAGTTCATCACTAGGAGAAAATGTAAGGAGAAAAATTTTGAGAGAAAACTGAAGATGTATTTTGGAGCATATAAAAATGAAACCATCAATAAGTAGCTATAAACCATAGTACTCAGTAACCATAAGATAATAAATGTGCTCTCAAGAGATATTACAAGAGGATTTATTTATTGATTAGCTCATCACATCAATCTCTGAAATCTGAGTTGTATATTGAAAAGCAGAACGTATGTGATCAAAGAAGATAATTAATTATAATAATTAATAATATTAATTTTGAAACATACATCTATAAAAAACTGAAATGACCCAAATACAAAAGCACCTCAATCTCCTCTGCAATTTGTCACCTGCTCAAAACACGAGTCTCCATATTTCCTACCTAGTTGAACCAAAAGAACTCCGAGGGAAAGTTGTCAGTGCAGAGTGTCCATCTGCTCTTACATCTTTGTTGTAAGTGAAAACATGAACTTCACATAGACTAAGTTAAACATATTATGTTCCCCACGGACAGTATGATACAGATTAGTTTGCCCCTCCTTATTCTTGGATTTCTTCTCACCTAGCATGACTTTCTGAAATCTATGCAAGCAAACAAAAAACATTGTCTCATTTTTTACTTATTAAAAATTCCATCTATTTTTTCCTAATCTATCATTTTCCTAACTGCTATTTCTATTTATGTCACATGAAGACTAGCCATTTGAGTGTCCCAGTAATCAGAGGAAAATACATTAGATATGACTTAATTTCATGTTGTGTATGAAGGAGGAAACAGAAATGTGCACAATATTTACACAGCTCAGACTTAATTTCCACATGGTTGTCTCTTTTACTTTGTGTGTGTGTATCATTCTCATGTTTTCAACATCAAATTACTTAGGAAGATTACAAATAGATAATTAGAATACAAATTATCTTGCATATATATATATGTATATATATATTATTTAATATATATAATGCCTATATAATTTCTCCTAAATAAAAATCCCAGTAAAAGGAATACTAAGAGGCAATGAAGATTTTCAATGCCAGCAATGAGGCAAACAACAGAAAGGAGAAGCTGTACGAAAGAATATAAAACTCACAATTCTGGTAGCTTACCACCTCCATGGAATTTGTCACCCCTCCATGGAAAAACTGTATTCCTTCATCTCCTTAAATCTGGTCTGTGACTGTTTTTACTAATTGTATCACTTCCTGTCTCTTGAAGCTCTGAGCTTCCACATAAGAAATCCAAGCAACTGAATTATAAGTCATCCTGAGGAAGAACAATGAGACACCACAGGTAAGTGAAGGTGTCATCTTGGACTTCCAGTCAATCAAGCCTTCAAATGACTCATGTTCCAACCTATATCTGGGCACCACATGGCACACCCAATGTAGGCTCATAAAACCATGAGATACTATTTTTTTTTTAATCACAAGATGTTGGGGTGATGAACAAACCAATGGACAACACCATGTTTTCCTTTGGGACTGAAACCAAGTAATATAGAGAGAAGTTGGAACATGCAAGTCATGAGTAAAAGAGGAAAATGAGAATTGGTAAGGTTAACTGAGGCTATACCATGTATTGGTATAGAGTGTGGTATCTAGAGTCAGATGGATTTTATCTCCAATACTTATAGTATATATATGACATTGGGCAAGTTATTTAACTTTCTGTTCCTTGCTTTCCTCATTTATAAAATAAGATGATGATATTACATACCTATTAATTATTAATGGAGAAAAAATAGGATTTATGAGTATCTCATACAAAGTAAAAGTTTTAAATATTAAGATAGCCTATGATCGTACAACTATCATTGTGTAATACCAATGCCAAAAACAGGGATTTTGACTTCAAAAAGTCCTTAACTTACTATGCCTAGTTTGCCCTTGGTTTGCAAAAAATCTTTCAGAATAGACATGAAAGTTAAGTTTGGGAACAATTTTTCTGAGGTGGTGATCATGGTAGGTTATAGGGTTGAGAGATTGAAAGCTACTACAAAAGAAGTATTTTAATGATATAAAGTTTGAGGTGATGAGAATCTTCATTAGGTGCCAGTTATTGCAAAGAAAGGAAGGGACAAGACTGGCAAATACTGTAGTACAGAAGGAAAATAAAACAGACAAGGCTGGAGGGGTGAGTTGGAAGAGATTGTAGACAAAAAAAAAAAAAATGGCATCAAGGTTTTCAAATATCTGAGAAAAGAATTGTCACCCATTCAATGAAAGAAAGTTAGGAAGGGTGTTTTGGGGGAGAAATGTGGGAATATATGTGCTCTGTGTCCTGTAAACATCTTTCTGTTTTATGTTATGTGTTCAAATTTTAATTGTGTGAGTTTGAGAAGAGCAAAGTACCTACCAGTCTGACCACTTGTATAACTTAAAATATGGTGGAGGTGGGAAAAGGGTGTATAAACAAATGTGTTTATATGTATATATAAACTATCCAGAATAGTTTATAAAAAAGCTAATACATTGCTTGGAGGGGAAATGAGTAAATAGTGCCAGGTATTTGAGAGAGAAATTTCACAAGTTATGTGCTTTTTATTTTCAAGCCATATTACTATATAAAAGTGCATTAAAAAATATGCCCCAAAGGCAGATTCAAATTTGAGTTTTGGACTGAGCAGAAAAATGTGTGGGAGATAAAGGATATGATAGTTGATATCATTGAGAGAATACTGAAACTGAAAGAACGGATAAGATCATCAAGACAAAGAGTCATAGATGAGACCAGCATAAGACTATTACCTGAAAACACCAACATATTTGGAAATAATCCTTGTTCTAGATATAACAGTTCTGGTTATGTAGACTTATGGATCAAGCCTTTTTCATATGAGACAGACTTGTTTAAAAATAAAATACAGGGGGGCTTCTGGGTAGCTCAGTTGGGCGTCCAAATCAATTTTGGCTCAGGTCATGATCTCAGGGTTGTGAGAACTGAGCCCCATGGGTCTTCATGCTCACTGTGGAGTCTGCTGGAGATTCTCCTTCACCCTCTCCTTTTGCCCTTCCCCCTACTCACACTCTATCTCTAAATAAAGAAATAAATAATTTTAAAAGAGAAATAAAATATAGGAACTAAATCAAAACCATCAAGCATGTTTCTAATTTTCTCATCTGTGAAGTCCTTCAATTTTTAAAGTTAACTATTGACAGATATATATATATATATATATATATATATATATATATATATATACAAATAAAAAGCTAAATGTAGAACTAAAATAATTTCCACAAAATTAAGTCACCTTTGGAACTAAAATTTGCCCAACCAAAAGAATATTACCAGCACCCAGAAACCACATTTATATCCTTCTGGTCACAATCCCTACAAAGGTTAGCACTATCATGGCTTCTATTACTAATTGATTGGTTTGCCTGCTTTTGTATCTTCATATACTTGGGTTTGTATTACATATTTACTTTTGTATATGGAGTTTTTAAATTTTATAGTAAAATCTACATTTTTAAGTATGCAGTTTGCAACTTCTCAGAAATATATACCTCCATGTAACTGTCGCAAAAATAAGGATATAGAACAAATTCATTGCCCCAAATTAATTCCCTGTGTCTCTTTGAAATCAACTCTCCCCCCTCCTCATGTACCTGACAGCTCTGGTCTGTCCTCTGTCTCAGCTTTGCTTTAGCAGAATTTCAAATAAATGAATTTTAAATAATTTGAATATGTTTGAGTTCCTATACTTAATATAATGCATTAGAGTTTCTTCCATGATTTTACAAGTCTTAGTCATTGATTTCTTTTTTTTTTTTTTTTAATTTTTATTTTTTATAAACATATATTTTTATCCCCAGGGGTACAGGTCTGTGAATCACCAGGTTTACACACTTCACAGCACTCACCAAAGCACATACCCTCCCCAATGTCCATAATCCCACCCTCTTCTCCCAAACCCCCTCCCCCCAGCAACCCTCAGTTTGTTTTGTGAGGTTAAGAGTCTTTTTTAATGTACACATAATTGATTTATGTATCATATAGTAGAGGTATATTTGGGTGTTTTCCAGACTTTGGCAATTATGAATAAAGTCACTGTAACATTTCCATATAGGCTTTCCTGTGCACACAAGTCTTAATTTAGCTTGGATAAATAAGTAAGAGTTTGTTCGGTCACATGATAGGTGAACACTTAACTTTTAAAAAAAACCCAAGCTGCTTTCCAAAGTATCTATACCATTTTGCCTTCTCAGCACCAATGTTTAAGAGTTGTGGTTGCTCTTCATTCTTGTCTGTATTTGATGTTGTCAGTTTTAAATTTTGTTATTTAATAAGTGTGTCAAGGTTGCATTTCCCTAATGATTAATGATGTTGGGCATCTTTACAAGTGCTTCTTTGCCATCCATATACACCCTTTGGTGAAACATTGCCAAAGTCTTTTATCCATTTTTTATTTTATTATTTTTTTTAATTATTATTATTATTTTTTTTTGAGAAAGATATTGAGTGGAATGGGGAGGTGCAGAGGGAGAAGGAGAGAGAGAATCCCAAGCCATCTCCCTGCCCAGTGTGGAGCCAATTTCAATTTCAAATTAACGTAATACAGGAAGTGCTATGGGAACATGGAGAAAGAGAGAATTAATTTTGTTTCAAGGAGTAGAAAATCATGCCCATTAATTTGACAGTGAAGCTTAACTATAACATAACAGGAATTTGTTAAGAGAATAAGGCACAAAATAACAGAATTCTAAGTAGTGAAGGAGGAAGAAACACAGTGAGTGTGAGAGATTAAGTTGAAATTAAACTTCTTTATAAAAAACAAGGTATTTCTTTCCAAAACAGTTAATTTCTGTCTGTTTTTTAAAAATATTTTTTATGTATTTATTTGACAGGGAGAGATCACAAGTTGGCATAGAGGCAGGCAGAGGGAGAGGGAAGCAGGCTCCTGGCTGAGCAGAGAGCCCAGTCCGAGGACCCTAAGATTATGACCTAAACTGAAGGCAGAGGCTTAACCCATGGAGCCATCCAGGCACCCCAAAGCTTTGTCTGTTCTTTAGTAGATTTTTACATTCTTTTAAACTTTCAGTTGGAACCTTGCATATAACAGTAAGAGTTTTGAATTTTATTTGAAGGGAATCACTGGAGAAGTATGATCAAGAAAATAAAATTATATTTGTAGTTTAGACTTTTACTATATTGTATGGTAATTGGAAAAGATTGGAGGAGATAAGGGGAGAAGCAAGAAAAGATATTTAGGAAGCTCTAAAAAATTGTTTCCAGATTAGAAACGATGGGGACTTGAACAAGAGTAGAGGGGAGATAATAGACTGGAGAAGGATTTGAAATATCAAATATAAGGCTTTTTAAAATATATTGGTTATTTTATTTCAGATTACTACAAAGTAAGTCTCCTTTATGTAAACACCAAATTAATCTTCTTAGCCCCTTAAATCAGATTTACAGCATTGATTTTGTGAATCACTAGGGAAAATAGTGAATGTCATATAGTTTCTACTTTATAACTTGTATGTTTTGAAACACAACCATTAGTCACTACTTAAGAACAAGAAAGATAGCCAAGATTATGCAGCAGATACCACCCACTATATGTCACACCATTAAATGTTGGAAGCTGAATTTAAACTCATCTGTTTAAAAAAAAATAGATTAAAAAATAAACTCATCTGTTTGGCTCACAATTTTATGTTCCTTAGGTAGTCAAATGCATAAGTCACATAAACTGTAACTAATACGGATGAAATGAAGATAGGGTAGAAGACTTAGCCTGCTAAATCTTCCTCTTTCTGGAGAAGACTTTGCAGAAAAGCCAGTACTCTGTTGGGGGCTGCATTTCTAAATCATTCGTTAATAATTCTCTGTATTTTGCTCTGTATTTTGTGTATTATCTCACTAGCAAGAACATTAAACAAATAAAGTTATTTTAAGTAGATAAATAATCATAATTTGAACATATGATATATTCTGTGAAACAGTTTTTTTTAATTTTTTATTTTTTTATTAACATAAAATGAATTATTAGCCCCAGGGGTACAGGTCTGTGAATCACCAGGTTTACACACTTCACAGCACAGTGAAACAGTTTTTAATTGCAGGATACTCATTTTGAACATTTTTTTTTTTTTTTTTTTTTTTTTAGTGTCTATGATATGTGCTGGCTTTCTAATCAGTGAAAAACTGATTGTCAGTCCATGTTAAGTTTCTGTCTTCACCTGAAATTTGGTTCCAAATGCCAACATGAGGTCTTATACAGCTTTATGTATAAGAAGTACTAAGTAGATACTTGTTAACTGATTATCATAAAGCTTATAATAGTTTGTTGAGTATAGACATACCTGTCTTCTGTGCATGGTTTTTAAATCCATAGTGGATTCTTACTTGTCTTAGTTTGAAAACATTGTGTTTGGCACATGGGTACATCTAGAAATGTAGCAGGCAAAATTTCAGATGACTTCCATACATCACTTTCTAGAGTTCACACTTTTGTGTAATTTTCTACCCTTGATAGGGACAGGGCATGTCAATTATTCTAATCAGTGGACTATGGCAAGTGGATGAGACATAATTTCCTTGATTATGGTATGTCACACAGACCCCACCTTTGCTAGCAGACTTGCTCCAGAGACTTTCCTTGCTGCACTAAGTTAAGTGGCAATGTAAAAGATGCATGCATAGTAAGGAACTGTGGGTGGTCACTGGGAAGTGAGGGTAATATCTAGAAGCTGAGTGTAGCCTGTAGCCAGCCATCACAAAAAAAAAGAAAAAAAAAAAAAAAAGCAGGTCCTCAGTCCTGCTGGTGGAAGAAAATGAATTTTGCCAACAACCCAAGTGAGCTTGGAAGTAATTCTTTCTCAGTCTAGTCTCAGGATGAGAACATAATGCAGCCAACCTCTTGATTTCAGCTTTGTGAGACCTGAGCAAAGGAGCCAACTAAGCCAGGACCCACCTCCTGACTCTTGGAAACTATGAAATTATAAAACTGAATTCCTTTAAACTGCTAGATTTGTGATAATTTGTTACAAAGCATTAGAAAACTATTGTGGGAAAAGTTGTTTTGATATCCTAAAGTGTCCCACAGTAAATCGGTTCCTCCTTGTTCAGACAAGAGAAAGTTAGTGTCTGTGGAGGATATTGTAAGATGAAACAGCAGTGGTACAGAACAGAAGCATAGATGGCCTCAGGTTGTTTAGGAGAGATAAGTGTAGGCATCTCATTTTTATGTGAACAGTTACAGGTAACTTATCATTCACTCTTAAAATGTATACCTGGAAGCCTTCACACCCTCGTATATGAAATATGACATTGAGAACAATTGCTGTAGTAATAGTTACATTACACAAGCTAGTTTTATATTTAAAGCTGACATATTTTTACTGGTTTCATCACGCATTCAAAATTTCTTCTTACAAGGTGACTAAGGATCCCTAGAGAGTATCGTCACTGAGAACTCTACTAGGACAGACACTATCTCCACTTCTTTGTTAACCACAGTCAAAAGAGATGCCTTTTATATTACTGCATTTTTTTTTTTTCTCTAGGAGGTAGAAGGATTGGAACAGGATTACAGCAGCAATTGATTTAAAAAAAAGAAAAAATAATAACTCTTATTTGTCCTGAGAAGCAGGTGTTGGGTATTTTTGTGATTTAGAGAGTATTTTTATTGTTTCTTATCCTCAAAAATGATTATGGAGTAGTCTTGTTTTTATCTTGCTCCACTGTGGTTGGGTATCTGTGAAAACGTTTATTTTCAGTAGAAAAACATAATGGCTTATTTTTTAGAGCTCCAAACAACTCCAAGCTGACAGCAGTCAATGATTTTTTTTTTTTCAACAACAAGCAGCAAATACCTTGTACCACTTTGTGCACCTCTGTAAAAGTATCTCAGGGTTGGAACTCTGAGTTGAAAGGGATACACAAATTTAATTTTACTGAATACTACTTAATTGCCATTCAGAAATGGCTATGCTCATTTATAATCTCATCTTTGGTGACTGGATTCCTTGGTAGCACCTTATTTTATAATTTATATTCTGTTTCTAAATTCTCCTCAATTTCTATTTCTTCCCAGTAAACTTAATTTACTTTTTTTGATGTTATTATTATTATTGCCATTATTATCGTTATGGTTGTTTTCCTTAGTCCTTGTAACCTGAGTTATGAATTGTCTTAAATATTCCATAATAACAGTATTCTAACATTTTTCTCTTCTTTAACCTTTTGACCCTCCTTTCCAATTTCTCCCATCCCCCCAGTTGTCCCTCCACCTCTGGCAACCATCAATCTGCTCACTATATCTATGAATTTTTTTGTGTGTTTGGCTTTTTTTAAGGTCCACATGCAAGAAATTATATGATATTTGTCTTTCTCTGTATGATTAATTTTTTTTTAGTATAATGTCCTTGAGGTCTGACCGTGTTGCCAAAAAATGGCAAATAAGATTTCATTGTTTTTTCATTGTTGACTAGTATTCTTTGGTGTGTATATATATCACAATTTCTTTATCCATTCATCCATCAATTGACACTTAAATTGTTTCCATATCCTGGCTATTGTAAATAGTGCTGCAATGAACATGAAGTATGTATATATATATGAGTTAATATTTTTGTTTTCTTAAGATAAATAAGCAGAGGGGCACCTGGGTGGCTCAGTTGGTTAAGCGACTGCCTTCGGCTCAGGTCATGATTCTGGAGTCCCAGGATCGAGTCCCACATCAGGCTCCCAGCTCCGCAGGGAATCTGCTTCTCCAGCTGACCTCTCTTATGCTCTCTCTCATTCTCTCTCTCTCTCTCTCAAATAAATAAAGTCTTTTAAAAAAAGATAAGCAGTATTCCATTGTGTATATATACCACATCTTCTTGATCCATTCAAATAGAACTGCTGTGTCTTATTGTAGTTTTATTTTAAAATTTTTTGAGGAACCTCTATATTGTTTTCCATAGTGACTACACCAATTTACATTCCCAGCAATAGAGCACAAGCATTCTCTTTTCTCCACAACTTCATCAACACCTATTATTTCTTGTCTTTTTTAAAATAATAACCATCATTATATTTATTATTGTTTCACCAGTCCTTGTATTCTGAGTTATGAGTTGTCCTAAGAATTCCATTATGATATTTTTAAAATTTTTAATTAGAAAAGAATTATATCAAGTTACAGATATTACTTAAGTAAATTATTTAAGTAAATTCGAAGAAACCTTAGAGTTAAAAAAAAAAATGGATACTATTTTAGAACATGATTTAGAGCCTTCCAACCTACATGAATGTGCTAGAATGGTTTATTTAACCAAGTAAATAGAATAAAAGCTAATTTTTTTTTCTCCAGTACATAAAACAATGCTAAAAAAGAAATTTGGATTTCTGTTATGGACTGAATGCTTGAGTCCCTCCAAAATTCTTTGGCTGGACCTCTAATCTTTTGTATGATAGCTCTTAAAGAAGACACATTTGGGAGGTAATTAGGTCATGAGACTGAAACGCCCATAAACAGGATAAGTGCCTGTAAGAAGAGACAACATGGAGCTTGTGTCTTTTCTTTCTGCCTTTTACCATGTGAAGATACAAAGAGAAAATGGCCATCTGCAAAACCAGAAAGAGGGTCCTTACGAGACACCAAATCTGCTGGCACCTTGTTCAGGGCTTCCAAGCCTCAAGAACAATGAGAAATAAATGTTTATTGCCTAGGCTACTCAGTCTATGACAATTTGTTACAGCAATTTAAACTAGGACAATTTATTTTTGGAAAATAAAGAGAAATGTACACTTTCTATACTTATATGCGGTTTATTTTCTGTTTTTTTTTAATTAAATGTACATACTAAGAAGTAATTAAATCTGATGAGAAGTATTGCTATATGCCTTAAATTTACTAAACTTGGAAGAAAATACTGTATACAATTACACAAAAGATTCATTTAAAAAAAACACCTGTTTTAATTATCTCTTAGTTACACATGTATATATTTAGTAACTGGTTTGCAGTTTTGGCTGATACTTAGCAAAGTAACTAGAATGCTTTAAATCCTAATAAATATGTTAAAAATTAGATCCAGAACACATTAACATAATAAAATTAGTATTAGTATTATTGTACACTGTGGGATAAGTTTAGATAGATCTTATGAAGTTCATATTTTATACAATATAAGAAACCAACAAAAATGGAAAATTGTAAGTACAGAGAAGTTTAAATCCAGGTGTTAATATCCCTTTGACAACTGGAATTGATGATAATCTTCATGACCAGCTGATTTGTATTGGTTGATCTAGAGTAACATCATTCACTGTCAGATTAATATTTAGTATCTGAAAAGAAAGCAAAATGGTAATTATTGTTTAATCAGAGCAAGATTTTTTTTGTTTTTTTAACAAAGACTATTTCCATGTATAAATTTTCTCTAATAGAAGTTTCGTTTCTCTTTTTTTGATGAGTTTTTATTTTAGAATGTTCACAACTATTTCAGTAATAATCTCACCCAACCCACTCGTAATACAGATAAAAATAAATCCCAGAGAGGTGGAGTGGTTGTTAAAAGACTGTGAAAAACTAAAACTATTTACTAATTATCTTGATTTCTATTGTTGTATTCTTTCTCCCTATTCTTAAACATGGAATTATTTATAATTCTATTACATAAATCTCTATGCTTCTAGCCCTCAAATATGAGGACATATTTATACACAAAAATTAGACTGGAAATATGCTTTCTTTTGTGTCAATCCCAAAATGCTTTAGGATGCACAATAATTTCAGTTCTGTTGTGTTACTTTCTTTCACTGGACAGAATCTCAATTAGACTATGTAGGGACTAATTATGGAGGTTACTGAGTAGCTCTAGCCAATCATCTGTAACATTTTTATGATATGATGATTTCATTAGACCTTACCACTGCTTTTTCTCCAACACATCACATGATTTTTCTGTCTTAGCTCAGAAAATTTAGATTCAATCATCAAATATGCAAGAGAAGAGGAAGACAATCCACATTCCTTTACTGTTTACTGAAAACCAGGTACTCTCCTAGTGGCTTTATAAAACATATTCTTCACTAAAAAACAACATTCTAGGATTTATTTCCAATACTGTATAGTAGAAGAGTTTAAAAGGTAAAATTAAATAATTTAAAAAAAAAATGTATATTTGCCAAATTTGAAACTGATCTATCTTACACCAAAACCTAACCTAGTCTTTTTAATACATCAAAAGTGAAAAAGGAACAAGTACATCAGATAGCTTTTAATACCTGTACAAGAGGCAACAAAACCTAACTGTTGCCAGGAAAATGTTTTTAAAATTGTATTGATAGAGAGGGGCCTGGTGGCTCAGTCAGCTAAGTGTCTGGCTTCCACTCAGGTCATGATCTGGGGGTCCTGGGATTGAGGACACCATCGGGGGGGGGGGTCCCTGCTCAGTGGGAAGTCTTCTTGTCCCTCTCCCCACTCCCCGCCCCTGCTCATGCTCTGCTTCTATCAAATAAGTAAATACAATCTTTTCAAAAAATAAAATAAAATGGGGTGCCTGGATGGCTCAGTGGGTTAAAGCCTCTACCTTCAGTTCAGGTCATGATCCCAGGGTCCTGGGATTGAGCCCCACATCTCTCTGCCCACATCTCTCTGCTCAGGGGAGCCTACTTTCCTCTCTCTCTCTCTGCCTGCCTCTCTACCTACTTGTGATCTCTGTCTGTCAAATAAATAAATAAAATCTTTAAAAAATTGCATTAATAAAATAATTAAATCAAGATTTGCATATAAGTCCCACACTGATGGAGAAGGCCAACAGAATAAAGAAAGAAACTGACCACTCTCTACTTTTAGCATGTATCTATAAAGGTTTGAATCCCTAGGTACTCATAAGTATTTGTTTTATTAACTGCTCAATTGCTGGTAGTTAAAAATAATAGCTACTTTTGGAATCAATGAGGTAATAAAATATTGTAAAAATTCCTTCTTAATACTTAAAAGTCTTTGTGAATATGTTTGGAAGCAGTGGAATGAACTTTCTTTATAAATTATGTGGAATGAACTTTCTTCATAAATTATGTGTTTTTATACCAAGCATCTGGTTAAAATGAACTTGAAATAATACTTGATATGTTTAAAATATCTTTTTTGTCATTGTTCACCTTAGTGTTTTGGTTTATTTTTGTAGTAAAAATTATGAACTTTATTTTTGCCAATGCAGTACTAAATAAGGAGCAAGAAAATATATATGTCAAATTATCCTTCTTAATCTGATTGAACATTGGGCAGTTCAAATACACTGATTGCTAATTGTGATAGATAACCATTGACTATCTATTCCTGGAGAATTAACTTTCCCTTTGAAGGACTCAGTTTCTTGGTCTGCCACATGAGACCACTGGCTTAAATCAGTGATTCCCTTACTTTGTAATTTTAGAAACCAGTGAAATTTTAAAAAGAAGAAAAATGGGGGTGAGGCACTGAGTTATTAACTTTTATTTTACCAAGGAAGGACATTAAGTATACAAAACTCTAATTTTCCAACCTTGATATAACTTAAAGAAATAAAAGAATTTTGATGCCAAAATAGTAATTAGAACATAGTTCTACATTAAAGGGGAAATAACACTTGCCTACAAAACACCAGCAACAATAAAGCAGTAAGTTTCAAGTGGATAGAATGATCTTCCAGGTGCTGTTTACCCCTCAGCTTTGTAAAATCTGTGAGGACACAAGACTGTGGCCCAAGACACAACCATTATTTTTTTAAGTTGAAGTCAGTCAAATAACCGACTGTTTTTAAGTTAGGTATTGGAAGTACTTGTTGATTAACGGCTAGTAATTTTTATCCAGCTCTAACACTAACAGGTAATACACACACAAAATTTTAGTATTAGAGCCAGAGCCTTGTACTTGGATCATTTCTAACAGTTAGCTGTTGACTAGAATATATATGTAGAACATATATAGAATATATGTTCTCTGAAATCCACATTTTTGGGACATGGATTCCAGAATTTAGAATTGGAAGGAGCTGAAGAGACTGTTCACTTGCATATTCTTATTGAATTTGAAAGAAAAGGAAGGCTTAAAATTATTTGTTCAAAATAAAAGAACTAATTACTGGTAGCAATGGAAATTTAACATAAAAATTCCAATACCTTGTTTAATGTATGAATTATATCCTTGTATACCTGTATGTCAAATTATTCAAGTGCCAATAGACAATTCTATTAATTTTGCAAGGATTTCCAAACATACTTTATCCAAGGTGCATTAAATACTTAAATGTAGACATATTATATTAAAAAAAATTTTAAGGCATTTTACCTTATAGGGATAACAGTGACTTAGAGGCTTAATGTAAATTGAATCTTGCTTTGATTACATCAGGAAAATTGTAACACAGGTGCCACTAGATTGATTCATATGACAAGTTACTATGAATGATAATATGGAGATCGATTAGGAAGTTTAAGGAAAATAAATAAATAACAGAGGTGATAGGTGACCCATAATTATGTTTCATTAGGTTTAGGAAATAGAAGACATCCATATAGATGTTTTAAAAACTCCATTATTTTTTTCTTGTATCACTTACCTCCTTGTCTAGGCTTTCACTAAATTTAACTACTTCTCTATTTCCGTTATATATAAGAATAACCTCATTAACAGCAGTCTTTCCTTTCCCCCATATGTCGATGAATCCAAGCCTCATTTCATTTTTGTTTATGTAACCATTTTTCAGTATAGTGCTTGTCAAGGTATTCTATAAAGACAAAGACAAAGAAGTAATGTAAACCCTCACTTTCAAAAGCAATTAAATCTTTTAAAGCATACATTTGTTAACCAAAACGTATTTCATAGTATAGCAAATTTTTATTCATATTTTTCAAATGAGGTATGTTATACAAAAATGTAAAATATGGAAATATAAAATATGGAACAAAACTTCAAATATTATTTAACTGACATACCTTATTTAAATTAAATTGTGCCAAGAAATATAAGCCTTTTTCATAGGTGTCTGTAGAGAGACAAAAAGATTATATATTTATATTTCCAAAGAAGAAAAATAATAAAAACTAGAATAGTTTGGTTCTCTTTCCTAGTATAAAGTGTATCAAATACCATCAATGCATATCTAATTTTTCTCTAAGTTTATTTAACTTGTTCAAAAACTGTCCAAGGAGCACTTTAATATGAAGGATGAGTCCCCAGAGAGGATCCTAGAAGAACAGGGCAGGTTGGTGTGTGTGTATTTATTTGTTGGAGATTAATGCTAGAGTGACAGGTCTAAAATCACCTTAACATGGCTCTGGCAGGGTGAAAAAAGTATACTAATAAACAGAATTGGGTGGTGATATTGGTGGTCACTTACCAGCCATTTCAATGACTGACAATATAATAATGTTTATAAAGCAAAATGAGCATGATGGAAACTTACTTTAGTGTCATTTGACAAAAAATATTCAATTGCTGGGGATTATGAGAGATCTATTGAAATCAAACTGATAAAACATGGGGTTTATATTCATTTCTTTACCTAATTATAATTTTACCATATTTAAAATCAATTTTTAAAATAATTTGACAGCTAAAATATAAGTGCTTACTATTTGTCAACTTTTAAGTACTTTATCACACTGCTCCAAGAGGTATGTCCTTTTTATTGTTCTCATGGTTGAAGAGGAATGTGAGCTCCAGAGAAGTTAAATAAATGGCTGAAAGTGAGTCAACTAATTATTAACAAAATCTGGAATAAAGTCCAAATTTACCTGAATTCTAAGACTGTGTTTATATGTAAAACAAAATAAGCATAGGTAAGGCAGAAAGGCAAAAGTAAATTAAATGCATGACTGAAACAAGTGTTAAAATAACATTGAAAAAGTAACAAATTTTACTTTCCTTTTCAAACTTATACATGCCAGAATTTTGTTAAATGATTATTTTTTAAAACTGCTTAATCTGTAACTAATTTTACCTAATCTACAATCTTTACTTAATATACACAAATTTTGAGATAATTTTACAATAGTCTCCCTTTATATGGGGGTATACACTCTAAGATCCCCAAGCCCTGTATATACTAAGATTTTTCCTGTAATACTTACCTCTGATACAGTTTAATTTATAAATTAGTCACAGAAAGAGATTAACAGTAACTAATAATAAAATAGAACAACTATAACAATATACTGTAATAAAAGTTATGTGAATGTGGTTTCTCACTCTCAAGATAGCTTACTGTGCTATGCTTATTCTTGTTGTGATGATGGGAGATAATAAAATGCCTAGGTGAGGAGATGAATTGAGATGAATGACTTGGACATGGAGATGCAGCATTAAAACTACTGCTGATCTCCTCACACTGTAAGAGGGAGGATCATCTGTTTCTAGACCAGGGTTTTTCATGGGTAACTGAAAATGCAGAAACCAAAACCATGGATAAGGGGAAACTGCTGTATTTTATCTTTGATTTTCTTTGAGAGAAAAAAATATGTCAGCAAATAGTATTTTATAAAATGTGAATATACTTAGAGAAGGAAATAGTTCTGTGCCTATTAATTAGATTGATAGGCTTGCTGAGAGAGAACACTTCTTTGGAGAGTCTGACCTGCTGAAACATATGTTATATATTGTTGTTGCTGTTTATTCAAGAATTCAAGGAATTATCTGAAATCTTCATACGGATTACAACAAATATACTGAGTTTGTCAGATACAATTAAAAAAAAAAAACAAATATAATTGGCCAGAATAATCTTATATGCTTACATAGAGAGATAATAAATAAATATTTGAAGTATGTTTTTTCTTACCAATGATTAAAAAATAAAATCTGCTATGAAACTTTAATAGGGCAAAGGTCATACCAAGTTCTTTCATCTATATCTTAGTTTGATAGGAAGACCAGGAGTAAAATTTCTAAGAGAAGCATTGTCTCCCTTGCTGTTCAAATGAACTAATTTATTGGATAGGTACATAAATTCAAAGGTTCTAAGACAAGAATGCAAATGTATAACTCAACTTTACAACCCTGGAAAACTGTAGGCAAATTTAAAGTGCAGCCTGCTGGGAGCAGGTGAGAAAGACTGCAAACTTTGTAGAACCCCAGTTAACATGTTAACAAAGGTCAGAACTCTAAAAACATAGGGTTTTCATAAGTGACTCTCAATCTCACAAAACAGAGGGTTGCTGAGGGGAGGGGGGTTGGGAGAAGGGGGGTGGTGTTATGGACATTGGGGAGGGTATGTGCTTTGGTGAGTGTTGTGAAGTGTGTAAACCTGGCCATTCACAGACCTGTACCCCTGGGGATAAAAATATACTATATGTTTATAAAAAATAAAAAAAATTAAAAATTAAAAACATAGGGTTTTAATTGATAGCGGTTGATTCTTCACCTTAAATCAAAAGATAGTAGGAAAAAAATTTTTTGTTTTGTTTTTAAGAGTCTTGCTTTGATTGATTCATATGATTCTTGTATCAACCTTCCAATATACTTTATTTACTAATAAATTGATTCCCGTTTATTAGGGTTGCAAAATATTAACTATGATATAACTAAAAAGTTGAAAAATACATGTCTTGGCTAGTAATGAAAGATCTCTCTTCTGCAGATAGCTTATTTTCATTGCACTGAACCGCCCTGTGAGAACATCAGCTCCACATGGATGTTAGTTTTTAGGACTGATGTTTGTTTGAAGAGAATGTTCAGAACTCCCATCTAGTAGAGTGACACTGTTAATGGCAGTCAACAACCCTAATCCACAACTAGTGTTTACTTAACAGCACACTAATCACCTGAAGGTGATACCTGGGCTTCTACCCAAATTAATGGAAATTAACTGGTCCTTAGGATCTGCATCTTCAATAAACTACCCTAATAAACTACACTAAGGGATTCTGTGACAATGATCAGAAAAGCACACATGGCTGTGAGCCTAGCAGTTCTGTCTGGTCTAAAGAAATGACTTTATAACTCATATTACTCTATGACTATAGAGTAAACATAGATCTAATTTTAAATCCTTAAACTTTTCATGTAAATAATATTGAATTAAAAAAACAAATACGCATGAAATACAGAGATCAAAGTCAAGTTTTGTTTCTAGGCTATCTCATGTTTTAGAGGCATCCTTTATGCATTGCCATGTGCACATGGAATGTGGCATTTCAGTTCAGGTGACCTTACATGTACTGAATGTCTCTCATGTGAATGGCATGAGCTACTTTCTGGGAGTAACAAATGATCAATATACATTCTCTGCCCATACATGTTTCTTAGTTATTCAGACATTTCCCATAGGATTAACTACATTTAGGGTAAGAGGAAAGTCTTTGATGTTTAGAACATTACGTTTTAAAGTTGATTTAGCTAATTATTAAGCTACTTTAGCTTTGGATAATTTTATTAGCCTTTCATTCAGCTTCCAAGGTACAAAACAGATAACATAAAAGCAATGTGAGATAATATGTATGCCATCAATTACATTTATCTATTAAATGGAACACTCACCGATACTCTCTCCATCATCCCAAAACAGAGATCCCTGTGCCGTCTGATTATTATCTGCAGCAACAATGAGCTTCATGTAATTTTTTCGACTAAAAAAATATATATATAATTTTACCTATGTATATAGAATACCAGACTTCAGTTATGATATAGCAGCCATATGAACAACCAAAGGAAAACAAGTAAGAATATTAACAATGAGAATACAAACTGTTTTCAACAGAGAAAATGAAAGGTCTTCCCTTAATAATGAGTTACTGGGAATGACATAAACCATAAAATCCTTCATATTTAACAGAAAATATGCTTGCCTTTTGATCTCAAAAGATCACCTACTTAACAGATCAAAAAGGGCTTCATTTATAATGGTTTAAACCATATTAAGTTAATTGATATATTTATTTAGTATTCTCTCTGCTAATCTGGACACTGACCATTAAACATGAATATTTATATATTAATATTTAATACTAATTTAATATAATTATATTATATTAATTAATATTTATTATATTAATATGCACTGTTATATATGTTATTATATATGCTATTATAGCATATATAATAGTGTTTTATCTGTTATAATTTAAACCTTTCTCGCATTTCCATACATGAATCACTGAGTTATCATTGGAAATTATTAATAAGAATGTGAAGAGTAGCATGAAAGTTATAATTTCTTTTTTTTAATTTATCATTTGACAGAGATCACAAGTAGACAGAGAGGCAGGCAGAAAGAGAGAAAGAAGCAGGCTCCCCGCCAAGCAGAGAGCCTGATGTGGGGCTCGATCCCCGAACCCTGAGATCATAACCTGAGCCGAAGGCAGAGGCTTTAACCCACTGAGCCACCCAGGCACCCCAAAAGTTATAATTTCTATCCTTGAAATGGACAATACCTCCCAAGCTGGTGCCTACACAGATCCATCTGTGAACTAAGATGTGCTTCCTTGCTGACTGTACAAATGATTTGGTTTGACAGACTCATATTTTTAAGGAAGGATTTATCAGACAAATTATGCTTAGATATAATTGTCTTTTCCTATCACAAATGTTGAAACTTGTACTGCCATGAACTGCCCTAAAATATCCATAACATTAGAGCTCAAATTTCTACAGCAACTTAATAAAGACATTATTATATCTCAGTATGAATACCTATATATATTTACATGTAATGTATATATTTCAAGTTCATAGTTACAGGTGCAAGAGATAAATATATATTAACAACATTTAAAAACTGGTTTAACCCACAATTTTCCAACATACTTAAAATTTAAGATTAAAAAGTGTTTCACAGTTTACATTCTACCCTTTCTATATACCTAGCCCTAATAACCTATTTACTGTACCCCTCTAAACACACACACACACACACACACACACTCACACACACACTGGCCTCTCTACTTGTCTTTTATAACAAAAGGATTCTTTGAGGTCCAATTTATAAATGTTCTCTTCTGTGAAGCCCTCATTTCTCAGATATAATTGTTTTTCTGTTCTTAAATTAATATCAGGGTAGAGTATTGAAAGAAATGGATCTGGATTATTCTAGGAGATAGAAAAAGTCCATGCATATCAAATAGGGCTGTCAGCATGTAGATCACCAAATGAGTGGATACAGCATGAGAAGAGAAGAATCAAGACTGAGTTTCCAAATCTGAATGTGTAAACAGGAATTTAGGCAATGGAAATAGACACTCTGGTCAGAGGATTCACTTTTACATCAGTCACATAAGCCAGAGTAGAGCCATGATCCTTGGTAGATTGAATATAATGCTGAGTAAGAGGGAGAGAATACCAGGTTGGGGTCCTAGGTCAAAGAAGAGAAGGTCTTAGCCAGATCATCAGTTATGAATGATAATGTCTAGAAAATATGAATTAATAAGAATTATCTTTCATCTTTATATGGGATGAGGCTGCTAAAAAACAGGCCTGGTTCTTCTGTGGGCAGCAGTGTACTTGTAGTTTGAAGAAGCAGTGATATTGTCAATGGATATCTACATTTTCATAAACTAGAGTGAGTTTGGAAATACTTCACAGGACTGACAGAGGGAGTTAGAAAAAGTGGAAGGAAAAGGAAGTCCTCTGAACAATATTTGATTAAAGTTTATAGAAAGTTCATTTAAGAAATCATGTTTCAATGAAGTAAGTAATATTTCTTTCCACATGTCAGAAATCAAAAATGAGTACTTAGATAAGGCAGCCACTCAAAATACAAGAGATTCAATTGTCAATACAGAAGACAAGAAGTTTTAGTTGGTATTTTGATCTAGGAAACTTTCTTACTATTAGAAGGAATATCATGCTGGAGGACAATTATTCGTGAGTCTCAAATATCTGCATATCTTGCATACGGGTAGGGATGTACAAAGGGAGAGGGAGAAAGAGAATCTCAAGCAGACTCTCGGATGAGCACAGAGCCCTGTGTGGGGCTTGATCCCACGACCCTGAGATCATGACCCCAGGAGAAATAAAGAGTTGGATACCCAACTGACTGAGCCACCCTGGTGCCCCTAAATTATATTTTAATGGATGCTTTTAAAGTAAACAGTATTGGAAGATAGGGCATTGTTTGTTTTTAAATTAATTTTTTAAAAAATTTACTGACCAGTATAATAAATCCCCTTAAAAGCAAACAATGGAGAGGTTTGCTTACAGCCCATTATAAAGGGCTGAGTGCCTAAGCCTGGAGTTCCGTAGCTGTGACACAACCTCCTACATGTGCAGTTTCTGTCTAGGCCTAGGTCATCCCCATGGGACTTCAGGGACAAGGAAACCCCAAGCAAACATGAAATTCAAGTCTCTTGCTATGCCATGAATAAGAAAGGCGTTTGTCTCTTACCCAACATCCATGACACTGTGGCAGAGTAACTTGTTCAGTTGGAAATAAGGTAAAATCTCAGACCCTTCCCAGTTCTTGACAATTTTAGCAGGACATATCTCAGAATTTAATCTGAGCTCTTGTAAATACTTCACTTACCTGTGAAATGTGTTTTTATCAGGCTCCTGACATGGTAGGATGTGACCACCACGGACATGTAGGTTTATTGTATCTAAAGGAGTATAAAATTTATGAAACTGCCCTCTGACTTCAATATCTTGGCCCTGGAAATGAGGAGGTTGGAAGGAATAACATAAGTGGCAAGAAATGGAATCATCAGCAATATTGGTGTTTGATATATCAAACAAAAATACTGATGTAAGTACATCAATTGATACACATACAAAAATTAATAAAAACTCAAACACGTATTTGAGAAATCATGTTACTTAAAGTATATACTTAGTTCTTAGTTATTAATAGCTTTGAAAGTAATTTACCACCATTTGTTTTTGTGATACTCTCATGCAGAAAATTCGTGGGTTTTCAAAGGTCACAAAAGTTATTCCTGGCTTGTCATATACATTATTCTTGGAAGGACAATATAACCTTTAATGGTAATTTTGCATATTGATACAGGACAATGACCTTTTTGTGTACAATGTTATGTTTATTCAGTAAAATAAATCAATGACTCCATAATAAGCTACGGCAGAATAAATTAACTCTTTCACTGTGTATTAATTTGATACAGCTATAATTAGCAAGAAATATCTTACCTTTTTAAGTGTAAAGTAAACCAAATATGTCACCAATGAAAAAGCTAGTATAAAACAGTTACTCATATGTTTTTAGTCAATTCCCCAGAATTCCCTAACCACTTACCGTATGATAATCAAACCACCGAGCATCAGGAACATAGCCTATTACAGACTTAACACTCTGGAATTTAAAGATACAGTCATTAAAAACATATAGGTCAAGGAAAATAATATTTTGTGAACAAAAATATATGATAGGACTTACAGGTTCCAACACAGCAGTAACCAGAAATGCTGGCCCCCACAAGAACTGCTTGAATATATCCCATGTTATCTTGTCATTAAAGAACCTTGACAGAATATTTACAAATAATTAAGTCAAAGAATTTCATTTCTCCTGAATATCATAAAATAATTATTCAAATCACATTTTGCTGTATAAACTTTTGTGGACTGAAGTGAAAACCAAACTATAAACAAATCAAAAACAATTCTATCATTTGGAATTTAATGTTAAATAAGTAGTGCAATATTTTACAAGTTAATGTAAACTATAACAAAACTTCCTGACAAAACACAGAGAATTTCTGTAAGGCCAATTGAATGAGAAATCTTTGAAGAGAATTCACAGAGGTACAAATATTAACTTTACCTTGTAGAAGTTCAACAAACTAGGAAACAAAAGTAACAAATAGTCTGGAAGAGAATTGTGAGGAAAGTGTGCTATATGAAATCTTGATTTCGTGCCTGTGTGGCTCAAGTCGGTTAAGCGTCTGCCTTCAGCACAGGTCAGGATCCCAGCGTCCTGGGATGGAGCTCTTACCAGCCTCCCTGTTTGGCAGGAAGCCTGCTTCTCCCTCTGCCTGCCACTTCTCCTGCTTGTGCTCTCTCCCTCTCTCTCTCTCTTGCTATCTCTCTCTGCCAAATGAATTAAATAAATAAATAAATAAATAAATAAATAAATAAATATCTTGATTCAGTAATTAAAAAATTTTTGTTTCCCAGAGTTCATAATAATAAAAAAAAGAAAGAAAGAAAGAGAAATGAGAAAAGAATAATAAAGATTTTGCTTCTCTTACTTAAATTAGAGCTCACTGAATAGTGCATTTAATGTATTTCGGAATTTCAGGTACAAAGGTTGAGAACACCAAAATCTGTTCTTCATAGTTCCAGAATAGTCACTATTAAATGTCCAAATTTTTTTCTCTAACTGAAACAGAACTGCACATTTCAATTTGTTCTTTTGCTGTTGTTTCACTCTTCCACAAACAGATTCATGCCAAGGTGGACTGCTGAATTTACTGCTTCCTGTACTTTTCGTGGGATAAAGGGCCAAGATGTACTCAGTAGGACAAGAGTCTGCAAAGTTAATAATAATGTTTCTGATTGGGGATTCAGTTTAGAGCTTATACTCTGACTCTTCTGGGAAGTTAATAGGGAGAAGACAAACTGTGGAAATAATAGAGGCAGATATTAATAGAAATTTACCAGAAATAAAGAATGGATTATGGTAGATAAATTAATAAAGTAACTGGTGGATAATATAAATTTAGGAAAACCTGTTATTGTTTAAGATCCTGTCATCAGAACAGATGGCATATTGATCAATCTATTACGTTTGTCATTTTGCCTTGCATACTATTATTTAATTTAGCAAATATATTACTGATTTATCAATTGTACCATCTAACAAATCACCTCACTCAATTACTCTGGTAATATAGTGTGTGTGTGTGTGTGTGTGTGTGTGTGTGTGTGTGTGTGTGTGTGTGACATAAACAATAAGAGTTAGCTGGTATTTGCCTTAAAAATAGGACAAGCTACAATTTTTACAACTATGCTAGTAGAAAAGAATTTTAAGATTTGATCATATATCAGTTTAAGCTTTAAGGAGTGAATCCAAAACCATTTTCTAAGCAAAATACTAGCACTGTTCTAGGGTGCTCTATAACACATCTCCAAGAAAAGGTGAGACAGTTTTCTTCAGTTAGGCATACATATATATGGTAGATTTACTTAACTGTTACTAACTTCAATTAATCAAATTATTGTGTAGAGATAATATTACTTGCCTTCATTTTTAAAATATTCAATATAAAAAGGTATGTAAATCTAAACACTAGGAATATAGTAATTATAAAAATTATTACTTTTCAATAACTGATTAATGTTTTATTTTAATACCACCCTGTTTATTAATACTTATTTATGTAAATGTTTATTAACCCAAATTTTAAATTAAAATAGCAATGAAAACACTTCCAATTTCAAATATTCTACACTTTATGAGATTACTGAGTAAATTAAATGAAATTTGTCCCCTTTTGGCAAAAAAAAAAAAAAAGAAGAATTTGTGCTTACTCATGCAAAAGGGGTCGAATAACAGTGCCCCCATGAGCATGAATTTCATGCATCTGTGTATAGAAGTAAGGCAATAAAGTGTATCTAATATTTAGAATATTCCTTGACATTTCAGAAAAAGTTGCATTCCAAGAAGCAGGATCTTGTCTCTGAAACAAAGTAGAATGAAATAGTCATAAGCTCTTGTCCTTGTTTAAATCATAATTTTCAAATACATGATTGGAGAATAAAAAGTAGAAAATAATATTCATCCATTGCATGTGGTATATACTTTCTTCACAAATATCACAAAGATCTTATGCAGTAATATTTCTATCTCATATGATGAAGAAAGAACATATTTTAATTAAAAATGCAAATAGCTTGATTCACTTTAGATGAACATATGTAAAGAGCAGTTCATATTTGAATAGGTAGCAAATACATTGTCAATCATGGTGATTATCAGTATAGGAATGAAAAGACTAGAAAAGAAATGAAATGCTGTACAAAAGCAGAAATAGACATGCAGAGCTCATTTTGGTGATGCCCCCACACTGTGTGTTCTCATGAGAAATGGATAAATTATGATATGAAAGAATTAATCAAATAGGAGAAAGAGAGGACCTAATTAATTCTGAACAAGAAAGAAGGGAATGCCCTAGTCTCCTCTGGAATATGCACTCAAGGTAAAAACGAAAATTGACACTGCAAAGATTAAAACCTGTTCAAAATGTTGTGTGGCACCTGAGTGACTTAGTCCGTTAAGCATCCAACTTTTTTTTTAATAAAGATTTTATATATTTATTTGACAGAGAGAGAGCATGAGTAGAGGGAGTGTCAGATGGAAAGGGAGAAATAGTTTCTTTGCTAAGGACGGAGCCCTATGTGGCTCAATCCCAGGACCCTGGGATCGCGACCTGAGCCAAAGGCAGATAGGTAACTCACTGAGTCACACAGGGACTCCAATCCTCCAACTCTTGATTGGGCTCAGGTCATGACCTCAGAGTCAAGGGATGGAGCCCCCCATTAGACTCTGTGCTGAGCATGTTGCCTGCTTAATATTCTGTCTCTCTCCCTTTGCCCCTCCCCCCACTTGCACAGCTCTCTCTTTCTCTCAAAAAAAAAAAAAAAAAAAAAACACGTTGCATTTACTGGTTAAAATATAGTAGGGACAGTGATTCATATTTTACATTTTAATTTGTGCTAGGAAAAAAACAGGCTGCCACATAACTCCAGGGGGCAATACTTTCCATGTTTTTTGCTGGTATCAATAGGAATGATGGTATTAAGAACTATGCCATATCCATACAGATGCCAACTTTTTTTAGATTTTGGTAGTAAGAAAGCTTTATGATGACTGTTACCATTGTTATATGGAAAATAATGTTAAAATAGGCAAAACCTTGAAAGTAAAGTGGTTCAAAAATTAGTAAACAGTAACTGATCCTATTGTTACCACTTCCAAAGATAAGAAGAGGTAAAAATCATCTCTTAACTTACTGACCTCGCTGACATTATTTCAATTTTAACAATACAGAAGATCTTAATTCTAAACTGTGCATCCCTAAATTCAATTATACTACCTCATAATTGAACTTAAGTTGAGGCTTCTGTTCCATAGATTTTTATTTAAAAATACTTCCTCAGTTTTTTTCTTCCTCCATTTCATCTTCTCCAAAACTCCAGCCACCTCCCATCTTGGAGGTTTTCACTTGCACCCTCTACCTGAATTCTCTCCCATATCCTTATATTGGTTTTGGTTGCTGTGCTTCACTCAAGTCTCCACTCTAACGCTTAAGTCATTTCAAGCAAGAGGACCTTCCTAAGTACTGCTTCTAAAACTGAGTCCTCATAAATCCCTATCACTTTAGCTTTCACTGTTTTCCCTCATATGCATTTATTTATATCTGGCTATACATACACACTTACATATACATATTTGCCTATTATCTCTATCCTGCCTACATTATATGAATCATGGGGCAGGGAATTTATAAATATTAAATGGTAGACTCTTAATAAATACTTGTTGAATAAATCCCTGTGCAGGTTTTATTGATTCATTTTACTCTTCCAATGTTACAGGTTCCTAAATTGCATTATTGACAGCAAGTTTTCCTGTTAAAGTATTCTTATTCCAACAAGTTATGTTATTGCCAAACTTTCTTCCAAAATGTAGTCTCATACTGCCTTCTATCCTTATATAGATTTCTATTTTCATTTTCTAAAATATATCCTTCCCTCTAACACTTCCCAGGATGGACAAAAAGATTTCACAGCACGTGATAAGCTCCACCACTCAGTTACTACTGCTAGAACCCATCCTTCAAAGACCAGCTCTATCTGCAACTTTTCCATGAGGTGCATTTTGATAATTCATCTTTTCTCTGCACTTCATTAAAAGTCAATATCACAAAATTTAGCACTTAATTAGGTATTGCCTCTAATTATTAATACATTTCCATAACTTTTAATATTGTCACCTCTCTTTTCCAAAAATTTCTTTCAGACAATTTAGTAACATGGAGAGTTGTGCCACAACACAAGAATTAGCCCCCATAATTCCTTTTTCTTTTTTTTTCTTGATTTCTCAACTCATTATCTTAACATTTGCCTTTTAAATCTGCTCATTTTCATACACTGATAGTAGTATTTCAAATGACTTTTCCCTGATTATTTAGTTTGAAGCTGTTTATTTAATTGTTTTGTCTCAGTTGAAAGAAGTTCAAGAAGTGGGTTTTTTTTCTCCCCTGACTTTTCCAAAATTATACAGAACCGCAGTAAGTATGTCAGCTGACCAAGTTCTAAAGTCCAAAGTATAAAGTAACCCAAATCAGAAAATTCTGAAAACAATGAGCTCAGATGCCCTAAGTAAATGTAAAGAGGTTCATACAAAGTATGCATTGAAAATCAGCCTGATAGGGTGAATTCTTTTTTTATTTGTGATGATTTTTGTTTATTATTATTATATTTAATTAGCTAACATATGGTACATCATTAGTTTTTGACGTAGTGTTCAACGATTCATTAATTGTGTATAAGACCCAGTGCACATCACAACATGTGCCCTCCCTAATACCCATCACCTTGTTACCCCACACTCCCACTCCCATCTGTAACGCTCAGTTTGTTTTCCTGAGTTCAGAGTCTCTAATGGTTTGTCTCCTTCTCTGATTTCTTCTCATTCAGTTTTCCCTCCCTTCCCCTGTAGTGCAGAGGGTGAATTCTATTTAAAAACTTCCAAAGTTAGTAGGGGGAAAGGAATGAGAGTAAATGTAGTAACTACATACCCTAGTAAAAGCAATGTTGTGATTTCTTGAGTACGGATAAAATGCTCCAAGATGCATCCAGCGGGCACAGAGCTCATATTCTGAATTGTTGAAGAAACCACAAATATCTGCTCCAGTCTAAAACATATTGTGATGTTTAATTTTAATGGTTTGTTTCTTAATCTTTGTAAGTTATAAAGATAAAAGGAATAGAAATACTTACATATGAGATTCCAAAGAGACTAAATTCCATCATACCTAAAAAAAAATCAGGAAAAATCTTAGAAAGCTACTTTTTCATATATTTTGATATTTGATTTTTTCTATTTATAAAGATGTCTTATTTCTAACAACCTAATCCAATGATACAGTTTTCAGATTATTCATATACCTTTCTATCATTTCCTCTTACACTATTCAAGTTTTTTATGTTATAGTGTTAATGACATTTATAAAAATAAAATACTATTCTTCTTTGTGACTTTCAAGTTGGTACATTTAGAGCACAAAATGGTTATAAGTACATTACAGTATGAGAAAAAAGTGGTAGTATTTTCCTTGGTTTAATTTTTTTAATAAACAGCTGTCTATGTAATTATTTAACCAAGGCTCTCATCATTTGGGAAATAAAAAATCATTTTTATTAAATAAAATCATCTGAGACCTCTTCAGTAATATAGGATTCATGTGATATCCCAGCTCTCCTTTCAAAGTAGTATTTGTAAAACACTGATTGTTTTCCTTGAATCTTAATGTAAACAGTAAAAGAATTTTTAAAACTAGATCTCAAACAGAAAATTATCCATTTCCCCCTTTAAAATAATAACGTCTTATTTACTATTTACCCAACGATTGTCAAAAGACTCCTTAAAAATGTGGCTTGAAGTGTTCCATTCTTTAGCATCTATGAGTATTCTTATTCCCTAGAATCTAGAATTTCTATCCATTTCTATTCTTAGCTCTAGATATTATCCTTCCCAGTTCCTGACCTTTCCCAGGGAACTGAGACCAAAAAGAATGAAATTATTTCCTCAAAATAAACTAGGTAGATATCATTATTTTCTATAACACATCCCAGATCCTACTTTCTAGTCCACTCTCTTTTCATCATGCTATTTGTTATAAAATATGATGCAAAAGTATGTTTCTCAAAAGAACTTATAAGTTATATCGAACTAGTACCTGCAAAAGTGAATACCTGCAAAAGTGAGTATCTAGTTCCTGCAAAAGTGAATACCTAAAGGAAAACTCAATAGCGTAATGATATAGATGGTGACTCACATACCAATGATTGATTTGTCCAAATTGTCCCATTGTGCATAGTTGTCTCCAAGCCAATGCCCTCCCCACTGTCCACCAGTAGGATATGTGGAACGAGAAATAACAATTCCTCTTTTGCCAGTTGTTTTCTGCAATGCACTAAAATAGATGGAGAATTTTCACATGAGGTATTTCCAGATATTTCTATTTATGAACACCTCATTAAAAAAAAAAAAGTGTGTATGTGTGTGTGTGTGGTGTTTTTGTTGTCTGTTACTAAAACTTGTTCTTTCCCTTCCAACATTTACTAGACTGACATGCCTAAGTAGCCTTTGTTTCTTTGCTCAATGAATACAAGTTAACTACTGAAGTTATTAAATCAACTAAATAGTTATAGCTTAAGATTTTTTTTTAATGACCTCATTTTATTCTATTTAACTGTGTTCTCTTGAATAAAGGTCTAGGCTCTAAATATTGGTTGTTCCAATACTTCTCAGTTATAACTTGTCAACACTTAACCTCCATATCACTCTACAGAGACTCTTTGCCACAATACTCTCTGTTTTAGAGAAGGTAGATTAAAGTGAGCAAGGTTTTTTGGGTGTTTAAAATAAGACTAGCTGTTCTATTCCAAGTACAGAATCTAACCAAAGCCAGATTTCAAGAGAATGAATTTTACAAATTACCTCATATATTTTTTTTTCTTTTTACCCCTACTCAATCTTTGAAGAGACTTCAGTGACTTACTACTATTCATTTTAAAACATAGTCTAGTGCTAAAAAATATATAATAATGTATTATTTTATATTATCTGCATCTCTTTCTGTGTGATACTATAAAAGCATCTGAAGTAGAAAATATCCCAATATTAATGGAAGTAAAGTGTTTATTTTTATTTTATTTAAAATAAAATGCATATGAATAAGGAGTACAGAACTACTCAGGAAAAAAAATACTTCAAATAGCTAATTAGGCACACTTCACAATCATTTTGGACTACAGTGTTTGTTCTGATTTCTTTATACATAAAGTTTCTTCAGTGAGATCTTGAGATTCTTGAAGTTAGAGATAACGTCTTAATCTTCTTTCTATTTTTTGCACCTAATATAGTGCTTGGGATAAACTAGTAGCTCAAGATAGTTTTGTATTAATGAATATATCATGTCAAAATTATAGGAAACTAAAAGTGTTTTCAATGGACGTAGGATGATATATTTAACCATCTATTAATAATAAAGACCACATTGTATTCGCTAATTTAAAATTTCCTACTTGCATGTATGTCCATCTTTAAAAAGATCATACAAGAAAACTATTTTCATTGTTTCAGTTTCTACCATAAATATGAGTATATAGTCTATTTAGGAACATTAATATATTTAACACACATCATATATATTTGCTGACATTTAACAAGAAATGAATGATTATTTATATAGAGAATAAAAAACCGATGATCAATCTAAAAATATATGTGAAAATGTATATTCTTTTTTTTTTTATTCTAAGGTTAGTTCATTTGCAAACAAAATTAATTTTAATTAACTAATACAAAAACTATTTATAAAGATTAAGGTCCCAAATTCCTAATATATTCACATTCAAGAAATATGTATTCTTTTTTTTAAGATTTTGTTTATTGGGTGCCTGGGCAGTTCAGCGGGTTAAAGCCTCTGCCTTCGGCTCAGGTCATGATCTCAGGGTCCTGGGATCGAGCCCCACATCAGGCTCTCTGCTCAGTGGGGAGTCTGCTTCCCCCTCTCTCTCTGCCTGCCTCTCTGCCTACTTGTAATCTCTGTCAAATAAATAAATAAAATCTTAAAAAAAAGGATTTTATTTATTTATTTGACAGTGAGAGAGAGAGAGAGTACAAGCAGGGGGAAAGCCAGGGAGAGAGAGAAGCAAGCTTCTGCTGAGTGGATATCCCTACATGGGGCTCGATCCCAGGGTCCTGGGATCATGACCTGAGAAGAAGGCAGATGCTTAACTTACTGAGACACCCAGATGGCCCCATGAAATATACATTCTTAAAGAATTCCTTTTTTTCCTGCTGTATGCAACATTTTTTTTTTTTTTTTTTTTTTACTGAGACTTTAAATCAATAACTGAACAAATGTTTTGCTAGATTTCTGGTTGAGAAGAATTTTGTTAATTATTTTCATAATAATTTTATCTTAAGGACCTTAGAAGAATCTCCTCTGTAACCATTCGGAGAATATTAGGGAACAAAACTCTTGAGAAATCACTTGCAACTACTAGAGATATAATTTAAAAGTCTCACCACTATAAATATTTTCCAAATATTTTTGACATGTTCCCAACTTTACAAATAGTTTAGTCATAATGAATATAGCTTAATTTTAAGAAACATTTTTCACCTGTAGGACAGCTTTTCCTTTGTTATCAGTTGATTTTGCAAAATCTAACATAGAAAGGATTTTAATGTTGTGTTAGGGAAGTATTTTTATTCTGTGCTTACAGTTGCTTCCATTAGCATTTTTAAAAGAATTTAAAAACTTCTAAAAATATCTCAAATTTTTGGGAAAAAAGTCTATAGGAATATCTGAGAAAATAAATTGTATCTATTGATTTTTTTATTCCATTCAAAATTATGATTACAAAAATCTGGGGGATTTACTTAAAAATCACATATTTAACACCAAACCTCCCTTTTGTCCAGATGGAGATAAAGATTTTGATTTTTCTACATCCCCTCTCATGAAAAATATATAATAATCTATAAAGTCACTCAAGGTATTATAAAAAATAAAAAATTATATCAAGGTATTATTGAAGTTGAAAATACAAAATATATAGATATAAAATACTTGGATAATTGTTTGGAATTTGAACACAATTTGAGGTAATTTTTATAGTGTAATTATTATTACATTAGAAGCACAGACTTTGTTTCAGTTCAACATTGAATTCTAAATAAGAGAAAGAGAGCTATTGAAGGCTGAACGTTTTTGTATGGGAACTTCATTTGCCACTGATATCCAAGGTCCTTCCTCTAAAACTGCAGTTTCTCAAGCTGATTATTTATCTCCTGTTTCTGAGTCCATTCATTGTATTCTTTCCTTGTTTTTGTTTTTTTTTTTTCTTGTTTGTGACATGTTTAGTGAAGAGGACAGTAGCAAAAACTAGTTGCATGTTAAACCTGCACCAGTTTTGAAAGACAAAAGCAGCATCAAAAAAAAAAAAAAAAAAAAAAGGAATGATAAAATGAATGCTATAGTTTGGATAACTTGAAGAAAAAAATTTGTTTTTAATCCTTTCACTTTTCCCCAATGAGTAATAAAAAGTCCTTACTATCCATCCTTCACTTCAATGTAAATGTAATTATTTATACTGTTCTTTTACATTTGTCAAGGTTTTTAAAGATATAGATTATATTTAATCTCTGAAATTTCTGAAAGTTCAACATTTTTTACTAATGTAACTGAAAAAAAATAAATATCAAGAAAATATCTAAAACCTGAAAGTCTAAGGCTATGTGTAAATTGAGCTATTATATAACTCAACATTAAAATTCATTACTCTGTATAATTTAAATAACAAATGTGGTTGAAATTTTTATTGAAAATTTTATGAATAGGAGCAAAATTAATACTATTAAAGAAATGTATTGTGACTTTAAATTTTAAAAAAATGTTCTTTGGAAGATTGTGACAATCTCTTCTTCATAATGTTTGTTATTTAAGAGTAAAATATATTTTACATATCCCTAAATTTTCCTAAAACTTTGTATATCAACTATTTAGAAATTTACCTACATTTCCTTAAATTTATTAAGCATCCCACAGTGTATTGGAACCATGACATGTGTTCCAGAAGTTCAAATTACTACCTCAGTGAAGAAATGATTTTTCAGTTTCCCTTAAACTACATAGTTTCATCTCAAAATGGGTAAATTTTGTCACCAAGATTATCAGTCAGTTCTCAGTAATTTTGTTCTTTTTAATATCTGTATTTTTATGATAAAATTTGGTTAGCTGAGGACAAAAAGTGAGAATAACTGTGCTCCAAAACTATGTACCAGTAGGATAAATTTAAAGAAAGATTTGTCCCATTTAAAAAAAAAAAAGAAAGGACCAATACCCAACTTTTGTAGCAACATGGACGGGACTGGAAGAGATTATTATGCTGAGTGAAATAAGTCAAGCAGAGAGAGTCAATTATCATATGGTTTCACTTATTTGTGGAGCATAACAAATAGCATGGAGGACATGGGGAGTTAGAGAGGAGAAGGGAGTTGGGGGAAATTGGAAGGGGAGGTGAACCATGAGAGACTATGGACTCTGAAAAACAATCTGAGGGTTTTGAAGGGGTGGGGGGTGGGAGGTTGGGGTACTAGGTGGTGGGTATTATAAAGGGCACGAATTGCATGGAGCACTGGGTGTGGTGAAAAATAATGAATACTGTTATGCTGAAAATAAAAAATAAATTAAAAAAAAAAAAAAACAACTACTGAAGATCAATGTGTTTACTCTTAAAAATTACATTTCATAGTCTTTCTACATGATTTTAGTGTCCCTGCATTAGAATTTGTTGAACAAATCTACTGTCATACATTCATGGAATAATATCTTAGATAATTCACCTCTTTCAGGTTGAGAAGTATGGTGCTAAATAAGCATGTTTCACTAACTGAGGAAATATTACCCATACACTTTACTCCAAAATGCTTTTCATTCTTTTACCAACTCCAGTCATATACTATAAATACATGCTCATTGGAATCACCTGGAAAATTTTTAAAAATTCAGATCTTAGGTATACTACAAACTAATTAAATAAATACATTTTTTAAAAAAATCTCCAGGTGATTATACTGTGTAGTTAAGAGCCATTGACCTAGAGTTGCACTGTGTGACATGATATACACTAGCCATTCAACTTAAATTTAAATTTGTTGCAATTTTAAAAAATTAAAATTCCATTTCTGGGGATGACTGGCTGACTCAGTTGGTTAAGCATCCAACTCTTGACTTCAGCTCAGGTCATAATCTCAGGGTTGTGAATTAAGCAAACCCCACATCAGGGTCCATACTCAGTAAGGAGTCAGCTTGAGATTCTCTCTTTCACCCTCTTCTTATGCCCATCCTTCCATTTGCACTCTTTCTCAATTATATAAATAAATAAAATCTTAAAAAATAAAATACAATAAAATACCATTTCTGAGTCACACTAGCCATATTGCTCGACAGCTTTACATGGATAGTAGATACCATATTGGATAACCCAGAATTATAAAACATTTCTATCATTACAAAAAGAAGTCTTACTGGACAGTGCTAATGAAGACTTGATATTCAAAGAATGATTTGTGTTCCATCATCACTGGCCTCACATAACAGTTTGTTTATTGTGGACATTAAATAAAGTTCACTTTCACATATTCTAAATTGGTTGTTATGGATTTAAACAACAGATTTAACCAAACTTTAATGTCTTAATTAATGACATCAATTATATATTATTTATTCATTTATTCATTCACAACCATTTATTGAGCACCTATTATTTATTAATCACTGTGCTATTATGAGCTAGTGAAGGATAAAATAAAATTGTTCAGAATTGCTTTTGGAATGGGATGAAAATTTAAAACAATGATATAATGATATAAATCAAGAGAAAGGAAAAGAAAGAGATAGCGAGAGAAAAACAATAATTATAAGTGCCATAAAAGACAAAGTAAGTTACAGACAGCATTGGGAAGGAAAGTGCTACCAGATAAGGTCAGCAGGGAAAAACTCTTGAAGTAGGTAAAACATTAAATTTACTTCTAGAAGACAATGAAGAGTCAAAAAGGATAATTATGAACATTGCTTACTCATAACTAGGTTTCATTTGTGACCATCCATACAGATTATGAACATCGTAATGCAAAACAGATGATCCATCACTAAGAATCTGCTCGGTTTCCATACACATAGTTCTGAAATGTAATCCATTAGTTCTTTTTGTGAGTTCTGGGGAGAATCAATGGAAAAATATCAATGTATTATAAAGTACCCTGTTTGCAAATATGTAAATCATATCTATAAGTTCTTGTGACAAAAGCATTAATCATTGTTTTAAAATAATATTGATTTTTAATCATTTGCACACTTCTTCTCTGCGAATTAAAAATGAAAAAAATCTGTAACTGTAAGTGACTATAGTTACAATTGTGACTGAAAAACATAAAAAATTTTAAGGTAACATTTAGAGCAACAAACTGTTACCAATTAACATGAATTAATAAAAACCTGAAAAAAAGGTATTACTAAAAGTCTACTATATTTTGAGACATACTGATTAAATAAATTTTTATTAAAAATCCATTTGGAAACACAAAGCCCTGGGGGTAAGAACTGGACAAGCGCTATAAGAGCACTATTTTTTGATCCACTTTTTCTCAGATAAAGATGCCTTTTTTCAGAGCTTTTCCATAACTTTAGGTGTCAAGAGTTTATGAACATGAGAGTATGAGGATGAATATTGAGTGACTGGACCCCTTTTATCTGGGTCAGGGACAACCAAAGAAATGCTATTGGTATTCTCTCATTTTTTTCCTAATGAAGAAAGATTTAAAAAGAAAACTCCATAAAAGTTTCTTTTTTTAATTTTAAGAATTATTGAGAATTTTCAAAACTTAGAATATTCTCAAGAAACTCAAAGTAACAATTTTAAGCATGTTTAGTTAGGAGTATGTTCATATAAATAAAACATATTTCTTGATTTTTCTTCTAAAAATAATGTTAAATAGTTTTGGTAATGGGTTGAGTTATGATTCAATGTATAGATGGGTAGTGGGAATTACAAATGTGAAACCTATTCCCTACATTATAAGGTATATAAACCAGATAAATAAATACCAATAACATCAAAGGTATAGCAACAATATTGTACCTGGGAAATAAGGTGGATAATTTAACTCTTTATTTCTGCATTGATTGCTGACTGTTCCATGTACAAAACTTGATGGTTCATTCATGTCCTTAAAGAGAGAAGAGTGAATTTAAAAATTTAGAACATATATTCTCAAAGGAAATAATTCAGAGAGCCAATAAATTAAAGAAGCATATTTGAGCACATTCACTATTCTAAGGAGCAAAACTATAAGGTATCTTAATACTAAAATATTTAAATTATCTGTTTTTCTTTTTTACATTTCATGACCCCTTTTGTAAAACACAAAATGCCCTATATTTCTCTATAGATAGAATATAAATAAAAAGTAAATTTTCTGGGGGCTCCTGGGTGGCTCAGTGTGTTAAGCCTCGGCCTTCGGCTCAGGTCATGATCTCAGGGTCCTGGGATTGAGCCTTGCATTGGGCTCTCTGCTCGGCGGGGAGCCTGCTTCCTCCCTCTTCTCTCCCTCTGCCTGCTTCTCTGCCTACTTGTGATCTCTGTGCGTCAAATAAATAAGTAAAAAAAAATTTTTTTAAGTAAATTTTCTGTTTTCTAGACATAAAATTAAATTATAATGTGCATATTCTCCCATGTCCTCTCTCCACTCCTGCTCTAGAGCCTTCAATCAACTTTTTTTTTCAAAAATGCAATTTTATGTGATTTTCTAAAATCAGAAAATACAGTTTACACACAGAATATTTATTTCTTTTTTTTTTACTTTTATTTTTTAAGTATAGAATTTAGTGATCCATAACTCAACTACAACATGAGTGCTCATCACAAATGCCCTCCTTAATAGTCATCACCCATTTAAACCATCCCTCTGCCCCCCTGCCCTCCAGCGACACTAAGTTTGCTCTTTGCAGTAAAGTCTCATGGTTAGCCTCTCTTTTTTCCCACATATTCATCTGTTACATTTCTTAAATTTCTCATATGAGTGAAATCATTTGGTATTTGTCTTCTTCTGACTGCCTTATTTCACTTAGTATAATAGTCTCTAGTTACATTCATGTTTTTGTCAAAGGCAAGATTTCATTTTTTTCTTTGTGGTTGAGTAATATTCCATTGTGTGTGTCTATATATATATAGACATACACATACCACTTTATCCATTCATCAGCCAGTGCACAACTGGGCTCTTTCCATTATTTGGCTATTGTTGATAATAGTGTTATAAATATTTGGGTGCATGTATCCCTTTGAATCAGTATTTTTGTATCCTTTGGGTAAATACTTAGTAGTGCAATTGCTGGATCATAAGATAGGTCTATGTTTTAACTTTTTGAGAACTCTCATACTGTTTTCCAGCATGGGTGCACCAGTTTGAATTCCCACCAACAGTGTAATAGGGTTCCCTTTTTTCCACATCCTCACCAACACCTGTTCTTTCCTATGTTGCTAATTTTAGACATTCTGACAGGTGTGAAGTAGTATCTCGTTATGGTTTTGATTTGTAGTTTTGTGATACCAAGTGATGTTGAGCATCTTTTCATATGTCTGTTAGCCATTTGTTTGTCTCTTTGGAAAAACGTCTGTGTCTTCTGCCCATTTCTCAACTGGGTTATTTCTTTTTGGGGTGTAGAGTTTGGTAACTTTTTTATATGTTTTGCATACTAACCCTTTATCTGATGAGACATTTGCAAATATCTTCTCCCATTCCATAGGCTGCCTTTTAGTTTTGTTGATTGTTTACTTCGCTGTTCAGATGCTTTTTATCTTGAAGTACCAAGAGTTCATTTTTGCTATTGTTTCCCTTGCTTCAAGTAAGAAGTTTCTATGTCAAACAGGTTGCTGCCTGCATTCTCCTCTAGAATTTTGATGGCTTTCTGTCTCACATTTATGTCTTTCATCAATTTTGAATTTATTTTTGTACATGGTATAAAAAAGTTGTCAAGTTTCACTTTGCATTTTGCTGTCCATTTTTCCCAATTTCATTTGTTGAAGACAGTGGCATTTTCCATTAGATATTCTTTCTTATTTTGTCAGAGATTAGTTGATCATTATTTGTGTGTCCATTTCTGTGTTTTCTTCTGTTTTATTGATGTAAGAGTCTGTTTTTGTGCCAGTACCATACTGTTTTGATAACTACAGCTTTAAAGTAGCTTGAAGCCCGGAATTTTGATGCCACCATCTTTGGCTCTATTTTTCAGCATTCTTCTGGCTGTTTGAGGTCTTTTCTTGTTCCATATAAATTTAAGATTGTTTGTTCTAGTTCTGTGAAATATGTTGGTGTTATTTTGATAGGGATTGCTTTAAAAGTGCAGATTGCTTTTGGAAGTATAGACATTTTAACATTTGTTCCTCCAATCCATGAGCATGAAATGTCTTTTCCATGTTTTTGTGTCCTCTTCAGTTTCTTTCAAAAGTTTTTATAGTTTCAGAGTACAGATCTTTTATCTCTTTGGTTAGGTTTATTCCTAGGTATCTCATGGTTTTTGGTGCAATTATAAATGGGTTTGACTCCTTGATTTCTCTTTCTGCTGCTTCATTATTTGTGCACGGAAATGCAACAGATCCCTGTACCTTGTTTTTGTATCCTGTGACTTTACTGAATTCATGAATAAGTTTTGGTAATTTTTTGATGAAGTCTCTCAGGTTTTCTACATAGAGTATGAAGTCATCTGCAAAGGGTAAAAGTTTGACTTCCTCTTTGCCAGGTTGGATGCCTTTTACTTCTTTTTTATCTTTTTTTTTTTTAATCTTTTTTTTTTTTTTTTACTTTTTTTTTTTTTTTTGAGGGTAGGGTTTCCAGTACTATATTAAATAAAAGAGGTGAAAGTGGATATCCCTGCTTTATTTCTGACCTTAAAGGAATAACTCTGTTTTTGTTCATTGGGGATGTTATTGGCTATGGATTTTTCTTATATGGCCTTTATGATGTTGAGGTATTTTACCTCTATCCCTACTTTGTTGAGGGTCTTTATCAAGAATGGATGTTATACTTTGTTAATGTTTTTTTTCCTGCATCTCTGGGGAGAATCATATGGTTCTTATCCTTTCTTTATCAATGTGGTGTATCACATTGATTGATTTGTGAATATTGAATCACCCTTGCAACCCAGGAATATTTCCCACATGATCACGGTGGATGATTCTTTTAATGTACTATTTGATTCAATTTGCTAATATTTTGTTGCGAATTTTGCATCCATGTTTATCAGGGATATTGGTCTGTAATTTTCATTTTTAGCGGGGTCTCTGTCTGGTTTTGAAATCAAGGTAATCCTCACCTCATAAAATGAGTTTGGAAGTTTTTCTTCCATTTCTGTTTTTTGGAATAGCTTCAGAAGAATAGATATTCTTCTTTAAATGTTTGGTAAA
Source organism: Mustela nivalis (assembly GCF_964662115.1). NCBI lineage: Eukaryota > Metazoa > Chordata > Mammalia > Carnivora > Mustelidae > Mustela > Mustela nivalis. The sequence goes on from NC_139020.1 coordinate 87,527,104, forward strand.
ATTCTCCTGGAAAGAAACCTGGCCCGGACTCTTGTTTGTTGGGAGATTTTTGATTATTGATTCAATTTCTTTGCTGGTTATCAGTCTTTTCAAGATTTCTATTTCTTCCTGTTTCCGTTTTGGTACTTTATTTCTTTCTAGGAATTTATCCATTTCTTCCAAATTATCCAATTTGTTGACATATAATTTCTCATGTAATTATTGTCTCTTAAAATTATACTTCTGTGGTATTGTTCTGTTGGTTGTTGTTTTTCCTTTCTCATTTGTGATATTATTTATTTGAGTCCTTTGTCTTTTCTTTTTAATAAGTCTGGTTTACCAATTTTATTATTTTTTTCAAAGAATCAGCTCCTGGTTTCATTGATCTGTTCTTCTGTGAGTTTTTTTTTTAATTGTTTGTTCATTTTTATATTATTTATTTCTGCTCTAATATTTATTATTTCCCTTCTTCTGTTGGCTTTAGGCTTTATTTGTTTTTCTTTTTCTAGCTCTTGTAGGTGTAAGGTTAGGTTTATATTTGAGACTTTTATTGCTCCTTGAGGTAGGCTTGTATTGCTATATACTTTTCCTTTTATGACCACTTTTGGCTGCATCCCAAAGCTTTTAGACAATCTTCTTTTCATTTTCATTTGTTTCCATGTATTTTTTTTTTAATTTCTTCTTTAACTTCCTGGTTGACCCATCATTATTTAGCAAAATGTTCCTTATCCTCCCTGTATTTGTGGTCTTCCCATTTTTTTTTTTTTTTCCTTGTGGTTGACTTCAAGTTTCATAGTGCTGTGGTCTGAAAATACCCATGGTATGATCTTAATCTTTTTGTACTTGTTGAGACTTGCTTTGTGACCTAATATGTGATCTATCCTGGAGAATATCCCAGGTGCACTTAAAAAGAATGTGTGTTCTCCTGCTTTAGGATAAAATGTTCTGAATATATCTGTTATATCCATCTGGTACAGGGTGTCATTCAAAACCATTTCCTTGTTGGTTTTCTCCTTAGATGATCTGTCCATTTCTGTAAGTGGGGTTTTAAGTCCCTTACTATTATTGTATTATTATCAATGAGTTCCTTTATGTTTGCTATGGTTTTATATATCTGGATGTTCCCAAGTTGAGGGTACAAGTATTTACAGTTGTTAGATCATCTTGTTGGACAAACTGCTTTATTATGATGTAATGCCCCTCTCATCTCTTCTTACAGTCTTTGATTTATAGTCTAGTTTGTCTGATATAAGTGTGGCTACTCTGGTTTTCTTCTTATGCTCATTTTCATAATAAATATTTCTTCATCCCCTCACTTTCAATCTGCAGGTGTCTTTAATTCTAAAATCCAGCTAGCATATAGATGGGTCTTGTTTTGTTTGTTTGTTTGTTTAATATTTTATTTATTTACTTGACAGAGATCACAAGTAAGCAGAGACACAGGCAGAGAGGGAGAGAGAAAGGCAGTCTCCCTGCCAAGCAGAGAGCGCGATGTGGGGCTCGATCCCAGGACCCTGGGATCATGACCTGAGCTGAAGGCAGAGGTTTAACCCACTGAGCCAACCAGGTTTCCCTGGGTCTTGTTTTTTATTCATTTTGACACCATATGTCTTCTGTTTGGAGCACTTAGTCCATTTACAGAGTAATTACTGATAGATGTGAATTTAGTGCAAGTTTATTACTTGTTTCCTCATTGTTTCTGGAGATTTTCTCAGGACTCTCTAGTCTTTGTTGCTTTTCATCTTTCCCATTCAAACCCCTTTGATATTTCTTACAGGGCATTTAGTGGTCACAAACTCCTCTAATTTTTGTTTGGGAAACTCTTTATCTCTCTTTCTATTTTGAATGATAGTCTTGCTGGATAGAGTATTTTCAGGGGCAGATTTTTCCCATTCAGCACATTGAATATATCATACCACTCTTTTCTGGCCTGCCTAGTTTCTGTGGGTAGATTTGCTGCAAACCTTATTTGTCTTCCCTTGTAGGTTAAGGAATTTTTTGTCTCTTGCTGCTTTCAAGATTCTTTCCTTATCCGTGTACTTTGCAAATTTTACTATGCTGTGTCTTGGTGTCTTGGTGCTAGCTGGTTTTTGTTGATTTTGATGGGAATTCTCTAGGCCTTCTGGAGTTTAGAAGTCTTTTTCCTTCATAGATTAGAGACATTTTCAGCTATAATTTCCTCAAATAAACCTGCCTCCTTTTTTTTTTCCTCTTCTGTGATTCCTATGATACAAATGTTATTATATACCATAGAGTCACTGAGTTCCCGAAGTCTACTTTCATGATCCAATACTTTCCCTCTTCTTTTCAGCTTCCTTATTTTCCATACTATTATATTCCATATCACTTATTCATTCCTCTGTTTCTTGCATCTTGTGGTCATTACATCCAGTCAGTTTTGAATCTCAGTTATTGCATTTTTAATTTCAGCCTGATTGGTTTTTAGCTCTTTTATCTCTGAGGTATAGAGATAAAATAATGTCTTTTATTCTTTTCTCAAGCTCAGCTAGTATCTTTCTATTGTTGCTTTAAATTCTGAATTAGACATATTATTTGTATGTTTTGATTAGACCCCTGGTCCTAAGCTTTTGTTGTTCTTTCTTTTTGAAATGAATTTCTCCATCTTGTCATTTTGTCTAGCTTTCTGTCTTATTCTGTGTTTTATGGTAGTCTGTTATGTTTCTTGTTCCTGAGAATAACATATTTATGAAAAAGAAATCATATAATGTCCAAGGTCTTCCATTCAGGAAGTGTCTCTGGTGTATGCTGCATACACTTTGCTGCTGTGTTATGGCTGCTCTATCCCTCAGGACAGTTCTCTGTGGAGATTTTCCTTGCCTGCAGTGGGGAATGTTTAGACCTTGGCCAGAATGTGGTGAGTTTTAACTAGGTGAGCTTTGATCTGCTTGTTAAAAGAGACCTGATGTTATTTCCATTAGAACTGAAGATTTACAGAACTCTATGGTCAATAGACATGATGCAGGCAGGGGTTTGTGCTGATCTTCTGGGAGAGGGGCCCACTGCATTGGTTCTTAGGCATACTTGCCCAAGAAAAGCAGTACCATTGGAGTGCAGAGAGGGTAGGACTTGGTGTAAGCAATGTTAGCAGTCATAGTTGGCATTGTGCTATTTACTGAGGTAGTTTATGTTGAGGGGCAGGTCAGGGAATTAGCGTCAGCCAACTCCTTTGTCCCTAGAGAGGGAAGTTCTGCTCCCCTCTACTGTCAGGGAGACCGTCTTGGAAGAGCGAATAATTTCTCCTCATGTGTTCTAAGTATTTTTTAAATTGTTGTCTCCATACTATCTGTGTCTGGGTTCTTGCCTGCCTGGAGAAGCACAGTGCACTTTGGTCTCTATTGCAACCTGGATGACCGACTTTTAAAACTCCAAACTTTAGGGTCCTGTTGTGATAGGTACCTACACTAGTCTTCTCAGGGATGGTCTCAAAGGGCTGGAGTTGATGCAAGTTTAACCCAGAAGGGCCGTTGCACCAGAAGCAGGAGCATGGAATTTGGAGCTAAACACACTAAACAGTCAGTGTCTGGGCTGGCCACACTTAGCAGGTATCCCTGTGCTACATTGAGGGGCGCAGGGTGGGGGGGATCCATGCCTGTCAGCTCTTATGTCCTCAGAGAGGCAATATCACCCTTCTCAAATGTGTTCCAAGAAAAATAAACAGCCTCTCCCAGTGGATCTTAGGCAATCCTGAGATCTCACCATCTGCTTCATGGTTATCTGACTGACTTTTCTCCAGGAATAGGTCAGTACTCTTAGGATTCTATCCCAGACACACTGTGGACCTCTAAAACTCCGGTCTTTGAGCCCTGCTTGTTGCAAAAACTCATGGAAATCAAACCTTCTCATTTGTCCTGCCAATGGCTTTTAGAAAGTGTTCTCCTTGTGTGATCCTGTATGTTCCTCTCTGTTTTGTCTTTCTCAGAAACCAAAGCTCCCTCCCCTCAACGGCACCTATGATTGTTTCTCCCCCACACCACATTTCTGCACCTCCTACCTTCCACAACGTGGCCAATACTCCACCATTTTAGCTCCTCCCCCTCTTACTACCAAGATTTTAAAGTTCCATCTAAAATTAGGAGATTGTTTGAAAAGTAATTTGCTACATTTGTAAGAGATTATGATTTTTTTGTACTAATGACTGACAGTTACGTGAGATTTATTCCTACATTGAATAAAAATAAAATAAATGTTTATAAGCATTTATAAATAGTTTTAAAGAGATTTTTTTTGGTTCCCTGGTGAAGCTGAAACTTTAGAAAATAGCAGCTGTATATATAAAATAAATTGCTAACACTGTATTTTACAGTTCTATGAATATGGAAAGGTGTTTCCTTTTATGGAAAAATGAGTGGGATATTTTCAAAAAAATACTTTGTTGGAATTATTAGAATCTAGCAAGAATTCTTCATAATAACTGCATAATAAATAAATCAATAATAACTTAAAATATATATTGCTTTACGTTTACTTACAATCCACAAACCATCAAACCTCATCTGGTTATTGTAGAAATCTATAATTTCTCTTGCCCACCACTCTGCTGTGGCATTCCTGAAAAAGTCTGGAAAAGCTACATAAGCTCTGGAGGCCTGTAAAAACATGTAGAAAGTCAGAAGAGAGACCATGCATGTCTAAGACATTTACCTGTCAGATTCACAAGCTGTACAGAGGTGATAATGAAAGCAACCTGATCCCAAATTTAATTGCATGCATCTACATTATGTTTCTCTAACCAAAACAATGAAGAATAACAAATTTAAGAAAAAAAAGTGAGAGAGAGAGAGAGAGAGAGAAATATACATGGAGACAGAAGGGAGAAGCCTTGGGGTCCTTACATATTGTCAAAAAAAAAAAAAAGTTCACAAAACACAGATATATACTTTCAGTGCTTCTTAGACTATTAGGGAATTTTTGCCTTTGTGTCCTTAGAGTCCTATAATGCAGGTTTACTTTTGTGGAGCATGATAGGAAAGGAAAAGGCCTTGGTTTAGTCTGTTTAATTGGATTAAAAAAAAATGTTTACCCAGCTTTCTGCCCTTCTAGGATCAATATATTGCTTTACCACCCCAACCATTTGCCTTTCTCTCTCACACCTAGCCCTTCCCACCTCAGCAGAGAAGATATGATTTACTTCTTTCCCTACAAAAAAATTCTTTACTTGTCAGCCCACCTATATATATTCTGAGATCAAATTCTGTGTGCTAACAAATGATTGACCTTCTGTAAATAAATAGTCTGAAAAACATGGCATCACTTGCATACTCTCTTGTCATACTTTAAGTTTAAGTCTATGTAATAACTTCCAGAATAGTCTTACCAGTGTATAGAGGATGGAACATATAGAGATTTACAAATGGAATATAGAGATTTACAAAACACATATGGTACTGGCACAAAAAGACCCATAGATCAGTGGAATGGAATAGAGAACCTGGAAATGGACCTTCAGTTCTATGGTCAACTAATCTTTGGCAAAGCAGGAAATAATATCCAATGGGGCAGGGGGGGAACGGTCTTTTCAGCTAATTGTGTGGGAAAAATTTTACAGCCACTTGCAGAAGAATGAATCTGGACTACTTTCTCACACCATACACAAAAATAAATTTAAAATAGATGAAAGAACTAAATGTGAGACTAGAATCCATCAAAAATCCTGGAGGAGAACACAAGCACAGCACCTTCTTGCTAGGCATGTCTCCAAAGGCAAGAGAAACAAAAGCAAAAGTGAACTATTGAGACTTCATCATGATAAAAAAGCTTTTGCACAGCAAAGGAAACAGTCAGCAAAATAAAAGGCAACCTATGGAATGGGAGAAGATATTTGCAAATGCCTCACCAGTTAAAGAGCTAGTGTCCAAAATATATGAAGAACTTACCAAACTCAGCACCCCAAAAACCAAAAATCCAGTCAAGAAATGGCTAGAAGATATAAACAGACATTTCTCGAAAGAAGACATATAAGTGACCAACATATAAATGAAAAGATTCTTAACACCACTTGGTATCACAAGCTACAAATCAAAACCACAATGAGATACCACCTCACCCTAGACAGAATGGCTAAAATTAACAAGTTAGGAAACAACAGATGTTGTCAAGGATGCAGAGGAAACGGAGCCCTCTTACACTGTTGTTGGGAATGCAAACTGATGCAGCCACTCTGAAAACAGTATAGAGGTTCCCTAAAAAACTGAAACTAGAACAACCATATGACCCACCAATTGCACTACATGGTATTTATCCAAAGGGTAAAAACACAGTGATTCAAGGGGACATATGTACTCAAACATTTATAGCAGCAATTTCCACAATAACCAGAATATGGAAAGAGCCCAAATGTCCATTGACAATGAATGGATAAAGAAGAGATGATGTACATATACAATGGACTATTCCTCAGCTATCAGAAAGAATGAAATCTTGCCATTTCCAATGACATGGATAGAACTGGACAACCTAAAAACTCTCAACAAATTAGGAATAGAAAGAAATACCTCAACATAATAAAGATGATATATTAAACACCCCCAACTAATATCATGCTCATTCAGAAAAAAAACTGTTTTTCTCTCTCTCTCTCCCACACACATGTGCATACACACACACTGTTAGAATTAATAAATTAAATAAATTTATGGAATGTAAAATCAATATGCAAATATCAGTTGCATTTTTATACACTAACAAGGAACTAAATTAGGAAAATAAAGTAAATTAAGAAAACAATCCAATTCACAACAGCAACCCAGATAATAAAGTACTTTGGAATAAAAGTAAGGAGGTGGAAGCCTTGTACACTGGAAACTACAAAACTTTGTTGAAAGATGTTGAAGAAGATACAGACAAATAGAAAGATATTCCATGTTCATAGATTGGAATAATTAGTATTGTGAAAATGTATTATCTACCCAAAGCAATCTGTAGATTTAATGCAACTTCTATCAAAAACCCAATTCCATCTTACACAGAAATATAAAATCAATTCTACAATTCATTTGGAATTACAAAGACCTTGAATAGCCAAAATAATCTTGAAAAAGTAGAGCAAAGTTCGAGGAATCACACACCCTGATTTCAAAATATACTCCAAAGCCACAGTAACAAAAACAGTATGATAGCAGCACAAAAACACACATAGACTAATGGTGCCAAATAGAGAACATATAAATCAATCAATCCATACATATATAGTCAACTGATCATTGACAAGGGTGCCAAAAATACACAATGGATAAAGGATAGTGACTTCAACAAATGGTACTGGAAAAACAATATACATATACAGAAGAATGAAATTGGACCCTTTTCTTACATCATAACACAAAAATCATAACTCCAAAAATGGAGAAAATTCTTAAATTTAACACATTAAATTGAAAAAGCTTCTTGGGAAACCAAAGGGAAAAAGCTTCATGACATTGGTCTTGGCAAAGATTTTATAAATATGACACCAAAAACACAGCCAAAAAAGTAAACAGGTGACTACATCAAGCAAAAAAGTATCTTCACAGCAAAGGAAACAAGCAACAAAGAGAAAGGCAATCCACAGAATAAGAGAAAATATTTAAACACCATATATCAGATTACATGTGAATCTCCAAAGTATATTAAAAAGTCTTAGAACTCGATGAAAGAAAGAAAGAAAGAAAGAAAGAAAGAAAGAAAGAAAGAAAGAAACCCTAATAACCTGCTTAAAATATAGGCAAAGTCTTGATAGACATTTCTCTGAAGAATGCATACAGATAGCCAACAAGTAGATGAAAAGATGCCCATATTCACTTATCTTCAGGGAAATGCAAAAAACACAATGAGATATCACTTCACACCTGTTAGGATGGCTATTATCCAAAAACAAAGACAAAAAGTTGTGGAAAGGATATGGAGAAATTGGAATCGTTTTGCACTGTTGATGAGAATGTGAAGAGGTGCAGCCACTTAGGAAAACTGCATAGATATTCCTCAAAAACTTAAAAATAGAAGTACCTTGTGATTTAAATATGGTCTGGTATAGAAAATTTAAAAATAATCCATCAGCTTTTTGAAGAAAATACTCAAATTGAATTATTGGTCAAAGTGATCATTAAATCCAAGTGCCGAATTTCTTTTTTATGTAATCAGTCAATGTAAACTTACATTAACAGCTTCATCTTCCGTTAGACTTTCATCTATTGTTATATTGGGCAAATCTGGCCAAACCTACAAAGAAAGAAAAAATAGGAAAATTGTTGAAAATAATTTCAGTAAAGTATGACTATGTTGTAAATAAAGTATAATAGGGTTCTTAGGGTTCTGGTGGCATATTATTATTATATCTTGAGATCCCCAGACCAGTAATTTTTTCAATTGTTTTTTTTTTCAGTTTGTGTTTTGGTAAATGTAACATTTGCAAACCATTCTCATATTTCATATTAATTTCCTCTTTAATATGCCAATAGGAAAAATAATGCCAACCTTTGTAGTAGGTAGTGATATTAAAACTGATGTATGTAACCAAAAGTTCTACTCAGAAATAATATGAAGGGGGCGCCTAAGTGGCTTAGTTGGCTAAGCAACTTCTTTTCGCTCAGGTCATGATCCTAGAGCTTTGGGATCGAGTTTCACATCAGACTCCCAGCTCTGTGGGGAGTCTGCTTCTAGCTCTGACCTTCTTCCCTCTCATGCTCTCTCTCTCTCTCAAATAAATAAATAAAATCTAAAAAAAAAAAAAAAAAGAGTATGAAGGCACATACTAAATTTAATTTAATGTGGTATATTAAAACTGTTTCTATAATTATTTTAGCATTAAAATCTAAAAACAACAAACATTTTTATTTAAAAGGAATTGAAGATCTGAGTTGGATGATGCCATGCTAAGGTAAACATCTTCTTTGTTTTCTCAATTAGTACTAAATACTCCTCTCTGTCTTTCCATATCCCTGCTTTCCCACCTACTAGTGTTTTCCTCTACTCAACCACAAACACACAACTTGAGCCCAAATTCAATCATGCTGAAAGCTCTGAGAATTTGAATCTATGTTGTAAAACCTACATAGTTCCATATTTTTTAAAAAATGTAATTAATTCCCAAGGACTAATTACCTACAAGAGATTAGTTGTGGATGGGGAATAGTTCACTAAAGGAATGGCAAAGAAGATAGAAATCTGAGAAAATGTATAGATATTTAGAATGAGAAGATAATACAAACGAAGGGAAAAAAAACTAACCTTTCTATGGTCAATATGCCATACTCTATACTTTCATGTTTCTTTTTTTTTTTTTCTTTCTTTTTTTTTTTTTAAAAGATTTTATTTATTTGACAGACAGAGATCGCAAGTAGGCAGACAGGCAGGCAGAGAGAGAGAGAGAGGAGGAAGCAGGCTCCCTGCAGAGCAGAGAGCCCCATGTGGGACTCGATCCCAGGACCCTGAGATCATGACCTGAGCCGAAGGCAGCGGCTTAACCCACTGAGCCACCCAGGCGCCCTATACTTTCATGTTTCTTAAAATGTTATGATTTGTCATTAAGTTTATTATAGGATTTTTCTATTTTATGTTAATTTTTAGTTTTGAAATATTTTGATTCACAGAAAAGCTACAAACATTATACCTAGAGGTTTTTTTTTAATATCCTTTATTCTGTAGCATTAACTAATTTATAACCTCTCTACAATCATCAAAACCAAGAAATAGACATTGATACAATATTTAAGTAATCTAGAGGCCATGTGATTTTTTTAAGATTTCATTTATTCTTTTTTTAAAATTTTTTATTTTTTATAAATAAAATTTATAAATATTATAAATATTTTTTTATAAATAAAATTTTATCGCCAGGGATACAGGTCTGTGAATCACCAGGTTTACACACTTCATAGCACTCACCAAAGCACATACCCTCCCCAATGTCCATAATCCCACCCCCTTCTCCCAAACCCCCTCCCCCCAGCAACCCTCAGTTTCTTTTGTGAGATTAAGACAACTATCATATGATCTCCCTGATATGAGGAAGTGGTGATGCAACATGGGGGCTTAAGTGGGTAGGAGAAGAATCATTTATTCTTTTGACAGGCCAAGACCACAAGTAGGCAGAGAGGCAGGCAGAAAGAGAGAGGAGGAAGCAGGCTCCCTGCGGAGCAGAGAGCCAATTCAGGCTCCATCCCAGGACCCTGGGATCATGACCAGAGCCGAAGGCAGAGGCTCTAACCCACTGAGCCACCCAGGTGTCCCCCATGTGTGAATTTTACCACTTTTATCACTAATATGGTATTTTTGATCCAAGATGAAAAAATGATTCTATATTATATTTCATCATGTCTCCCACAACAGAATTCTGTTTTTATTTTTCATTCTAGTTAAGACTATTGGTTTTTTTGTTTGTTCTTTTATAAGTAAGTCAAATCAGGATTTTTCTATAATATGTCAATATACCCAGGTCCGAATATTATTGTTTAAATGAAATACAATAAATTATAATCCTTGTTCAAGTCAGGAATATAAGTATGGCTCTTAAAAATTGTCTTTTTTATTAATGAAAGAAGTACAAACATTTAAATGACTTGCAATGTAGAATAATGAACAACCATCTTATTAATCTTAATTTTATAATACACAAAAGAACAATGAAAAGAAATTTAAAAAGTAAATTAAAATTTTTAAAAATGCAAAAAAATTTCATTTTGAAAAAAGATATGTATCAGCTTTCCCTGTTCTCTAATACACAAAAGACATTCTAATAAATGCAATTTAAAAATTTAAAATGAAACAAATACTAAACAAACATACAAATACATAAATTCTGTTTCTAATAATTTAAGTTGAAATCTAATTATATATTATTTTATTAGGTATTCAATCATTACATTTCTGTATTCTACATCTCTCTTTCTGAATATGTCTTTAAGTGTTATTTTTACTCAATAGAAAATTTTAGTGAAGTAACATTTTATACTTATTTTATTTCAAGATATCAGTTCAGTACCTTTGCCCAACAAATATCACTGGTATTAGGCCATTTGACAAAAACATCTTTCTCCATTCCTCTTTCAAATGCAGGGTAAGGCTTTGTTTCATTTCCTGAAATTGCTGGATCCTAAAATTAAAATGAAATATACACCAGGTAACTCTGGAATAAAAGTATGACCACTTAGGTCACAGTTATGAAACAAAATTTTCCATGACTACATTAACATTTTACTGTGCTCTCACACAGACTGGCAAATAGACTGACAGTCTAAATTTCAGTGTTCCAGCTAGAGTGTCCTCTAAATTCCTTGGAAAGAAATTTTAAGAACTCCCAAAAATGTACTGGCTGTGATTTCAAGAAAGATTACTAACATTTTTTTGTTTTGTTTTTATTTTTCCCAGTGGGATTACTGGCTGTGTAGCTTGCTTCCTTTAATGTATTGATAAAATATTCTCCCCACTGAATCACTAACCTGAATTCAAATTTCTAAACATGACAAGTGTAAGAAGCAATCCCATAGAATGATTTGAGAATTGTATAGAAATGGAAAATCCATCATAACTTTGTGATAGCTTCTATAATTTGAGGTTAGTTTGTAGCTTCAGTGATTATTAGAAGACAGCTTGTCTTTGACTTCCAGATTCAGTCTTAGATCTCTAAGGATATATCAAACTAAAAGTAGCTTGGTAGCAGCCCATGTAAATAAGTCTTAAAGGAAGAAAGTTTTAGATTTAGGAAGGATTGAAAGTAATAGTCTTCCTATTTTGAAACACCTCCCTCCCACTTCATTCTAGAAGAGAAATTTTAATGAAATCAAGATAATAAGACTCAGATAAAATATAAAATATAAATACTGACCAGGATAATAATGTATCTCATTCCTTCCTGTCTTATTTTGTCAACAAACTGAGGAAGGTCATGGAAGTTTTCATCAATTGTAAAGTCTAGTTGCCTTTCCATGTAATCAATGTCTGTATATTGAACATCCTGAAAGATATAAAGATTGTGGCAGTGGGGTAAGAATCACATGGGTCAGTGCATCTCATTCTGTCATCGTATAAAAATAATAGCAATATGAAAATTTAAATGCCTCTTCACTTAATCCTAAAGAGAATTAATCAAGTAACACAATGTTCAACAAATAAAACTAGTATATAAAGATCCAAAATAGTCTATAAGCAAGTTAATATAAACATTCTGTTCACTAAGAGTTCACTTAACAAATTTGATTCTAAATATTCTTTCAGATCAATATCTTTTGTTATGTAATTCCCAGAGGAAATAGGAAGACACAGGAGTAAAGGATTTGTGAGGCTATGAAATTATGTTAAATGCAATTTGGAATGTTGCACAATATATACAGAAATAGCTGTTTGTCTATTTCGGGAAACATAAAGCCAATGGGAGTAATTTCAAATAACTCTAACATTGCCAAAAAGGAAGAAAAAATTATTGGTAAATCCATCAATTAAAAGATTCTTTCACTTGGACACCTGGGTGGCTCAATCGTTTAAGCATCTCAGGTCATGATCCCACAGTCCTGGGATCAAGTCCCACAGCAGGCTCCTTGCTCAGCAGGGAGCCTGCTTCTCCCTCTGCTTCTGCTGCCACTTGCCTGCCTGTGCTCTTTCTCTGTCTCTTTCTCTCTGACAAATAAATAAATAAAATCTTAAAAAAAAAAGATTAATTAAAAAAGATTCTTTTATTATCTACCAAAGTCTTTTTAGAGTTAGATACCAAGCTTAAATAACCAAACTACTGCTTACAAGTATTTATAAATATGTTTAATAAATATATGACATTTACAAATATGTTTAAACTAATAAATGTTTGACTTTTCATGACATTGTTTAGATCTAAATAACAGATTTTTAAATTATTTTCTTTAAGACATTAACTCAATTTCTTCTTCTAGGTGTTATAAAAAGGACGGGTGATATAATGGACCTAATAACCTCCCTTTTTATAAAAAACAACCTCCCTTTTTATATAAAAAAAAATCACTTATATATATCTGCATCATCTATTTGTAGAATTAATTTCCTCATAATAATGTATTGGAAAATCACATACTTGATTCTACTACATGTACCAATGTCTTATAATGAGGCCCTTCTCTTTCTTCTTAGAATGAGTTCTTATATACCAAGTATTGTGGAATTCACTGTTTTAAGTTCTCCCAGAATGACCCCTGGGATTCCTGAATCTTGTTAAAAAATGAAATCACAGAGATGATTATTTCTGGATACTCAGTAATGTTTAGTTTCCTGAATATTGCAGGAAGAGAATATTTTGCAAGTGCTCCAATTCTGTGTTCCAACATTACTACTATCACCTATTTCAAGGCAAAAATCACTAAGTTTCATGTCTAATTTCTACTCTGTAATTTGTCACTTCAGTTGATGAAGTAGGTTTCTGTGGACTCTATTTCTCATATAAAAAATATGGGAAATACATCTGATTTCTTAAACAACCCAAAGTTTAGGAGAGAAAAACAAGTGCATAGTGAGTTGTTTAGTACAACTCAGGGCCATGGAACCAGAGAGAAAGGAGAAAAAGGAATGGTATTATCCCTTTTCCTTCATCTAATAAAGACACTTTATAAAAATTTCATAACCATGTCATTAGGTGCTACTAATAAAAACAAAGAATTATTGCCAAATTACTAATTTTAAAGTATGCATACTTATTTCATTTTGCTTTTATAGATAAAACATTTAACACTGTTTTAAAAATGGATATACATACATAGGGGATCTGAGCAGCCGCCATATCATTATATACTTGCTCAACTTCTGAAGTATTTCTGTACCCATAACGACATAATTGGAATCCTAAAGCCCAGTAAGGTGGCATGACAGGTCGACCAATTACCTTTGGGAGAAAAAAAAAAAAGTTATTTGTGAACTAAGAGTTACTTTATATCACAAAGAAAACTTAAAAAAAAAAAAAACCGTAGTGTCATACTTCATGGTATTGTTGTGTTGCAATTTCTGGAGTTGGGCCCAAAAATACATAAAAGTCCAAGATTCCTCCAATAATACGGTAAGTTAGAGCAGGAGTTGGCTGAAATGTAACGTCTGGAAATCCAAAATATGATTACATTTTTATCTATGTAAAATAGTTTACTAAAGAGTAAAATAAAATACAAGAAATTCAGCAAATGACTTTTACCCATTGCATTGCTGTTAAGTAAGAGAACTCCATGAGCATAGCCTTCATCTTCCAGAGCCATGTAATAGGGATGAAATCCATAGGAATTAAGTTTATACTAAAATAAAAAATTAAATATAATTCACATTTAAGTAATAATAGCATAATATTTAAACAATAATAGCATATGAATTTTGTGAAGGTAATATTCAAATGCATTGTAAGACTGAGGCTATATGAATTTAAAGGTTCTTTCTTTATACACAAAGCTATGCTTACATTAAAACATTTCTCCTTTAGAAAATAATTTCTTTATTATTTGAACCATCACTGCTTTAGAGCATACAAATGAATGTACAAATTTGTAACACCTACAAATTCTGTCATATTAACTGATGTAAAAACCCATTGGTATTGGTGTAGTTGGGTTTCTTTCTACAAGTGTATCTTAATTCATTTATAAATTGGCACTTCTTTTTCAATAAAAAAAAGTCCTAGAAATGTTGAAAATATTCAAACCTCTTGAGAGATTATATGGTAATACCTAAGTTTATATAATATTATATGATAATATTTTAAATGATATCTTCTTTACACAATAGTTTATAAACACTTAATTTCATTTTCACCTAGATCTTTTCATTTTTTGGAATACAAAACCTATATCAGGCTCATGAAATAACCTCAAAAGTCATAAAACTTTTAAGTTGATGACCACTAATCAAACTGACAATTTTAGGGGCACCTGTGTGGCTCAGTCTGTTAAACCTCTCACTCTTGATTTTGACACAGATCAATCTCAGGGCCTTGAGATGAAGCCCCGTATCAGGATCTATCCTGAGCGTGGAGCCTGCTTGGGGTTCTTTCTCTACATATCCCTCTGCCCCACCTCCTCCCCACTCTTGCTTGTGTTCTCTCTAAAAAAAACAACACACACATACACACACACAAAACTGACCTCTTTGACTCACACTCTATGTCAGTATTTG
Organism: Mustela nivalis; assembly: GCF_964662115.1. Classification (NCBI taxonomy): domain Eukaryota; kingdom Metazoa; phylum Chordata; class Mammalia; order Carnivora; family Mustelidae; genus Mustela; species Mustela nivalis. Next base: position 87,542,185 of record NC_139020.1, read on the forward strand.
ATCAGCATGTGGAAGAAGATTTATATTTTGAGTCAAGAATTATATTGACCTAATAATGTCAATACATTGTTGCATAGTTTTAAAGAAATACATTTTGTAAAACATTCTTTCAAGTTGAAACAAATGAAAAGCAGACTTCATAATCCAAGTTTGAACAATTATGACACAAATAAAAGTTGTTTGAGCACCTAACAATAAAAAGTCTTTGCAATAGTATATACACTTATAATCTTATATTGAATATATCCTTTAGATATAAGTCATGTGTAAAAAATCAAAATGAATTAGTATTTTTATTAAAATGTGTTTTTGCATGATATACTTAGAATAATTATAATTAATATTAGTTGTGCAATAAATTATTCATGAAATGTACTCCATTAATAAGATAAAACATTGGGAAAAGTGATATAAGCATATAAAAACGTTTCTAAAGATGTATTTAGCAGTATGGCCTCATAAAAATGCACACCTGTAGCTGGGTATCATAAAGGAAAAAATTAGCATCAAATCAATATCAAAGAAGCAAAAAAAAATTTTTTCAAGGAGAGCCCTGGTCAATTATTTCTACAAGCTGTGGATAAAAGTAGATTTGGCAGGGGATTCTGAATCTGAATATTTGTTTTATCACTGTAATCAAGGATGTTATCCATCCTATCCTCTGCTTTCACATGTAATTTAAGGTAGCTTTTTGTTTGTTTTTTAGAAAATCACTATCACAGGTCTGGGGCCCTTTGTCATTATTACTTCAATACTCAAGTTTAGGCCTACAGAGAAGTGGCCAAGATCCTAATCATGGTCTTAGTTGACTCACAGAGTAGTCAAATATTGATACCTACACCAGGGGGTTGGTCTCTTGTAAACATTCCCCAAGTATGCCAGTTCAGGTCTCTCTTAAATGTTGTATGTTCCACTTCCCCAAAACCGTATATATATTCTGATGGCAGGCGAGTAGATATTTGAATAAACTGGTTATTAAAAGCAAATCCAGGCAGGTGAGAATCCCAACTGAAAAGAAAAGAAAACAATTCTAATAAATACAAAGTATTACCACAAATACTAATGGTAATTCTTTCTTAGGTGATCTGAAAACCAGTAATATTTTTCTCTATGTACCTATTGTACTCAAATACCAAATGAAAATAATATCCCAATACATTTTTCTTTTGACTATGTTAAAGAGTATCTAAAATATGTTTCAATTATTTGGCATTATTAGTAAAATAAATTATAGATAAATATGATTATGGTTTATCTTTAGATATATACTGCTTTTTAAAATAAAATTAATATGAAGTTATAAATAATATTGGCCTAGAAGGAATATATGTCCCAGAAGCTGAAAGTCCTCTGTTTTCCTGTTGCCTTGAGATAATCACTGAGGTAAAATTTTTCTACATATGGATTAAGATGAAATCAGTGTCAAAATAAACTGTAAGGCATGGTGGATTTTTTTTTTTAAGATTTTATTTATTTGACACAGAGAGAAAGTGAGAGAGAGTACAAACATGGGGAATGGCATGCAGAAGGAGAAGCAGACTCCCCACAGAGCAAGAAGCCCAGTGCCTGATGCCATCCCAGGACCCTGGGATCATAAACTCAGCCAAAGGCAGATGCTTAACAGACTGAGCCACCCAGGTGTCCCATGAGGAATATTTTAATTGCAAGCTCTCCCTAATTACTACTCCTAATCTTTTCTTCCTTTATTTTGTATTTATAAAAATGGGTGTTTTAAAATAAATCTTGAGGTAATGTGTTACAAAGAATGTATTGTTTTTCTAGTCATTTGCAAGAATATAAATGAGGAAGAAAAGAAATTGAAGTTGGAAGAAAAAAGAAACATGAATTGCAAAGAATTTAGGATGTATTCAAAATTTTATCTTACGGATTTTGGAGAAGTATTTACTAAAAATAATGCTTTCCAAATAAAAATAAATAATGCCACTGCACCAGAATTTTTTTTACAAAATGACTTCACTTCTTATTCTCTGAAACAAAAATATTATCATAACAACACAATTTTTAAAGCAATACAGACATAATTTTCTTCATTATTTGTATCCATCCTGACAATACCTGAAAATATCCTGACAACATCTTCTAAAAAGTCTCATGGTAAGCTTAAATTACTTGAAAGTATCTTTTAATATATTACAGTTTATCTACAAAGCTCTACTGCTTATTAAAACAAAAATAATTTTTATATGTTTATTCATTGTAACATAAAAATACAGAGAGGTGTATGTGTATCAATTACCTTTCATCATTACCTGGCAGAGATAGTATTAACTTTATCAGATTTCAGAACTAAAATATTTCAATTTTAATTAATTTCTAATTAAATATTTACATAACATATTTCCAACTACTTTTTTTTTTTTTTTTTTTTTTTTTTTGCTAATACACTTTTCAAGAGGAGTCTTGGTTTTAGTTCTCAGCTTGATTAGAAGAAAGAATGTGATAATAATTAAATCAATCACATCCAAGATGAAGGTGAAATTTTGCTAATCCTTAGTGATAGTCCCATGAGTATGATAATTGTTCAGTTTTAAAATTTAAAACAGGTCAAGTTATTTAATAAAATTAAAACATTTTTAGTGTGATGATTAATACTCTAGCACAGTGAAAATAGTCTTACTTCCCCTCTAACCTAAAATCAAAATATTCCTCATATCAAGTAATTCAATCACTTACATGACTTTTCCTGTACTTCTCCTTCGAATCTGGATGCCAAAAGGATTTTCTTTGATTTCAACATCATAAAGTCTGTTTTCGTAAGTACTTGTTGGTGTGGTTGGAATGTTTAAAGGTACTGGAACTTCATATCTCTTATTTTGGGGATCATAGATCTATTGCAGAGAAATAATGAAAATAAAAACATTTCTCTCTTATTCTCTCTTATTGCTGAAATATCATGTAAATAATCATTAAATAATTTAATTAATTGCTCAGACAAGAATATTGTAATTCTTATTTATATAATTCTCAATTTTGTATCCATGGCTCATATATCTATATGGAAATCCACATACACATGTAATGAGATCAAGTTATGAATTATATTTTATCATTTTTTGTCATCAATTTTTCCATACAAAAGAAATCTTCAAAAAAATTTTGGAGCTAAATGTTCTCTTATATAGATACACAAAATTATTTACCACTTGATGGTTAGACTCAGAAGTTGTTTCAGTATTTTTGATCACATTTATGATCCTACAATGACTGTTAATGGTTATTTATGTTTATACATTTCTTTATTTTTTCAAAAACATTTCTTAGAAATGATAGTGTTAGGTCACAAAGAGTGTACTAAAATGTGTAGAGTCTTTGATATCTATTTTCCATAAATAGTTTACTAATTAATATTCTTACCAAAATGTATATCCTAATACTATTTTCTGTTAAACTAAAAGCATTTATTTTTCTAAATGTCATGTTATTCAACTAATAAAAGTATTTTAATATTACTATCTCTAATTTTTATGTCTTCTGTTAATTGTCTGCTTATGGAGACTTACTATTTTTCTTGGTTTTGTAAATTGAAATTTCTTGCTTTTTGTCATGTATGTAGCAAATACTTAACCATTTTTTGCTTTTCTTCTAATTGTTTATAGTGTTTGTTGATGTTGAAATGTGTTAAATTCTCATGTAAGAAAATATATAGGTTTTCATCTGTGGGATTTATACTGTCGTATCTATGGTTTGAAAGGATTTTACAAGGCAGATATAAGACAAAAATACATGTAATTTTTTTTCTGGGCTTATGTTTAATTGATATTATATATATACAAGTACATCTTTTACACATACACACATATTTTTTGTCATCTTTTTTCAATAAACTGTCAGGTATTTCTGGATGCAGTTATATACTGTTTCAATTCCATAAGTTTTATCATCTCTTCTTTTCATGAATTTTAATTATTGCCATAGCCAAATGTTTACTTCTCCAGATGAACTTAAAGAAAATTAATTAACTTTAAAAGCGTTAGGCTTATTTAAGATTTTTTTTTCTTTCTTTTTTTTTTAATATAATTTTTATTTTTTATAAACATATATTTTTATCCCCAGGGGTACATAGTCTGTGAATCACCAGGTTTACACACTTCACAGCACTCACCAAAGCACATACCCTCCCCAATGTCCATAACCCCACCCCCCTTCTCCCAAACCCCCTCCCCCAGCAACCCTCAGTTTGTTTTGTGAGATTAAGAGTCACTTATGGTTTGTCTCCCTCCCAATCTTATCGAGAAGAATAAGATTTTTTTTTTTTTAAATCTACCAACACTTTTCTGGGGGGCTTCTGGGTAGCACAATTGCCTGGGTGTCTGACTCCATTTGGGCTCAGGTCAGCAGAGACTTCAGGGTCCTAAGATCAGTCCTGCATCTGACTTCCCACTCAGCAGGACATCTGTTTAAGACTTTCTCTCCCTCCGCTCCTTCCCTGACCTCACTCAATAGGCTCTTTCTCAGATAAATAAATAAATCTTAAAGAAACAAAACAAAAACTATCAACTTTTTTAAGCCTTTTCTTATAACAGTCAATTTGCTCCTATGATTTTTGATATTTTTGTTGTGTCATTGATTGTTTTTCTCTCTAGATTTTGATAATGGTATTTGCCTCCATTTCTATTTTTAAATGGTGAATGATAACATACATTTTTTGGATACTATTTTACATCCAGTCATTTTTCTGATCTTCTTATCATTTTTAAGAGTTTTTGTAATGGATTCCCTTGGAGCTCTTAAGTAAAAGGTAATGAGAACAAACTGATGCCAGGGGGGAGGGGTGGAGGCAAGGGCAAAGTGAGTGAAGGGGTGTGGGAGATATAGGCGTCCAGTTATAGAATGAATACATTAGGGGGATGAGAGGTACAGCTTAGGGAATGTAGTCAATAATTTTCTAGTAAGGTTATATGGTAACAGGTGGTAGCTACACTTGTGAGCATAGCATAAAGTATAGACTTGTCGGATCACTATCTTGTGAACCTCAAACCAATGTAACATTGTATGTCAGCTATACTTCAATTAAAAACTAACTGCTACCTGTACTGTTGAAAAAAAAATTTTTTTCTTTTTATGTCTATTGCACTGGTCAGAAAATTCAGGCTGTTATTTAAAAATAATGGAAATAGTATCCTGTTTTGTTTTGGCTTTTTAATTATTTATTTATTTATATGAGAGAGAGAGTACAAGCAGGGGACAGAGAAAGAGGAAGTGGGGAGAATCAGACTCCTTGATGAGCAAGGAGCCTGACCTGGGGCTCAATCTCAGCATCCTGGGATCATGACTTGAGCCTAAGGCTGATGCTTAACCAACTGAGCCAGCAAACATCCGTCCTTTGTTTATCTTAATGTAACAATAAACACAGTCTGATTCTAAGTAACTTATGTATTTAGCAAGAATTTGATTTTTTTTTAAATCACCACTACATGTTTAATTATACACAAAATTGCAAAAGTAAGAAGATTTATTTATGGTGCTCGTAGGTATGAGCTGTGTAGGGGGAAAAAACCTTTATTTTTATAAAATCAAAATGTCTACAATTCAGTTGCTAATCCTTAATATCGTAAAACTGAAGTATCTAAACTATTCGGAATCTTTTGTTTTGAGAGATGAGTCATTCATTGGGATAGTTTATATCAAACATACCTTAAACTGCAGCATATCATTTTTGTGATATTTCACCTCCACACGAAGAGTTGAGATGGGGTCAGAAGGTAGCTTTATTTGAGCTCTTGTAGGATTCAGCTGTAGGTCAGTTGTTATACCCATTGATGAATACTGAGTTGTACTGACCAAATAAGGGTTGTATTGTCTAGGAAAGTAACAATCAGGTGCTTGGGAGCTAAGAGGAACCTAAAAACAGAATACATGTTCATTGCCAGAAAATTATAAACAGTACAATATTGAACTCTTTAAAAAAGGTAGACATATTTAATGACATGTTGCATAGCTTATCAATTTTATTATTTAACTACAAAGTAAAATTATAATCATAACACAAATATCTATTATGCAACCTAAAATATCGTACGCTAAAATTTTATGTATAATATTTATATTTTGACTCTAAAGATAGACCAGTAGAGGAAAAGAATCAAATGCCATAGCTTTTCAAAAGAATATAGAATGATTCTATGGTCTTAGCAAAAATTAAGTATATAATGGGGTGCCTGGGTGGCCCAGTGGGTTAAAGCCTCTGCCTTCGGCTCAGGTCATGATCTCAGGTTCCTAGGATCCAGCTCCGCATTGGGCTCTCTGCTCAGTGGGGAGCCTGCTTCCCTCCTCTGCCTCTCTGCCTAGTTGTGATCTCTGTCTGTCAAATAAATAAATAAAATCTTTTAAAAAATTAAGTATATTACTCATAAATCTTGATTCCATGCTTATTCTTATTCTTCATACTGACTATTGCCTTTTGTATGTAAAATGGCTCTACAACAACCCTCAGAAGGGCCTGTACTTAAAGTTCTTTTCTTGGGGAGCCTAGGTGGCTGGGCAGGTTAAATCTCTGCCTTCATTCAGGTTGTGATCTCAGAGTCGTGGGAGGAATCCTGGGATCGAGTCCGGTATTGGGCTCTCTGCTCAGCAGAGAGCCTGCTTCCCCTCTCTCTTTGCCTGTCTCTTCGCCTACTTGTGATCTCTCTCTGTCAAATAAATAAATAAAATCTTAAAATAAATAAATAAAGTTCTTTTCTTTTACTTAAAATGAAATTATATCATTCCTTATCTCATGACTGATCCTAATACTGGTCAATTACAACCTGACCAATATTTAAATAGTGACTATGGCCAAAGAGCAAAATGGATTGGTTTATATATAAGTGGAAGCTAATATCTAAAAAAAATGAATGATAAATGGTGGCATTGAGGGCTAGTTTCCTTGCTATAGTCCATTCCCCCATCTTTCTTATTTATTAAATTATTATATTGCTGGGAGAAGCAATGTGCTCATCTAACTTGTCCCAGTCTCTTTTGAGGAAGTTATATATGACCTCCAAATCCTCCTTAAAAGAAAAGGGTATAAGCTGATTAAAATAGGATGTCTTTCCACCTCCCACCTTTGGGGCTGGAATGAATACATAATGACAGAAGACATAATACAAACTGGAGATAAAAAAGAAATAGTAAACCTAAAACTTTGATGACATTGATAGGCCAGTATATCAGACATGAGCTTCTTTCTTGTAGGAGAAAAATAAACTGTGTCTTGTTTAACCAAATGATCACTCTGTTGAATGGATATCAAAACAACTGGCTAGAAATTACTCCTTATTGGAACTAATACACAGTCCATTAATATTAGAAGTTTTAATATCTTGAGACAATGCTTTTGAAAGACTGGCCTATCGGCAAAATACCTTAATATATTAAGCTAGTAGGCCATAGTCAATATCTAATATGAGTTCAACATATAGTGAAATGGGCACACTTTATTAAGTTAAGTAAAGCACACTATCTAAAGTGCTTGGAAAGCAACTTACACAACCATTTAGTCTGGCATTTAATAAACCATATCTTCAGAGAATTAATAAAACTAAAAATAAATTGTTTGGAGGCGCCTCCATGGCTCCCTGGGTTAAAGCCTCTGCCTTCGGCTTAGGTCATATTCCCAGGGTCCTGGGATGGAGCCCCACATTGGCCCTCTGCTCAGCAGGGAGCCTGCTTCCTTTTCCTCACTCTCTGCCTACTTGTGATCTCTATCTGTCAAATAAATAAATAAAATATGTAATCAGTCAATCAATCAATCAATCGTCGGGGCACTTGGGTGGCTCTGTGGGTTAAACCTCTGCCTTCAGCTCAGGTCATGATCTCAGAGTCCTGATATGGAGCCCTGCTCAGTGGGGAGCCTGCTTCCCCCTCTCTGCCTGCCACTCTGTCTACTTGTGATCTCTCACTCTCTGTTAAATAAATAAATAAATAAAATCTTTAAAAGAAATAAATAAAATTAAAAAAATAAATTGTCTGTCAAAGGCCTAATTTCAAATTCCAAATGTTTCTCTAGATGAATTTAGTTCTTACACTATAGAATTAAAATTGTAATACATAATGTTACATTGAGATATTTATGTAAAAGCCATGCTATGAATTATAATAAAATTCTTAGTACCGTTTCCCATAAACAGCCACGTGCTTCACACTTTTCTTTAGTTGCAGGGTCTGCATCTGGATAACAAGTAAACCTTTCATTTACTGAGTAATTTTGATTCCATTGAACGGTAAAGTTCCTTCCAAGGTTAAAGTTGAGATTGTAAATTAGGAGATTCTGAAGACGAAGAAACATTAAAAAATATTTGTGAAAACTGGATGACTTAAAAGTACTTAACATTTATAAAATGCAACAACCACAGCAATTCTTCAAGTCAAATCATTGGTATTTTAATAGGATACTTAAAGAACAGATAAGAAAGGAGAAAATATGTCATGCCACTGAAATGGCTACAATTTCAAGACAAGAAAAGTATAAGAAATCATAGAATATCAATGAAAAGCATTATTGCTAAATCCAGACATGAGTTCTGATCTCAGTTCTGCCATTTAATGCTTATGCTTCTTTGGGACAATTGCCTATCCTTTATTATCTTCCATTTCCTCCCCCTGTGAAATGGGGATGATTGCTTCTACTACAAGGGGTTGCTATACAGGAAGAATGACAAATGAAATTTAAAGCACTTAACACAATGCCTAGGGCAGATTAGGTGTGAAATAAATATTAGTTCCCTCAAGGGAGGGATAATAGAGACAGGTTTATATAGAAAACCCGAAAGTCAGAAGTGGGAAATACCTATTTCTTCAATTCTGTCTCTAATTTGAGACACTGCTTACAATCTTCGAGGGACTAGTGAGGAGATAATATGGTATGATGCAAAACATGGCGTGATGTGTGTGTGTGTGTGTGTGTGTGTATACACACTGTGTATACACACTGTGTATACACACACACACACACACACACACACATATATATATGCACACACATATATATGTTCTAACATATAATGATTTTTATTATTTGGATATTGCCAAAGTTAAGTTTGTTGTCTATATACCTTGAGAATACTATAGGCAAAATTTATCCCAGACTTCTATCTTCATTAGCTTACTTTTTGATATCAACTTACTTTCATACCTCTACATGCAGGACTGAAAATTCATATAAAGATCAGTCTAAGCATAGCATAATTAAGAAAGTGTGTCTATTAGAGTCTGTGTAAATCTTACATAAGCATAAATACAAACACAGAAATAAGTTAAAATTGCAAAAAACAAATAAAATTATTTTTGTTTTATACTCTTGTGGCAATTTCTGTTAGAGTCATAAAGTTCTCAACAAGCCTGCATTATTTAATTTATATTAATTAATTATTATAGCCCCAGGAATATACAAAATTATAGTATATTTACTAAATAAAAATAATTAGCCAATACATATTGTTATAAAAATTGTGAAGTGAAGAACTCTGGGCCAGAGGCTTAGGAATTAGAAAAAAAAAAAAAAACCTCTAAAGGAATATTCTATATCTCAAGTAATTGAGAATTTATACTGATGTTACCAATTTAGGGTATATATAAATGGTGGGAAAAAAGTAAATAAAAATAATTTCAATGCTTTAAATTATTATGATCTATATTTTAAGTACAGTAATTTATTACCCAAAGCAAAAATTTAAGTGTTATATTTTATAGATAAGGAAATTGATATAATAAATTAATTTGATATGTTTAAATGTACACATTGCAAGGCTGAAATTCAAGTCCTATCCTAAGACTCCTTTTTCCTCCGTAGTACACATCTTGAGATTTTATTTTTCAGTAATCTCTATACCCAACATGGGGCTCAAACTACAACCCTGAGACCAAGGATCCTACAGCCAGATGCCTCTCGGGAACACATCTTAAAAGAGACAAAAATTATAATTGCCTTAGAAGCAAAGAGTGTAAACAAAATTTCAAAAAAAAAAAAAAAAGACAAGATATATCAAGGATAGTGATAGTTCTTGAAAGGAGAAGCAGAGGGAATGAGTGAAGAAAGGGATAAGATATATACATATATATATATCTTAAACAAGAACTAAAGAATTTAGAACCTTTATTATATGTAACAGGTGAGTAAGTTCAAGTTCAGGGTAGGAAATGCCATAAAAATATTAATAAGATGTATATAAGTGATATCCAAGATAAAATGAAATAAAGAGAAGTAACAAAGAGTCCTTTTAATGTTGATATCTGAAATAGGAATTACCTAAAATAGAATATTAATAGCAAAAGGAGAAAAAAAAGAAGTAATATGAAGAAAAAATGTCACAAAACCAGAGACTGAATGGTTACATAATGTTAAATGTGAGAATATATGACAGCTAAAATATTTTTGAATTTTTAATTTACCTGGTCAGAAGCAGTGTAAGTAAAATTGTAGTGATCTTTTATTGGCTGATTATCTTCCACCACTGTAACTTGTGTAACAGAGTCTGTCAAACCAAGGATTTTTATAGTCTCAAAAGCTAAAGTGGTTCCTTCCTGGTATGATGAATGTGTGCATAAAATATCTAATTTGTTCTGAAAAGAAGTATATAATAGTATATATTAAGTAGAAGGTCAATGGATAAAACCTGAAATAATACAAGTATGAAACAAAGAACCAATCACTATTTCTCCATTCCCACCAGTTCTCCAAATCCAAGTAACATATATAATATACTCATTAACGACTCTTCATTTTTTTGTGTACATGTCATAAAATTTATTTTCAGAGATAACCTGAATTACCCATGATGCAACTCATATATATCTCTTCTCATTCTAGTATTAATGATGATGAGGAATAAGAGTTTTGGCAACAAAGAATATATGAAGAAATCCAACATCTACAAAAACTATTGCTATTAATTATTGAAATTTAGCCTTATGTATAGATTTTTCATCCTCACTCAAAATCCATAACAATTATTGTTGTGACTGATATAGATTTTCAAATATGTTGACATTATTTTCCTAGATCCTGCTGCTTAAACCAGACATACCCATTTAAGATGTTTGAAGATTTCTGTACATCAATTTCATCATCACAAACTTATCCATTACATTTAAATATGAAAATTTAAGATAACCATGTATTTATAATTTAACAACTTAAATTTTAAAATTTAACAATTTATTTAATTTCTTTCTGTTGAAATCTGAAGGTAAATGTAAGCATCCTTCCAAAATAAATCTATGATAAAGACATAACACAGACATTAGCAAGATATATGTTCAGCTGTGTGTGCAAAGAGAATACTTACATTAGAAACTGAAAAAGTATATAAAATGTAGTTGCCATTTTGTATGGTATCTAAAATGGGGGAAAATACAGAGTTATCAGATCAAAATATAATTCTTTATTGCTAATTTCTCTATTTTTATAGTTCTACAACTCTTAAGAAATTTAAAATAAAAGGTACTGTTAATGGGCGCCTGAGTGACTCAGTTGGTTAAGCATCCTGCTCTTGGCTTCAGCTCAGGTCATGATCTCGGGGTCCTGAGATTGAGCCCTAGGTCAGGCTCTGTGCTCAGTGGGGAGTCCACTTCTCTCCTCCCTCTTCTTCTGCCCTTCCCCCTGCTTGCACATACTCGCATGTAGTCTCTCTCTTTCTAATAAATAAATAAATATTTTTAAAAAATTATTTTAAATTTTATTTATTTATTTATTTGATATAGATCACAGGTAGGCAGAGAGGCAAGAAGAGAGATAAGGGGAAGCAGACTCCCTGCTGAGCAGATAGTGTGATGCAGGACTCGATTCCAAGACCCTGAGATCATGACCTGAGCCGAAGGCAGAGGCTTAACCCATTGAGTCACCCAGTCACCCCTTAAAAATTATTTTAAAAAATATTGTTTATTTATGAAGCAAATTAAAAAGTTTATCTTTTCAAATTAAAGTCTTTAAAACTTATATGCAAAAGAATTTTAATAGTTTATTATCCCAGTAAGTAAAGGTAATGAATACATATGTGCCTAGTTTAATTTTTCAAAGATGGATTAAATATTCCTGGAAATTAAGTGAAAAAACCTTACAATAAAATGTACATAATTGTAAATTTATTATTGAAAGATATTTTATCTCTTTCTAGTAAACCATGTAACATTAAGTTTATCTTTGGAAGATATGGCTCATCACAATTTTTATTTTGCACCTTTAATTTTTTTCATTGTTTGAGGAAATAAGGTGAACCTGGAGATATGTTAAAGACAGAAATAAACTTTAAGAAGGAAAGTGGAAGAAGACAATGATTTTCTACACTATCTATGTAAGAGAACTTTTTATTAACATGTTTCTTTAACAGAGAAACTGAAGATTATGGCTAAAATAATTTGAAAGACAGTGAAAAAAGTAAAAGGAATATGAGAATTTATATATATTTTCAACAATATTAATTTGCCTAAAATTTTAATCCTAATTAATGAAATAAAAATCATACCATGAATTGAAGGTCATTTTACTGTTCATTTGTTTACTTACAGATTGATTGTTTAGAAAATTTTGATTTTAACTTTTCAAAGCACATAACTATGGAACTACCATATTTGATAACTGATTAATCATATCTCCATATTTTTAAACAACTTCCTAGATAAAAGTAAATTATCAATATGTATTTTTATATAGAAAGAAATATATTTGGTTATATTTATATAATTTGAAAAATAAGAATAACCTTAAAATCAAACCCCACATGCTATCAATGCAGGTATGATCTCAACAGCATTCTTTTTTTTTTTTTTTTTTGAAGATTTTATTTATTTATTTGACAGACAGAGATCACAAGCAGGCAGAGAGGCAGGCAGAGAGAGAGGGGAGGAAGCAGGCTCCCTGCGGAGCAGAGAGCCCGATGCGGGGCTCGATCCCAGGACCCTGGGATCATGACCTGAGCTGAAGGCAGAGGCTTTAACCCACTGAGCCACCCAGGCGCCCCTCAAAAGCATTCTTTAATTGATGATCACAAATAATGTAACTCAGCAGGATCCAATCTTAAGGAACCTGTGTGGTAAATGTTTGGAACATATTCTCATGGAAAAACTCACCCCAGTATGCTCAGGTTCTAAGGTTCTTTTTTTTTTTTTTTTTTTTTAAAGATTTTATTTATTTATTTGACAGAGAGAAATCATAAGTAGATGGAGAGATAGGCAGAGAGAGAGAGAGAGAGAGAGGGAAGCTCTCTGCTGAGCAGAGAGCCCGATGCGGGACTCGATCCCAGGACCCTGAGATCATGACCTGAGCCGAAGGCAGCGGCTTAACCCACCGAGCCACTCAGGTGCCCCAGGTTCTAAGGTTCTTGAAACAGAGCAAGAAGGTTTGTGTTAGAGTAAAATGAGAAAAGGAAAGCAGTAGTGGATAAGTGTGTGTGTGCACACATACATGCAAAAATACAGATCATGGTGAGTGGTCTAGGTCCTGGTAAAGACTATGACTTCTAACTGAATAAAATGGAAAATAATTAGAAGGTTTCAAGCAGAAGTGTGGTGATTTGAATCATATTTTAAAAGGATTACTAAATGAAATAAGACAAAAGCAGAGAGGGAGACAAACAATAAGATAACTTAATGCCAGGAAACAAACTGAGGGTTGCTGAAGTGGATGGGTGGCTGTGTGATGGACACTGGGGACAGTATGTACTATGGTGAGTGTTGGGAACTGTGTAAGACTGATGAATCACAAACCAGAACCCCTGAAACAAATAATACATTATATATTAATAAAAATAAATAAATTTTACAATAAATAAATAATAAAAGGATTACTGCACCTACTGGATTGTAAATAGAATGTAAAAGGGGTTCAACAAGAACGGCAGACGGACCAGTCAAGGAGCTATTATAAGGATTAAAATGAAAGATAGTAATGACAGTGATGGAACTGACAAGAGAATCCAGGTGAAGGTAGAACTAAGAGAAATTCCTAGGCTATGAGAAAAAATGGCCAACTAAAGTTTTTGGCATTTTGGAGAGATGAAATCAATTGACAAGGGAAGACTGTAGGTGAAGCAGATATATCATGGTGATCTATATTTTCATAAATAAGTTTTAAAAAACATGAACTTTTTAATAGTTTCCATATTTTCAAATTATTCGAGGGCACACCAATGCATAGACTATTTCTTGAAGTGAGGTTAGAGATACTTAGATGTTCCATACACATACAAAGACATATGGGATATTCTTTAGTACATCTGAGAAATATGAGCTAAAATATAAACTAACCTATATTTTTTGTACATACAAATACAAAACAAATACCTAAGAATCTTCTTTATTTATTTTTTTAAAGGTTTTATTTATTTATTTGACAGACAGAGATCACAAGTAGGCAGAGAAGCAGGCAGAGAGAAGAGGAAGCAGGCTTCCCGCCAAGCAGAGAGCCAGATGCGGGGCTCGATTCATCATGACCTGAGCCCAAGGCAGAGGCTTTAACCCACTGAGCCACCCAGGCGCTCCACCTAAGAATCTTCTATTAAAATAAAAACAGGATTAAAAAAAAACCTAACAAATTTATGAGGGTAATTATAATTAACTAAATCTAAACGGATAAATTTAGTATGGCATAATTACATATTAGAAAAAATGGCTCATTTTTTATTCTCCTGGGTACTGAATCCTCAAATTTGGGGCTTATGAAATAAAATTAAATACACTATTAATTAAAGTATATAATAATTTAATTATTTTAACATTAATTAAACAAAATTTTAAATGCTAGGGGTTTTTTAACAGTAATAAAATTTTAGTTTTTAACTACTACAATCACTTAAGAGAGTTGAAAATATGATAAAATTTGCATATTTGTGAATTTATTAAATACTCTAATTAAAAATATCTAATAAAGATATCTATACAGGTCAAAAACTTTTACAAAGAACCAACAAAAATACTGTCTTTCAATGTTTATAATTTAAATAATGATTTTAATTTCACAAAGTAACCTAATACCTTAAGGTAGATAAAAACAGGAATTAAAAAATAAAACTTATGACCTTTTTTTAAATAGATGCAATCTTATATCAATAAAAAGGCAAATTGTCCCAACATCAAAATGAACCTTTTAAAAGTCTATCACATTGAAACTTACTTTTCGTTTCTCCATCATCCCAGAAAAAATCTCCTTTTGCTGTATTATCTTCATCTAATGCAACTATAAGTCCTAGAGGGTTCTTTCGGCTGTTAAATAAGTTTGGGTGTATATGTAATTCAAAATAAATTTATAATAATAAAATATCTTACAAATAAGTCAATTTCAACCCAGCAGATCTGTAGATGTTCTGCATTCATGTGAAAATATTGATATCCATTAAATTCATGTCTGTATTTATTATTTTTCCATGAGAGAAATAATTTATATACTTATAAAATAAATGAAAGAAATAAATTTAATAAATATAATGTGGAACTTCTTGGAGGCAAGATACCAACAAAATTTAAATAGTATAATGATTCTTCAAGCAAGAAAAATTAAATATACTTTATGAATGCAGAATACATTTAACATATATTTGCACATTTCAATTAACTCTACCTTGCAATTTATCAAGGCTACATCTTATATACATAATAAAGAAAGGTACAATATAAACACATTTTATTGCTTAGTAGAATATTTATTAACCTTACAGATGAGGCTAATTCTATTATGAGAAATGAGACATGATGAATACAATTTTATTTCTCTGTCCCTGTAGGTTTTAGAAAGAGCCTAAGGCAGATATATAGAATATATTCTCTCTATATAGAATACATTCTCTATAGAGCAGTTGAGTCCAGGCAACTTCTCTATATAGAATATATTCCATTTTGCCTGCTCACCAAAGTATATGCTTCTCTGGTTCAATACAGCTCTAGAATATAACTAATTTTTTGGAGAACGCAGTCACGGAACAGTTACAGTCTGAAAATAAGCAAAGAAAATAATGAAGATACTAGCACACATTCATTCACTCATGTATTTGTTCCTTCAATAAATATTTAGTGAAAATAGAGAGCATATCATGGGCCGGACATTTACTATTGGCCTGGGGAGTACAGCAGGCAAAAGCCAAGTCTCTCCTTTAATGGAGTTTATAAAGGGAGAGGACACATTACATACACAATAAAGTATACAATATAATTCCAGATATTCTTAATGTTACAAAGAAAACACAGCAGGATAAGAAATAGAATGCAACTATCCCTTGGGGTGTTAACAGAATATGGGGGAATTTGTGCATTCAGTATAACCCCTTCTGTGCTCTTGTATCCAGAATGAATGCTGCAAGATGGAGCACAAGAATTTTCAAGTTTCTTCTTTTCTCCTAAATATTTCTGCAAGTTATTCCTACTGAACAATTTAGTTTCTGTCTCATTCTTTCCCTAAACAGAATTATCCACTTCAGTTATCATTTAAAGTAAAACATTTTAGCAGAAAGAAAAACATTGTGACATTTATGTATTGATAATCCAAGTATATAACTGACACTATCAACAATTACGTAACTTACTTTACTTTTTCATATTTTTATTAAGAATGAGCAACTAACTTTAATTATACATATCCAATAGAGAATATCAGCACTTCTTTGGCATACAAAAAATTATGATCTAATTACTTTCATTTTTTAAATAAAAGAATTTGTAGTAATGCTATATAATTTGAATCTTTTTATACATGATTATATTTAAGAATCCCCTTCATACATCAAATATCTTTTGGTGAAAAAACTAAACAGTAATATTTGATTCTCAATAAAATATTAATTAAAACTTGAATTATATTTCAGATTTCAGTTAATGATTTTTCATTTTACCTTGCAGTTGTAGTTACAGCAGGTTGTTGAATGGGGATAATATAACCTCCTCTAAGATGTAATCCTATTTTGTCTCCTGGAAGGTACATATTAACTTGTTGTTTTCTCCACGGCCTCTTTGCACCCTAATATTTGGAAGTTAAAAAGATTTTTTAATATTAGTGAAGACATTAATCCCATTTCACAAGAATTCAATTTTACACATAGAAATAATTTTTACTGTGAGAAATTCATGTCATCTAAATGAATATTTATATACTCTTTTCTAGCTTTGAAAAAATCCTTATTTTTCAGTTTACTGAACAAAGCAGGAGAAAAATAGATTCACTTTTTCAAAAAAATTAAAAATCAATTTAGACAAATCAACTTCCTCTTTACAATAATTAACATTCTTAATAAGTACTGTTTTTATTCTTTGTTTTGGTTTAAAATTAAGTGTATCTTTAAAAAGCTTTTAAAGATTTTATTTATTTATTTGACAGATCACAAGTAGTCAAAGAGGCAGGTGGAGAGAGAGAGAGGAGGAAGCGGGCTCCCTGCTGAGCAGAGAGCCCGATCTGGAGCTCAATGTGGAGCTGGATCCCAGGACCCTGGGATCATGACCTGGGCTGAAGGCAGAGGCTTTAACCCACTGAGCCACCCAGGCACCCATTTAAAAAGCTTTTAAAAAAATCATTCAGGGCATTTGGGTGGCTCAGAGGGTTAAGCATCTGCCTCTGGCTCAGGTCATGATCTCAGGGTCCCAGAATCAAGGCCTGAGTTGGCATCCCTGCTCAGCTGGGAGTCTACTTCTCCCTCTCCCTCTGCCTCTCTCCCTACTCCTGCTTTCTCTCTCTCCCTCATTTTCTCTCTCAAATAAATAAATAAAATATTTTTAAAAATATATTATATTTTAATTTAGTTTTATTCAAACTTAATTTAAATTTAATTTAAAATTTAATTTAATTTAATTTAATTTTTAAATTTAAAAATGTTTCTTAAAATATTTTATTTATTTGTTTGACAAAGAGAAACACAGCAAGAGAGGGAATACAAGCAGGGAGAGTGGGATAAGGAGAAGCAGACTTTCTATGGAGCTAGGAAGTGGATGTGGGCTTGATCCCAGGATTCTGGGATCATGACCTGTACTGAAGGCAGATGCTTAATGACTGATCCAGGTGCCAAAATAAAATATTTTTTAAAAATAAAAATAAAATAAAATAAAAATCATAGTTTCTATAAAAATATAAGTGATATGCAAAATAATGCCTTTCAAAATAAATACTCAAAGGTCTTAATCAATTAAAAAATATGTTGCATATGAATATTAAAATGTTGCCTTTTCAATGTTGAAATGAAAATCTTTCCCAAACATTTGAATGTGCCATATATTAAAAAAAAAAATTGGTTACCATTAGCTCAATACTCAATTATTCTGCCAAAAAGATAAATATATAAAGTAGGAAAAACATCAAAATAAGTCACCACTCCTTCCTAAAATCACTCCTGAGTATAATTTCCACAATTTAAAAATGAATAATATAACTCTTTTTACTAAAGAATGTAATTTTATATTAATCACATGCAAGAAACATATACTTGCTCATATGCAACAAAACATGTATACCTGCACAAATTTTGCAGATTATTCAAATTGGAATTATTCTTTTTTTTATAATGATAACAAAAATGCTAAAAACAGATATGCTATTTGTTGGGAATTAAGTTTCCACATAGAGATGTGTGACAGTATAATGCTTGTCAATTACTATATTAAGGTTACTTACAGTTTCATAATCATACCAAGTAGCATTAGGGATGTATGCACTCACTGTATCTGCTCCCTAAAATAAAGCAAGATCATTTATACACTTTTTATTTCTTTAATACTTATCAGAAAAGTCTCATATCAAATAGTAAGTTGGGTTTTAACAGTTAAGAAAAAAGCTTCCTTTGTACTCTTCCACTACAGTATTTCCTATAAATAATAATCAGGTTATTTTACTAGTTTTATATAATAATATAAATCACATCAAAAGTGAAGTTGAAATTAATTTAAGTAGCAAATAAAAAAAAGCATTTGTATTGTTATAATCTACATGGTAATTGCAAATGTATACACATTCATTTCTGTATATTTCCATGGGCTTTAGAGACTTCTAAATAATAGGTAAAACCCAAAAGTCTCACTCTACTATATTTTTAGTACTTAATATTTAATATTTTCATATGATCATCTGGCTTTCCAGTTCCTCTTTATTTACAATTTAACAAAACTTCAATGTCTATTGACATATGTCTATGTCTAATAAAATGAGAATTCATTGTTATTACTACAAGATTGATTTTGGCTCCACAAATAAAGCTTTCTTTTTTAGAAGAATATTAATTTTACATACTTTTCTTCTCTGCAGTTACATATTATATATTTGAAAAACATATATCTACTTAACATTTTTATAATTTTTCAGAATTTCTTCTTCATTTTAGAATTCAACATTATCAGTTTGAAACAGTCAGGTAGAGTAACATTTATTACTAAGTCATTTTTTATAATTTTGGGGGAATTTGGTTACAAGGTATCCTTTAAAAGCAATAAATTAATTAAAATTGTAAAACCTACCTCTTTCAAGATGGGAGTAATAAGTAATGCGGGACCCCATAAGAACTGAGTGTCCTCACTCCAGGTATTCATATCCTCATAAAACCTAAAATGACAATTTGCTTTGTAATGACAATTTGCAATATAAAGATAAAAATAAGTTTACCCAAATTCTCTGTTTGGTTTATCATTTCAGTTTTTTCATCGGGATGATTATTATTTTTAATTTTACTTGTTTCACATCTCATTTTGAATCTATGGTTCTTATATCCTTATAGTTCATCTGACACTCAAGAAAAAAGAAAGGAAGGAAGGAAGGGAGAGAGAGAAAAAAGGAGGGAAAGGGGGAGGAAATTAGTTCAACTGGGCTCAAAAAAATTTATCAGAGATGATAAGGTTACTTATTATTCATAATAAATAAGTATTCAGTTTAATACAATTTCTCTAAGATAAATTTGTAAAGTACCAGAAATCTTTCATATTCTACTTTCTTCCCTTTAAATTTTTCATTATAAATTCCTGTTTTAACCTGATTTAAAAGGGTCTTCAGTCATTTCTTGCGGAAAGGTCCTGCTTTGCTCAAGATATACAAAGGCAGACATAATTAATTGCTCTGTTACAATACCATACTTGATCTACAGCTAGATGATTTTGACAATACATATGTAACATGTCTTCAATAACTGCGTGTTTAATCTTACTAATATAATTTCCCTAATACAGCCTATGTTCTATTCAATTCCCACATTTCTAGTTCAATCTTGTCCAATCATTAAATTAATTAGATTTATTTACTGCTATCATTCCATAGTTCACCAAATGCTTTATATAAATCATTTGACATCATAATTACTCTCCATTAATTTTTCAATATATATATCTGAAAATAGTTTGAAAAATTATAATTCTTTTTTTTTTTAAAGATTTTATTTATTTATTTGACAGAGAGAAATCACAAGTAGTCGGAGAGGCAGGCAGAGAGAGAGAGAGGGAAGCAGGCTCCCCGCTGAGCAGAGAGCCCAATGCGGGACTTGATCCCAGGACCCCGAGATTATGACCTGAGCCGAAGGCAGCGGCTTAACCCATTGAGCTACCCAGGCGCCCCGAAAAATTAAAATTCTTCAGCATGGTACTCACTCATGAAGAACTGGCCTTGCTACAGTTTCTCCAAACATATGGGCTTTGTAAAACAGAGTATAGAGGAAAGGTAATAATGTATAGCGAATATTCAAATAATGCCTTGATGAATTAACCAAAAGAGAATTCTGCCCAAAAAATGCTGGATCCTGATGCTATGGAATAAAAAGATACATTGAAATAAAAAAGCTAAAATAATGAATGAAAATTGAAGGAGATGCATTTAATCTACTTGAAAAGCAAATCACATATTTTAGCTTGTTTATAAAAATTTGAAATTGTTACACTTTCTTCACCAAAGTATATAAGTATTTTTATTTTTTATGTTTTCATTTAGATATATTTTTAATTAAACTATTTTATACTAGACATTTTTCTTTTACATTTTACATTTTTCATTTAATATAGTTATATATAGTTAGAGATGAAAATATATTTTAACAAAGAATTTTTTACCTATATTACTTGTGGTAGATTGAATTATTGCCTCCAATATTCATGTTCCCTTGTACACACAACCTTCACTGTGTAATTCTGCAGTTGCTACCACTAAAGGTGGAGTGTACTTCCCCACCTCTTAACTTTGTGCTCAAGTGAGTGATAGACTCTGGGCAGGGAAATCTTAGTACATGTGACACATTCATGTAAAGGCTTAAAATGTGATTGCCTGAGGACTTGCTGCCTTGTGCTCTGTTGTTGCCATTAGAAGAAAAATCCCAGATACATAGTGTACTGGCCCAGAGATACAGGGAACATGCTGCCTGGCCAGCACGGAGGCTTGTAACTTGAGGGACAGCCTTCCTGCTGAGCCCAAGCTGGATCAGTGGATCTCCCGCAATGGGTAGCAAAATTAACTAAAGGTACCATCTACTGCCTCCCTGGATTCATCATCATTTTATCCTGAAGATATTTCCCTTTGGTTGCCCGTAGCTAATCAATGAGCATGGTGGGGGTACTATTCAGGCCCATTCCTGAAATATACAGGACATTTCCAATGCTCAACTTTGCCTTGAGGACTCACCACCGCTGAGTGAAAACCCTTAGAATTGGGCTGCAGTATGTTACTCTCCTTAAAAACCCCCCTTCCTTGCCTCCATCTTCACCAGATCCAGATTATGATATGAAGGCTTGCTTCATTTTTTCCTGCTCCCTCCCCTTTATCCTTTCACAAGTATTTCACCAATAAATTTCTAACATATTTGTCTTGACATCTGCTTTTGGGAGACAGAAATGAACACACAGTGTAATCTAATTCATATCAGCATCTTCCATGAGCACAAATTTCTTGAAAGCATCATTCAGGTGGATTAGGAAATAACTAATCCCCAATTTATACCTTTTACTACTGTTCTGTCATGCTTCCTTCCAGGCAGAGCTCTGCCCATTGTTTCATCAAAACTCTTCTCAAACAGAATTAATGGCTTTATATGTAAGCAGTGTGTGAACAGTGAATAATTTCTCAACCAACATGCACTTAATTGATTTAATGGTTTCACCTAATTTTCTCATTTCCTCTGAGAAATATGTCTCTGAGAGCCCAGAACATGCCGAATTCATAGGGGTATTAGAACCGCTCAGAATGTCCTTATACTTCTGCTCCCACTAGTTCAGATACATGTTAGTTTAATTTTCCCCAACCTATCTGTTCAGTTTTACTTATTAGACAAAGATTCTGGACTCAAACTACTTTTTAAATCTCTTTAATTTCTTGTGTCTCTTTAACAGAACAAAAGCTGGAAATCCTTAATATTACGTTATATTTTTTATGAAAGTTACTTGGAACTTACATTGTTAGAATCCGGACTCAAAAAGTTTTGGCTTAATTTTAATATTAAATTATTTTAAAGTGATGTAGCACACATGTATATGCTTTAGGCTTAAATAAAATATTTATGGTGCGACCTCATTACCTTTCATGATTTCCTTATTTCACCATTTTTTAATACATAAAATATACACCTTGAGAAGAGGACTTCTAACTCTTCTTTATGCTGCAAACTTTCAGACTATATCTTCTATGGATATAAATTTAAGTACATTGTTAAAACTAGAATTAGGTCTTATTTAAAAACATGGAGAACAAGAAGCATTTACCTCATATATATCACCATTATGGTTCCTGGAAAATGGATAAAATGCCCCCAGTTGCATCCACCTTCTGCAAAGCTCTTCTGTGGTATTAGCCACAAACCCACAGATGTCCGCTCCAACCTAAGTAACAAATATATCTATTATTCATAGTGTAAAGAGACTCAAATTTGCCCAGAGCATCACATTTTATGCCTCAACAGATTAATTTACATTATTTAGGAATCTTTTTGTTTGACTATCTTCATGTATTCTTCCTTAACATAGTTTTATATTTTCCATTTTTGCTATGGAATTATTTTACACTTTTTTTATATTATTTTACACTTTTTTTCATTGCCTCTTTATACTTGTTAGTCTTATGTATTTACTTTCTTCATTTGATCTAATCATTGTTAACTCAATATACAATGTGAAATTATATTATTAAAATGTGTTATTTCTTAATCGAAAACCCACCCCCATGATTTTATTTTTTTTATAATATATTACTATAATAATAAAAGAGTAAAAAATGTTGCCTAACATGTAGTCATATAAAATTTCATTCCTCTTCCTTCAGGAACCCTCCAAAAAAAAACTACTATTCTTAATTTGGTATGTTTATATTCATTTACATTTTTACAAACATTTCGTTTTTTTCTAAATAGTATATAAGTACCCATAAACAATATATAGTATCATATTATATATTTATTAACTTTATGTAAATGGCATATTTGAATGACACAGCATTTCATTTTTTTCTCAAAACATTATTTTTGTGAGATTCACTTGTGTTAAATGTAAACATTTAGTTCTAATTCTCTATAATATAGGATCTCATAACTATGAAAAATGCTCTTGTTAAGTTTTATATATAGGTTTCTTTATGAATATTAAAAAAACTTAACTATTCTTCTATGGTATTATATATATATAAATATTTTCAAGATTATTTTATTGGCTTATTGTAAATACGCATTGTTTAATCAAAACTGGTTGTAACCATTTGTAAACACAATGAAAAATTCCATTATTCCGTTTCTTCCCAATTACTGTTATTTTTAGACTTTAAAAAATATTTTTTCACCAAAGTTTTACTTGCATTTCTCTGATTACTATGGAAGTTGAGAACTTTTTCATATTTTTACTGAGTCCATATGGGTTTCTCTTCCTACAGAATTACCTATTTATATCCTTTCCTAATTTTCTATTGTTTTTACCTTCTACAGATTTCTAGTAGGTATTTTAAATTGAGTATTATTTATTTAATGTCTATTTAAAATAACTTTATAAAAGATTTTATTTATTTATTTGACAGAGATCACAAGTAGGCAGAGAGCCGGGCTGGGGGGAGACAGGCTTCCTGCTGAGCAAAGAGCCTGATGCCTGATGCGTGGCTCTATTCCAGGACCCTGGGATCATGACCTGAGCTGAAGGCAGAAGCTCTAAACCCTCAGCCACCCAGGTGCCCCCAAAATAGTCTTTTTTTTTTTTTGTAATATATTTTTCTTTTATTATTTTTTTTCCATATATATTTTAATTTTTTATTTTTTATAAACATATATTTTTATCCCCAGGGGTACAGGTCTGTGAATCACCAGGTTTACACACTTCACAGCACTCACTGAACAATTTTTTTTCACTTTCTTGTAGTCAAATTTATGTTTCCTTTTTATTTATTTATTTATTTATTTATTTATTTATGCATGTTTAATTTTTTATTTTTTATAAACATATATTTTTATCCCCAGGGGTACAGGTCTGTGAATCACCAGGTTTACACACTTCACAGCACTCACCAAAGCACATACCCTCCCCAATGTCCATAATCCCACCCCCTTCTCCCAAACCCCCTTATTTGTGCCTTCTGTGATCTGTTTAAGAAATTATTCCCCTAACCTAACATCACAGAATTATTTATATTTTCTTCTAATATATCTAAGGTTTACTTTCCACACATAAGTCTTTAATCCATCTGAGACTGATTTTTGTGTAAGGCATGAGGCATGGACTCATTTCTTTTTAAATGGATAATCAATTTTTCATATGAATATTTGATACATCCTCAATAATCTATAGTGATAGTGCTATCAGTGATTGTATTTCATTAATGCATGGGCCTGTATCTTATTTTGCCATATTATTCTATTTGAATATACAGAGACAAATATCATTGTGTTTATTACTACTTTATCGGACAGGGTAAATCCTTATGCTCTTTTGTACTTGCATTGTCTTCCAAATGAAGTTTAGGGAATCTTTGATGCTCCCCAAATTCACTTTATAGTTTAAACTGGAATATCACTAAACCTGGATATAATTTGGGGAGAATGTGTATTTATAATATGCTAAGTCTTATTATCTATGAACATGACATATATTTATTTAGTTATTTAAAATTTTCTTTAAAAAAATCTTACATTTAGTTTTAATATTTACTCCTGGATATTTTATATTAATTACTTGCTATAATAAATAACACCTTATCTTAAAATACATTATAAGATTGCTTATTTTTTTCTTCTTTTTCAGACAAAACTACTGAAAATGCTCTATTTTATTCATATTTTCAAAATCGCCTTTGTAATTTCATTTTGTTAATTTTTCTCTAGAAACTTTGTTTTCATTGCCTTAATCTCTTGTCTTATTTTAATTGCCTATTTCTTTCTTTAGGTTTATTCTGTTTTTCTTTTTTCCATGTTCTTAATTAATTCACTTTACTCATTAATATTCAGCATATCTTTGTTTTTAATCTAAGCAGATATCCCACATTTTTGATATGAAGCATAATTGTGAGCATTCAATTCCAAGGATTTTCCCCCTCTCCATTTCCATTCAGTTTATTTTTTGACTCACAAATCATTTGATAATGTGTTTTTTAATTTCCAAAGTCAAGAGTCTGTATGGGGGGGGGTGTGGGTGTGTGAAGTTTTTGTTGTGGTTTTTATTTGGTTGGTTTTTGGTTTTCCTTTTGTTTTGTGTATACGAAAGAAAGAATAAGTGATCATTGTAATTTCCTGACACATTTTAAATTATTTCTTTTTATGTAGTGGCCTTCTTTGGTGTTGAATATCAACATGGCATACTTTTTTTGCTTGATTTAGAAATATCAGATTTTTTATATTTAGAGTTGCCTAGCATACATTTTTTCTCTTCTTAAAATCTTGAGACTTCCTCTTTATTTTTTATCTTTTATTTTATTTTACTATCTTTTAAATAGAGGAAATAGCTTTATTGTTTTTTAACGTAAACTGACAATCTAGTATTTTAAATATATTTAGACATTTGACATTTACTTTTTTTACTAATGTATTTGGATTTTTCCCTACCATCTTATCTGGTACATTATATATTTGGAAGCTTTTTCCTATGCTCTGTTTATATTGATATTTCTTATATGTATTTTTTTGATTTACTTGAAATTTATTTATTCTGTTTTCTCATTTTAATGGCTTGAATATTATAGACATTTTCTTATAATTCTAATTTTTTCGTATAAATTCTAATTTTTTTTATTTTTCTTATAAATTCTAATTTTTTCTACTTTCTAATTCTAATTTTTCTTATAAATTCCCTAAAAATAAGGATTGAACTTTTCCTGCAATATACCTTAGCCATTATATTGAAAATCATTAAGACAATAATATTACAAAAGTAAGAGTAATTCATATATTTTATAAATAACACTGTATGAAATTCCTTACCAATGGTATTCCAAACAGGTTGAACTCCAGCATTCCTGCAATAGACCATTTCATTTGTTCCCATGAAGCAGTATTATCTCCTAACCAATGTGCAGCATAACGTCCAGATCCAGCAAAAGTTGACCGGGTGAGAATAAAGCTTCTCTTATTGGGAAAAACTTTTTCTATGGCTCTAAAAATAAAAGTAAATTAATAAGATTTATTTTTATATAAAAATAAATATTTTATCAATCTTCCATACCAATTTTTATTTATCTGTCAATATTTATTTGTGTAAATATTGCAATCAAACAGAGAAAGGAAATCTATTAGAAGTGGTTCAGACTTTGGTTTTCTTTATCAAATTAAATGATCATGTTTTTTGTATCAATTCAACCTTTATTTTTTAACATATATGGTCTATACTCATTGAAATCCCTCTATAACATCAGATTTCATAAACTGAATTTGAACTCTGTATGACTTTTTGTGGCACAGTAATGATGATACTTTATTAATATCTGTATTTTCAAATAATAGCATGTGATGTTGGGTTAACAGTTACATATTTGAGAGGCATTTTAGTTTGTTTCCTGAAGCTTACCATCCACAACCACTAGTATTATTCATCTCACCTCTACTGGTATTGAAGTATTAATGATAATTTTTCCATTAATGGGAAATATTCAAGAAAAGTACAAATGTTTGATTTAGTAGATAAGATTATCCAGACTACCTTAGTAAAAATATAATATTATCTTAAAGTGGCTATTCTATATTATTATCTTTACAATATTGAACTATAGTATTGCTTTTTGTTTCTAGAATTTATATATTTATACACTTCAAGATGTAACTATCTACTGAGTTTAAAAGTAAAGTAAACACTCTGAAGACAGTGTATAAAAGTGTATAATAACATGGCATGTTTTGGATTAGACAAATGTAGGTTTGAATTAAAATTGATCATGTTTACTTAATTATGAGAAAATTTAAAATGTATTGAGACCAGGATCTGGGTTTTATTGGAAATTGCATTACAGATCTTTATATAATGCTTGGAAAATCATAGGCAATCAAGTTATGATTGTCCCCTTTCTTTTTTTTTAAACTTGTTTCTTTTTTATATATAAGTGACACACTGCCATAGAAAAATTACTTTGGTAGATACTACATATAAAACTACATTTTAATTGAAACCTTTGATTTTGAAAAATAAAGACTTATTTAGAAACACCTCTCTCCTATGCCAATTGTGAAGTTCATGCTTAGAACACCATTATATTCAGAGATAATGAACTGAGTCAAAACTTGAAACATAATTTAAATCTATGAATTAAAAAAGAATCACAGTTAAACACATACATCACATAGTTCTTGATTAACTAAGATCCGCATTCATGAAGATTAGTAAGAGTACTGGTGTTTTTAATGCCCTATTTTTTTTTTTTTTACCATGAAAATACTATCCTTCTTTGTTTTCTTATTCTCATTATTTTCTAACTATTTAGGAAATTATAACATATATTCTACACATTAAATATGAAAGAGGTTTCTGAATGAAATTGCACCTACTTCTCTGTGGCGATAGCCATGCTGTACCCATAGAGGCTGTGAACATCATAATGCTTCCCCCAGTATTGCACAGTGTCCATGCAAATTGTTTTGGAATACAGGAGTTTGTCAAGAATATCTTAGAAAAAATATATAAGAAATTATTCTAAGACACATTTTGCCATTGTGAACTTCATAAT
Source organism: Mustela nivalis (assembly GCF_964662115.1). NCBI lineage: Eukaryota > Metazoa > Chordata > Mammalia > Carnivora > Mustelidae > Mustela > Mustela nivalis. The sequence continues at coordinate 87,570,227 of NC_139020.1, forward strand.
CCTTAAATTATGTGCTATGTAAGATGAGATTTAGTTTGAAAAAAAAAATGAAAGACAATTGAAGATAAGTTCTAATTAGGTCTCCACCCTCTATTCCTGTTGATTAACTGTAAGGTTTGCACTTACACTAACAAATATTCAGCTGCCAAATTATAGTACTAAATAAACCCATAGAAAAAATACATTTAAATATATAGATATATGCAAACCCATTTGTATTATACATTATATAAATATACACACACTTTAAAGCTTTATAGCTTAGTTCATTTAAATAAAATTTAACTTATACACATAAATATCTTTCACAATTACAAACCATGTAAATATCTGTTTTTCAGAAAAGTTTTTATTGTGCTTTCATTTGCAAGCATATGTGATACTTCCATAACTATTGTCATCTTTCTTCCAATGTACTTACTGCTAGTGCCCTAAGAGCAAATCCCTTCCTTTGGTTAAATTTTTTTAACTTATTTTTAATGGTGAAAAACCCATTTTTTAGAATATGTGAGATGTAACTATTCACATTAGGTTCTTTCTAAAAACTGCATAGACTTACAACATAGTGCCCACAGAAAGAATCTGATCACTTATATTGTAATTTCAAACAAATTTCATTTCCTTTAATTAATTATTTAATCATGGGCAGTTTATCAGTGATAAACAAAGTCAATATGCTATACCAAAATGTAAAATCATACTCCTTTTCTTAAGTATAAAAATTCAGGTCCAAAAGTAAAACAAAATAAACAAACAAAAAGACATTGATTTCAGGGTCTCAAGATTATATCAAAATTTGTGATTTAGAAATATATGCTAAGATTTACCAGTCAACAAGGAAAATTATTCTCAGCTAATGATAAATAAATAACTAAATAAAATTTACCAGGAGTAAAAGGTGGATAATTTAGTTTGTTGCTTTCACATCCATTCTTTGAACCTTGAATAAAGCTGGAAACTTCATTCATGTCCTGAATGGATATAATATGAACAGCAGACTTTAAGTAATAACAGAAGTATCTTAGATGGGATTCAGGGGTTGTATACAACCAAAATGTTTTTCATTTACCTAGTTTTAATTTTACATATAAAACAACAATTGTAAGTATTAAGCAACTGTTTTCTCTAAATAGTTATATCAGTCTTCTCACTGAGTCCACCATTGTCCATCTTTCTAGCACATTCATTTATTCAACATGGTTTGCTCACCTCAGTGGACATTTATCTAATTTCTATGATGTGCTTTGCTGACTACTACGCACAGCACATTTTGCATACTCCTCAATTCCTACACTCTCAGAAGAGAATGAAAGTAAAACAAGGCAATAGCATTTTAGTATTCTAATGAAAATAGTTACAACCTTAATGAATCTCAATGAACCCTAAGGCAGCTGGACCACATTATAAGAACCAGTAACCTAAACATCTCCTGGAGGCCAAGTGTGTTCACAGAATTTTTTTTTTTTTTTTTTTTTTTTTTTTTTGCTATGCAAACTGAGGCTCCAATATTGTCCTGTCACATACTAGTTCTCTGTTTATAGTTTTAAATAAAGCTATAAAATAAAGCTATTTAAAATAACTTTAAATAAAGCCTTTGAATAAAACAGATAATGTATAAAATCATATATCACACTACACAGTCTCAAGAAATTATGAATTTCTTCTCCTCTGTTAATTGCATTGAAGGACTTCTACATATTTTTTTTTTAAGATTTTACTTATTTACTTGACAGAGATCACAAGTAGGCAGAGAGGCAGGCAGAGAAGGGGGGGTGGAGCAGACTCCCCACTGAGCAGAGAGCCAGATGCCAGGCTCAGTCCCAGGTCCCTGAAATCTTGACCTGAGCTGAAGGCAGAGGCTTAACCCACTGAGTCACCCAGACGCACCCTACACATCTTTGAAGTGTATTTTCCACATCTGTGTGGATATGCAGTCTGCTCTCACACAGCTTCACACTCAGTCAAGTTCCTTGTTAATTTTATTTTCCTCAGAAGAAATATATTTTCTTTACTACTCTTCCCTTCTGCCATTCACATCATGCTCATATGGAATTAATGTGAAAAATTAAGGTTGTTTAAAGGAGGAAGAAAATAAATTTCTCATTGTGGTAACAGATATTAAAAGGTAAATGTTTCCATTCCCCAAATATTTTCCTAATAATAATAAAGAAGAAAAATTATGTAGTTATTCTAAAGTATTGGGTTATTTTATTGAAACTACCGAGGATATAATATTCAATTTTGTTTTCCTATATCCAGTAAAACTAATACAAAGAGAAATTATGCTTACACGGCCAATAATTTTAGGTGAACTTAAGTGTATTTTCTTCACAAATCCATGAGGTACATTAAATTTAAAAATAACTTCAACTGCTGAAATTCATAATTGGGAATTGAGTTGCATTATTTTAAAATTTAAGACTCTTTCTAAACTGTTTAACTCCTTTTGTATATAATTATTCTTGAGAAAATAAGAGGAAAATGTTTACTATGAAATTTATGTTACTCTATTTGAATAATGTATTTGCAAATTTGTAATAAAATTCACAAGATCTTCCAACATTCACTCCAAATAGACAATATTTACAAAATTTAGTAAATAACTTTTAAAGAAAAATTAATTTATTTCAAATGAAAATTGATCAAAACTTTTTGTTTAATCATCAATATTACACTGTATGTTCACTAAGTAGAATTTAAATAAAAACTTTAAAAAATATATATATAAAATATTTGTTTTAACATACAACCATGTAAACAAGATTAAATAAAATATATTATTTCACTAGTTCACAATATAAAGGGAAAGAGTCTTGTCCAAAAACCAAATATATTAAACTACTAAAGACAAAAAATAAAAACTTTTATGATTTTAACAACAAATACAATATTTGCCATTTGATTATTTATTTTTAAGTTATCCTGTCAACTTGGCAAGATTGTATTATGAATATATTAAACATACTACACATAATGTAATAGAATTTATTTGTATCTCTTTAATGTATTTTATTTATTTATTTTTTTTTTTTAAAGAGCAGTTTCTTTTTTTTTTTTTTTAAGATTTTATTTATTTATTTGACAGAGAGAAATCACAAGTAGATGGAGAGGCAGGCAGAGAGAGAGAGAGGGAAGCAGGCTCCCTGCTGAGCAGAGACCCTGATGAGGGACTCGATCCCAGCACCCTGAGATCATGACCTGAGCCGAAGGCAGTGGCTTAACCCACTGAGCCACCCAGGCGCCCTTTAATGTATTATATATATATATTTATATATATATATATATATATATATATATATATATATATATATATATATACTTTTGAAAATTCTGGAAACATTTTTCTCTAATTTACGCACATTATTTGAGTGATGCTACATGTATTCGATATCATGTAAAAATAAACTCAATTAGTATTTTTAACATTACAACCTGCACATTCAAAGCAGTGGAAGGTATAAAAAGAAGGCCTCAATGAATTGGCAGTAAAAAGTACACCTACAGATATTCAAGTGTCATTCAAATTATCCCAAATCAAGTAATGACCATTCCTAGGAATTGTCAACAGCATTTTTAGGGATATTTATGAAGGTTTTCTTTAAAGTCAATTGAAAATTGCATATAAATGTTTGGTGGCTAATAAAAACTTTTAAAAAATCTTGGGGCGCCTGGGTGGCTCAGGGGATTAAAGCCTCTGCCTTCGGCTCAGGTCATGATTCCAGCATCCTGGGATCTAGCCCCGCATTGGACTCTCTGCCTAGCAGGAGCCTGCTTCCCAATCTCTCTCTGCCTGCCTCTCTGCTTACTTGTGATCTCTCTCAAATAAATAAATAAAATATTTTTTAAAATTCTGCGGGCATTTTGTGGCTCCACATGTGAACTCAATCTAAATAAAAATAGCCAAAATTTTCAAATAATTTTTAAAATAACTCAATTATTATAATATTCCTATAAAATGTAGAGAAAATATAATCAAATAAGCCCCAGTTATTTGGATATATGAATTGTTGGAATACATCTTATCGAATTTCAAGTTTCCTAGTACTATATATAAAATTACTGAGTTTATTTATGGAGGAATTCCATTTATTAGATTTTTAAGAATGAAATCATAACATGACCACTACAATGTGTATATTTATTCAGAAAAAAAAATCTTTGAATTTTAAAAATATTGATTAATGCTTTTATTTTGAAATCACAACTTCAGTCTTAATTATAACAAATGCATTAGGCTCTTCTTTCTCAAGTATTAGAAGATTTTCTCATGAATGATGCAAAAAAAGATAATTCAAGTATATGTTTGTATGCAAAAAGATAATTCAAGTATATGCTTCTATGCAAAAAGCTGTTTTTCAATGGCTGTTGAGCTCATACCATTTTCTGAAGTGATTTTAATACTTAAACTTTAAATTCAAAATGTTATCTTGGAGTTTAAATTAGAAATCAAGAAAACTTTAACACTATTTTAAAATTTGACCTAAAAATAAAATTTCAGCAGTTAAATAATAATTCTTTTTTACTGTATGTTCATTCTATCAGAACAAATAATCTGAAGAAAGTGAAAGAATTAAGGACACAATTTAGCAGTAGAATTTGTCAGTTATTCAAGTAAGAGCTGGAAGTGGTATAACCACTTCTTATACATCATATAAATTAATTCAGTGATTAGTGTGCCCTAAAATCATACTGGTTACCATGTGTTTTGTTTTTTAAGCTTAGTCAAATGTTTATGTATTAGTATGAGAACAATTCTGCCATTCTCAGATGCTCTTCCTCGTCCCATCCCCACCCTCTCTTTGATGATGAATCGAGTGTGTGTCTTCAGTGGATATAGGAAATGAAGTATTCTCTATGTACAGCACAATCAGATTCTCTTTTACTATTCCTAAAGTGTCATTTATGCTGTAGCTCTTCTCTAATGGACTCAAACTGTTTCCTAAGCAAAAACAAAAACAATAACAAAATAAAACAAACAAACAAAAAACCCAAACAGAATAATTTATATAATACGTTGAAATTAGGACTGGAATTAAAAATAAAACTAAAAAAAGAAAAAAACCTCAGGAACGGAATGTACAGTTTTTTTATTTCTATCAGCAGCTAGGTATTATTGTGATCTCACTAATTTTGTGTCAAATAGCTAAAGTTTCTCCATCTTTATTCTATTCATCATAAATAATTCTGAGGATTATGCTAACCTCTAACTCAGTTCCCTGTTGTTAGCTGAAAAAATCATTTTCCTCTTTGTATTCTCCACAATATACCTGATGTATTGATGGTGCAAAGTAACCACTTGTAAACTAAGTAACTGATTTAAAAAATAATCATTGAATAAAAATGAGCTATTCATGAAAGTACAGATATTGTATAACCAAATAACCAAAGAAAAGTATAGCTATCCCTAGTACATCCATTACCTCCTTCCAAAATTCTGTGCAGTTATATTACCTTTGAACAAAAACCCTGATGATATCTGTGTTTAGGTTTATTAGACTTCTTCTTTTTTTTTTTTTTTTTTTCTGAAACACAGAATCCTGGGATCACGGCACTAAATCATTGACTATCATTCAGTATAATTATATAAAATAAACCCAGAAGCAAACAATCAATAGTTATAGAGATAAAACTTCATTCAAAGAAACTTTTAAACATTAGCATTTTCCTTTAATAACTTTACCAGAAACCTAGGATTTTGGTTGTTGCTGTTGTTGTTTATCTTGTGATAATACACTTAGCCTATTACAATTTTGCTTCATTCTATCCCATGAATTCCAAAAAAAAAAAAAAAGGTGTCTAAAGGCTGAGTGCTTACTTATTATTATAGTCCATATTGCTGTAATCCCTTGAATACTGTAGACCAAAATAAATATTTTTAGAATTACACTACTTATCTCCAAATCTTAACTGTTTCAAACGTAAATTATGAGTCATAAAAATATAGCACCTTATTGACAAAATGAAATTGATTTTTCAGTGTGTTACTGAAGAAGAAAACTCTCAATTTACAGTTTTTAGTTTTAATTCTTTTCTAACTCAGAAACATAACAGATATGAATTTATACATTCTAGAAAAATATTTTGTTTTTATTTCACGCTCAATACATAACAAACTATACCCTGTCAAATTAACAATTATTTTATAGAAAAATATTTCTGTTAACTTTCCAAAATTTCTTAAAATAGCTACTTACAATCCAAAGTCCATCATATTTCACTTCTTGATAGAAAATGTTGCACTCATCTGCCCACCAATCAATGCAGTTCGGATTAGTAAAATCAGGGAATACTGTTAATCCTGGCCATACCTAAAAGAATAGATCATTCACATATACACATATAAAAAAGGAAAAATAAGTAAGTAATAATACAAAGTTAATGAGTGCAAAATAGTAAAAAATATTAAAGTTACAACACTGAATTTCCTTAGGTACCTGTGATCCATGTACCATTTATATTTATGATAATCTTAGGCCTAATTTAAAATGCATTTAAGTGACAATAAAGTAGAGAGAGATCATAAAGCATTTAAAAAGCGAAAAATACAACAGCATGGAAAGAGGCTGCTCTTTTGACTGCAACTAAGTTTTTTTCTCAGCATCCTAATAGTTTAGGTTAAAAACAAAAAAAATTATGTAATATATTCATTGTTTGATAAAAGAAAGCATACTATTTAATTTCCAAAGACATTTGCTTCCAAGAAATTCAAGTAAAAAAGTCTTTGTATATTTATTTTTTTTAATAAATGAGAATATGGCATTTGTTCCAAGCATTTTTATGATTATTAGCTCATTTAATCTTTACTAAAACTGTAGGAGAGAGGCATTATGTTTTAATCACCACTTTACAGATGAGTTATTTACTATAATTAAACCCACCTTACAGATGAAAGGAGTGATAAACAGAGAAATTAAATACATTTAGGATCACACCACTAATATATGACACAGAAGGAATTCAAACATAGCAATAACATATCTGAGTCCATGCTATTAAACACTATACATACTATGTTGTCTCTTTATGATTTGTGCTTCTTCAAATTATCTACTTATTACTTAAAATAATGATAGGCAAGAGAAATTCAATTTCAGATGAACTGAAATAAATCATACTGTTTTATACACAAATTATGCATATTGACTAACTGATCACCCATATCAAATGGAGCAGGTCTTAATAAAGTATATTCTGTGAGATATTAGTAGGCATTATGAGGAAGAAATTCAGCTTTTATCTCCTGATGGAGCTCATAATTATTTGAATAAGACTTTCATCAGAAATTTTTACTTTAATGAATGTAATAGAATGTGATTAGGATATTCTTCTTTATTGTAAATAATGCTATAATAAACATTTTTTTATAAATTGACATTATCTCTTATTTTATTTCCTTTGATTAAATTACAGAAGTGGAATTACCAAGTCAATATATCTAGACCTTACAGTTTTTTATATATTTTATAAGACAAACAAAAGAATATATAAATAAACAAAAGAATGTTTATTCTGGTTAAAATTATGCTTTGAGATATAATCTGTTTCCTAACTCTGTTTTTATTAGCTTCATGACATCAGGAAAGTTACTAGGTCTTTTTCAAATTCACTTTTTTCACCTATAAAGTAATAATTCTAATCATAGCTACCTAATTATTTTATTGTGAGAATTAAATATAAATCATAAACTTTAATACCCAACATAAAAGTACTCAATTTATATAAGCAACTAATTTACCTCAAATTATTAGAATTTTTGTAATCTAAATTATATTTTGTTAGTTTTGTTTTAATTATATATAGCACAGAAAATTACCTGCCTTCTTACAAGAAATGTTTTAGAGATCATTGAAATATTTCCTCTGTCTAAAATTTCTTTACACAATTAAAATACCAAGTCCAGGTTTGAAACCAACTAGGCACGCGCACACACACACACACACACACACACACACACTTTCTTATAAAAACTTTGCACAACAGAAAATCTTAACATTACAACTTTAATGAATATCATAATTTACCTCTCCAATAACTGCTGTAGTCCCATCTGATTCATTTACCCACACATTTTTTGCATTTCCCCTATCATAGGTCTCATATGCTGCTCCATTGGTAAGCTTATCTATTGAAATTGCAGGGTCCTAATAATAGAGAGAAGAAACTATAGAAAATCTATTAAGTTACAGAAGTGTGAATACTAAAAACATATTAAATATATAATGTTATTACCAAGATGATGACATATTTCTGTCCATTGTTATGTAAATCTTGAACAAATTCAGGGAGCCCCTGAAATGCAACTTTATCATAAGTAAAGTCTTTCTTGGCTTCCATATAGTCAATATCAGTGACCTGTGTATCCTGAAATTAAGTAGAGTATATTTTAATAAGCAATAAAAAAAATAAGCAATATTGAAAGAACTCTAATAACTTCAACCTTTAAGTCCAATGAATTTTTTATAAATTTATTGATTAAAAAGTAAATTTACTACTCTTTAACTGAAAAAATATAGAAGTAGAAAAGTAAAGGTATGGGACACCTGGGTGCCTCAGTCGGTTATGCATCTGGCTTGGGCCTAGGTCATGCTCCCAGGGTCCTGGGATCAAGTCCCGCATCCAGCTCCTGGCTTAGCAGGGAGCCTGCTTCTCCCTCTGCCTGCTGCTCCCCCTGCTTGTGCGCTCTCTCTCTCTCTCTCTCTCTCTCTCTTTCACAAATAAAATCTTTTTTTACAAAGTAAAAAAAAAAAAAAAAAAAAAAAAAAAAGTAAATTTACTTAGATCTCCTCTATTTCATCAAAAATGCTGTTGTAATTATTTATAAAAGTAATTTTTCTTAGGGGCACCTGGGTGGCTCAGCGGGTTAAAGCCTCTGCCTTCCGCTCAGGTCATGGTCTCAGGGTCCTGGGATCAAGCCCCACATTGGGCTCTCTGCTCAGCAGGGAGCCTGCTTCATCCTCTCTCTCTGCCTGCCTCTCTGACTACTTGTGATCTCTATTAAATAAAATATTTTTTTTAAAAAGTAATTTTTCTAGTTCTAAAGAACAAAAGCATTAAATAATTATTCACACTTGTTTCATATGTTTTACATATGGGAATCATTGTATAGAAAACAAAACAAAGGGACACCTAGGTGGCTCACTCAATTAAGCATTCTGCCTTCTACTCAGGTCATGGTCCTGGAGTCTCAGGATGGAGCCCCAAGTTGTCAGACTCCCTCCCTACTAAGCAGAGAGTCTGCCTCTCCCTCTGACCCTCCTCCCTCTCATTCTCTCTCTCTCACTCTCTCTCAAATAAATAAAATCTTTTGAAAAAAAAATATACGTATTACGTAAAATACGTTAAATTTTTAAAAAAGATTTTTGTTTGTTTATTTGAGGAAGAGAGACACTCTGAAGCCGACCCTGTACTGAGCACAGAGGCTGACATGGGGCTCAATCCGACAGCTGTGAGATCAGGACTTGATCTGAAAACAAGAGTCTGACACTTAACCAACTGAGCCAACAAGATGCCCCTAAATATTTTTTTTAATTTTTTATTTTTTATAAACATATATTTTTATCCCCAGGGGTACAGGTCTGTGAATCACCAGGTTTACACACTTCACAGCACTCACCAAAGCACATACCCTCCCCAATGTCCATAATCCCACCTCCTTCTCCCAAAACCCCCCAGCAACCCCCCAGCAACCCTCAGTTTGTTTTGTGAGATTAAGAGTCACTTATGGTTTGTCTCCCTCCCAATCCCATCTTGTTTTTTACCTTTAAAAGTATATCATCTGTAAAAAACAGTATATATTAAAAAACTGAATGTGATGTTCAGTTAACTATGTATTCTGTTCTAGTATAACTCATAATCAGTTCTTAGAATTTCAGTAAGACCTGTTCTTAGGTATGGATTTGAAAAATGCTTTATCATTAAAATGCAGTTTGATATTCTATACATTTATTGTTGTGTGATAATATTTAACTTGGTGTATATTCCCACAAACCCTTCATCCCACTTACAAATGGTATGCCAGCATCCCGGTTTCTTTTTACTACTTCTTTCAGTACATCAAGTGACTTATAATTCCAGCGACTCAGTTGGAATCCAAGACTCCAATATGCTGGCATTGCTGGTCGTCCAATGAGCTTGAAGTAAATGGATATTTGATTAATTTTAATAAAGAACATTACAATTATTATTAATATGCTTTGTTTCTTACTCTGTTATCTGTTATTTACTTAAGTTAAATTACATATTTTGAACAAAGATTTAGTGTTACCTGAATTCTGGGTCCTGCATATTCTGTTAGAACTTTATGTTTTGTCACTCACATTTGTTTATTTTGTTTTAGAAAGTTAGCTCTTAAGAAAGCAGCATTTGCAAAGATATATTTTTCCCAGCATGGAAAATTAAAAAAGAGAATATAAAAATAGCATCAAAGAGAAAAAAAGTATTGTCCCAGCACACTCTCACTTCCTGTAGCAACAGAATGAATGAATGAGTGAATGAACGGTCTTCATTTAAAAAAAAATGTTTAAAACTAGATAATTTCTATCCCCTTATATTTTCATGCTTATTTTTCTCCTTTTCAAAATATTAATATTTTAAAATATTAATAAAATATGTTCCATAAATCTACAAGCCACTTATTTTATCAAATATACGTATGTCATTCACATGCAGGGCTTTTCCCCCATGGGCCAAATAGAGTCTCTTCTCCTGCTTTCTGTGACCCAAAGAATCTGGTGCTCAATGCACACCAGCAACAGCATACCAGTGTGTCATCCTAACAAAGGATACTATTTTGCATATGGAAATATGGGTGTAACTAATAATAATTATTTTCACTGAGTATTAGGTTATATAAAGCTTGTAATATAAACTTTATTGGCATGATTTTTTAATTAGGTGCATATCTGCATATTTCATGATTTCTCTATCACATATGTTTAAAAAACCACAATGTAACATTTTTTAAAAATAACTTATATTGGGTTATAATCGATTCATTAAACATTAAATTTATTTTAAAAATAAATTACTATCAAAACTAAAAAAATAAGCATTTTTAAACTCATTTCATAAACACTTCATGTTTCATGGAATTTCACTAAAGATTTGGACATGTAATTAAAATGTCTGTGGATTATACATGTATAGGACATAATTTGTTTTTAATAAAAGTATACAAAATATTATTACATATATTAATTCATATATTTTTTATCTTACACTTTATATATAAGCATTGTTTTCAAAACTATTTGGTCAGTCAAATGAAGTAAATTTTAAATTTTAAAATATTAAGACAGCTTGTGGGTTAGCTTATACAGAAAAAAAATACGCAACTACTGCTGACCACAGAATTCACTTAGCATATAGTAGAGAGCAATCCCAGCTAATAATTCACAGAGCTGATGTCAACTTCTTTCAAAAATGTGCTATCCACTGTTTAGATGTTGTAGTAACCATACAGCTTCTTACTCTCTACATAACTTAAACCTCACTTAAATGCCACAGTAATTAATAGCGCTGTATTCTACACCATGATTGTGGGTTATTGCTCAAATTCAAGCCTTTGCAAGGCTACTCAGAAAATGATGGAAGCAAGCATGCCACTATACTATATGTATGCTGCATTTATACATCGTGCATAACTCAAACGCAACTACTGCTGACCACAGAATTCACTTAGCATGTAGTAGAGAACAATCCCAGCTAATAACTCACAGAGCTGATGTCAACTTCTTTCAAAAATGTGCTATCCACTGTTTAGATGTTGTAGTAACCATACCCAAAGTCTACATAAAGCTCAGCCTAACATTGTAATTATGATTTAGTATTACAGACTGTAAATTTTGTGGGTTTTCTGAAACTCATATTTATTAATAACAATTTTGGAATTATTAGACACTGTAAATTATTTACTTGTGTAAAACCCTACCTACTCTCATTTCACATTTTGGACTCTAATTAAAGAAAGTTTTTTTATAGTAATTACCTCTCCTGTAACATCATTGTAGCAAATGGGAATTTTATTTCAAAGCTATATCAATAAAACATTATTTTTAAAAATGGAATAATCCTTAAATCTTATACTTATTTTCCCCCACCAGGGATTATATAAACCAATACTCACAAGAGAACAGTTGTATAAAAGAATTATATAGGAAAAATACAAAATTATATTTTAGAAGCAGTCTCAAGGTAAGCACTGGATTGCTTACCTCTCTATGACCCATCTTGGACTTCGGTTCATGAACACATTACTTAATAGGAAAGCAAAATTTGCTTAGAAGATGTAAGGCTTCAAACTATATATCAGAATCTGCCCTTCTATGCCTAAGCATCAGATCCAATTTTCTTGGAGTTTACCTACTGTGCATTAACAGCAAATTTCACTAGCCTTACTTATAACTCACTTGCCTTTTATCAAAGGGATGTATGACCTATACATCCATTGCCTATCCTCAGCCTTAAAGATCGGATACTTTCCTTTGCTTTATCCCATAAAAGTAGGTCATGAATAAGTAAATATTTACTATGCAACATTTCAAAGAAATCCAACTCCTGAACTCAGCTGCCTAGAAGCAAGAAACAATTTGATATCAGGAATATAGACATTTAATATATGCATAAGCTTCATGGTATTGGAAAAAACAAAATCCACCTACCTATGCCTGAAAAATGGTAGGATTTAAAAATACATTTAGCTAAGAGTGCCCAGATATCTAACATAAAATTAGACGTGAGATGAAAGAAATGTATAGTAGAAAATAATTTTATAAAACAGATGTAGAATATACCTCTTGATACTGTTGAACTACTTGTTCTGGTGTATCTCCTAGAAAGATGTAAAAGTCCAGAATTCCACCAATAACTCTGTAAGTTATTATTGGAGTAGGCTGGATGAAAATTTCTACAAATAAAATTAAAAGAGCACATATAAGTAATAAAAATATGCACAGTAATAAAATAATAGCTGTGCTTCATATTAACCACATATTTTTACAGAGATTTCTAAATAATTAAGGTAAAATAAGATACTGAAAATAAGAAGAATATAGGAGAAAAAGAATGCTACCAAATATGAGGTTTATGATAGGATATCCCAGATGTTTCTTCTTACATATGTTGTCATAATCTTTCCCTGAATCCCCTGCATAGCAAGAGATCAGTCCTTTTACAACAAAAATATTTTTTTCTAAAATTCATTTTAAATAGTTGTTGTAATTGAAGATTCTCTAAAAGATCATATTATCACATGTTAATATCTAAGAAAACACTATAAAAGTGTTTATTTTTTTTTCCCAATGTAGACAATAATTGCCTTGATAACCATATAATATAGTGTTCTTTCTGGGACATGGTTTAATTTTGTAGCTTTTTATTATCACTGATTTATCTGTTAAACATTAGTATTGCATGCACAATGTTTAAAAAATATTCTACATTGGGCACCTGGGTGGCTCAGAGGGTTAAATCTTTGCCTTCGGCTCAGGTCAAGATCCCAGCATCCTGGGATCCAGCCCCGCATTGGGCTCTCTGCTCAGCAGGGAGACTGCTTCCTCTTCTCTCTCTGCCTGCCTCTCTGCCTATTTGTGATCTCTGTCTGTCAAATGAATAAATAAATCTTTAAAAATATATTCTACATTACTTGAATTATGATAAAATAAAAAAATTAATCTTCTTTCTTTCTCTCCCTATATGGACATTTCTCTTTTGTATAGTAGTGGTATATTAACTTATCTTAACAAGTGAAGCTATGAAATAGGAATAAGCCTTTTCATGGTTGTGTTTCAGTTTTGCTCTGAAGGGAAAAGAAAGTACCTGAATGTCACAACACAGTACACTCTCCCCAAAATAGAAGTACTGATATGCAAAATTCTATTGTCATACTATGAAAACTGCTTGTAATAATTTCACATAGCAAATCATGAACAATAAAGTTTACTCTGACATAGAATATCTGTGATTGAAATAAGAGAGCAGTTCTAACATTTCAAGTTAAACTTTATTTAAATATATTATCAGATAAATTACTCTTACCCATTGCATTGCTGTTCATTAAGAAAACACCAAATGACTTTCCAGAATTATCTTCAATGCACATGAAGAATGTTTGATGGCCATATAAATTATTATTATTCTGTAAGGCAAAAATTTAAAAATTAACTTTTAAGGTATATTTAAAATTTAAAAACTATATATTTAAAATGACCTTTATTTATTACAATTTGTTTCTGTAATTTACTTCTCATATCTATACTAATTTTCTCCACTATACTTAACATATGAAACCCGATAGCAAAAAATTAACTTATTTTGATTAACATGTTAATACATAAAATATATAACATAGTATATTCATCAGACTATGAATAGATTACTTAACTTTATGTTTTATCATGATTGAGCGTGTTTTAATAAGATATTAATAATAAGAAAATGGCACATTTATTCCTTATGCCCCATATATGCCCAAGACACTTCAGGGAATTCCAAGGAGATGTTCATCCTCATAGAACTTCTGTAGTATGTTTGTGAAGAGCTAATAAGTACATGAAATAGTTGAGACCAACTGAAAATACACTTGAAAGGTAAAAGAAAACAGTTCCTGGCTGGATATGGAAGTTCAAAGGAAATAATATATGGAAAATAGTTATGAAGTTCTCAACCTAGTGTTATATTAAGTATTCATTACAGATAGGGATGCTATAAAAAAGATTGGTAGAATCATTATTAGTAATTTATTACTAGTAGTTCTCTATTCAATGAAGCTCTTTAAAGCAACAATCCATTTATTCATTTTGGGGAATGAAATGATTAGCACTGACATTTTTTAAAAATCACTAAGAACTGACTCAAAGCAATCATAAATCAATAAATATAAATGTCTTAATGACAGGGTCCTGGTCCAGAAGAATCTCATATTTTAGAAGTATAAATGAATATATACACAAATACTAACCTGAGGTGATTGTCATACTAAAATATAAATAAAGGGTTAGAAAGTAAAAACTAATTCTGCATATGAGAGTTTGGGAGAAGTTCTTGGGAAATTAAACTTCCAATTAGCTCTTAGTGACTTATTGTACAAATAATAAAGAACCTCATGTTTCGGTACTTACAAAGGGAACTGTTCCCCTGTGCAGGTATTTAAGCCTATGGAAGAAGTTCATATGTTATGGAAGAGGAAGAAACAGGCATAGATGTACATTATGATGTCCAATGGATAGGAAGACACCATACCATACAAAGTGATATAGAACAATTAGTATTTAGAATGATTCTAGTGCAATGACTAGCTGTAGATAGTTTTTTTTTTTTTTAAGGCTTTATTTATTTATTTGACAGAGAGATCACAAGTAGGCCGAGAGACAGGCAGAGAGAGAGAGGAGGAGGAAGCAAGCTCCCTGCTGAGCAGAGAACCTGATGTGGGGCTTGATCCCAGGACCCTGAGATCATGACCCGAGCCGAAGGCAGAGGCTTAACCCACTGAGCCACCCAGGTGCCCCTGTAGATAGTTTTTTATTTGTTTGTTTTTGGTTTTGTTTTTTAAGTAAGCTCCATGTCCAGAATAGAGTCCAACATGGCGCTTAAATTCACAACTGTGAGATCAAAACCTGACCTGAGATCAGGAGTCAGATGCTCAACCGCTCAACCAAATGAATCACCCAGGTGCCCTGTCATGGATAAGCTTAAGCATAAGAATGACTAAAAAGGGAATGATGAAATATAAAAAGCAGAATCAAAAGAAAATATTCATAAATTAGATATACCTATTGAAGAATTCATAAAATCTGTTGGTTACTTTTTGAGTTAATTTAGGACTTTACTGTAAATCCTCAGCCCTTAAGTAAATAAGCTGCTGGATTAAGTATCATTGACATCAAATAAATTATGGTTTCAAGTAGATGAAAATGATCATCTGATCCAATATAGTTTATTTATTAAAAATATTATTTATTTTAAAAAAGATTGTTGTTCCTTACATCACCAGGAAGTTGATCACGGGTAAAAATTGGCCATGTTTTCCAGTTTAAATCATGACGAAATCTCTTATGAATATGTTCCCCAATACCATAGATATATTCACTGGGAAGTTTGGTTGAGATCTGTAAATATTGATCAGAGTATACCAGGGGACCAATGCTGGTGTCAAACCTGTACAGTAAAATAAATAAATAAATAAATAAATAATCTAGAAACACAAATGTCCTATGAAAGAAGGATCTATGTAATCATCCAGAATATTTTATTTTGAATATGTCAATCTTGAGCTGTAATCATTTCTTGGGAATATATGAATTACATCATAAACAGAATTTGTTAATTGCATTGACACAATTTGTTGTATCATCACCAATATAACTCTTTGTACACATTCCTTCTTCAAATCTCCATCACAAACTTAAAGCATAACTACCATTATCAATTCCATTTTACAAATAGCACAATTAGGAAAAATTCATTCATATTTTCTAAGGTGACAGACTGGTAAGTGTGGAGCCAGATTTCAAACCCAATTCTGCCGTGCTCCAGAGACACAATTTCAAAACACAGTACCATACTGGTTTTCACACCTCTAACATATATATTAAGATTAAATTCAAAATTATTTTTCCAAAATGAAAAAATTGTATATTTGATATCAAACATATACTACAAGAAATGTTAAGTGTATTTAATACTTTCATCATTTAACATAATGTTAATTGCAAATTCTTAAACTATATTTAAGAAAAGTAATTGTTAAAATTTGATATTGACAAAACTGCTTAATTAACCATTTTAGAGACTTAGAGCATTTGTCTTAAGAATTACTAAATCCTTTGCCACAAATATCCCCCAAAACACATTCATAATGTAGGCATTCATAGAATATTTAATTTAATATATATATATATATATACACATGTTTCATACATATGTGTGTGTGCATATATATATGCACACACACACATGTATACAAAGTCCTTTAATATTACTATGGGAATTAGCCCCTTTCTGAATAGTAACTAATTGATCCTACAAACTGGCAACAGAATATAATAAACAATGGAGAAAGGACACAATAGGAGTTCTAGCTATGTAAAAATATAGGCAAGGCGAAAATTCTATCAGTGATGCTCTTTACCTTCACCTTTGGTTGGCCCTAATTTGTACATTTTCATTCACTTTCTCATACTTTTCATCCACAGGAAATAAAACCCTTTTTCCATTATATTTCTGAAAGTATATATACTCACTCTCTTTGGGGAGGAAAATTATTTTTCCTGAAAATGCCTTAAAAATAAGACTTTCCTAATTCTATGATAATAAAATAAAAATAGTTATTTAACCAGTTATTTAACCTTATAGAAATGTTAAATAAGATACTTACAAAATTCTCCTATTGCTTTTTCTAATAACTTTGATGCTAAATGGATTTTCTGTAACCTGCACCTCATATAATGTATCAGAGACCGCAGTTCCAGTAAATTCTCCTACAAACTGATGAGGAACTTCATATCTTCTATTACTTGGATCAGTAATCTGCAAAGATTTAAAGAAATTAGCATTATTTGATTCAAAATCATTATTTCACTTTCCATTTCTGAAAAAAGGATCAAATGCAAGTTCTGAATAAAATATACTAAATTTAATAATTTAATAGAGGAGCTATTAATTTAGTCATAATTTTAACATGTTTGAATGGTTATATGAAGAATTGTATCAATTGTCAAAGAGTATAGAATTGTTTATAAAAGTAATATATATAATATATAAAGATTTTTATAGATAAAGAAGGAAATTAATAATACTATTACTAAATATTTATTCTTTAATACTATAATTTTGTGAATTTGATTACTCTTATTGTTTTTCAGTGTTCATCCCCTTAGAAATTCCAAGAAGATTTTATATTTTGCTAAAAAAAACCTATTAACCCTGGTGAAATTGCTTTAAAGTAGTATTATACAAAGGATATTGGTTTCTTTAAAATCGTGAATAAAAGTGATACAAGTAAAAAGAACTAGTAAGTAAAAGTCCCATTTATACAGCACAGTTAATGTGTTTCTCAAATTTTGAACTAATTCTTCATCATAGTCTGTTGTTGAAATAATAAAAATTAATTGAGTTTATTGTTTATTCTTTTAGATAACTATATCAAATATTTTACATTCACTATATTATGAAATTCTTCAAAAATAACTGGTGGATGAACTCTTCCTATTTTACATTTCAGTAAACAATCTCAGGGAAATGGAATAACTAGTCCAATTAGTCCTTTGCTTTGGAATAAATATTTCTTAAGAGGAAAAATGCCTGAGTAAGATGAAGGGAGTGCTCATTGCTGCCTTTCATGATTAAGTCCTCTTTATAAATAAAAAAACAAACCTTAAACCGGAAACGATTATGTGTCTGATTTTGAGCTATGAAGAGAGCACTAGAAACATCATCTCCAAATAGTGTAGGTGAAGATATCCTGTTTAATGTGGCTTCAAGTCCTTAAAGAAGAAAAACGTTGGCATGAGTGATGATTTTATTTATAAAGATTAATAATTATTAGTTAATTTTATAATTATCTTACCCTTATCACAAATACTTATCTTACTTACTTTTATAATTATAATACCCTTATCACACTACTTCTTTTATTATATGGAAGATATAATTATGCAAAAACTGAATCCTTGATATAAGCAATTTAAACATTCTTGTGTATAAACTTCCCATTTGATTCTATTAAGATATTTTTCCAAAGAAAATTTTAAAATGTACTTTTTGTTTTTCACTTAAAATATATTATATTGGGTCACCATGATAGAACATTTCTCACCAGTACTTGTTGTTGTCATTTTGTCAGCATTATAGCCATGGTTATCTGCGAAGAAGCACCAGGGAATAATAGAGTCATTCCATGGCTTCCAGCAGCAACCTCGCATGGCACAAACTGCCTGGTGAAACATTTATAGAGGGAATCATAGGATTAGTACTATGATCATGTGTCAGTTGTTGTTTTTTAAACATTCATTCATTCCAGTAAATGTTTGAATTAAATGTTTGAAAAGCAAGTTTCTCTCTTTAAGAATATAATATATTGAAATATCACCTATTTTCCTGTCCCTTTCACTTGGCATAAATATCAATTGAATTAATTACACTCTACCATGATTGATGCTCTGAGTTGTGATTTATCAAATTAACATGCTAATACACACTACTATAAACCTATGGTTTTTCTTTGTTTGCATTTATTTTTTAAAGATATTATTTATTTATTTATTTATTTTGTTTTTGACACAGAGAGAGAGAGCACAAGCAGGGGGAGCAGCAGGCAGAGGGAGAGGGAGTGGGAGAGGCAGGCTCCTGATGAGCAGGGATCCGGAGTGGGACTCCATCCCAGGACCCTGGGATCGTGACGTGGTTCCAAGCTTAACAGACTGAGCTACCCAGGTGTCCCAAGTTTTTTAATTTTGGGGAGTATATTACTCAAAGCAATCTACAGGTTCAATATCAACCATGTCAAAGTACTAATATTTCTCACAGACCCAGAACAAATACAATTTGTATGGAACCACAAAGGACCCAGAGAAGCCAAAGTAATCTTGAGAAACAAAAACAAAACTGAAGGTATCACAATCTCAGAGTTCAAGATATACTACGAAGCTATACTACTATATATATATATATATATATATATAATTTTTTTTTTTTTTTTTAAGTTTCTGCCCTGGATGCCGGGCCGGAATGGTTCAGCTGATTAAACACAGGACTCTTGATTTCAGTCAGGTGATGATCATCTCTGGGTGGTGGATCAGGCTCCGCTCTCAGCATGCAGATTCTGCTCCTCCCTCTCCTCTCCTCTGCTCTCCTCTTCTCCTCTGCCCTCCTCTCTTCTCCTCTCTCCCTCCACCAAGTAGATAAATAAATAAAATCTTTAAAAAAAATCTTTAAAAAAAATAAATAAAAGTTCCTGCCCTATGAGTAATTATAATCTGGTGTCATGTAGTCAACCCAGAAGAACTGGAATAGTTTTTGTGTATCAATTATGTATCAAGCTGAAAGTGAGGCTATAGAGATGAAGACATGCCCTGAATTCAAGCCTACATAAAATGCTTAAGGCAGTTATTTCCAGCCACTTATTAGTTCAGTATTTAAGAAAACTAGTTAAACTAATTCATGTGCCCAGTGTCACAACTAGTTGTAGACAGCATATCTAATGAATAACGCAAAACACTGAACACTGGAGTAGTTTTATGATCTGTATGGAAAGATTGTGTGAAGTGGAAAAATTTATATATGCTTATATAAAAAGTGAATTCACATAATAATGCTGTCTTTTAGCATCAGTATAATTAAAAATCTACTTAATATTTGAATTTAGTAGTATGACACACTTTCATAATTCGAACATCTGTGGGATTTTTTGGGGGGGGGTTATTTGACTTGAAAAGAAGTTTAAAGCCTACGTTTTTAGTAGATGACATATTAACTTCTCTCCTAGTTTAACATCAAATTAAAGTGGCTTTAGATATACATGCACAGGCACACACATATATACACATACTTACATGTACATTGCAAATAAAAGTGCAATTGGATCTGACATTTTGGAGGGTCATTATCTATCAGAATATAAAGTATGTGTGACGTCTATCAGGCAATTAACCCTCTAGTTATAGAAATACTCCCAGAATTACAAAGAGAGAGGTAAAAATTGTTAGTCTTTTTATCTTTTTTTTTTAAAGATTTTATTTATTTATTTGACAGAGAGAGAGAGAGATCACAAGTAGGCAGAGAGCTAGGCAGAGAGAGAGAGAGAGGAGAAGCAGGCTCCCTGCTGGCAGAGAGCCCAATGTGGGGCTCGATCCCAGGGCCCTGAGATCATGACCTGAGCTGAAGGCAGAGGTTTAACCCACTGAGCCACCCAGGCGCCCCATTTTTATCTTTTTTTTTTTTTTATTTTTTAAAGATTTTATTTATGTATTTAACAGACAGAGAGAGAGCACAAACAGGGGGAGTGGCAGGCAGAGGGAGAAGTAGGGACCCTTATGTGAGACTTAATCCCAGGACCCTGGGATCATGACCTGAGCCAAAGGCTCTTAACTAACCAACTGAGGCACCAAGGCACCCTAGAGTAGTCTTTCTAAAAGAATTTTGAAAATGTTAGTATAAAACAAAAAGGTAGAATTAGATGTAGATATACTGATATTGTAAGGTATAAAGGTGTTAAGAAAAAAGAAGTAAATTACAATCATTTTGCTTAAGTAAAAAATGCACAGTAAAATGGAGTTACATGGAGTTCTTCGAAACATACTGTATTGGATTCCTAGGTCTGCATACCAGCCATAAACAGGGTTGTCTGAATCAAGAGAAATTTATTCTCTCAAAGTGTAGCAGAATCATACTCCCTCTAAGGCTCTAGGGAAGCCAGCTTCCTTATCTGTTCCTAGCTTCTGATAGTTCCTGGTAATCCAGGATTTCTAGACTTGAAGATACCTTACTCCAATTTCTACTTCCATCTTCACACCAGCTTTCTTCCCTGTAGTTCTCTGTATATCATCCCCTTCTCTTATGACACTAGCCATTTTATTTGAGGCCCACCCTAATAACCTCATTTAATATTTAAATACATCTGCAAAGATCCTATTTCCAAATAAAGTTATATTCTAAGGCTACAAGTAGACATGAATTTTTTGGAAGACATCACTCATACCACTACATATATATATCAAAATATTAGTTCAAAAATGTATATCCTCATTGTTGCTTTTATTTTTTTTTATTAGAAATACATTTATTTCATTTAATATGTGATCAAAGTATATCTGTTGAGCATGGGTCAGAAATTCCTTCCTTTTCCATGCTGAATAATATTGCATTGTATGCATTCCACATTTTGCAACAAATGGGTTGCACATTTGGGCTATAGTGACTAATGTTGATATGGGCATGAGGGTACACATGTCTCTTCCAGTCCCCACTTCCAGTGCTTTTGCTATATTCCCAGAAGTGGAAATGCTGGATCACTTGGTCATCATATTGTTAGCATTCTAAATAATGTCATACTTTCATAGCGGCTGCAACATTTTTATATTCTTTTTTTTTTAAATATGAATAATTTTGGTTTATTTCATATAGATTTTGATTCTTGTTATTTATGTTTAGTCATTCTGCCTATGTTTCAAGATTTCAGGTATTTTCCCTTATTATTTTAATTCTTAATCTATTTTTTAAACTTTTGTTTAAATTCCAGTTAGTTAAGATACAATGAGTATAATATTAGTTTCAAGTGTACAGTATAGTGATTTGACATTTCCATACAGCACCTGGTGCTCTTCACAATTACCCTCCTTAAACCCCATCACCTATTTAAACCGTCACTCCACCCACCTCCCTTCTGGTAACCATCAGTCTGTTCTCTCTCTATAGCTAAGAATCTGTTTCGTGGTTTGTCTTTCTTTTTATTTTTCCTGTTTGCTTATTTGTTTTGTTTCTTAAATTCCACATATGACTAAATTTCTATTTTCTTTCTTCTTAATTTGAAAAAAACAAAAAGTAAAACATACTAAATATCCATCAGTAGATATAAACTTTGATAGATAAAAACACATTTTTTACATTTTTATTTTATTATATACATGTGAGTATGCATATAGAAATATATGTAATAAATAATTATATTAATATATAGTGGATTGACTGTATTATTGACTGAATTGTGCCCCCCCCACAATTCATATTCAGGAAGCCCTAACCCCCAGTCCCCAATGTGATTATATTTGGAGACAGGGAATTTAAGGAAGTTAATTAAGGTTAAATGAAGTCATAGTTTGAGGTGCAAATTTGATAGGACTGGTGTCCTCATAAAAAGAAGAGACTTTGAACATGGTCACATACACACTCCATCTCTCTATCTGGGCATGCACAGAGGAAAAATCATATGAAGACACGAGAATGCAGCTGTTTACAAGCCAGGAAGAGAAGTCTCACTAGAAACCAACCTTGATGACATCTTGACTTCTAGCCTCCACAGCACTGAGAACATAAATGTCTTATTGTTTAAGTCACACAGCTTGGCATTTTATTATAGAAGTCTAGGCTGACTAATAAACCCTGGTTATAATTATAGCTACTCTTAAATTAAGTTCACCTTCTTTTCTTAGATGACAAATACATGTTAGCTGAAATTTGTTAAATTCATAAGTTTAATTTGTTTCACATTGAAAACACTATTTAGCAACCTGACAGGCTGACATTAAAAATAGTAAGCATCAAAACCTTAATCAATTGGCTTTGAAATGTTGTTTCTTTTTAAGCTTTTAGCAGCCCATATTGTTCCTAATAGAATTTTTTTTTTTTTATAAACATATATTTTTATCCCCAGGGGTACAGGTCTGTGAATCACCAGGTTTTTATGGTAAGCTGCCATTGTTTCCTAAAGAGAATAACTGGTCAATTATCTTAACTTGTCACAGTAAACACTATTTATCTAGCTGTTTTATCAGTAGGAGGCTATAAGGACTTACTATTCCTAAAGTTGTCCTAAGAAAAATCTCATTGTTTTCAACTTTTAATAGCAAATTAACCACAAAATTATGTGTTAACTATGAGGTAACAATGGTAGGATAAGGCTAATAGAAATTTTATAGTTAATTTTTCTTGTAATGGAGGCAGTAAGATTCAGATATGCTTATTTTAGATTTAATATATATTAAATATGCATATTACATGCATATAATAACACATAATATGTTGAATATGCATATTACATTATAATACATATATAATGTATAATATTTAAAATGCACTGATTAATATATATTTATATTATATAAATATCATAGTATGTTATAGATTGCATACAATATGTAGCTATTATAAAATGTGAAGACACACATTCACACACACAAACCCTCACTGACCTTTATTTCCACATAGGTTATGAAGACCAAGGAAGACTCACATGAAGCTATTAAGTCACCCTTAATTTTCCTCATTTAAGCTTCCTCTCCTAAACTACTAAATAATTAAAAAAAAATAATAATAATTTTCCAAAGTATGAGTATCACTTTATTTTCCAGACACACCTTAATGTCATCATTATAAATACTTTTATGGAGCATTTATATTTTCTCTCAAATGTTCTACACCGTCAAAGGTTATGTTTTTTTAAGAAGTAGATTTGCGAGGACAGAATTTCATAGATTTTAAAATTAACAATAGTTTGTTAAGCATGGAAAAATGCTTAATGAAAAAAAATTAACTTGTCAATTTATTGAATAGAAATACAGATAAGCAAGCTCATCAATTTCAATTATCTCTCATCTCTTTATATGGATCTATAAGAAAGATAAGTGCAGTCTAAATGATTATTAGATATTTAAAAATATGGAATTGTTCCAATACTGAGCAATTATCTTAATTTAATTACTATATATATATACATATATGTTTGTGTGTGTGTGTATATATATATATATATATATATATATATATATATAAAAGTCTTTTGTGGAGGGAGGAGTCAAGATGGCGGAGAAGTAGCAAGCTGAGACTGCTTCAGCTAGCCGGAGATCAGCTAGATAGCTTATCTAAAGATTGCAAACACCTGAAAATCCAT
Organism: Mustela nivalis; assembly: GCF_964662115.1. Classification (NCBI taxonomy): domain Eukaryota; kingdom Metazoa; phylum Chordata; class Mammalia; order Carnivora; family Mustelidae; genus Mustela; species Mustela nivalis. Next base: position 87,594,825 of record NC_139020.1, read on the forward strand.
CGGCAGATGGAAGAGAAGAAGAACAGCAATTCTGGAAACAGAAAAACAACCACTTTCTGAAAGGTAGGACCGGAGGAGAAGTGAATCCAAAGCAACGAGAAGATAGACCCCGGGGGGAGGGACCGGCTCCCGGCAAGCAGCGGAGCAACGGTGCACAAAATCAGGACTTTTAAAAGTCTGTTCCACTGAGGGACATCGCTCCAGAGGCTAAACCGGGGCGAAGCCCACGCGGGGTCAGCGTGGCCTCAGGTCCCGCAGGGTCACAGAAGGATCGGGGGTGTCTGAGTGTCGCAGAGCTTGCGGGTATTGGAACGGGAAAGCCGGCTACAGAGACAGAGCCGACAGTAAGCTCACAGCTCGGTGTTACCTTGAACCGGTCGCAGGCTCGGTGAGCTCGGAGCGCGTCCGGAGGTCAGGCAGACGGGAATAACTGGGCGCTGTTCTCTGAGGGCGCACTGAGGAGTGGGGCCCTGGGCTCTCGGCTCCTCCGGGCCAGAGACCAGGAGGCCGCCATTTGTATTCCCGTCCTCCAGAACTCTATGGAAAGCGCTCAGGGAACAAAAGCTCCTGAAAGCAAACCCCAGCGGATTACTCACCCCGGCCCCGGGTAAGGGCGGTGTAATTCCGCCTGGGGCAAAGACACTTGAGAATCACTACAACAGGCCCCTCCCCCAGAAGATCAACAAGAAATCCAGCCAAGACCAAGTTCACCTACCAAGGAGTGCGGTTTCAATACCAAGGAGAGCAGCAGAATTCCAGAGGAGGAGAAAGCCAAGCACGAAACTCATGGCTTTTTTCCTGTGATTTTTTTTAGTCTTGCAGTTAATTTAATTTTTTCTTTTTCATTTTTTTTTTCTTTTTTTTTCTTCTCGCCTTCGGGTAAAGATTTTTTTTTTTAACTGTTACGTTTTTCTTTTTTAACGATTTTTTACTAGTTTATCTAATATATATATATTTTCATTTTTACATTTTTCTCAGGTGTTTTCTTTTTTTAAAAAATTTTTTTTCTTTTCTTTTTCTTTTTCTTTTCTTTTTTCTTTTTTTTTTTTCTTTCTTTTTGAACCTCTTTTTATCCTCTTTCTCCCCACTCACGATTTTGGATCTCTTCTAATTTGGTTAAAGCATATTTTCCTGGGGTTGTTGCCACCCTTTTAGTATTTTACTTGCCCCTTCATTTACTCTTATCTGGCCAAAATGACAAGACGTAAAAATTCAACACAAAAAAAAGAACAAGAGGCAGTACCGAAGGCTAGGGACCTAATCAATACAGACATCGGTAATATGTCAGATCTAGAGTTCAGAATGACAATTCTCAAGGTTCTAGCTGGGCTCGAAAAAGGCATGGAAGATATTAGAGAAACCCTCTCGAGAGATATAAAAGCCCTTTCTGGAGAACTAAAAGAACTAAAATCTAACCAAGTTGAAATCAAAAAAGCTATTAATGAGGTGCAATCAAAAATGGAGGCTCTAACTGCTAGGATAAATGAGGCAGAAGAAAGAATTAGCGATATAGAAGACCAAATGACAGAGAATAAAGAAGCTGAGCAAAAGAGGGACAAACAGCTACTGGACCACGAGGGGAGAATTCGAGAGATAAGTGACACATAAGACGAAACAACATTAGAATAATTGGGATTCCAGAAGAAGAAGAAAGAGAGAGGGGAGCAGAAGGTATACTGGAGAGAATTATTGGGGAGAATTTCCCCAATATGGCAAAGGGAACGAGCATCAAAATTCAGGAGGTTCAGAGAATGCCCCTCAAAATCAATAAGAACAGGCCCACACCCCGTCACCTAATAGTAAAATTTACAAGTCTCAGTGACAAAGAGAAAATCCTGAAAGCAGCCCGGGAAAAGAAGTCTGTAACATACAATGGTAAAAATATTAGATTGGCAGCTGACTTATCCACAGAGACCTGGCAGGCCAGAAAGAGCTGGCATGATATTTTCAGAGCACTAAACGAGAAAAGCATGCAGCCCAGAATACTATATCCAGCTAGGCTATCATTGAAAATAGAAGGAGAGATTAAAAGCTTCCAGGACAAACAACAACTGAAAGAATTTGCAAATACCAAACCAGCTCTACAGGAAATATTGAAAGGGGTCCTCTAAGCAAAGAGAGAGCCTACAAGTGGTAGATCAGAAAGGAACAGAGACCATATACAATAACAGTCACCTTACAGGCAATACAATGGCACTAAATTCATATCTCTCAATAGTTACCCTGAATGTTAATGGGCTAAATGTCCCTGTCAAAAGACACAGGGTATCAGAATGGATAAAAAAAAAAAAACCCATCTATATGTTGCCTCCAAGAAACTCATTTTAAGCCCGAAGACACCTCCAGATTTAAAGTGAGGGGGTGGAAAAGAATTTACCATGCTAATGGACATAAGAAGAAAGCAGGAGTGGCAATCCTTATATCAGATCAATTAGATTTTAAGCCAAAGACTATAATAAGAGATGAGGAAGGACACTATATCATACTCAAAGGGTCTGTCCAACAAGAAGATTTAACAATTTTAAATATCTATGCCCCCAACGTGGGAGCAGCCAACTATATAAACCAATTAATAACAAAATCAAAGAAACACATCAACAACAATACAATAATAGTAGGGGACTTTAACACTCCCCTCACTGAAATGGACAGATCATCCAAGCAAAAGATCAGCAAGGAAATAAAGGCCTTAAACGACACACTGGACCAGATGGACATCACAGATATATTCAGAACATTTCATCCCAAAGCAACAGAATACACATTCTTCTCTAGTGCACATGGAACATTCTCCAGAATAGATCACATCCTCGGTCCTAAATCAGGACTCAACCGGTATCAAAAGATTGGGATCATTCCCTGCATATTTTCAGACCACAATGCTCTAAAGCTAGAACTCAACCACAAAAGGAAGTTTGGAAAGAACCCAAATACATGGAGACTAAACAGTATCATCCTAAAGAATGAATGGGTCAACCGGGAAATTAAAGAAGAATTGAAAAAAATCATGGAAACAAATGATAATGAAAATACAACGGTTCAAAATCTGTGGGACACAACAAAGGCAGTCCTGAGAGGAAAATATATAGCGGTACAAGCCTTTCTCAAGAAACAAGAAAGGTCTCAGGTACACAACCTAACCCTACACCTAAAGGAGCTGGAGAAAGAACAAGAAAGAAACGCTAAGCCCAGCAGGAGAAGAGAAATCATAAAGATCAGAGCAGAAATCAATGAAATAGAAACCAAAAAAACAATAGAACAAATCAACGAAACTAGGAGCTGGTTCTTTGAAAGAATTAATAAAATTGATAAACCCCTGACCCGACTTATCAAAAAGAAAAGAGAAAGGACCCAAATAAATAAAATCATAAATGAAAGAGGAGAGATCACAACTAACACCAAAGAAATACAAACTATTATAAGAACATACTATGAGCAACTCTACGGCAATAAATTTGACAATCTGGAAGAAATGGATGCATTCCTAGAAACATATAAAATACCACAACTGAACCAGGAAGAAATAGAAAGCCTGAACAGACCCATAACCAGTAAGGAGATTGAAACAGTCATTAAAAATCTCCAAACAAAAGCCCAGGGCCAGATGGCTTCCCGGGGGAATTCTACCAAACATTTAAAGAAGAACTAATTCCTATTCTCCTGAAACTGTTCCAAAAAATAGAAATGGAAGGAAAACTTCCAAACTCATTTTATGAGGCCAGCATCACCTTGATCCCAAAACCAGACAAAGATCCCACCAAAAAAGAGAGCTATAGACCGATATCCTTGATGAACACAGATGCGAAAATACTCAACAAAATACTAGCCAATAGGATTCAACAGTACATTAAAAAGATTATTCACCACGACCAAGTGGGATTTATTCCAGGGCTGCAAGGTTGGTTCAACATCCGCAAATCAGTCAATGTGATACAACACATCAATAAAAGAAAGAACAAGAACCATATGATACTTTCAATAGATGCTGAAAAAGCATTTGACAAAGTACAGCATCCCTTCCTGATCAAAACTCTTCAAAGTGTAGGGATAGAGGGCACATACCTCAATATCATCAAAGCCATCTATGAAAAACCCACCGCAAATATCATTCTCAATGGAGAAAAACTGAAAGCTTTTCTGCTAAGGTCAGGAACACGGCAGGGATGTCCATTATCACCACTGCCATTCAACATAGTACTAGAGGTCCTAGTCTCAGCAATCAGACAACAAAAGGAAATTAAAGGCATCCAAATCGGCAAAGAAGAAGTCAAATGATCACTCTTCGCAGATGATATGATACTATATGTGGAAAACCCAAAAGACTCCACTCCAAAACTGCTAGAACTTATACAGGAATTCAGTAAATTGTCAGGATATAAAATCAATGCACAGAAATCAGTTGCATTTCTCTACACCAACAGCAAGACAGAAGAAAGAGATATTAAGGAGTCAATCCCATTTACAATTGCATCCAAAACCATAAGATACCTAGGAATAAACCTAACCAAAGAGACACAGAATCTATACTCAGAAAACTATAAAGTACTCATGAAAGAAATTGAGGAAGACACAAAGAAATGGAAACATGTTCCATGCTCCTGGATTGGAAGAATAAATATTGTGAAAATGTCTATGCTACCTAAAGCAATCTACACATTTAATGCAATTCCTATCAAAGTACCATCCATCTTTTTCAAAGAAATGGAACAAATAATGCTAAAATTTATATGGAACCAGAAAAGACCTCGAATAGCCAAAGGGATATTGAAAAAGAAAGCCAACGTTGGTGGCATCACAATTCCGGACTTCAAGCTCTATTACAAAGCTGTCATCATCAAGACAGCATGGTACTGGCACAAAAACAGACCCATAGATCAATGGAACAGAATAGAGAGCCCAGAAATAGCCCCTCAAATCTATGGTCAACTCATCTTCGACAAAGCAGGAAAGAATGTCCAATGGAAAAAAGACAGCCTCTTCAATAAATGGTGCTGGGAAAATTGGACAGCCACATGCAGAAAAATGAAATTGGACCATTTCCTTACACCACACACAAAAATAGACTCAAAATGGATGAAGGACCTCAATGTGCGAAAGGAATCCATCAAAATCCTTGAGGAGAACACAGGCAGCAACCTCTTCGACCTCTGCCGCAGCAACATCTTCCTAGAAACAACGCAAAAGGCAAGGGAAGCAAGGGCAAAAATGAACTATTGGGATTTCATCAAGATCAAAAGCTTTTGTACAGCAAAGGAAACAGTTAACAAAATCAAAAGACAACTGACAGAATGGGAGAAGATATTTGCAAACGACATATCAGATAAAGGACTAGTGTCCAGAATCTATAAAGAACTTAGCAAACTCAACACCCAAAGAACAAATAATCCAATGAAGAAATGGGCAGAGGACATGAACAGACATTTCTGCAAAGAAGACATCCAGATGGCCAACAGACACATGAAAACATGCTCTATATCACTCGGCATCAGGGAAATACAAATCAAAACCACAATGCGATATCACCTCACACCAGTCAGAATGGCTAAAATCAACAAGTCAGGAAATGACAGATGCTGGCGAGGATGTGGAGAAAGGGGAACCCTCCTACACTGTTGGTGGGAATGCAAGCTGGTGCAGCCACTCTGGAAAACAGCATGGAGGTTCCTCAGAATGTTGAAAATAGAACTGCCCTATGACCCAGCAATTGCACTATTGGGTATTTACCCTAAAGATACAAATGTAGTGATCCAAAGGGGCACATGCACCCGAATGTTTATAGCAGCAATGTCCACAATAGCCAAACTATGGAAAGAACCTAGATGTCCATCAACAGATGAATGGATCAAGAAGATGTGGTATATATACACAATGGAATGCTATGCAGCCATCAAAAGAAATGAAATCTTGCCATTTGCGACAACATGGATGGAACTAGAGCGTATCATGCTTAGCGAAATAAGTCAAGCAGAGAAAGACAACTATCATATGATCTCCCTGATATGAGGAAGTGGTGATGCAACATGGAGGCTTAAGTGGGTAGGAGAAGAATAAATGAAACAAGATGGGATTGGGAGGGAGACAAACCATAAATGACTCTTAATCTCACAAAACAAACTGAGGGTTGCTGGGGGGAGGGGGTTTGGGAGAAGGGGGTGGGATTATGGACATTGGGGAGGGTATGTGCTTTGGTGAGTGCTGTGAAGTGTGTAAACCTGGTGATTCACAGACCTGTACCCCTGGGGATAAAAATATATGTTTATGAAAAATAAAAAATTTAAAAAAAAATCAATCAGCATAGACAATAAAATTTAGAATTGTTCTCTTAAAAATATATTTCAGTAATAAAAGTTAAATTTTGAAAAAAAAAAAAAAGTCTTTTGTGGCAAACCTGTGTGGGAAATTGCTCTGGAATGCAGTTTATTCTCTCGTTGATATGATCATTTAGCTCACTTGGACATTTAGCATCACTTGGACCAGGATACACAGTGGTTGTACGAGTGGTAGGTGGAGTTGAAGTAGAATTACTAATTTCTAGAAAAGAAAGAGGTTAGTAAAATAAAACAGGTGTTAAATTATTTTTTTTTTCAGATTTGGGGGATAACAAATACATTGCATTGAAAAACCAAATGAATTTATACATATAATAAAAATAAAAATAAATTTTACACTAATAAATGACCCACAAATTCAAGTCCTAGTTACCAAAGAAAAATATCCAAATAATATTTAAAGACTGTGCAGAGCCCTATTGACTGTTTCTGCAGAAAAACAAAATATTTTCACAGAAGGTCTTGAGTTAGATTCAAAAGGAAGCAAAATGTTCATTCTACCACATTTATGAAAAAATGTGTTTTATAGATGAAGAAAAAGATGGAAATATATGGATGGGAAATGAATATAGAGAAGGAGACAAGAATTAGAGCAAACAGGGAAAAGTAGGAGGAAAACAATACTTTGAAGTGAACAGAAAAGAAAGCAAGGACTGCAAAGAAAAACAAATTCCAATTCTGTATAATAACTTTCCAGCAATCAGATATGGGTAAAATAAAATGATTGTGTCACAATGTAGTAAGCTTTCAGTTTACGAGGAGCAGGTGAAACAAATGACTAATAACAGTAGAAAACTAACTATTGTTGGAGTAGAAGGCAATTTGTAACTGTTTCTAATTCTGATTTGGTCCAGAAAGAATGATTGAAAAAAGAGGTTAGGTGGATCAGAGTAGTATGCATTTACTCTAAATCAGGACAGAAATATTCAGGGAAAGAAAGATAAATGCTTCAAGCTTTGTTTCACCTTCCCTCTACCTGTTTTTGTTATACATTCTCTCTCTTTCTTAAAAAAAAAAAAAAAGAGAGAGAGAGACACTAAAATAAAGAGGGTATTCCCCCAGATTTTCCACTCTGCCCCCCCATACTTTTGCAAGTATTTCAAGGCCAGAGCAAAAACCCAGGTTTTCCCATTAATTAGAAGAACCTCACTAAGAACAGATGATTATTTCACCTTCCATTAACACCTTGATCCTTTGGCTCTTCACAATTGTTTAGACAACACAATGTGGGGAAGGTCATTAATGTCAAAGTACATAGATTGCTTAATTAGAACAGCTCTTCATTGAAATAACTGTAATATGATGGATAGAAAGATTTGGGATAATTATGTAACTTACTTGAAATCTTTCTTCACATTTTTCATTTCGTGTAGATTACTTTTGAAAATCCATAACTATTATGGAGTAAATTTTATTTAACTTCAACTGTAACATGCAATTGTTTTTAACATTTCTTCTTTTTTTTTGTTCTTGTGTATTTTTTGTTTATTAACATATGTTGTATTATTTGTTTCAGGGGTATAGTTCTGTGAATTTCTGTGAATCATCCATCTTACACAATTCCCAGCAGTCACCATAACACATATCCTCCCCAGTGTCCACATTTCTTACCTTCAACAGCAGGTGTCTTAGTTGCTAAAACAGCAATTAGGGCAATAGCTATTATAGTAACTATAGCAAAAAGGACAATCAGAGAGATTTCTAATCCAGTAAATTTTTTCTTTGCCATCTAAAGAAAGAAAAGAAATATACATTTAAAATGTAAAATATATAACTACAGTAAGCCACTGTCATTATGGTAAGAGTATTTACATTCCACTTTTTTTACCTAAGTAAACACAGGCAGAACTAGAGACAGTTGTTTATAATCTAAAACAATAAACATTGGCAAAATATAAACCACACATGTAATTTTTAATAAATACAGTGAATTGATGATATACATTATTGTGGTAACTAAGATGAAACATAAAGGGAAGAAAAGATCTCCAAGGAGATGTCCTTGCTCTCTCACGTTAGAACCTTTCTCAAGTAAAAGAAATCTGACACCTACCCTGTGTCCCCTAAATCTCACTATTTTTTTAAAGAGATAATGTTATCTGCATTTTGCTCATTAGAAACTTCAACCTTAGAGGAAATAAGCTATTATCTCAAAATCAAAATTTCTAGTTCTTCCTACCTTAAATTCTGTTCCTCGAACACTAACACTGCTTTCTTATAACAATACTGTGGAAAAGAATATAAATATATGAGAATACAAATATAAAATATTATGAAAAATTATATAGGTATATAGTATATACTTGGGAGTTGTCACTTCAAAAAAAGATTTGAATTAAATCATCTTCAAGTACCTCCCTCACAATAGAAGAATAATATACTAAACTCTCATATCAAACATATGTATTTATTTTCTCATAACATTATGTGAGTTAGCATACAGAGGATACCTAAATGTAGATTAGGAAAAGATTTCTTCCAGTAATTATCTTAAACTTCACTTGTTCAATTTAGTTTTGACCATATATCTCTCATCTCTTGTGCTCTTCAAGTTTCCTTCATTTTTGTGTATTCTATGATTTTTATACAAATCTCAATTCAATGGCATATACCCAGATAGGAACTTAGAGTTTCAATGGTAAATGCTTTAATAAATTGTTCATATCATTTTTTTTAGTTTTTATTTAAATTCTAGTTAACATACAACATAATATTAGTTTCAGGTGTACAATATAATGATTATAAGTTGCTGATCTTAATTTTTTTTTTTTTTGGTCTCTCACATTAACACCTTCTCCTGTAATTATCTGGGATATTTCATATGTACAGTTGCCCCAACCTAAACACTTTCCCTCTTTTGTATCTTTCTACAACATTCAGTCACTCAAAAGCCCTGTTGGTTCTATCTCCAAAATACTTTCAGAATTATACCTTCATCCTATCTCCACCACTGTAACATCTTTCTTGGGTAACATGTCTTCTTAAGTACATGCTATTTAATCTTTCTTCAATCCTTCCACATTTGCTGTTCTAAGTTAGCCCTAATTTATACCCAGTTCAAATGTCATATTCTTTGTGAATCCTTTCCTACCACTCTTAGAGGCAGTATTAATCAATCCTTTTTTTCCATTTTACCACACCACGTAGCATATCTATTGTCCTTATTAATATATATGTTAATTTCCTTAATTGGATTGTTATTTTTTTAAGATTTATTTACTTACTGAGAGGGAGAGTGGGAGGAAGGGGCAAAGGGAGAGGGAGAGAGAGACTTAGGCACCCTATTCTGAGAGCCTCACAAGGGGCTCTATTTCACAACCCTGAGATCACAATTTGAACCAACACCGAGAGTCTGACACTTAAACAACTGTGCCACCTAGGCACCCCAGAATTTTTATACTTTTAATGCAATATACTTCAGAAGTAGTGCAGAGCCCGACAACAAGTAAGCACAAGCTCACTTTTTTAAAAAAAATATACTTTATGAATGAAAGTTTAAAGATTAGCTTTCAATCTTAGTATATGATTTCCTATTACACATATTAAGCTGTTTATTGCATCTCTAATCTTTAAAGAACCTAAATGTAAACTGGATCTAATCAAAATGACAGGGGATATATGAAGCCGTAAGAAAATGAAACTGAATTGTTCAATGTTATGTGAGAAAGAACACAATTGCATTTAATGTTTAACTTTAAACAAGTCTGTCTCACTCAAAGTATTATTTTACTTTGGTATCAAGAAGTCAATAAGGATTATGTCTTTCTATTTTTAAGAAAAGTCTAAAGGTGTAAATGCATATTGTTATGAAGCAAACCTTTTATCTTGAAGAATTAGAACAAAGTTAATGTATTAAAATTAAATAGCTCATGCGAGTACTCATAAACAATCAGTACTAAAATTGTTCATATGCTGGAAGTGGTAATTTCAGTGATCACATTTTTTTTTTTTTTTTTTTTTTTTTTTTTTTTTTAAAGATTTATTTATTTAACAGAGAGAAATCACAAGTAGACAGAGAGGCAGCCAGAGAGAGAGAGAGAGGGAAGCAGGCTCCCTGCTGAGCAGAGAGTCCCATGCGGGACTCGATCCCAGGACCCTGAGATCATGTCCTGAGCCGAAGGCAGCGGCTTAATCCACTGAGCCACCCAGGCGCCCCAGTGATCACATTTTGGACCACAGTAATTTTAAGCAAAACATTTTTGGGGAAATTATATATTGATGTCCTTTTTGTATATATTTACTTTCAAAATAAGTAACAGTTTATTAGATGGTTACTTGATTACTGACCTTTAAAAGATTTGCTAGAAAAGATTAAATGTTTTATAACAGTTGTATTCTATTCTGCCTATATATATTTTCTTAAATAAAATACATTGACTCATACTTAGAGTACTTGTACATTTCAAAATATTTTTAATCATTTTTTCCTATATGAAGAAATTAAATAAAGATGATTTGAGCCAACTAAGTCTGACAAAAATTATAATGAAGAGGTGGACAAAGAAAATATTCTCATATCTTAAAAAATTTTAAAAATGTTTTCTCCTATTTTAGTACAAGAGATAGATATTTAAATTGGTAAATGAAAGCTATCTTTTCTATTTTAAGCAAGTGCTGATAAACAGGAATATTGCTAACATGAATTAAAGTAATAAATAATTATTTGGAAACATGAAAGAAATGAAGAAATATGATCAATCAACTTACCTTATTTCATAGCCTGTTCTGTTCACTATGTTGTACCAAAGTTGGGTAAGGCTCCCAAAGCAGTGATCATGAAAACTGATCAGCTATATACTGAGCTGCCCATAAACTTTTATTGCATCTTCACCAGCCTGTCAGTATTTAATTAACTTCTGTTAAACATGCAGTGGGAAAAGACTTAGCCCTGAAAATAGTTGCATAAATATTTCTGTTTAGAAATCCAAGTTAATTAATAATTCTGCCCTCAGATAGTCTTTGATTTCTGGTACCTATGAACTAGTCCAAGAACATAAAGATATTTATTTATTCTGTCTTTTTTTCTTCAAAATTTTCTTTCATTATTTAGGCATTGTTTGAAAATTGTTTTACCTAATTATGTGACATTAAAACTGTCATTGAAAAGTGGAAACATTGGTAAGCTAGAATCTGAAAAACATTTTCAGGAATTAACAATTAGGAGAGAATATTTAGTAGAAGATATATAAGATAGATATAAAATAGAAGATAATATAAAAAGTAATGCTTAAATAAAAGTTATTTCCTGTGTCCCACTATTAACTTTAAGGATGAAGAACTGAACAAATCCATTAGAATAAAATATAAAAGTGGAGATATATAAAAAAGCAATCCAGAAATAAATCAACATTTTATTTATATTTATTTAGGACACAAATTTAATTATCAAAAATTATACTAAACACCATTTCACACACTAAAAATTATAGTATCAATTACATTACTGGTTTAAGTCAGTGTAGTGTTTAAGATCAAAGAATTTTATAGAAGAAACCTAGGTACAAATTCCAGCTGTGCTACATATTCCTAAGAAACTGAGGGCAAATTTGTGAATGTTTTTAAGAGTAAGTCTCTTTTCAGAGAGGAAATAGAAATATCTACCAATAGAGAAACTAGGAGATCAACCCTAAAACTGAGGTTAGTTGTTTCCCCTGCAATTTAAGTTTTCTGATTGGTTCAAAATAAAGTAACTAATTAGCAATTTGTCTACCTTTTTTTTCTCTTTTAAGAGTGAGATCAAACACTCTAGTTTCTCACCCCCTTGAACTAAAACTGCAAATCTGTCAATTTTAATTAATAATCTTTTAGATTTTCTTTTATGTGTAGAAGTGTTTGTCCTCTTAATTTAAAAAACTTTACAAGATTTTAAAATTTATGCCTTCTATTTCATTTTCAGGCTTCCATGTCTCGTGCTGTGAGTGGGCCTTTGCTTTGAACAATTTTCTTTGCGCCCTTTGGTCCATACTCCTCCCACCTTAACTCTGGTTTCACTCATTAACTTTAAGATCAGGGAAGTAATTCCTCATGAATTGCTTAGAGGCAAATTCAGACAAAACTGCTATATAATGGTATTCAATTATACACATACCAAACTTATATATAGTAATGAAAAAAATGTGTCAACTTAAAACATATTGTTTTTACCTAAAAGTAATTGTGAGTTTTAATTTTTTTTTTACTTAATATAAAAACTATATAAAAATTTAGGGGCACCTGGGTGGCTCAGTGGGTTAAAGCCTCTGCTTTCGGCTCAGGTCATGATCCCAGAGCCCTGGGATCGAGCCACGCATCGGGCTCTCTGCTCGGCGGGGAGCCTGCTTCCTCCTCTCCCTCTGCCTGCCTCTCTGCCTACTTGTGATCTCTCTCTGTCGAATAAATAAATAAGATCTTAAAAAAAAAACTATATAAAAATTTAAAATGGCGTGAAGTAAATTAACAAAAATTGAGTTAGGTAGGCAATAGACCAAAAAAGTTTTAAACACCAGCAATGACATTGAACTATACTTAGTAACTGACACTTTTACTAAACAGAAGAAATTAGTGTTCAACTATTCTCTTTATGGAAATTGCTCTCTTTAGACTTTGTAATGTGCATTTCAGAATTTTGAACATATGGTAGTTAAATCATACACATCAAACATCCACTTTGGGTTAAAAGTTATATAATTTAAAATCCAATTTACAATTGCACCAAAAACAATAGGATACCTTGGAATAAATCTAACCAAAGAGGTGAAAGACATGTACTCTGAAAACTAAAACACTTATCAAAGAAATTGAAGATGACACAATGAAATGGAAAAAGTTCCACACTTATGGACTGGGAGAACAAATATTGTTAAAATTTCTATACTATCAAAAGCAATCTTCACAATTAATGCAATCCCTATCAAAATACCAACAGCATATTTCACAGAGCTAGAACAAATAATCTTAAAATTAGTACTGAACTACAAAAACCCTAAAATGCCAAAGAAATCTTGAAAAATAAAAGCAAAGATTAAGACATGACAATTCTGGACAGCAAGCTATATTACAAAGCTGTAGTCATCAAGACAGTATGGTACTGGCATAAAAACAGACACACGGGTCAATGGAACTGAAGAAAAATAAATAAATAAGCCCACAATTATGTGGTTAATTAATCTTTGACAAAGGAGAAAAGAATATCCAATGGGAAAAAGTCAGTCTCTTCAACAAGTAGTGTTGGGAACACTGGGCAGAAACATGCAAAAGAATAAAATTAGACCACTTTCTTATATCAAACACAAAAATGTATTCAAAACATATTAAAACCCTAAGTATGACACTTGAAACCATAAAAATTCTATAGGAGAACACAGACAATAACCTCCTTAACATTGGGCATAACAACTTCTTTCTAGATATGTCTCCAGAGGCAAGGAAAACAAAAGTAAAAATACACAATTGGGACTTCAGCAAGATAAAAAGCTTCTGCACAGCAAGGAAAATGATCAGCAAAACAAAACAAAACAAAACAAAAAAACAATCGATGGAGTAGGAGAAGATATTTTCAAATGACATATCTAATAGTTAGTGTTAGGCTTGGCCTGCAAACTCTGAGATGGTAAATGAAAAGATTACTCCAGAGACCTTAGTAGGAGAAAGGAGATGGCCTGGGGACCAGATATTCTAGTGGCAAAGGTCCTAAGCAAGATTCTGCCTCCACCTTTATTGTGAATATTATCAATACAACAAGGGAATAAGAGAAACAAGAAGGGATGTGAAGCTGTAAAATAATTAAGACAGTGGCATAGGGAGTATCCTGTGGCTAGAACAAGCTGTGCTCATGATGGAAGTACAAACAAGGAGTACCAGACCTCCAAAAAAATGTTTCTTCTAAGTCATGCATTTACTCCCTGGATGAGTGCCCTGAGCCACAATGAGAATCTGGCTGTTTTCAGACCAGAAACCGTAAACTGCCCAGTTTTCTGGACTCTCCTTTGCTTTTCAACTAGTCTCATCCAGGGCTTGTGTTTACTAAATCTTTCTGGCTAGGCACTATGAATTTCCACAAGTTAGTGCCCCAAATCTCTAAAGAAAATCAAACTCAATACCTAAAAAGTAAATAATCCAGTTAAGAAATTGGCAGAAGACATAAATACACATATTTCTAAAGAAGACATACAAATGGTTAGCAGAGACATGAAAAGATGTTCAACATCACTGATAATCAGGAAAATACAAATCAAAACTACAATGAGACAGCACCTCACACCAGTCAGAATGGCTAAAATTAACAACAGAGAAAACAACAGATGTTGGTGAGGATGCAGAGAAAGAGGAACCCTCTGACACTGTTGTGGGAGTGCAAACTGATATAGCCACTCTGGAAATCAGTATGGAAGTTCCTCAAAAAGTTAAAACTACCCTGTAACCCAGCAATTGTGCTACTGGGTATTTACCCAAAAGATGCAAAAATACTGATTCGAAGTGACACATGCAATCTGAATGTTACATGTAAGTGATAAATCACCGAACTCTATTCCTGAAACTAACGTCACACTATATTTTAACTAACTAGAGTTTAACTAAATAATTGAAACAGACAAGAAAAGAACTACTTATCCACACTAGATCACTAACCTTCCTCAGAACCATAAAATGAGAGAAGGAGGAGGAGTTAAATGTTGAAAATAGAACTGCCCTATGACCCAGCAATTGCACTATTGGGTATTTACCCTAAAGATACAAATGTAGTGATCCAAAGGGGCACGTGCACCCGAATGTTTATAGCAGCAATGTCCACAATAGCCAAACTATGGAAAGAACCTAGATGTCCATCAACAGATGAATGGATCAAGAAGATGTGGTATATATACACAATGGAATACTATGCAGCCATCAAAAGAAATGAAATCTTGCCATTTGCGACAACATGGATGGAACTAGAGCGTATCATGCTTAGCGAAATAAGTCAAGCAGAGAAAGACAACTATCATATGATCTCCCTGATATGAGGAAGTGGTGATGCAACATGGGGGCTTAAGTGGGTAGGAGAAGAATAAATGAAACAAGATGGGATTGGGAGGGAGACAAACCATAAGTGACTCTTAATTTCACAAAACAAACTGAGGGTTGCTGGGGGGAGGGGGTTTGGGAGAAGGGGGTGGGATTATGGACATTGGGATTATGTGCTTTGGTGAGTGCTGTGAAGTGTGTAAACCTGGTGATTCACAGACCTGTACCCCTGGGGATAAAAATATATGTTTATAAAAAAAAAAAATAAAAAGTTAAAAAAAAAAATAAAAAATAAAAATAAAAAATTAAAAAAAGTAATCCTAACATTATAAACAGTGATATTTCATTAATAAAATTTTACTTTATAATATAAAAAAAAAATGGTGGAGCGGTAGGGAGACTCTGGGCATCCTGTCTCTCAAACACAGCTAGATCAACAGCAAATCATTTTGAACAACTAGGAAATTGATTTGAGGATTAAAAGAGTAATCTTCACAATTTAGATGAAAATAATGTAGCAGCTGATAATATATGAATTGGGGGAGAGAAAGATCCTGGTGCTGCAGAGGGAAGGGAACCCTTTTTGCAAAAAGAAGATGGGAAGAGAGAGCAGTGCATGGGGATCACACAAGAAAAACACTCCCCCAAGATCATTGACTGGGGAATTGAGAGAAACTGACTACAAAAATTTTTTGCAAGCAGTGGAGCGTAAATTCTGAGGTTTTAGAAGGCCACACCAATTGCCAGAGTCAAGTCAGACAGGCAGTTTTGCTCTGGAGAAGGTGAGTAGAGGCATAGGAGTGGACTATGTGGCGTGGGGATCTGAAGATGGTCTTTTGCCTCTCCAATGACAAGGAACCCCATGGGTG
The DNA here is from genome assembly GCF_964662115.1 of Mustela nivalis. Lineage (NCBI taxonomy): Eukaryota > Metazoa > Chordata > Mammalia > Carnivora > Mustelidae > Mustela > Mustela nivalis. Next base: position 87,611,005 of record NC_139020.1, read on the forward strand.
CCATTGAGTTGCTATTAAAAAGCAGGGACAGAGGTGTGCAAAGGGTAGATACCCAAGTAGTAGCTTTTAACTGTGCTTCACCATAGACTCCAGGCACTTGTGTGGCCATGCAACTGCTTTTCTGGGTCAGAACAATACCTGGTCCAAACTGCAAGACTCTCCGCCAGGACATTAGGTCCATGTCTTGCCAAGTCCTTTAAGATTTGCAATTTTGTATCCCATCCCCATGCTAGAGATAGATCATAGGAGTACTGTGGTGCTGAATGTGCCAACAGCCCAGGCACAGACAGGTTGAGGGCAAAGACCTGAGATAAAGGAGGGGAGGTTGTTTGGTTTTCTGTTAGGGTTTCCTGAACACAAGTAAACGTGAGTTCCTCTCCCCTGGCACAGGAGGGCAGGTTGATGCCATTTTCCACCCCCACCCACCAGCACAGTAGGATTTCAGCAAGCAACACAGTACCCCCAGTAGAGGCTGGAACCACTTATACCAAGTGGAGCATTTGGTAGAGGCATCTTTATCAGGGCAGGTCTGAATGTGAGCCAGTGCATTGGGTCTCTCACTCAGAGGAAAAATACAGGTCTCCTGCCTGTACCAAGTCTACTAATCAAAGAATGCTCCAAAGTACCAGCTTCAGTTCTAGTAGAAATAGGATAAGGATTTTTTTTTTCTTTTTCCTTCTTTTCTTTTTTCTTTGGAATCAGGCTTATGGTTTTTTGTTCATTTGTTTGTTTCTTTTTCTCATTTTTTAGATCAGGCTGGCTTTCTTTCTTTCTTTCTCCTTGGAATCGGGTTTACAGTTTTTTGTTTGTCTGTTCGCTTGCTTTTTGTTGTTGTTGTTGTTCCTTTTCCTTTTCTCTTTTTCTGGATAAGGCTTTAACTTTTTTTTTTTTTTTAAATAAGGCTTATTTTAACAAATGTATTAAAGCCCACCTAGTTAAAAGTCCAACTTTCACCACTGCAAGCAAGGAGGAACTCTATAGATGAATAACTTGTGGGAAAGAGCAACCAAAACACAATGACAGAATGCACACAGCATGTGCCAAAAACACTTCCTGAAGCACCAGGCCATGGACAGTATATGACCTCTTCTCAATACAGCATTACTCTCAGGAGCAGGAAATATAACAAGCTCTTATAACATGCAAAAGACAGAAATCTAGACAAAATGACAAGATGGATGAGTTCTCCCCTAAAGAAAGATCAAGAAGGAATCACAGCCAGGTGTTTTCTCAAAATAAATATAAACAATACATCTGAAGAAGAATTTAGAACAACAGTGGTAAGAATACTAGCTTGTCTTGAAAAAAAGCATAGAAGACACCAGAGAAACCCTTGCATGGAAGACACCAGAGAGATAAAAGACCTAAAAGCTAGTTAGTCTGAAATTAAAAAATGCTATAACCAAGATGCAAAACTAAATGGATGAAATCAAAATGAGGGTGAAAGAAGAGAAATAAATAGGTGATACAGAAGATAAAATTATGAAAAATAATGAAGCTGAAAGAAAGAAGAAAGGAAAACTCTTAGATCTTGAATATAGATTTAGGAAATTAAGCAATTCCATAAAGCACAACAATATCTGTGTCACAGGAGTCCGAGAAGAGTGGGAAAAAGAAGCAGAAGGTTTATTTGAACAGATTATAACTGAGAATTTACCTAGTCTGGAGAAGGAAATAGGCATTCAAGTACAAGAAGCATAAAGAACTCCCCTCATAATCAACAAAATCAACACCAAGACATATGATAGTGTGACTTGCAAAATACAAAGATAAAGAGAGAATTCTTAAAGCACCTAGGTACAAAAGATCCTTAACCTACAAGGGTAGACACATAAGCATCAGACCTTTCCACAGAAACTGGGCAGGCAAGAAGGTAGAAGGATATAGTCAACATTCTAAATGGAAAAAAAAAAATGCAGCCAGGAATACTTTATCTAAAAGGCTGTCACTCAGAATAGAAGGAGAAATAAAGAGTTTCCAAGACAAGCAAAAACTAAAGGAGTTGGTGAACACTAAACCACTTCTGCAAGAGATGTTAAAGGGGACCTTTTGAGTGGGAAAGAGATACCAAAAGCAACAAAGGCTATAAAAGGAAGATATAATTTACAGGAACAGATACTTACAGGTAATAAAATGACACTAAATTAATATATATCAATAATTACTCTGAATGTAAATAGACTAAATGCTCTCATCAAAAGACATAAGGTGGGACCCCTGAGTGGCTCATTGGGTTAAAGCCTCTGCCTTTGGCTCAGGTCATGATCCCAGTGTCCTGGGTCAGACCCCATGCTGGGCTCTCTGCTACGCAAGGAGCTTTCTTCCTCCTCTCTCTCTGCCTGCATCTCTTCCTACTTGTGATCTCTGTCAAATAAATAAATAAAATCTTTAAAAAATGTTTTAAGACTTAAGGTATCAGAATGAATTTAAAAAGAAAAAAAAAAAAAAGACCCACTGAATGCTGCTTATAAGATATTCATTTTAGACCCAAAGGCACCTCCTGATTGACAATGAGGGGGGTTGAGACCATCTATTATGCTAATGAGCATTAAAAGAAAGCTGGAGTAGCCATACTTATATTGCACAAACTAGATTTTAAACCAAAGACTCTAATAAGAGATGAAGAAGGGAAATATATTATAATAAAGGGGTCTATCAAATGAGAAGATCTAACAATTGTAAATATTTATGCTCCCAAAATGGGAGCAGCTAAATATATAAATGAATTAATAACAAACTAAAAGAAACTCTTTCAATCCAGTAATAGTAAGGGACTTTAACACCCTACTTACAACAATGGACAGATAATCTGAGCAGATCAAGGAAACAATAGTTTTCAATGACACACTGAACCAGATGGACTTAATAGATATATTCAGAATATTTCATCCTAAACCAGAAGAATGTCATTTTTTTAAGTGTACATGGAATATTCTCCAGAACAGAACACATACTGGGTCACAAATCAGGCCTCAACCTTACAAAAAGATTGAAATCATACCATGAATATTTTCTAAAGACACGAAGAGAAATTTTTCCAAAGAAGACATATAAATGGCTAACAGACATATGAAAAAATGCTCAATATCACTGATCATCAGGGAAATGCAAACCAAAACCACAATGAGATAATGCCTTATACTTGTCAGAATGACTAAAATAAATAGCTCAGGAAAAAACAAGTGTTTGTGAGGGTGAGGAGAAAGGGGAACCCTTTTGCACTGTTGAGAATGCAAACAGGTGCAGCCACCATGGAGATTCTGCAAAACGTTAAAAATAGACCTACCCTATGACCCAGCAATTGCATTACTAGGTATTTATACAAAGGATTAGAAAAAAAATGTTGATTTGAAGGGACTCATGCACCCCAATATTTATAGCAGTACTATCAACAACAGCCTAATTTGGCTGTCCATATACTGATGAATGGATAAAGAGGTGTATCATAAGATATTACTTATCCATCAAAAAGAATGAAATTTTGCCTTTTACAACAATGTGGATGGAACTAGTGTGTACTATGCTAAGCAAAATAGTTCAGTTAGAGAAAGACAAATACTGTATGATTTCAATCATATGTGGAATTTAAGAAGCAAAACAGATGAACATAAGGGAAGGGAAGGAAAAAGAAGATAAAATATAGAGGGAGGCAAACTGGAAGAGGCTCTTAACTAGAGAGAAAAACGTGAGATTTGCTGCAGTGGAGGTGGGTGGGGTATGAACTAAATGGATGATGGGCAATGAGGAGGGCATTTGTTGGTATAAGTACTGAGTGTTATTTGTGATGATTCACTGAACTCTATTCCTAAAACCAATACTATCCTATATGTTAACTAACTTGAATTAAATAAAAAAAAAAAAAAAGAAAAGAAAAATGTTTTTTTATTTTGCCTTTACCTATTCCTTACCAACATTTATGTAGATCTGAGTTTTTGATTTTTATTATTTTTTTTCTCTCTAAAGAATTTCTTTTAAGATTTCTTGCAAGTTGTGTCTATTACAACATATTCCTTCAACTTGTATTTGTCTGAGAAAACATTTTTCTTTCACTCTTGAACTACAATTTTTGGTTGGAACAAAATTCAAGGCTGGCAATTTCTTCACTTTCAACACCTTAAATATTTCACTCTACTCTCTTTTTGCTTACATTGTTTCTGAGAAGTTGGTTGTAATTCTTATCTTTGCTTCTATATAAGTAATTTGTTTTTAAACCATGGCTTCTTCCAGCGTGTCTGTGTGTGTGTGTGTGTGTGTAGTTTCTTTTTTCCTCTTAGTTTCCTATAGCTGGAAAATGATATTCATGGATGTGGAGTTTTTTTATAATTTATTCTACTCAGTTTTATGAACTTCCTGGATCTATGGTTTAGTTTCTGACATTAATTTGGGGAAACTCTGGCCATTATTGTTTCAAATATTTCTTGTGTTCTTTTCTTTTTTCTCCTTCATTATGAGTATGTTATTCCTCTGTAGCTTTCCTACAGTCTTTTTGAATATCCCGTTCTATTTTTTTTTCCCACACTCTTCTTGTTTTTCAGTTTGTATGGTGTCTATTAGGATACCATCAAGCTAAGAGATACCATCAAGCTAAGAGATTCTTGCCTGGGCCATTTACTACCTACCAACAAACCCATAAAGTCATCCTTCATTCTGTTACAATGTTTTTCATCTCTAGAAATTATTTATGGTTCTTCCTTGGGCTACCCATTCCATTTCTACAATTATCTATATGATTTTGCACGCTTTCAGGTTTATCCATCGGAGACATAGCTTTCTAATATTTTTGTTATATTCCAGGTCTGATAGTTCCAACATTCCTGCCATATCTGATTCTCTATTTGAGAATATCATGCTCTGTTTCTTCAAACTGGGCTTTTTAAAATTTTTTTTGGCTTTTATTAATTCTTATAATTTTTTCTTGACAGCTGGATGTCATGTACATAGAATAAAGACAACATTAATATAAACTGTCTTTTATTAACTTTCTGGTAATGCATAGGGAGAAGGGAAGAATTCTACAATGCCATGAGAAGGTCTCAGTCTTTTAGTGCTTCTGGATTATTAACTTCACACATGCTCTTAGTTTTTTAGGCTCTCCACCTTGGGTCTTCAGTGGGACAAAATACGCCAAGGCCAAGTTCCTGAAGGTAAAACTAAAAAAAGTGTGGGAGCCCTCAATGACTGTGCCCCTCTCAGACTTGTCCACCTTGAGATCCCATCAATTCATCATCTATAGTTGAGGTTTCCATACCTAGGCACTAGATGCCATAGAGCTTTTGCTTAATTAGCAACTTCCAGTTTCCTCCATGGCTGACTAAAACCTACATTTTTTTTCCTACATATTAATTTTCATCAAATTTCATGCTACTATAATAATAAAATAGAGAGTATATCAAGGGTTAAGGTTCATAGGAGGAAATGTATTGAGATCATTTTTTCTGGCAATACTGTGCTACATTCTTAGAGAAACGATATTCCCCTTATTAATGCAGGGTTGTTAATACATCTGGGAAGTGTGATGAAATTGTCATGGGCATGACATTTACTTTGAATATCTTTACCAAAACCTTCAAAATGAGGTAAAATCATACACGCTTGAAGCTTCTTAATTGAACCATCAAGTTTTATTTATTCCTATTCTAGGAAAAAAAAAAAAAAGTATGGGGAATACTTGTAACTTGATTTAACTTTTCTTTTACCATTTAGAATAAGAACCAAGTTCCACAACTACAACGTAACCAATCAAAGTATCACTTTTTAAATATAAACATCTTTTAAAATAAGAAATATACAGAGTGACTTTCTGTGTCCTATATCTTGTCTTCTTTTCTTAGAAAGGCATAAAGAAATAATTTCATTCCATGTTATTTTAATTCATTAAAAATTTATTTTTCTCAGGGTGCCCGGGTGGCTCAGTGGGTTAAGCCTCTGCCTTCAGCTCAGGTCATGATCTCAGGGTCCTGGGATCGAGTCCCGCATTGGGCTCTTTGCTCAGCAGGAAGCCTGTTCCTCCCCTCTCTCTCTCTGCCTGCCTCTCTGCCTACTTATGATCTCTGTCTGTCAATTAAATAAAATCTTTAAAAAATTATTTTTCTCACTTATATGGCTAAGATTATATAACCTAGGCAATTGCAGCAAATTCTGACACACAATTTGCAAAAATTTAAAAAGAAAATTAAAAAAAAAAACTTCAAAACAAAAACCAGTCATAATTTAAGAAAGTAATCCAAATCAAAACATATGACAATGGAATTTAAGAAGCAAAGTGATTGGAAAATAAAATACAATAAGATCTGATTATCATTGGACATGGTAATGCTGTAGATTTTAAGGATGAATCTTCATTTTGAAGATGGTTTTGTTTGCTTTATTTTCATTTTCTTGTTTTAATACTTTCTCCTCTTAACTTCTGGTGTCTGATGCTCTATATTAAAAAAAAATAAGAAAGTGACTGAGTCTTATTTTCTATTTATTTTGTAATTTTAATTGCAATGGAAAGACATTGAGGTGTTTTGTGTTTGGAGTTGTAGCAAATTAAATGTTTTATCTATTACTTTGTATTTGATTTATCTAAATTATTTTTTCAGTGTTCCGAAATTCATTTTTTCATGTGCCGCACGAAGTGCTCCATGCAATATGTGCCCTCCATAATACCTACCACCAGACTCACCCAACTTCTCATCCCTCTCTCCTTCAAAACCCTCAGTTTGTTTCTCAGAGTCCATTCTCTCATTGGTTCCTCTCTCGCTCCAATTTCCCCCAACTTTCCGTCTCCTCTCCATCTCCCCATATCCTCTGTGTTATTTCTTGTGCTCCACAAATAAGTGAAACCATATGATAATTGGCTTTCTCTGTTTGACTTATTTCACTCAGCATAATCTCTTCCAGTCCCATCCATGTTGATACAAAAGTTGGGTATCCATCCTTTCTGATGGAGACATAATAATCGATTGTATATATGAATCATATCTTCTTTATCCATTCGTCCATCGAAGGGAATCTTGGTTCTTTCTGCAGTTTGACAACTGTGGCCATTGCTGCTTTGAACATTGGGGTACAGATGACCCTTCCTTTCATTACATCTGTATCTTTGGGATAGATACCCAGTAATGCAATTGCAGGGTCATGGGGTAGCTCTATTTTTAATTTTTTGAGGAACTTCCACAGTGTTTTCTGAAGTGGCTGCACCAGCTTTCATTCCCACCAACAGTATAAGAGGGTTCCCCTTTCTCCACATCCTCTCCAACACTTGTTTTTTACTGTCTTGTTGATTTTGGCCATTGTAAGTGGTGTAAGATGGTATATCAATGTGGTTTTAATTTTAATTTCCCTGATGGCTAATGATGATGAACATTTTTTTCATGTGTCTGTTAGCCATTTGTATGTCTTCATTGGAGAAGTGTCTGTTCATGTCTTCTGCCCATTTTTTGACATGATTATCTGGTTTTATGGTGTTGAGTTTCAGAAGTTCCTTATAGATCTTGGATGTCAACCCTTTGTCTATAGTATCATTTTGAGAATATCTTTTCCCATTCCATGGGTTGCTTCTTTGTTTTGTTGACTACTTCCTTTGCTGTGCAGAAGCTTTTGATCTTGATGAAGTCCCAAAAGTTCATTTTCACTTTTGTCTCCTTTGCCTTTGGAGATATATCTTGAAAGAAATTGTTTTAGTTGATGTCAAAGAGGTTACTGCCTATGTTCTCCTCTATGATTTTGATAGATTCCTGCCTCACATTGAGGTCTTTTCTCCATTTCGAGTTTATCTTTGTGTATGCTGTAAGAGAATGGTTGAGTTTCATTCTTCTACACATGTACAATTTTCCCAGCACCATTTAATGAAGAGACTGTCTTTTCCTCTGTATATATTTTTTCCTGCTTTGTCAAAGATTATTTGACTATAGAGTTGAGGGTCCATATATGGGCTCTCTAATCCGTTCCACTGCTCTATATGTCTGTTTTTGTGTCAATACCATGCTCTCCTGGTGATCACAGCTTTGTAGTAAAGGTTGAAATCAGGCAAGATGATGCCTCCAGTTTTGTTTTTCTTTTTCAACATTTCCTTAGCAATTTGGGGTCTCTTCTGGTTCCATACATATTTTGGGATTGTTTGTTCTAGCTCTTTGAAAAATGCCAGTGGAATTTGGATGGCATTCAAAGTATAGATGGCTCTAGGCATTATAGTCATTATAGGCATTTTAACAATGCTTACTCTTCTGATCCATGAGCATGGAATGCTCTTTCATCTTTTTGTGTCTTCTTCAATTTCTTTCAAGAGTGTTCTGTAGTTCCTCAAGTACCTTTACTTCTTTGATTAGTTTTATTCCCAGGTATCTTATGGTTCTTGGTGCTATAGTAAATGGAATTGGTTCTCTAAGTTCCCTTTCTATATTTTCATTTTTAGTGCATAAGAAAGCAACCAATTTCTGTGCATTGATTTATTATCTTGTCATATTACTGAATTGCTGTATGAGTTCTAGTTGTTTGGGGGTGTAGTTTTGAGTTTTCCATATAAAGTTTCATGTCATCTGTGAAGAGAGAGAGTTTTACTTCTTATTTGCCAATTTAAATATCTTTTATTTCTTTTTGTTATCTAATTGCTGTTGCTAGGACTTCTAGTACTATGTTGAACAACAGTGGCAAGAGTGGACATCATTGTCATGTTCCTGATCTCAAGGGAAGGCTGTCAGCTTTTCCCCATTGAGGTTGATATTCACTGTGGGTTTTTCATAGATGGATTTTATAAAGTTGAAGAATGTTCCCTCTATTCCTATACTTTGCATCATTTTAATCAGGAATGGATGCTGTATCTTGTCAAATGCTTTTTCTGCATCAATTGAGAGGACCATGTGGTTCTTCTCTCTTTCCTTATTGATTTGTTCTTTCACATTGATGGATTTGCATCCCATAGATGAATCCCACCAGATCATGGTGCATAATCTTTTTAATGTACTGTTGGATCCTATTAGCTAGGATCTTGTTGAGAATATTGGCAACCATATTCATCAGGGATATTGGTCTGAAATTCTCCTTATTGGTGGGGTCTTTGCCTGGTTTGAGAATCAGGGTAATGCTGGCTTCATAAAAAGAGTCTGAAAGTTTTCCTTCTGTTTCCATCTTTTGAAACAGCTTCAGGAGAATTGGTATTGTTTCTTTTTTCAATGTTTGGTAGAATTCTCAAGGGAATCCATAAGGTCCTTGGCTCTTGTTTTTTGGGAGGTTTTTGATCACTGCTTCAATCTTGTTACTAGATATTTGTGTATTCAGGTTGTAAATTTCTTCCTGATTCAGTTTTGGAAGTTTATAGGTTTCCAGGAATACATCCATTCTGTCTAGGTTGCTTAACTTATTGGCATATAACTGTTGATAATAATTTTGATTATTGTTTCTATTTCCTTGGCAATGGTGGCAATCTCTCCCTTTTCATTCATAATTTTATCAATCTCTTTTCTTTTGGATTAGTTTGGCCAGTTGTTTATTGAACTTATTGATTCTTTCAAAAAACCAGCTCTTAGTTTCATTGAAGTGTTCTACTGTATCCCTAGTTTCTATCTCATTGATCTCTGTTTGAATCTTGATAATTTCCCTTCTTTTTCTTTTTTTAAAGATTTTATTTATTTATTTGACAGAGAGAGATCACAAGTAGGCAGAGAGGCAGGCAGAGAGAGAGAGGAGGAAGCAGGCTCCCTGCTGAGCAGAGAGCCCAATGCAAGACTCCATCCCAGGACCCTGAGATCATGACCTGAGCTGAAGGCAGCGGCTTAACCCACTTACCACCCAGGCATCCCGATAATTTCCCTTCTTGTGTGTGGGGTTGGCTTAATTTGTTGTTGAATCTCCAGTTCTTGGAGGTATAAAGACAACTGGTGTATTCTGGATTTTTCAGCTTTTTTGAGGGAGGTTTGGGTGGTTCTGTATTTCCCACTTGGGACCACCTTTGCTGTATCCCATGGGTTTTGGACTGAAGTGTCTTCATTCTAATTGGTTTCCATGAATTCTTTAAGTTCTTCTTTGATTTCATGGCTGATCCAAACATTATTAAGCAAGGTGGTCTTTAGATTTCAAGTGTTTGAATTACTTCCAAACTTTCCTTGTGGTTGAGTTCCAGTTTCAAAGCATTGTAGTCTGAGAATATGCAGGAAATAATCTCAAGCTTTTGGTATCAGTTGAGCCCTGATTTGTGACACAGTATGTGGTCTATTCTGGAGAAAGTTCCATGTGCACTTGAGAAGAATAAGTAATCTGTTGTTTCAGGGTGGAGTGTTCTGTATATATTTATGAGGTCCATCTGGTCCAATGTGTCATTCAATGCTCTTGTTTATTTATTTTCTTCTTGGATGATCTGTCTATGACTGAGAGTGGAATGTTAAGATCCCCTACTATTAAATTATTCATATCAATATGATCTTTATCTTGATTAACAGTTGTCTTATGTATTTGGCTCTTCCCATATTGGGGACATGAATATTTACAATTGTTAGATCTTCTTGGTGGATAGACCCTTTAAGAATGATGTAGTGTCCTTTATCTCTGACTACAGTCTTTAGTTTAAAATCTAATTTATCTGATATGAGAATTGCTATGTCAGCTTTCTTTTGAGGCTCATTGGCATGAAAGATGCTTCTCCATCCCTTCACTTTTAGTGTGGATGTAACCTTAGATTCTAAATGGGTCTCTTGTAGACTACATATGGATGGGTCCTGTCGTTTTATCCAATCTGCAACCCTGTGCCATTTCATGGGAGCATTTAGGCTGTTCACATTGAGAGTGATTATTTAAAGATATGTTTTTATTGACATCATGTTGCCTGTGAAGTCCTTGTTTCTATAGGTTCTCTCTGTCAATTTCTGTTCTATGACCCTCCTGGGTTGTCTCTTCTTTTATAGAACCTTCATTTAATATTTCTTGTAGTGCCGGCTTGGTGGTCACATACTCTTTTAAAATTCCCAGTCTTGGAAGCTCTGTACCCCTCCTTCCATTCTGAATGTCAGCCTTGCTGAATAAAGTATTCTTGGCTGCATGTTTTTGTCATTTAGTGCCCTGAATATGTTTTGCCAGCCCTTTCTGGCTTGTCAGGTTTCTGTGGACAGGTCTGACATTATTCTGATGGACCTTCCTCTGTATGTAAGGTATCTCTTCTCCCTAGCTGCTCTCAAAAGTTCTTGTCTAAAATTATGATTCATCAGTCTTACAATCAAGTGTCTCAAGGCCTTTCTAGATTTGCTGATCTTGGGGGGTGATCGTTCTGCCTCTAGGATAGGAACACTGGTTCCATCCCCAGAATGGGAAAATATTCATGGAGAATTATTCTCCACCAGTAGAAATAGTTATATCTTCTAGTCTTCTTTATTTTTCCTCCCCCCTCAGGAATCCCAACAGTTCTGACATTGGAACATTTCATGGCATCATTTATTTCCCTAATTCTATTTTCATGGCTTCTAAGCTGTTTGTTCTAGACCTCTCCTGATCCTTTTTCTCTATCTTCGCTAATTCTATCTTCTGCCTCAGTTACCCTAGCTGTTAGAGCATTTAGATTAGATTGGATTTCACTGATAGCATTTTTAACTTCTTCCCAGGTGGTTTTCACTTCTGCCTTAATTGATTCCATGTGGCCACTAATGGTTTTCTCCACCCTAGTTATTGCTTGGATAATTGTTACCCTGAATTCCCTTGTCCATATCCAATAGCTCTGATGGAGAGGGCAGAGTCTCTAAATTTCTCCTCTATTGAGTGTTCCTCCTCCTAGTCATTTTAGTGAGAGGTGGTTGAAGGGATGTGTAGCTGAATATATCAACAATGATTCAGGCAAGGTGCACCTGGAATGCTTCTAAGCAATCAGAAATCACCACAAAAAAGAAAGAAAAAAGAAAAAGAGAGAGAAAAAAGAGAGAAGACCCAGCCAGTATGGGCCCCAAAGGTAAGATTTATAAGCTATACAAAGATGGACAAGCAAAAAGACAGATAAAAATAAATGACAAGAAAAAAAGAACCCAGACAAAATGAACCCCAAGTATATGTATAAGATTTATATAATACCAGAACAAAAACAAATACACAGGAACACTGAAAAAAGAAAGTTAGGAAGGTGGTTATAAATCCTTCATGTGGGTGAGGAAGGTTATTTTGATTCTTCCTGAGTGTGTCTTGATATCTTTGTTAAAGGACTCAACTTCCTAGAGATAAAGGGAGATTAAAACTGATTTATATATAGGGGTAGTATTGATTAGGGAAAGAGGATTACACTGAAGTTTATATCTACATGTATATATTTTAAAAATGAAAAGAAAAAGAAAAACACAGTATATGTGGGAAAGAAGTTCAAGTTAAGAAGTTATTATAGAATGTGTTGTGTTAAACCTCTATTTGTAATGGCAAATAGATTAAAAAAATAATAAACAGAACAAGAATAATGAGAGCAAATTAAAAATATAAGTTGAATCTATGAACTATATAGGTTTTAGGGCAATACCTGGAGCATAATATATTGTTTTCCCCTGATATTGGGGTTTTACAGTTTTATGGACACCCTGTTGTTGTTGTCTTCTCATTCTTTTCACTAACTTTCTGGAGGAGGGGTCTGCCTCATTGTTTTTCAGTCAGTCTTGCCTGGGTTTGAGTTCTCTTGCTCAAGGGGCTGAGCTCTGTGGAAACTGGTTTTTCAGGTTTTTCAGGTTTTCTTTTGCAGCTTTTTGCAGCTTTTTTGAGGTTTAGTGGAAAGCAAACTGCTCCCAGACCTCCACTTCAGAGAGAAGCCTCATTCTCCTCCTCTCTGGGTGGTCCAGAACACACTTTCTTCCCCTCCGCAAACTGGGCTGAGCCATGTGACCTCCCACAGGCAAAGCACATCCCCAGCCACCTTCTCACAGGTCACCGGAAACCACCTGCACCCCTGTGCTCTGCACTCCTGTGCCAAAACCATGAGTGATACTGGTCCAGGGAGCCCACTTCTGGTCAATGCCTTTGCCAGAACTGTTGTCTGGTGTTGTTCCTTCAAGTCTTTGCTGGGAGCATTCAGACCCTTGGATGGTTCTAGAGACCATCAGCTGGTGCCTGCATGGAGCACTCTCAGGTGCTGGTTGGGAACGCGATTGAGACCCTGGTCACACTGTGAGCACAGAATGCAAAACGCTGTGATTCTCCAGAACACCCACCAGTCTCCCTCAAGCTGCACAACACTGGGGGCTCCAGGACCAGGAACTGGAGGCTTCGCCACCTCAGTCTCTCTGGCATGGGTGGTCCCCAGCCGTGGCTGTCTTGGGTCTGTGGGCTTAGGCCCATGCCTGTGACTGCCTGATTCCACCAGTTGCCCTTTAAGATCTTTTGCTCTTTTTGAGTGCTTTTAACCAGACTCCAAGTCAATGTTGGTCCCCAATGACAGGTCACTTTTGTATTGGGGTATTACTTTCCAGTGGGTTGCTTCTGGTGGCTCCCTCCTCCTTCTGCTTATCCTTTGATATCAGTCTGATTGTTCCCAGTACACCTCACCTATCCACTGGCATCTTCTGCCCCCGTAGAGATCCAGAAGTGTATAATCCTACATCTCAGGCAGTTTCATGGGTGTTCAGAGTGTTCTGGTAGAGAATTAGCTCACTTTGGGGTACTGGTTGAAAGGGGTTCTCCTACTTCTCTGCCATCCTGCCCCTCCTCTTGATTTATTTCAATTATTTTAATTACAATGTTTAAGACAAAGAAGACTAAATAGTATATAACTTAGCATTTGGTTATTTTTTTAATTTATATTTGCATCCTTCATACTGGAGAACCCCATGTCTGTCACATAGAAGGAAATCAATAAATTTTAGGTGAAGTTAAGTAATAAAATCTACAAAACCCCAAAGAAGAAAATAATATATTCTCTCTGCTATTAGAAAGGTTATCCTGCCAAAACCTGTAATGAGAAATTTATTTCTCTCATTTAGCTTATTAAACCTGGACAGACTGCCATCTGTAAGAAATGTAAGTCAACATTTTTAGAAATAAACTCACTTCACCTTATTTACAAGAATTTTATGCTATATAACACAGTTCTGATATTTAAATCTTACTAATTCTTAGAGCTCAAGTCTGATAATCTATTATGAAAACTTTTCTTTAACTTTTCCACACCTCTTTTCTTACCCTAGCTGTTAGCAATTTCTGTTATTTCTGAAACTCCATATGGTACCTTACGTTCTTCTTTCATGTCTTTGTTTTCTAATTTGTTTTATAAATATTTGCATACAGTTGCCAATAGTCTTACTAAGAATCCTTCAGTGTTCCATACCACTTAGAATATGGCCTCATACCAGTTAGCTTGTGGCCCACCAAATAGTAAATACTCAGTAAATATCACTGACTACATTAGCAAGTAGCCCTATTTATTTGTTATGTATAACTCTCTCAGTAATAACAAAAGAACTTAAGAGATCTTATATAAATCTATAAAACATCATAGATTATAATTTTTACAATTAGTGAATGGCAACAAGACAATAAATATAATTAGAATAAATCAGGATTGATGATAATGTCACAATTCCCTGAATATTTAAGATCAATGACCATAAAATTTGTTCTATGCTCTCTTGTAGCCTATACCAAATGAAATCAGAATTATGTATTTTCCAGTGTTTATTAGATAAAATAAAGCCACATATTCAGGAAGTTTACACCAATTTCTTATACTTAAAGTATAGATGTATTTATTTCAGATGGATTTTTGTGTAGGACTTAGGTAATCAAAGTCACATCACATTGTTTAGATTTTCTAAGGCAATGAGATTCACTGGTTTGTTTTTTCTACTTCTCCTCAGTATAAGCTGAATGAAAAAATGAAAAATATGTTTAATATAATAATCTTAATCCATAAGTAATATAAAAACTGCATGACATTTCAAAAACTAAATTTTTGCTTATCTGCCTTAATCCAAGTATATATTTTAGAATGCCTAACTTTCCTGATTTCAATTTTTGACCCAACTATACCTTTTGATAAATATTGACACCCCAAACCACTTGTGTATTACAATCTACCCTCTGGGCATCACTAGATGAAAAAACATTCTGAGCAATCATAAACTGAGATACCAAATGCTAATGGACAATAACTTTAAATTTAGTTTGAGCAGCATTGTTATTTCTGTTGGTAAAGCTATGTTTGTGCAACTACTGCATTTGGGTATTTTCTTAAATTTTACCTACTCTTTTAAATAAAAATAGTGGAAAATGGAAAAAAAAAGTTCTCTTATTAGTGACAACAAAGTATAAGTTTCCTTAGGTGTGATCAAAGATGCAAAGATTTCCCTCAATCTGATGCTCAATGAATTTCAGTGAAAAAATTGAGTTTTCAAATGTGAATATGTACAAAATCCCAGTAATAAATAGTATTGAATCTAAAAAACAAAATGTTATTTGGGGGTCTTTTAAAATAGTTTAGCTGTCTGGAAACAGAAATCATTTACAACCAGAAAATTTACTTTCGTACATATTATCAGGACTACATTTTCAGTCTTAAAATAGGATACTCTCTGTATTTACTAATTTGAAAAAACTGTATACATTCTCAGAGTATCAATGCTTCACTAAATTCTCCACTTGAAAAGAATTAATTGGCAATGACATTGGTTACACTCCCCAAGAAGCACCTCCAGTACTATTTTCTGTTGCATGTACTTGAATGGTCAGCTGAAAGATGATTCCTTGATAACTTCTTGCAAGAGTAAATGAGCTGACCGGAATGTATATTCCACTGTCCTGTGCATTTCTTGTTTTTTGTTTTTTTCATCTCAGAAGTGAAGGGTTGATAGAGTTGAGTGGCAATAATTCAACCACACATAGCCAAAAAAGTTGTGTGTGTGTGTGTGTGTGTGTGTGTTTAAAAAAAAAAAAAATTCAAGTACTCAGATTCCAGATCTTAATTTTTCTTCTTACATAGCAATCAATTTTTTCATCTCTTTTAAAACAGACATTTTGTGGGCACCTGGGTGGTTCAGTGGGTTAAACTGCTGCCTTCAGCTCAGGTCATGATCTCAGGGTCCTGGGATTGAGTCCCGCATCAAGCTCTCTGCTCAGCAGGGAGCCTGCTTCCTTCTCACTCTCTCTATCTGTCTTTCTGCCTACTTGTGATCTCTGTCAAATAAATAAATAAAATATTTAAAAATAATAGAAAATAAAAAAAATAAAGAAGACATTTTGGGAGAATATGAGGCAAGTATGCTAGAAAACAAATTCATTAGAATATATATATTCAACTTATTATTGGATAGGAAAGATGCCTAAAATATTACAATGAGTCAAGTATCTTTATTATGAGAAAGAGAAACATTAAGAATTTGTCTTAAACTAGGAAATAGTCAAAGTTATTAATAGATATAAAAAATAAATATATATGTATATATACTAGTTCCCTAATCTTAAAATTATTTCAGCAACCTAAAAATAATTAATTATGAATGAAACATGATTATATCAATCTTCATGATATTCACATTTCAATGACACAACTTGTCTTATGAACAAGCATTGGATATAAATATGGTGTCTAATAGTAACTGCTAAATAAAAATCTCTAAGAAGATGGAACCATCAGGGAGTCTGGGTGGCTCAGTCAGTTAAGCAGTCTGCCTTCAGCTCAGGTCATGATCCCAGGGTAATGGGATCAAGCCCAGTGTCAGACTCCCTGCTCAGTGGGGAACCTGCTTCTCCCTCTCCCTTTATCTCTCTCCCCAGTTTGTGCTTTCTCATATACTCTCTTTTTTTCTCTCAAATGAATAAAGAAAATCTTACAAAAAACAAACAAAAAAAGATGGAATCATCTGCATTCAATATAGCTTTTTATCACAAATTGGTATACAAACCAATAAATTTATTTTCAGTTATAATTTAGGGCTATAAAACCAACACATTCTCTGTAGTTTCAAGTTTACCTTGGGCTTTTTCATAAAGTGGACATTTCTAAAAAATAAACATACATTTTTGTTCCTCAAAGACTTTTTATACTAAAGAGATACAGTATTTGGGGTGAAAATCACGTTAGGAAAAAAAAATGTACCTACCTGATCTATAAATGAAGTATTTATTTGTACCAGTATAGTAATTAAAATATAATTTGGTTTACATCTTTGTTTTCCAAATAGAATTTTGAGGAGTCACAATATTTACTTTCAGAAAGTGGGATCTTCATATTTTCCATGGTTTTCAAGGCAATATTGAGCTAGATCTTAAAAGTTAGAACAGAAAAAAAGAATATTTTTATTGACTTTCAATATTACTTTGGAGCCCTGTTCTTTCTTAACATCCCATCCCTCAGAGAACTCATCCTTCATCTGTCATCTCTATAGTGAAAACTGTTAAATTTGTTTTTCTAGTTTATCTTCTCACCTAAGATACAGTGTGCCTCTCTAGTGTACATTTTTTCTTGTTTCATCTTCTCACCTAAACTGCAATATGCCTTACACTCTACTATACATCTTTACTTGAATGAACTTTCATCCTTCAAAGTCAAATTAAATTCAGAATTTTTCCTGTCAAATCTCTCCTAAAATGTTTCAAGATATTTTAGTATCACCTAAAATTTCTATTGTAACCATCCTCAAAATCTACCTAGCATCTTTCATGCTTCAGGTTTTGTATGAAGCATTTTGATAATCTCAGATCTAAAAGATTTTTCTTTTATCAGAATTTCTATAAATTGCAAAACCAAAATACCTTTAAGGGTAGAATAGATATTATTTTGCTCCCTCCTGATTTCAGGTGTGTGGGACATAGCTCTCAATAATACGTGTTGAGGTGCACCTGGTTGGCTCACTTAGTTAAGTGTCTGCATTCAATTTAGGTCATGATCTCAGGGTTCTAGGATTGAGCCCCAAGTTGTGATCCCTACTCACTAGGGAGTCTGCTTATCCCTCTCCCTCTGCATCTCCCCCCTCATTTTCTCTCCCTCTTTCTCAAATAAATAAAATCTTCAAAAAATAGTATTGTTAAAAGATTTACCTAGGTTATCTTCTTTCCTTACCAAACCATGCAAATAGAATTTATAATTCCCATTTTACAGATGATTCATTGAGACTGAGAATAACGTTTATGGCAAAAATCACAAAGCAAGATTTGGGTTTAATTCTACTCTGATTTATAACTTGAAAAAAATTATAGAACCTCTGTTTTCTCCTAATATATCAAATAATATTTTATTTTTCTCTAAATTATACTCCACTCTGAAAATAGAGCACATACTTAAATTAACTATGGGTTGATTGGTAAGCTAATGAACATGATTCTGGAAAAACTGAAACTAGTCTATTTGATGACAAGTAAAGCAACTCTAGCTTGCAAGGATAATAAAATCATTGTCCTTATATGAATATAATGGGTTATTTATAGTCACAGTTAAAACCTATTGAATCATAGATAATATGCACAGAGCAATAATACCTAAAATTAAAAGGCAGGTTTCTAAATGTCACATGTGAAAAGTATGTAAAACAAAATATTGGACATGGTATTGAAAAGGACATCATGATTAATTTTGAATTCTGTATAATGCCTATTTTATTTTTTAATCTTATCATTTTAGCAGAGCATCAATCTTGGGAAACACTGAAGGTCCTTCAATACAGTCTTTACCATAAATATATATTGACCTAAAAAATAATAGTATTAACATATCAAAACTCTTCATAGTGAAGGGGAAAACCCCATAGCATGGAATATAAGGATTGTCCCTTAGGACAGAGGGGAGCAGAGAGTCTCTTTCCCTGCTCTTAGCAGCTACTTGAACCAACAGAAATGGTTCACTGTGAAGCAGTAGACTTATGGGTCTAGCAGTATTGTCAGAATCCTAAGCACATAATTATTAGGCTTTATTCGTGGCTGTTTCCTAGCACTGCTTACCATCTTTGGGTTTTCTACACTTTTCCTGAACTTTCAATTGATAGTAAGAGTGAGGCTGATCATTTTAGTAGGCATCCATATATCCTGAATATAAAAAAATTAAGAAAAAATAGGCTCAGCAATAAGACAACAAAAAGAAATAAAAGACATATGAATTGACAAAGAAGAAGTCAAACTCTCACTCTTTGCAGATGATATGATACTATATGTTGAAAACCCAAAAGACTTCACTCCAAAACTGCTAGAACTCATATAGGAATTCAATAAAGTGGCAGGATATAAAATCAATGCATAGAAATCAGTTTTACTTATATACACCAAGACCGAAGAAAGAAATTAAGGAGTCAATCCCATTTACAATTGCACCCAAAACCATAAGATAACTAGGCATAAACCTAACCAAAGAGGCAAAGAATCTGTACTCAGGAAACTATAAAGTACTCATGAAAGAAAGTGAAGAAGACACAAAGAAATGAATAAATATTCCATGCTCATGGATTGAAAGAAGAAAAACTGTAAAAATGTCTATGCTACCTAGAGAAATCTACACGTTTAAAGCAATTCCTTTCAAAATATCATCAACTCTTTTCAAAGAAATGGGACAAATAATCCTCAAATTTATATGGAACAAGAAAAGACCAGAGGAATGTTGAAAAAGAAAACCAAAGTTGCCATCAACACAATTCCAGACTTCAAGCTCTGTTATAAAGCTGTAGTCAAGACAGTATTGTACTGCACAAAAACAGAAACAAAAATCAGAAAATCAGTGGAATAGAATAGAGAACCTAGAAATAGACCCTTAACTCTATGGTCAACTAATCTTCAACAAAGCAGGAAAGAATGTCCAGTGGAAAAAAGACAGCCTCTTCAACAAATGGTATTGTGAAAATTGGACATCCACATGCAGGAGAATGAAATTGGACCATTTCCTCACACCGCACACAAAAATAGACTCAACATGGATGAAAGACCTCAATGTGAAAAAGGAATCCATCAAAATCCTTGAGCAGAACACCGGCAGCAACTCAGCCACAGCAACTTCTTCCTAGAAACATTGCCAAAGGCCAAGGAAACAGGGCAAAAATGAACTATTGGGACCTCATCAAGATAAAAAGTTTTTGCACAGCAAAGAAAATAGTCAACAAAGCCAAAAGACAACCAACAGAATAGGAGAAGATATTTGCAAATGACATATCAGATAAAGAGCTATTAATCAGAATCTATACAGAACTAATCAAACTCAACACCCAAAGAAAAGAGAATCCAATCAAGAAATGGGCAGAAGACATGTACAGTCATTTCTGCAAAGAAAACATCCAGATGTCCAACAGACACATGAAAAAGTGCTCCACATCACTCAGCATCAGGGAAATACAAATCAAAACTACTGTGTGATACCACCACACTCCAGTCAGGATGGCTAAAATTAACCAGTCAGGAAGTGACAGATGTTAACGAGGATGTAGGGAAAGGGGAACCCTCCTACACTGTTAGTGGGGATGCAAACTGGTACAGCCACTCTGGAAAACAGTATGGAGGCTCCTCAAAAGTTGAAAATAGAGCTACCCTCTGGCCCAGCAATCTCACTACTGGGTATGTAACATAAAGATACAAATGTAGAGATCTGAAGAGGGCATTGCACCTGAATGTTTATAGCAGCAATGTCCACAATAGCCAAACTATGGAAAGAAGCTAGATGTCCATCAACAGATGAATGGATAAAGAAGATATTATATATCTTAATATAAGATATTATATATCTTAATATAAGATATTATTTGATATAATATATTATATATATAAGATATAAGATATATAAGATTTTATATATATATATATATATAAATAAATGATGGAATACTATGCAGCCATCAAAAGAAATGAAGTCTTGCCATTTGCAACAACATGGATGAACTAGAGGGTATTATGTTGAGTGAGATAAGTCAATCAGAGAAATATAATTTTCATACACTCTCTCTGATATGAAGAATTTGAAAGGTAGGATGAGGTCATGGGGGGAAGGGAGGGGAAAAGGAAATAAGATGGGACCATGGAGGGACACAAACCAAAGGAGACTCTTAGTCTCAGGAAACAAAGTGAGGGCTAGTGGGTCATGGGGGGAGGGGCGGGGGTGATAGCGTGGCTGGGTGATGGACACTGGGAAGTGTATGTGCTATGGTAAGTGCTGTGAATTGTGTAGCACTGACAATTCACAGACCTGTACCCTGGAAATAAATAATATATTATACGTTAATAAAAATTTTAAAAATTAAGAAAATAACCACTAGAATATTAGACAATGAAAAGTCATTTAATCCATATGATGATAAACAAAATGTGCTCTAAATTCTTAAAGTGTCATCAGAAAAACTAATAGAAAATGTTACGTGATTACCATTTATTATGTATTAACTTATATTGATAATATTTTAAGTTGGTAATCCATATAGGAAACCAATCCTCTACTCAACATTTAAATCAACAGGACAGTGTATTCTCAGGCCATTTCCAGTGACTGTTTCCATTGGCCTCAGCAACTTTAAATACTAAAAGCTCACTTAGAGACTATTAAGCCATAATGGGGAAAAGAGACCTTGCATAATTTTGGCTTTTAACCTCCTAGAGCACTAGAAGTTGAGAACAGCATCAGTCCATACAAATATTCCTCTGTTGAGGAGGAAGCTTCCCAATAATGAAAACTTTTTTCAGCATCAAAGTTTCAGGAATTTGGAGGGATTATCAGATCTAAATACAGCTCATTTTATACCATTGACATGACTTTTCAGTTTGCTTCTCAATTCCCTGCATCTCTTCATACATTCTACACAAAAATGCCATGGAAGGTATATAGTA
The DNA here is from genome assembly GCF_964662115.1 of Mustela nivalis. Classification (NCBI taxonomy): domain Eukaryota; kingdom Metazoa; phylum Chordata; class Mammalia; order Carnivora; family Mustelidae; genus Mustela; species Mustela nivalis. Next base: position 87,632,719 of record NC_139020.1, read on the forward strand.
TCTTTTTCCTTTAGGTCTTTAAAATATAACTTTTGAAAATTAGCCTCAGAATATAGACAGCTATTTACAAATTTGTCTTTCAAGTTCAATTACAACTTAATTGAGAATGAGAACTACATACTAATTTAGACTAATCATCCTTACTTTTCTTAAGATTTTATTTATTTATTTATTTATTTGACAGAGAAAGAGGGTGCACATGAGTAGGGATGGGGGAAGAGGGTGAAGCAGCCTCCACTGAGTGAGGATCCTGATGTGGTACTCCATCCCAGGACCCTGGAATTAGGACCTGAGCCAAAGGCAGCCACTTCACCAACTAAGCCACTCAGGCATCCCTATCTTTCTGTTTCTAAAGTGTTTTATACATTACAATCACTCAAAGGAAGTGGGTTGAAGTCACACATCTTTTAAACTAATCAACTGAGAAAACTTTCAAGGCAGAGGATCATAAGGGAAGTGAGGAAAAGATGAAACAAGATGAAGCCAGAGAGGGAGACAAACCATGAGACTCTTAATCTCAGGAAACAAACTGAGGGTTGCTGGAGGGAAGAGGGTAGATTAATGGGTTAACGGGATGATAGGTACTGGGGAGGATACATATTGTAATAAGCACTGTCTATCTCTGCCTGCCTCTCTGCCTACTTGTGATCTCTCTCTCTCTCTCTGTCAAATAAATAAATAAATAATCTTAAAGTATAACAAAATAATAAATAAATAATTCACAAGTAGATGGAAGGTAAAAATGTATTTATTAAAATTAACTTCAAAGAAATACAATAACTAAAATGTCAAGGGACTTTATCATAATACTAATGATACTTCAATATACTTACCAGTTTATTTGGTTGCATCAATTAGAATCTAATTGTTCACTTATCTAATCTCTGATCACTTAGAATCTCTATGTGACATCACATCTGCCTTATTCTTTGTGGTACTCCTCAATAACAGAATGTAAACATAGTAATCCAAAGGGGCACATGCACCTGAATGTTTATATAAATATTTTTAAATTAATGATAATATCACTCTTATTCAACAGAGCAATTGTATTTGTGTGTGTGTGTGTGTTTGTGTGTGTGTGTTTTAGATATTTATCTTTGGTTTTATATTTGAAGTCAAAAGCTCAGTCCTTTCTTTTTTTTATAAGTGAAATATAATTAACACTGAGGTTAATATTAGTTTCAGGTGTGAAATGTAATGTTTCAACAATTCTATACATTACTCAATGTTCAACAAAATAAGTGTATTCTTAATCCCCTGTATATATTTCACCCATCACCCCACTCACCTCTCCTTTGGCAACCATCAGTGTGGTCTCTGTATTTAAGAGTTTGGGTGTTTTGTTTGTTTGGTTGGTTGGTTGATTTTGTTTTGCTTTTGTTTGATTGTTTTTTTGATTTGTCTCATTTCCCTTCATTTGTTTTGTCTCTTGAATTCCACATATAAGTTAAGTCATATGATAGTTCTCTTTCTCTGCCTTACTTATTTCACTTAGCATTATACTCTTCAGGTCCATTCATGCTGTTGCATATGGCTAGATCACATTTTTTTATGGGTTAGTAATATTCTATGGGGTGTGTGTATGTGTGTGTCTGTATTCTTTATTCATTCATCTAGGGATAAACACTTGGATTACTTCCATTCTTGCCTATTATAGATAATGTTGCAATAAACACAGGGGTGTGTATATCTTTTCAAAAGATTAATGTTTTTATTTTCTTTGGGTATACAGTGGAATTACTGAATCTTATGGTGTACTACAGTATTAATATGCTTAATATAAAAATCCATCTGAATCCTTCCTTTAGATATACAGAGAAATAAAATGTAAAATCAAAATGTTTTTAAAATATTTTTTATGGGGGGTTGCCTGGGTGGCTCAGTGGGTTAAAGCCTCTGCCTTTGGCTCAGGTCATGATCTTGGGGTCCTGGGATCGAGCCCTGTGTCGAGCTCTCTGCTCATCAGGGAGCCTGCTTCCCTTCCTCTCTCTCTCTACCGGCCTCTCTGCCTGCTTGTGATCTCTGTCAAATAATTAAAATTTAAAAACTAAAAACAAAAAAAAAAAAAACACTTTTTATATAAGTTATATCAGAGAACTATGAAAATTATCTCTTCGTTCTGCATTATTGGCATACAATATTATTTTGATGGGATTGGGGAATCCAAGGTGCATAAGAGAAGAACAAATATTTACTGTCTATTATATCTCACTTAATTTTAAACTATTATTCAATAGCATTGTTTTATTTCTGAAAATTGGAAAAATTTTTCTATTTCAGTCTCGAAAAAAAAGAAAATCACTAGGGTCCACAAACTAAATTTGAAGAAAAAATGTTTGAAAACTTCTCAACATTAAGGAAAGAAATAGATACCCAGATTCAAGATTCCCAATGACCTCCAAGTAAAATAACCTGAAAATGATTCACACAAAAATACATTATAATGGAATTGTCAAAATTCAAAGACAAAGAGAAAGTTTTGAAAGCAGCAAGGAAGAAAGTAATTAATTTCATATTCAGAGAGCCCTCATAAGACTAGCAGTAGTTTCTAAGCAGAAATCTTGCCCATCAGAATCATATATTTAATATGATGAAAGAAAAAAACAAAACACCATCCTTCAAAATGAAGAAGTTTTGACTGAGAATATAAAACCAAATAAATTAAAGTAGAAGTTCATTATTACCTGATTGATCTTACAAGGAAAGTTAGAAGAAATCCTTCAAGTAGGACAAAAAAAAAAAGAAAAGTGGCGGCACTAGAAAACAACATAAAAAGCATATGAAAGTATACAGCTTACTCGTAAAGATAAATATAAAGGCAAATAGAACTGTAATACTGTAGCAGTGGTATACAAACATTTAATTCTGGTACAGAGACTGGTATAAAAAATAACTAGAACTTAAAAAATGCAATACTGGGAAGACATTCTATATTCAAGAATTGGAAGACTTAACGTGTTTAAATTGTCCATATTATTCAAAGTGATCTTCAGATTCAATGAAATACTATCAATAGTAAAAAAAAAAAGGGAACTTTTTTTTTTTTGCATAAATGGGCAATAATCGTAAATCTTATACAAAAAAAAAAAAAAAGACATCAAATAGAAAATAAGATTGAGAAAGAAAATCAAAGCTGGAGTTTTTAAACAACCTGACACAAATGAAACTCTTATCTTGGACAAATCCTAGACTGTCAATGTTTCTTCTAAGCTTGTAATATTACTAAAATGAGTATATATAAGAACAAAATTTCATTAGTGAAATTACAGTTCTAAATAATATCAAATTGTGTTATATGCCTTCCTTTAATTTACCATGTGTGTTCTCTAAGCTTTATTTAAATTTGCCATATGTTTAAGTAAAGTGATATAGTTAAGATGGGAAGAAGACACATGCTTACATGTTATAGCATTTTCCTTTTTACTAATAACTTAGGAATAATATGTAAAAAGCAGTTGATTTACTGGTTAATTATTGTCCAGAAAATTTAACTTATATTCAGTTATGCTGAAATTAAAATATTTGACATTTGACATGTTTGAGACTCCAAGGTTAATGCATTCAACTGCTTCAGGGATATTTTGCTGCTAACCTCTTTCTCTCAATCTATAGATTAAGTACAATTAAAAATTAAAAATCTTCAAGGGGTCACTTAAATTTGAAATAAAATTACTAAAAATTAATACAAATGTTTATGTCAAAATAATTTCTTTGCTACTTTAAAATTCATAATCCTGGGTCATAGAAAAGTACTGATTCCAATTCTTGAAAAGTTTTGTTGGAGTAATAAACTCAATGAGAAGAAACTACTGAAGTCCTCATCAAATCAAAAGTAGACTATTTCTCCATTTAACAAGGGTTTGTTAACTCCTTTATTATTAGACCTGTTCTTCCATTTCCTTCACATATGGAATTCACCTGAGTATAACACAGATGTCCCCTTCCCCCACCCCCCAAAGATATATATATATATAAGATAATAATGGAAGAAGAAGAAGAAGAAGAAGAAGAAGAAGAAGAAGAAGAAGAAGAAGGAGGAGGAGGAGGAGGAGGAGGAGGAGAAGGAGAAGAAGAAGAATTCTCACTTATTTGAGATTCAAATAGAAATTTATGAATCCAGACTTTCAGGAGTTTCATTTGAGAATATATATTAAGCCTTGACTGTTTTTCAGATACTTTACTAGAGATTTACATAAATCACTTGACACCCTCTGATTTGGACTGTATTATTATATTCAAATTACAGAAATCAAGATTTATATTAGAGAGATTAAGTAATTTAGACCTATAATTCATTACATATGCACTTTCCTAATCTGCTATGCTCTCTACTTGTATTAGCTAGATCATTGATTCTCTAATATTTTACTTTCAAGACCCCTTAACCCTCTTAAAAGATACTGAAGTTCCCAAAGAGCTCTAAAGAGATTATGTTGATTTTATCTATGAATACTAACCACATTTGATAGTAAAATTGATAATTAAAAATATTAAGTCATACAAAAATGTTGGTAATAACTCATCACATATTAACATAAAAATATTTTCCAGAAATGATATACAAAACAAAAAATAAGGAAAATGACATAGTTTTACTATTTTTTCCCCAAATCTCTTCAATATTCAGATTAACAAAAGATAATTGTGTTCTCATGACTGCTTTGGCTTTCAACCTGTTATTATCTTTTTCATACACTTGTGAGAAACTAGAAAGACTTATAATATATTTGTATTAATACAAAAAGTTTTAGAATTTATGGAGTCCTTGATTGGTCACCCTTGCAGAACCACTGTCCTAACACATCATAAATACATTGCATACATCTCCCTGTCACAGATCATTTAAAATTATTCCATAATAATAAAAAATACTGAAAAAAATACTTTAAATAGTTTATAAATAGAACTTCTCACCAAGAAATTATGCTGTTTTCACAATGTCTGATACATGGTGATTTTTTAATAAAATCAGTTAATACATTAACATGCTATCTTTAAATTGTCTTTATCTGATCTTATATTTCCCCTACATGTGCTTATTTTGATCACAAATATATGATCACAAATATATTCCTATATTAGAAATAAAGGAAGCTATTTAATGGTAAATGTGCATATCGTATTTTCTTTCATATAGCAAACATTTGTTATATAATAAGCCCTGTGCTATCAGTCAAAGAAAACAATATATCCAAGTCTGTTAAAAAATACTAACAGACACTTCCCAGAATGTTGGGGAAAAAATATACCCAATTAACTAAAAATGGTAGAAATAGAGAGGAAAGACATTTCTGTTGTCATACTCACCTGTTAAAAAGCAAAATACTGTGCTAGTTATAAACTATGTTTTTCTGATAACAACTAATAGATTTGAACAAACTTTTCACTAAGGACAAATGTGAAATATGCATTAGTGTTGGAGGAAAAAATACTTTTTTTTTGCTCTTCAATATTGAAGAAATGGAAACATTAAAAATAATTATTGCAATAAGTCTAAAATCACTAACTGAGCTCTGATTTAATTATAACTGACCTCACATTGATCATATGAATGAAACATTTTTTAAAAGACAATGTGTATCCTATTTCATTTTCAGATTTTTCATCCATTCACAATTTATCGTTGTGTATGGTATAAGCGAATGATCAAGTGTGAGACAGGAATCTATCAAAGTCCTAGAGAAGAACATAGGTAATAATTTCTTTGACATTGACTAAAACAACTTCTTTCAAGATATGTCTCCAAAGACAAGGGAAACAAAAGCGAAAAATGAACTTTTGGGACTACATCACAATCAAAAGCTTCTGCACAGCAAAGGAAACAGTCAGCAAAACAAAGAGGCAGCCCAAAGGCTGGGAGAAGATACTTGCAAATGACACTACAGATAAAGGGCTGATATTCAAGATCTTCAAAGAACTTCCCAAGCTCAACATCCAAAAAAACAAATAATCAAGTCGAATAATGGGCAGAAGACGTGAACAGACACTTCTGCAGAGAGGACGTACAAATGGCGAACAAACACTTGAAAAAATGTTCATCATCACTAGCCATCAGGGATATTAAAATTAAAAGCATATTGAGATACCACCTTACACCAGTTAGAATGGCCAAAATCAACAAGACAGTAAACATCAAGTCTTGGAGAGGATGTGGAGAAAGGAGAACCCTCTTACACTGTTGGTAGGAATTCAAGTTTGTGAAACTACTTTGGAAAACAGTGTGGAGGTTCCTCAAAAAATTAAAAATAGAGCTACCCTATGACCCTGCAATTGCACTACTAGGTATTTACCCCAAAGACAAATATGAAGTGAAAAGAAGGGCTATATGCACCCCAATGTTCATAGCAGCAATGTCCACAATAACGAGAATGTAGGAAGAGCTGAGATACCCTTCAGCAGATGAATAGTCAATGAAGATGTGGTCCATATACACAATGGAAAATTATTTAGCCATCAGAAAGGATGAATACCCAACTTTTACATCAACTTGGTTAGGATGGGAGGCGATTAGGCTAAGTGAAATAAGACAAGCAGGGAAAGTCAATGATCATATGGTTTCACTTATTTGTGGGACATAAGGAACAGCATGGAGGACATTAGATGGGAAAAATGAAGTGGGAGAAATTGAAGTGGAAGACGAACCATGAGAGACTGTGGAGTCCAGGAAACAAACAGAAAGTCTTAGAAGGGAAGGGAATGGGGAAATGGGTGAGCCTGTTGATGGGTATTAAGGAGGATATGGATTGCATAAATTACTGTGTGTTATATGCAAACAATGAATCATGGAATATACATCAAAAACTAATGATGTACTGTATGGTGATTAACAACATAATTTTAAAAAAAGATCATGTGTTTTCTCCTTTTTCTACTGGTTTGATATGAAAAAAATTTCCATTTATAATTCAGAAAATTAAGTGTGTCTAGGAGAAAAATGTGTAACATATAATTGTAGGTATACTACAATAGAAGGAAATAAAATTCATATATTTTTTTATAAAATACAGTATTGAAAAAACACAAATTTTTATAATAATTAATTTCCTGTGAGAAGGATGTAGCCATAAAATACATATTACCAAAATAAAGTTCACTGTAATAAGAAAATCAAAAACCCAAAGTGCACTGTGATAAAAAGATCAAAGGGCACAACTCCTTCTCCTCCATTAAATTATCTATTTTATGACCATTGTATTTAATGAAAATTTACCTCCAGAAACTTAAACAAGTTCTTACAGTGACGACCACATTCTAGGCCATAAGATATACCTTTAAAAATGTAAATCACACACACACACACACACACACACACACACACACAAATACAATGCCTGTTCTCAAAAACCATGGAATTAAAATTGAAACCAATAACAGAAGAATGTAAATCATGAATATTTAAATATGGAACAGCATACTGCTAAATAATGCATAGTTCAATGAAAAAATCTCGGGACAAATTTTAAAACATTTCAACTAAATGAAAATGAAAATACAACTTATCAAAATTTGTGGCATGAAGTAAAAGTACCGCTTAAAAGAAAATTTATAGCACTGAATGCGTATATTAGAAAAGAGGAAAAGTTAAAGTTAATAATCTAAATTCCCTGGGCTCCTGAGTGGCTCGTTAAGCATCTTCACTCAGCTCAGTTTATAACCCCAGGTCATGGGATCAAGCCCGCATCAGAGTCCCTGCTCAGTGAGAAGCCTACTTTCCATCTCCTACTCCCCCTGCTGTGTTCCCTCTCTCACTGTGTCTCTCTATCAAATAAATGTTTTTTTTCATTTTATTTTATTAATTTATTTTATTCTATTTTAGTGTATGTTTTCCTGTGTTCCAAAATTCATTGTTTATGCACCACACCCAGTGCTCCATGCAATACATACCCTCCATAGTACCCACTACCAGGCTCACCCAACATCCCATTTCCCCTCCAAAACCTTCAGTTTGTTTCTCAGAGTCCACAGTTTCTCATGGTTCATTTCTCCCTCCCATATCCCCCAACTCACTTCTCCTTTCCATCTCCCAGTGTCTTCCATGTTATTCCTTATGCTCCACAAGTAGGTCAATCCATATGAAAATTGACTCACTCTGCTTAAGTCATTTCACTCAGTTGCCCCCAATGAGATACAGAAGTGTATAATCCTAGACCTCAGGCTGATTTCATGGGTTTTCAGAGTGTTCTGGTAGATAATTAGCTCACTTTAGGAGACCAGATAAAACAGGGTCTCCAACTTTTCTGCCATCTTGCACCCCTCCTAAAATCTTTAAAAATAATAATGATCTAAATTGCCAACTTAGGAAACTAGAAAAAGAAGAGCATATTAATTCAAAAGTAAGTAGAAGAACAGAAATAATAAAAATTAAAAAATGAAATTGAAATTGAAATTAATAGAAAAAAATCAACAAAACAAATACTATATTCATTTTTTTAAGTTGTCATTTTCTTGGCTTCAAGGTTAGCCTCAGAACACAAAAGAATACAAAAGAAGAAGCATTAAATAAAGAAGAATATAGGAAAGTATAAATTTAAATTATATCTTTTCCTACAAATGTTTTGTTGTGACAAATAATATATAAATTTATTTTCTATGTTATGAAAAAATACATTTGGATTCAACCAGATTAAATTCATTTTTAGGATTTTGTTAGTCACTTTGAGCAATGGGGAGGAGGTGCATGCTATTTGTTTGGAAATAAAATGTGTTCTATTATTACAGCATCAACACTCAAGTAAATGATGACAAGCCTAAGTAAATTGTTTGAAACGTCATGAGCCTTTCTTTCTTTTTCAAGACCACTAATAGCAAATTTAAGAAAAACAGTCAAAACAAGATAAATCTGTGAAGGCAAATAGCTAACTAAAAGTCAAGTAACATAGGCAAAACAGTAATCAAAACATAAATAAAAGTGATCAGAAATCAATACAATCATTTAACCACTGGAGATGTGCAATGTTATATAACTCTATACATCTTTGTAATATAAAAAAAAATACTGATTGAAATAAAATTAAACACTTGAAATATTTTTTATATTTCAGGTCACATTATGAAGTTACCTTCCTCTTAAGGAAAAAAAGAAATCTACATTTAAAATATTTTCCACACGAGGGGTGCCTGGGTGGCTCAGTGGGTTAAAGCCTCTGCCTTCGGCTCAAGTCATGATCCCAGGGTCCTGGGATCAAGCCCTGCATTGATCTCTCTGCTCAGCGGGGATCCTGCCTCCCTTCCTCTCTCTCTGCCTGATTCTCTGCCTACTTGTGATCTCTCTCTGTTAAATAAATAAATAAAATATTAAAAAATTTTTTCCACACAAAATTATTTCAAGGAATAAATGTACTTTAAAATGATAACAATATATTCAGTGAGTTATTTTTGCAAGTTGTTGAAGTAAAGTAAAATATCTGGTATTGTGAAATGAAAATAGTTTCCAGTGGAGGAGAAAAAAAGAGAGTCCTCATTAAGGCTTTTTATAAAATAGTGTTGTCCTTTTTTTATTATTTTATCTTGTCCTCAGAAAAGTGAAATGAACAGTTTTTCTAGAGTAACAGGTGTCTAATGTACAATGTACACAGTGAAAGAGCCAGAGATTTTTTATCTCTGAAGGCCATGCTCATAGCATTAAAGCATGAATAACTTTGGATCCTAGCCTATCTTATATTTTAAGCAGTACATAATACATTCATGCACAATGTTGGCATGAATAAACTTCTTTGCACTATCTGGGACTTACCTGGGTGAAGTCCCAGAGTTCATCAGGTCATTTATATTTACAAAGATACTAGCTTGATTGTGAGACTGTACATGTGGGAATCACATGTTATAATAGAGATCAGTTTCCATCAAGTTTCTTTGTCAACTAAAGCATGTTTCATCTCTTTCTGAACTGTGGAGATTAGACATGTAGGAGGAAGGTTACAGTTTTTGACTTAAGAATGTATGCAAAAGATAACTATTATTTCATATCCAGAATAGTCTAAGGCTTCCTACCCACCTCCATAAGTTCTAAGGCAATCTTTATTTAGACAAGTCTGTAAATGTCCAAATACCAGCTATAATTTTCAATGTAAAGGCTCATTCATCCTAAGTAGGAGATGACTATATATGTGTTTGTGGCATCTTCAAAAGATTTCTCATGGAGGGAGGGAGACAAGATGATGGAGAAGCAGGAGGTGCTCTTTCAACCTGTCCCCTAAAGTGAGCTGATTATCTACCAAAGAGCTCTGTTCACCCATGAAATCAGCATGAGATTAAAATTATATACTTCTAGATGTCTATGGGGGTAGAAGACACCAGTGGACAGGTAAAGCAGAGTGGGAACATCGGACTGATATCGGAAGATAAACAAAAGGGGGAGGGAATCACCAGAAGCAACCCAATGGAAAGTAATACTCCAATATGAGAGTGCACTGTGATTGGGGACCAGTGTTATCTTGGAGTCTGGTTGAAAGTGCTCAAAAAGAGCAAAAGATCTTAAGGGGAAATTGGTGAAATTGGGCAGTTAGGGACAGGGATTTAAGCCCAGGGACCCAGGATGGCCACCCCTGTGCTGAACCAGAGAGTGCAGTGAAGAAACCAGGTCTTGGTCCCTGAACAGCCAGCACACCTGAGTCTATGTTGGCGGCATGCATGAGGGAGTCTGGTGTGGACACCAGCCAGCACTCTCTTGAACCACAGCCTTTTGCATTCTGCAGATGTGCTGCATGACTGGGGTCTGAATCACGCTCCACAACCACCCTTGAGAGAGGTCTGTGCAGGCGCTAGATGGTGCTCTCTAGGGCAGGGAGATTCTGAACACTCCCAGCCCAGGCCCACATTAAAATCTCAGTGTGCTTTATCTGATATGTCGTTTGCAAATATCTTCTCCCATTCTGTCAGTTGTCTTTTGATTTTGTTAACTGTTTCCTTTGCTGTGCAAAAGCTTTTGATCTTGATGAAATCCCAATAGTTCATTTTTTCCCTTGCTTCTCTTGCCTTTTGCGTTGTTCCTAGGAAGATGTAAGTGGGTAGGAGAAGAATAAATGAAACAAGATGGGATTGGGAGGGAGACAAACCATAAGTGACTCTTAATCTCACAAAACAAACTGAGGGTTGCTGGAGGGGGAGGGGGTTTGGGAAAAGGGGGTGGGATTATGGACACTGGGGAGGGTATGTGCTTTGGTGAGTGCTGTGAAGTGTGTAAACCTGGTGATTCACAGACCTGTACCCCTGGGGATAAAAATATATGTTTATAAAAAATAAAAAATTAATTAAAAAAAAAATCTCAGTGTTCTATCTCTGGCTGGGAACTCTCTGGCGGTCTGGACCTGCTCAAACAGCCATGGCAGAAACAGCCACTGGAAACCAGCTCTGGACTAGTATTTCTCTTGTTATTGGGCACTAGTGGGAGATCCCGTGACCTCAGAGACCATGACCGGGGACATGCTCTGCCAGCAGCAGAGGGGGAGTTTATGTACTCTGGCGCACCCAGAGGGTAACAGACTGAGGCTTCTCTCTGAAATGGAGGTCTGGGTGCAGTTTGCTTTCCTCTAAACCTCCAAAGAACAGTCAAAAAGCTGCCAAGGGGAGAAAAAACAAACAACAACAACAAAGACCTCCAGGAACAAAAGCCTGAAAAACCTGTTTCCTCAGAGCCCAGCCCCTTGATGGGTGTATGAGGAACCATGAGTCTCTAGCAAGACTGCCTAAAAAAACACACAGCAGGCCCCTCCCCCAGAAAACCAGCCAAAAAACAAACAAACAAACAAGAGGACAACCACTACTACTTTAAAGATGCAACTTTTATTTTTTATTTTTAATTCATTCCCACTATTCCAGTTCTTTTCATTTTTTATATAAGTTTTAACCTATTTACCATCAATATAAGATGTTCAGTTTATCAAATTCCATAATAACCTTTTAACCTGAACTTTTTTGATACATACACCTGTGCTTTTCTTTTGCTTTTCTATTTTTTTATTTTTTATCTTATTATTATTTTTTAAATATTCATATAGAGATAAGCTTCAAGGCAATCCCCTTTCCCCAATCAATGCTATCCCTATATGTAAACCAGTTTTTTTTGTAAGCTTTTTTTTAAAGATTTTGTTTATCTTATTTGAAAGAGAGAGAGAGATCACAAGTAGGCAGAGAGGCAGGCAGAGACAGAGGGGGGAAGCAGGCTCCCTGCTGAGCATAGAGCCCCATGTGGGGCTCAATCCCAGGACACTGAGATCATGACCTGAGCCAAAGACAGCAGCCTAATCCACTGAGCCAACCAGCTGCCCCTGTAAACCAGTTTTAATCCCCCTTTATCTCAGGAAAGTTGAGTCATTTAACAAAGATAACAAGATACATCCAGGAAGAATCAAAATAAACTTCTTCTCCCACACTGAGTATTTATAACCACCCTCTCATCTCTTTCTTCTGTTAGTGTTTCTGTGTATTTGTTTTTGTTCTGGTAGTATATAAATCTTATACTTGGGGTTCATATTGGCTGGGTTTTTTTTTTTTTTTTTTTCCCCTTGTCATTGACTTTTGTCAGTCTTTTTCTTTTTCCATTTTTGTTTGTATACTTTATAAATCTTACCTTTGGGTCCTATTTGGGCTGGGTCTTCTCTTTTTTCTTTTCTTTTCTTTTTTTTTTTTTTTCCTGTCTCTCTCTTTCTCTCTTTTTTCTTTTCTTTTTTTTTTTTTTTCTCTTTGGTGAGGACTCTCCATTGCTCAGAAGCTTTCCAGAGTGCATCTTGCCTGCACCATGGTTGATACATTCAGCTACACATACCTTCAGCCATCTCTTACCAAAATGAATAGGAGGAATGCCCAATAGAGGAAAAATTCAGAGACTGGGCCCTCTCCATCAGAGCTATTGGATATGGACACTATGTCAGAAAGGGAATTCAGAATAACAATTAGCCAGGCAATAGCTAGGTTAGAGAAAGGCTTTAATGACAAAATGGAATTGATTAGGGAAGAAGTGAAGGCCACCAGGGATGATGTTAACAATGCTCTCAATGAGTTCCAATCTAATCTAAATTCTCTAACAGCTAGGGTAACTGAGGCAGAAGATAGGATTAGTGATCTGGAGGAAAAACTGATATAGAAAAAGGATCGGAGGAAGCCTGTAACAGCCTGAAGCTGTTTCAAAAGATAGAAACCGAAGGAAAACTTGCAGCTTATTTTTATAAAGCCAGCATTATCCTGATCTCCAAACCAGACAAAAACTCCATCAAAAAGGAGAATTTCACACCAATATCCCTGACAAATATGGTTGCCAAGATTCTCAACAAGATCCTAGCTAATCGGATCCAACAGTACATTAAAAAAAATTATCCACCATAACCAGGTGGGATTCATCCCTAGGTTGTAAGGGTGGTTCAACATTTTCAAATCCATCAATGTGATAGAACAAATCAATAAAAAGAGAGAGAAGAACCACATGGTCCTTTCAATTGATGCAGAAAAAGCATTTGACAAAAACCAGCATCCATCCTTGATTAAAACGCTTCAAAGTATAGGTATAGAGGGAAAATTCCTCAACTTCATAAAATCTATCTATGAAAAACCACAGTAAATATCATCCTCAATGGGAAACAGCTGAAAGCCTTCCCTTTGAAATCAGGAACATGACAAGGATACCCACTCTTACCACTCTTGTTCAACATAGTATGAGGAAGTGGTGATGCAGCATGGGGGCTTAAGTGGGTAGGATAAGAATAAATGAAACAAGATGGGATTGGGAGGGAGACAAACCATAAGCGACTCTTAATCTCACAAAACAAACTGAGGGTTGCTGGGGGGGGGGGGGTTGGGAGAAGGGGGTGGGATTATGGACATTGGGGAGGGTATGTGCTTTGGTGAGTGCTGTGAAGTGTGTAAACCTGGTGATTCACAGACCTGTACCCCTAGGGATAAAAATATATGTTTATAAAAAATAAAAAATTAAAAAAAAAAAAAAGAAGTCCTAGCAACAGCAATCAGACAACAAAAAGAAATAAAAGGTAATCAAATTGGGAAAGAAGAAGTCAAACTCTCTCTCTTCACACAGGACATGGTATTTTATGTGGAAAACACAAAGACTCCACCCCCAAACTACTAGAACTCATACAGCAATTCAGTAATGTGGCAGAATACAAAATCAATGTACAGAAATCAGTTGCTTTCTTATGCACCAACAATGAAAATATAGAAAGGGAACTTAGAGAATTGATTCCATTTACTATAGCACCAAGAACCATAAGATACCTGGGAATAAAACTAACCAAAGAGGTAAAGGACTTGTACTCAAGGAACTACAGAACATTCATGAGAGAAATTGAAGAAGATGCAAAAAGATGGAAGACCATTCCATGCTCATGGATCAGAAGAAGAAATATTGTTAAAATGCCTATACTGCCTACAGCTATACTTTCAATCTCATTCAGATCAAAATTCAACTGGCATTTTTCAAAGAGCTGGAGCAAACAATCCTAAAATTTGTATGGAATCAGGAGAGAACCCGAATTGCTAAGGAAATGTTGAAAAAGAAAAACAAAACTGAGGGCATCACATTGCCTGATTTCAAGCTTTACTACAAAGCTGTGATCACCAAGATAGCATGGTCCTGGCATAGAAACAGACACATAGACCAGTGGAACAGAGTAAAGAGCCCAGATATGGACCCTCAACTCTGTAGTCAAATATTCTTCGACAAATCAGGAAAAAATATACAGTGCAAAAAAGAGAGTCTCTTCAATAAATGGTGCTGGGAAAATTGGACAGCTATGTGTAGAAGAATGAAACTCAACCATTCTCTTACACTATACGCAAATATAAACTCAAAATAGATAATAGACCTCAATGTGAGGCAGGAATCCATCAGAATCATAGAGGATAACATAGGCAGTAACCTCTTTAACATCAGTCACAGGAATTTCTTTCAAGATATGTCTTCAAAGGCAAAGGAAACAAAAGCAAAAATGAATTTTTTTTTTTACTTCATCATGATCAAAAGCTTCTGCACAGCAAAGGAAACAGTCAGCAAAACAAAGAGGCAAGCCACAGAATGGGAGAAGATATTCACAAATGACAATACAAACAAAGGGCTGATCTCCAGGGTCTATAAAGAACTCCTTAAACTTAACACACACAAACCAGATATTCATGTCAAAAATGGGCAGAAGATATGAAAGGACACTTCTCCAAAGAAGACATACAAATGGCTAACAGACACATGAAAAAATGTTCATCATCACTAGCCATCAGGGAAATTAAAATCAAAACCACACTGAGATACCACCTTACACCAGTTAGAATGACCAAAATTAACAAGACAGTTAACAATGTGTGTTGGAGAGGATGTGGAGAAAGGGACACCCTCTTACACTGTTGGTGGGAATGCAAGTTTGTGCAGCCACTTTGGAAAACAGTGTGGATATTCCTCAAGAAATTAAAAATAGAGCTACCCTATGACCCTGCAATTGCACTACTGGGTATCAACCCCAAAGATAAAGATGTAGTGAAAAGAAGGGCCACCTGTACCCCAGTGTTCAAAGCAGCAATGGGCCACAGTCACCAAACTGTGCAAAAAACCAAGATGCCCTTCAATGGTTGAATGGATAAGGAAGATGTGGTCCATATACACTATGGAGTATTATGCCTCCATCAGGAAGGATTAATACCCAACTTCTGTATCAACATGGATGGGATTAGAAGAGATTATGCTGAGTGAAATAAGTCAAGCAGAGAGAGTCAATTATCATATGGTTTCACTTATTTGTGGAGCATAAGAAGTAACACGGAGGACACGGGGAGATGGAGAGAAGGGAGTTGGGGGAAATTGGAGGGGGAGATGAACCATGAAAGACTATGGACTCTGAAAAATAATCTGAGGGTTTTGGAGAGAGGGAATTAGAGGTTGGGTGAGGCTGGTGGTGGGTGTTATGGAAGGCACATATTGCATGGAACACTGGCTGGGTGTTACATAAGCAATGAATTCTGAAGCAATGAAAAGAAATTTAAAATAATGAATAAAAAAATTCAAACAATGCAAAAGTAAGTGAAGGAATCTGGCCAACTAGTTGATATTGTGTTGTTATTAAAGAAAAAAGGGGGGGGCGCCTGGGTGGCTCAGTGGGTTAAGGCTGCTGCCTTCAGCTCGGGTCATGATCTTGGCGTCCTGGGATCGAGCCCAACATTGGGCTTCCTGCTCAGCAGGGAGCCTGCTTCCTCCTCTCTCTGCCTGCCTCTGTGCCTACTTGTGATCTCTGCCTGTCAGATAAATAAATAAAATCTTTAAAGAAAAAACAAAAGATTTTTCATGGACAGGTGTTCCTGTCTTGCTGACTCTATTTATTTATCCTTTCTCTTTACCCCTAATCATTACCTAAATCTTGCTTATGGAAGTTTCACTAAAATAAACATTTAGCTAAACAATTAAATATAGTCAAACCATCCATTGCTGCTTCCAAGGTAACTCAAGGGCTTGAAAAATATTACATCTCCTTCATATGTGCTAAATTCAGAAAACAGAGGGTAGATTTTATTTTTTTAATTTCATAAGATACTGTTAAAAAACACAAACATTTTTGGGCATTAAATTTTTGTGTCCTTTTTTTAAGGAATTTTGTTTATTGTGTTATGTTAGCCACCATACAGTACATCATTAATTTTTGATGTAGTATTCCATGATTCGTTGTTTGCATGTAATACCAAGCATTCCATGTAATCCATGCCCTCCTTAATACCCATCAATGAGCTCACCCATTCTCCCATTCCCTTCCCTTCTAAGACTCTCCATTTGTTTCCTGGACTCCACAGTCAGTCTCTCATGGTTCATCTCCCACTTCGATTTCTCCCATTTCATTTTTCCCATCTAATGTTGTTCCTTATGTCCCACAAATAAGTGAAACCATATGATCATTGACTTTCCCTGCTTGTCTTATTTCACTTAGCCTAATCGCCTCCCATCCTAACCAAGTTGATGCAAAAGTTGGGTATTCATCCTTTCTGATGGCTAAATAATTTTCCATTGTGTATATGGACCACATCTTCATTGACTATTCATCTGCTGAAGGGTATCTCAGCTCTTCCTACATTCTCGTTATTGTGGACATTGCTGCTATGAACATTGGGGTGCATATAGCCCTTCTTTTCACTTCATATTTGTCTTTGGGGTAAATACCTAGTAGTGCAATTGCAGGGTCATAGGGTAGCTCTATTTTTAATTTTTTGAGGAACCTCCACACTGTTTTCCAAAGTAGTTTCACAAACTTGAATTCCTACCAACAGTGTAAGAGGGTTCTCCTTTCTCCACATCCTCTCCAAGACTTGATGTTTACTGTCTTGTTGATTTTGGCCATTCTAACTGGTGTAAGGTGGTATCTCAATATGCTTTTAATTTTAATATCCCTGATGGCTAGTGATGATGAACATTTTTTCAAGTGTTTGTTCGCCATTTGTACGTCCTCTCTGCAGAAGTGTCTGTTCACATCTTCTGCCCATTATTCGACTTGATTATTTGTTTTTTTGGATGTTGAGCTTGGGAAGTTCTTTGAAGATCTTGAATATCAGCCCTTTATCTGTAGTGTCATTTGCAAGTATCTTTTCCCAGTCTGTGGGTTGCTTCTTTGTTTTGTTGACTGTTTCCTTTGCTGTGCAGAAGCTTTTGATTGTGATGTAGTCCCAAAAGTTCATTTTTTGCTTTTGTTTCCCTAGTCTTTAGAGATGTGTCTTGAAAGAAGTTGCTATGGCCAATGTCAAAAATTGGGGGATTTTGATGAATTCCTATCTCACATTGAGTTCTTTCATCCATTTAGAGTTTATCTTTGTTTATGGTGTAAGCGAATGGTCCAGTTTCATTCTTCTAAATATAGCTGTCCAACTTTCCCAGCACTATTTATTGAAGAGACTGTCTTTATTCCATTGGATACTTTTTCTGGTTTTGCTGAAGATTAGTTGAACATAGAGTTGAGAGTCCATATCTGTGCTGTCTATTCTGTGCCATTGGTCTATAATTCTGTTTTTGTTCCACCATGCTGTCTTGGTGAGCACAGCTTTGTAATACAGCTTGAAATCAGGCAATGTGATGCCCCAGATTTGTTTTTCTTTTTCATCATTTCCTTGGCAATTCAGGGTCTTTTCTCGTTCCATACTAATTTTAAGATTGTTTGTTCCAGCATTTTGAAAAATTCTATTGGTGTTTTGACTGGGATGACATTGAAAGTATAGATATCTCTGGGCAGCATAGTCATTTTAACGATGTTTAGTCTTCTGATCCATGAGATTGGAATGTTTTTCCATCATTTTTTGTCTTCTTCAATTTCTTTTGTGAGTGTTTTGCAGTTCCTAGAGTATAGATCGTTTACCTCTTTGGTTAGGTTTATTCTAAGGTATCTTATAGTCTTTGGTGCTATTGTAAATGGCATTGATTCTTTGATTTCTCTTTCTACAGTTTCAGAGTTAGTGTATAAGAAAGCAACTGACTTCTGTACATTGATTTTGTATCCTGCCACATTATTGAATTGCTGTATGGGTTCTAAATAGTTTGGGAGTGCACACTTTTGGGTTTTCCATATAGAATATCTTGTCATCTGCGAAGAGAGAGTTTGACTTCTTCTTTACCAATTTAATTATATTTTATTTCTTTTTGTTGTCTGATTGTTGTTGCTAGGACTTCTAGTACTATGGTGAATAAGAGTTGGCATTGTTGTCATGTTCCTGGTCTCAATGGGAAGGCTGTCAGCTTTTCCTCACTGAGAGTGGTATTCACTGTTGTTTTTCATAGATAGATTTTATAAAGTTGAATAATGTTGCCTCTATCTCTATACTCTGAATAGTTTTATTCAGAAAAGGATGCTGTATTTTGTCAAATCTTTTTTCTGCATTAATTGCAAGGACCATGTGGTTCTTGTCACACACACACACACACACACACACACACACACACACACATATATATATATATATATATATACACACACACACACATACATATATATACACATGAATATGAATATACATATATATATGTATATTAATTCTATCACATTGATGGATTTGCGAATGCTGAACCACCCTTGCATCCCATGGATAAATCCCATCTGGTCATGATGGATAATCCTTTTAATGTACTATTGGATCCTATTAGCTAGGACCTTGTTGAGAATTTTGGCATCTTTATTCCTCAGGGATATCGGTCTAAAATTCTCCTTTTTGATGGAATCTTTGCCTGCTTTTGGTATCAAGGTAATGCTGGCCTCATAGAAAGAGTTTGGAAGTTTTCCTTCTGTTACTATCTTTTGAAACAGCTTCAGGAGAATAGGTATTATTTCTTCTTTGAATGTTTAGTAGAATTCCCCAGGGATCCATCTTTGACTCATGCTTTTTGAAAGCTTCAATCTTGTTACTAGTTATTGGTCTATTTAGGTTGCTGATTTCTTCCTGTTTCAGTCACTGCTTCAATCTTGTTACTAGTTATTGGTCTATTTAGGTTGCTGATTTCTTCCTGTTTCAGTCTTGGAAGTTTATAGGTTTCCAGGAATGCATCTATATCTTCTGGTTGCTTAACTTAATGGCATATAATTGTTGATAATAATTTCTGATGATTGTATCTATTTCCTTGGTGTTACTCATGATCTCCCCATTTCATTCATAATTTTATTAATTTGGGTCCTTTTCCTCTCTCTCTCTCTTTTTTGATAAGTATGGCCAGTGGTTTATTGATCTTATTAATTCTTTCAAAGAACCAACCTCTAGTTTCATTAATGTGTTCTACTGTATTTCTAATTTCTAATTCAATGATCTCTGCTCTAATCTTAATTACTTCCCTTCTTGAGCATGTGGTAAATTTAGTTTGTTGTTGATTCTCCAGATCTTTAAGGTGTAAAGATATCTTGTGCATTCAGGATTTTTGTTGTTGTTGTTGTTGTTGAGGCTTGAATGACTATGTATTTTCCCCTTAGAACCGCCTTTGCCATATCCCATAGGTTTTGGATTGATGTGTTTTCATTCTCATTGGTTTCAATGAATTGTTTAAGCTCTTCTATGATTTCTAATTGACCCATTCTTTTTTTTTTTTTTAAAGATTTTATTTATTTGACAGAGAGAGATCACAAGTAGGCAGAGAGGCAGGCAGAGAGAGAGAGAGAGAGGAGGAAGCAGGCTCCCTGCTGAGCAGAGAGCCCGATGCGGGACTCAATCCCAGGACTCTGAGATCATGACCTGAGCCGAAGGCAGCAGCTTAACCCACTGAGCCACCCAGGCACCCTAATTGACCCATTCTTAAGCAGGATGATCTTTAGCTTCCAAGTGTTTGAATTTCTTCAAACTTTTTCTTGTGATTGTGTTCCAATTTCACAGCATTGTGGTCTGAGAATATGCACAGAATAATATCAGTCCTTTGGTATTTGGTTGAGACCTGATTTATGAGCCAGTGTGTGGTCTATTCTGGAGAAAGTTCCATCCATGCTCAAAAAGAATGAATATTCTACTGTTTTAGGGTGGAATGTTCTCTATATATCTATGAGGTCCATTTGATCCATTGTGTCATTCAAGACTCTTATTTCTTCATTGATTTTCTGCTTAGTTGATCTGTTTATTGCTGAGACTGGAATGTTAAAGTCTCATATAATTAACTATTATTATCAATATGTCTCTTTATTTTGGCTAACAGTTGGCTTATGTAGTTGGCTCCTCCCATGTTAGTGGAGCATGAAGTTATGCACCATGTTGGTGCATAGATATTTTTAATTGCTGGATCTTCTTGGTGGATAGACCCTTTGAAAATGATATAGTGTCCTTCTGTATCTCTAACTACAGACTTTAGCTTAAAATCTAATTTGTCTGGTATGAGAATTGCTACTCCATCTTTCTTTTGAGGTCCATTGGCATGAAAGTTAGTTCTCCAACCCTTCAATTTCACTCTAGATGTATATTTAGATTCAAAATGAGTCTCTTATAGATGGCATATGGATGGGTCCTGTCCTATCTAATCTGCATCCCTGTGCTGTTTTATATGAGCATTTAGACCATTCACATTGAGAGTGATTATTGACAGATAATAATTTATTGTCATTATGTTGCCTGTAAAGTCCTTGTTCCTATGAATTGTTTCTGTATATCTCTTTTCTGTATCACTCTTGGTGTCCCCCTTAATATTTTTTGGAAGACTGACTTAGTGGTCCCATATTCTTTCAGTCTTTGCCAGTGCTGGAATCTTTCTATCTCTCCATCTATTCTGTATGACAGCCTTGAAAGATACAGAATTCTTGGCTGCATGGTCTTTTCACTTAGTGCCCTGAATATGTCTTGCTACCCTTTTCTGGCTTGCCAGGTCTCTGTGGACAGGTAGGACATTACTCTGATATTCCTCGCTCTCTGTGTAAGGAATCTCTTCCCCCCAACTGCCCTTAAAGTTGTTTCCTTGGTTTTAAGATTAGTGAGTTTTACTATTACATGCCTGCAGGTTGACCTGCCCTCATTGATTTTTTTTGGGACAATGTCCTCTCTGCCTCTAAGTTACCATTACTTGTTTTATTTCCCAGATTAAGGAATTGTTCAGCTACTATTCGGTCAAACATATCTTCTAGTCCTCTCTTTCTCTCTCTCCACTCCCTCAGGGAGCCTAGAAATTCCAACATTGGAAAGTTTCATGGCATCATTTATTTCTCTAATTCTGTTTTCTTGGATTTTAAGCTGTTTGATCCAGGCCTCCTCCTGCTCCTTCTTTATCAGTTTGTCTTCAAGATCACTAATTAATTCATCTGCCTCATTTAGCCTAATTGTTATAGTATCTAGATTAGATTGTATCTCATTGACAGCATTTTTAAGTTCTGCCAGATCTGCTCTCATTTCTTCCCTTAACGAATCTATGTTGCCATTATGGTTTTCTCCAGTTTGATAATTGTCTTCATAACTGCTACCCTAAAGTCTATTTCTAACATCTTGCTTAGATGCTACCCATTAGATCTGCTGGAGAGGCCATTGTCTCTGGGTCTTTTCTTTGTTGGGAATTCCTCCTCCTTGTCATTCTGTTGAGTTGTGTTTGAGGAGATGTATAGCTGAAAATATCAACCACTATCCAGGCAAGGTGTGAACCCTGGGAGTTTCAGAGCAATCAGAAGTCACCATCAAAAAGAAAGAAGAAGAAGAAGATGAAGAAGAAGAAGAAGAAGAAGAAGAAGAAGAGGAGGAGCCCAGCCAAAATGAGCCCCAAGAGTAAGATTTATAAAGTACAAAACCAAAAGCAAATAAAAAGACTGATAATAGAAAAGAAAAAAAAAGAAGAAGAAAAGAAAAGAAAAAATAAAAGGGAGGGGGAGGACAAGAAGGTAGTTATAATCCCTCAATGTGGGTGAGGAAACATATTTCAGTTCTTCCTAGGTGTATCTTGTTATCTATGTTAGAGAACTCAATTTTCCAGAGATACAGGGAAATTAAAACTGGCATATATATATTTGAATAGAAAAAAAAACTACATTGAAGCTTATATCTATTTTTCTATCTATCTAGGTAGATAGATAAAGAAAACAAGTATATGTATGAAAAAGTTCAGATTAAGAAGTTGTTATGAAATGTTGTACTAAATATCTTGTTGAAATGGTAAGTAAAAAAAAAAAAAGAAGAAGAAGAAGAATCATGAGAAAGAATTAAAAAAAGTAAATGAGAGAGAGAGAAAACTTGTATCTAAGAAATATGCAGGCTGTGAGGCAATACCAGGAGCTTAATATACTGCTCTCCCCTGGCGTTGGGGTTTTACAGTTTTATGGAGACCCTGTGGTTGTTGTTCTTTTATTATTTCAGTTTGTCCTCAGGGGGAGGGGCCTGTTACATTGTTTTTCAGTCAATCCTGCTTGGGTGGAGTTGCTCTGCCCCTTTTCAAGGGGCTGGGATCCAAGGAAAGCAGCTTTGGGGGCTTTTGTTCTCTGGAGGCTTTTTGTGCCTTTTCAGAGGGTCACAGCAAAGGAAATTGTTTGCACTCAGACCTCTGCCTCAGAGACAAGCCACAGTCTGCTCCTCTCTGAGTGGTCCAGAACACACAGACTCCCCCTCTGCACACTCTGTTGAATACTGCAGCCTCCAACAGGCAGTGTACACCCCCAGCAACTGTCTTAGTGGTTAGTCGAGGCCTCTGCTTTTCTTTGTACCCCCATGCCACCAAAACTGCAAGCAATATTGGTCCAGGTAAGCCCAGTCCTGGTGACTGCCATTCCCAGGACCACTGACTCATGTCCACACTGGGTCCTCTGAGCCCCAGCAGCAGTGGAGAAAGCTGTGGTGGTGTTGCAGTGGCTGTAGTGTTGGCGGCAGCCACCAGCTGCAGGGACTGGTGACTCAAGTCCACGCTGGGTCCTCTCAGGCATGGACAGGCAGTGACTCTGGTTGGTCCCAGAACCATGGGCTTACATCCATGCCTTTGGCCATCTGGTCCCAACAATTGTCCCTTGAGTCTCTCAAGTTCTGTTTGAATACGTTATCAGGGCCTTCCTTTCTCCCAGCCACCAGTCTCCAAGCTATTGCTGGTTCCCAAACACAAGGCACTTTTGCATTGGGGTATTACTTTCCAGTGGTTAGCTTCTGGTGGCTCCCTCCCACTTCTGTTTATCCTCCAATACCGGTTTGGACATTCCCAGTCTGCTTTACCTCTCCATTGATGTTTTCTGCCCCCGTAGAGATCCAGAAGTGTATAATCTTACATCTCAGGCTGGTTTCATGGGTGTTCAGATTGCTCCTGTAAATATCCAGCTCAGTTCAGGGAACCGGGTCTCCTACTCCTCTGCCATCTTGCCCCTTCCCCTATATTTTGTGTTTCAAATCTGTGGGGAACTGAAAGCTATTCAGGATGTGGTGTTAGAAAAAAGAGGCTAATCCTCTGGAGAAAAAAAAAAATGTTGCATTTTTACTTCACTCCCTACTCTAAAAGAAGTTTCAAATGAATAAAAATTTTAACATAATAAAAAAGAAACACAAAGTAATAGAAAACAAATTCTCTTATTCTCTACTTTTAAAAATTCCAAAAATAAGTGGAAAATGCATCTAAGTATATTTCAAAACTCAGAAGTTATAATGAGAAGTGATAATAAATACATAAAAATATAACTGACCTTCTTTGTTCAAAACATCCTATACAAAAAAGATTAAAAGACAAATTGACTAGTAGGCTCTCTCTTTGCTTAGAGGACCCCCTTTCAATATTTCCTGTAGAGCTGGTTTGGTGTTTGCAAATTGTGAAGTGTGTAAACCTGGTGATTCACAGACCTGTACCCCTGGGGATAAAAATATATGTTTATAAAAAATAAAAAATTAAAAAAAAATTAAACCAGTAAAAAACAAAAAAAAAGACAAATTGACAACATTTTGGCAATTCATATCAAAATTTAGTGTCTGAAGTTAACAAAATTTCCTACAAATCAATAAGAGAACAATGACCCAATAAAAGAATGGGAAAAGACATGAACTGACATCACCACCCTCCCCCCAAAAAATGGCTCTTAAGAAATAACATGCTCAAAATCACTCATCCTAAGAGGTATGAACATTAAAGTTGCCAGATCCTGTTTTGCCCCCGGGCAATAAAATAATTGGATCACACTGTGATGGAAAGTGTTCCGGAAATAGTCCTTCTCATATGTGCAGTTGGGTAGGAAACTGGTAACAGTTTGGGGAACAGCAGTCTGGATTATGTATTAAAATTAAAACTTGAATGTTTGTTGACCTAGCAATCACACCCACAGGTTTGTGTGTGTGTGTGTTTTAATATATGTATAATTGCATACATTCAAATGATATATATTCACTGCAGTTTTGGCTATAGTAGCATAAAATTTGAACTACAATTTTGTTATTTTAGAACTAGTTAAGTAACTTATTATGTTCACATAAAAAAGAATATTGTACAACCATTTAAAAGAAAAGCAGAGTCTTTCATGATTTGTCTTCCTCTCTGCTTCCGTTTTCCCTCCCTTCCCCTGTGGTCCTCTGCGATATTCCTTATGTTCCACAAATGAGTGAAACCATGGTAATTGACTTTCTCTGCTTTCCTTATTTCACTTAGCATAATGCCCTCCAGTTCCATCCATGTCGATGCAAATGGTGGCTATTCATCCTTTCTGATGGTTGCATAATATCCCATTGCATATATGAAACACATCTTCTTTACCCATTCATCTGTAGAAGGACATCTGGGCTCTTCCACATTTTGGCTATTGTGGACATTGCTGCTATGAACATTGGTGTGTGTGTGTGTGTGTGCCCCTTCTTTTCACTACATCTGTATCTGTGGGGTAAATACCTAGTAGTGCAATTCCTGGGTCATAGGATAGCACTATTTTTAACATCTTGAGGAATCTCCATACTGTTTTCCAGGAAACAAGTTGAGGGTTACAGAAGGGAGGGCGGTGGGGGATGAGATAACCCAGTGATGGGTATTAAGGAGGGCACATGTTGTGATGAACAAGGGGGGATTATACATGACTAACAAATCATTGGAATATTACATCAAAAACTAATGATGTAATATATGTTGACTAACTGTACATCATAAAATATTTTTTTAAAATAAAACTGCAAAAAAAAAAATAAAGGTACATAGTATGACAGGACCTCCAATGGAAAAAAAGCAAGGAGTAAAATAGTTTGTATGATATGCACCATACATATATGTTATCATTACTAAATTTGGGGGGAGAGGGTACTAGATCTGCTGAAAGCCTCCCCACCCCCACGACTCACACACATACACCAGGCTTTATTTCTAGAGTCTTGTCCTCCATACCACTACTAAACTTCATGAGGTATTCACTTTGGTAATCTGCTTGGTATAGAAGAAATAATCAGAATCAGAAGCTCTGTATGCAGATCTCAACTTTGATATTTATAGAGCATGTAATTCTGGATGGGTACCATAACCTTTCTTAGTCTTAGTTTACCTCAAGTATAAAGCAAAGTAAAATTTTATTTTCATGAAAGATAGTGTGTCACGACAAATCATGGGCTGTGGGGCCACAGACTTAAGACTAAGTTTTTGTCTGTTATTTCTTGGCTTGGTGTCCTCAGCACTGACGCTCAGAAGGGTTAAATGATTTGGTCAGAGACAGAAGATTGTTACAGGTAGAAAAGACCAGATCTGTTGACTGATTAATTTTAATAATCTATTCACATCAGAGTACATTTTCAAACAGAATTTCCTTGTTAGCAATACAAAAAGATACATAAATTCTCTTAAGTTGTTCTTGATTGGCATAAACTTTGTAGCTTTTATTATATAATTTTTAAAATTATTAAATACCTTGGAGCTTTACAGTGTGTTGACTTCAAATTTCTTATTAACCTAGTAGTGTAATTCCTGGGTCATAGAGTAGAACTATCTTTAACATCTTGAGGAATCTTGATGCCTTAAAGCAGTAAAAGCTGAAACATGGCATCATGCATTTTTATAATACATCTTTTCCTTCCCCTTTAAATGAAAGTACCATTTAACAAAATAATTTGGAAATAAAAATGTAGGGGGATCTGGGTGGCACAGTCAGTTAAGCATCTGCCTTCGGCAAAGGTCAGATCTCAGGGTCCTAGGATCGATCTCCACATCAGGCTCTCTGCTCAGAGAGGTGTTGGCTTCTCATTCTCCCTCTTCCCCTGCTTATGCTCTATCTTGCTCGCTTGCTCTCAACCAAATAAGTAAAATCTTTAAAAAAGAAAAGAAAAGAAAAGAAAATATATAGTATTTAATTTTGTCTTGGATTCTTGTGGGAGAGTATATTTAGAGGTAAGCTTCAGAACAGGAAAAAATAAATGGCACAACATGGACTGGAAACTAGTAATTTGAATATGTGTGCACATGTGTATATTAGTTTTGGTTAAGAGCCTATGTTCTTTTCTATGCATTTAATTTCAACATGTTTTTGGAATATTTAAAATAACTTTAATATTTACTTTCCTCAAATTAAAACAGTACAGCAAATACTGTATAATAAACATAATCTTTAGGAATGACTGTGTCTGAGAATATCAGCAATTCACAGTCCCTTTGGCTAAGACACTCTATGTGAATTCATACAAATGACTTCTTGAAGAGTTCACATTTTTAATATCAATGTAATGCATCCACTATTAAATCCAAGTTCAAGACTACCAAATTTTGTTGCTTAAATTTTCCCTTTTGGTTATAACATTTGTTCCTATTCCCCTCACAATTAATAAGTTTATCAGAGTGATCTTGTGCTTCATTCTTATTATCCAAAAGATATGTTTTCACATACATAAATAATGGTCAGAAATCAAAGTTAGGTTATGGAAGGTCATCTAAACAAATAGAAGAAACTAAAGACAATAGATGGCAGGATCCTATGACCATAATTACTAAACACAAAATGAAAAAAAGTTTGAAAGCCTTATTGATACACATAAAAACATAATTCAATACAATTGTTGGAGATTAGAGTAGCAAAAAAAAGTCTTAGAAAATATATTTGTAGTGAACTATATAGAAGGATTTTTTTTTTTTTTTTTTTAGATAAAAGGTGATTTCAGTAAGACTCTGAAATGAAATAAACATCACTCCAGGATAGTCAAGAGACATTTACTTATAAAAAAAGCAAACAAATACATGCCTTACTTCCAAACTTTATCCAGAATTTAAAAACTTATATTTGAAAACCTTTCAAGATACACTGAGCATTTCTGGTCACTGAGTTAGATAGAATATGTCCTTAGGCACTGAACCTATGCAACAATTGGTAATAAAGCATAGATCAAGAATATCTATGTCATGGATAAAATATGTTTCATTCTTATTTTTATTCAATATGCAAATATAAATAAAGCCACAAATTACAGTTTTGTTAGCAGTGTATTCTGATTTTGGTATAGGCTTGCTGGTCAAAGATCTGAATTTGAAGATACTTAATAGTACTATCTACCCTCTAGTACCTATTCAATTCACACCTAGAATAAACTTGTCTTTAATATCTTAAATGCTTGTGGAGTATAGGAATTACATAATTTTAAGAAATAACAGAGCAGTATACTTAGCATTCTGTAATACTGACAAAACTCCTAAATTTCTTCAAATGAAAGATAAAATTTACTCTGATTGAGAGTTATAAAAATGTTCTGTATAGCATACTTTAGTTCCTTTGCCAAAATTGCAGGGACTGTCATATGTTTTCCAATACTAGAATAACGTCAGGTTAGTCACTGGATGTTATGTCTTTCAGTATTATGTCTTCAAAGGTAAACTTCAGCTCAGTACTGAAAGAAGGGCAAGTAGAATGGGTACATTTTACTGTATGTAAATTATACTCTAAATGAAATTGAATTTTAAAAGTTTATTGGTGATGTAACATGGGGGCTTAAGTGGGTAGAGGAAGAATCAATGAAACAAGATGGAATTGGGAGGGAGACAAACCATAAGTGACTCTTAATCTCACAAAACAAACTGAGGGTTGCTGGGGGGAGGGGGGTTGGAAGAAGGGGGTGGGGTTATGGACATTGGGGAAGGTATGTGCTTTGGTGAGTGCTGTGAAGTGTGTAAACCTGGTGATTCACAGACCTGTACCCTTGGGGATAAAAATATATGTTTATAAAAAAAAATAAAATTAAAAAAAATTTTAAAAAGCTTATTGAAACTACAGAAACACTGTGAATAAGAAACTAAGGTTCACCCATATTTGGTGGCCAAAGTCATCAGCTCCTCAGATTCAACTATGATGACTTTTAGCAGTATGTTCTCATCAAGCTCATCCAAAACTAATTCTGTTTCAGAGTTTACCAAGCTTGTGTTTTCACAAAATTGTCTGTGCAACTGTTAAACGTAGAGATTCCATGCCCCCGCCCAAACCCAAGACCTACTAAATCTCTATGTTTAACATCTGTACCATGTGATTCTTAAAATGAGCATATTTGAACAACAGGGCTTTAGTTTCCCCAGCCTCTCTTCCCAGTCATTTTGCTACTTAGGTTTCCATGTGAAATTCTTCCCGCTCAAATTTCTATTATCCTTTGAATTGTCCAAAGTTTTATGGACTTCTGCTTTCTATTATTCTTTGAACTGTCCAAAGTTTTATGGACCTCTGCTTTCTAGAACTCCAAATATGGCAGCATGCTTTGATGACATCCTAATCCAGGATTCAAAAGAAAAAAAAGTACAAGAAAAGACTACAGATCTTCTAATTTGGTTCAGTATATCAGGCAATGGAGTGTAAGAAAATAAAAATATGGCATTCATACTTCCAATGTCACCTTCCTAGGTAGGCATAACATAACAATAACACTAATATTCTTACCTTCCAATTTATGGTGCACTTTGCTTATAAACAAAGAAAACGTTTCAAGTATTTTGAAAGTGATTAAATATCTTTGAAACAAAACAAAGAAAGGCCACTACCAAATAAACAGCGCTATGTAATTTCATTACCTATTGGGAAAAGCAAATTTACTAATTTAAAAAAGTAATTTTAGGATCCCAAGGAGTTACTGATTTCTGAATTCAAAGGAATGCATTGTAATACCTACTTGTTTTTGTTATTAGCACTTAGGTTAAATGTACAGTGAATATAGCTTTCATTGAATAAAGTGACCTCAGCAATCTAACTAATTATTTTGTTTTCTTCATGAATTCCAAATTATTGAATCTTTTCAGTAATTGAAAGTTGTCAAACTGAGTACAATGATGACAAATACCAAAAACTTCTGATACCCAGAATAGACATTACAGAGAAACAGTCTCTTGACTTGTTATAGCAAGGCTTATTTATGTTTTACTAAAACAGAGGTCCTTAAAGAAGCCACAGAGGAGTCATTTGGAATACTGATCAAAAATAGACTCCTGGACCCCGCCCCAGAAGTAATCGTTATAAATCTTAAAAGCAGTGGCCCAAGAATCTGCATTTCAACTAGATTCTTAGGCAATTCATATGCTGAAACCATTTGGGGAATCATTAGGTTTTGTGACCCTAAACCTGATCGATATAGGTTTCTTTCACATTCACTGAGTTACAGAAACAGTATCATGGCTCAGAAGCACAGATAAGTCTGTATGACAGTGTTATGTTGACTATCTATAAAAGGATTTCTCCCAAAGTAAATAAATAATAAGAAAATTATTAGAAAAACCTTCCACAGAACCAACTAACATTGATTTTTAGCTACTCTTTTAGAGAATTTACTAAGGCCACAATCTGAAAGAAGCAATGCGTTTTCTTTAAATGCTACAACTGCTAAAGCACAGTCACTTGTTTGAGTCAATTGCTAAAGTGTGTGTGTGTTTCCTCCTTCCTTCCCTCCAACCATCCTCAGAAGAAGTTTTTTCAAGAGTATTTCCTGGCTGGCAAAAATGGGTTGGTAGTAAATGTAAGAACGGTGGTTTAAATTTTAAAATTCTAATATTGTAACAAATACTGCCACAAATAGAGAAGAAACTAGGAAAGAGAACAAAAAATTCAGAAGTAACAATACATTGTTTTGTTGAAATCTTTTTATTATTTCTGTTTATACATAATGTTTCCTGCTTACCATCCTTTTTTCTCTTTCTCCTCTTTTCCTGACTCCTGACTTTTTATCCCAGCCTACACACTTTCCTCATTTTTATAGTTCCTAATCTATATGTAACATGATCACTTGATTTTCAGGTGAACAGTTTATCAAGTTTTTACAGTATGTGCTTGGAATATTTTGGAGGACAAGATATGACAAAAAATTGACCCCATTTAATAACAAGTCACATTGTAACAGCATGTTTTAAATTGATCCTTGCCCAGTACATAAATCTTGTGATAATCGCTCATAAAAATGATTAGATAACACACACAATTATAAGTCAGCTTCTCCCCACATGCACACAGGGCACATGCATTAATTAAACCAAAAAGATCTGGAAAATAAAATACATTGGATATATAAATCTACACATCAAACTTACCAAAGGAAAGATAAATATTATATTCGTTTCATTTATTGAATTTTTTCTGGTCTTTAAAAAAAAAAAAAAACTTTTGAGAATGGCTGATAATCAGCACTGGTTTAGGTAGAAATTGATGCCCTATGAAGCCATTTACTGAAGAGCACCTTGATAGCCTTGAAAGAGTCAATGCCTCTCATAAAGAGAGGTTACAAGGAGGCACAGAGAAGGTCTAACAGAATATTTATGCAGTGTCATTTTAAAATAGGCTAAATAACTTATAGCTATGGCTCCTTTTCTTTCACATTTTGAAAACAAAATACTTTTAAAACTGAATAATCATTTTAGCAATGTGAATCCTTCAGAGATAGCAACAACAACAAAAAAACCTTGAAGAGATGCAATTAAAATTATGACAAAGCACTAATTAAAAATTGAGCACATGTTCCAATATGAATGCTCCTACATATCTGAGATACAGTTCTGGAAAAATTTTCATATTGAACCTGCCATAGCTTAGACAACATCATTTGATGAAATTACATAGACCTTTCATTATCATGCTTATTTTATTTATTTTTAAATCTTGGATAATAGCTTTTAGCTCCATGTTTAATTCACGTTATTAACATTATAAAATCACTCTCCCATTGACAATGGTTTTAGTCTCCAGTTTTTTTTTTCTTTTTCCAGCATAACAGTATTACTTGTTTTTGCACCACACCCAGTGCTTCATGCAATCCGTGCCCTCTCTAATACCCACCACCTGGTTCCCCCAACCTCCCAACCCCTGCCACTTCAGACCCCTCAGATTGTTTTTCAGAGTCCATAGTCTCTCATGGTTCACCTCCCCTTCCAATTTCCCCCAACTCCCTTCTCCTCTTTAATTCCCCTTGCCCTCCATGCTATTTGTTATGCTCCACAAATAAGTGAAACCATATGATAACTGACTCTCTCTGCTTGACTTATATTTTAGAAGTTTCCCTTCAGTCTCAGAAAATATATACACATGTATATTATAAGTGGTAGGTATGTATGTGTGTGTGTAACAGGTTACAGATATATTGCAAGCAGATAAAGTAATCATATAGGTATGTGAAAAATGTAGTAGGCATATACGTATGTAAATAAGTATGTAGTTGAGATGTGGTTTGTACATGTGCAGATGTGTCAGCGGGGATTATATTAGATTATAATACTCAGATTATAATACTAAAATACGAATTATACTCCATATCTTAGTGTAATATAGGTTCTCAATAAGGACATAATGAGTGAACCATGTTTCAAAATTTAGCATTAAACTTCAATGGTAAAATCTTATATTTTCTTGAAAATAAATTATTTGAGTTCAACAAAGTTGGTATTTCAGCCATTTTAAATATAAACTTTTCCTTTGAATCCTATTCTAAGGCTTTACTATTTTCTTGGCATGAATTTTTGCATTTTTTATACTCTACACTGAAAATTTACTAGTGCTTAACAGCTCCTTGCAAATTTTACTCTCCATTGATTAAAATAGATATCTTCCTGTCATATATTATTATCTTAATATTAGGTTCAATATATTTACCTTTAGCTCCAGTTTAAAACAATGTGATGTGGACTCTGAGAAACAAACTGAGGGTTTGGAGGGGAGAGGGGTCGGGGTTTGGGTGAGCCTGATGGTGGGTATTAAGGAGGGCATGTATTGCATGGAGCATTGGGTGTGATGCATAAATAATGAATCTTGGAACACTGAAAAAATAAAATAAAGTTTAAATTAAAAGAAAAGAAATATGTGCATTAAAATATAAAATAAAGCCTAAATGTATTTTCAATCCACTGCACAATAAGGACCATCTACTACCTATTATATAATCTAAGTTATAATACATCATAATAGGACTTTCCTTGCTTCTAACTTCAAGGCAATCTACCATGAACAATCATACTTCAGACTGTCCTTTAAACGTTCTTTTTCACAGGATGTTATAAACAGACCATATGCAAAATTCTCACCCAGGTAAGTTTTTTAATTTTAGTGTGTGCAATGCCAAAATGATATAGAATGATAAATTTTGGGGCACCTGGGTAGTTCAGTTGGTTAAGTAAGCTTAACCAAGCTTGATTTCCAGCTCAGATCATGATCTCAGGTTTGTGGGATCAAGCCCAGTGTAGGCTTCGTGTTGGGCATGCAGGCTGTTTAAGACTCACTCTCTGCCCCTCCCCTGTCCCCACTTGCATTCCCTCTTTCTCATACTCCAAAAAAAAAAAAAAAGAAAAGAAAAAGTTATTTGTTTATTTGAAAAATAAAAAATAAAAACCATGCTCCCAGATATTGCTCTAGGAACTAAAAATAACAAATAAGACATATATGATCATCCATGTTCTAATGAAATTAGTCTATTCTATTAATAAGAATATGACATTATTTATATAATGATACAACACTTTTTTGCATATCCCATCTTGAGATAAAGGTATTTAAATTAACAAAAACATTCACAGAATTGACCTGGAATGAAATGGCTGTAAGTATATTATTAAGTATATACTAATTATACTAACTACAAAGTAAGATATAACTAAGAGATCTTCTAGCTTTATAATTTTATGTGTCAGTGATTCTACATGATCTCAAGTTTCTGCCCTCAGAACCTGTACGCCAGGCTACTGATCAATAGTGACCTCATCATTTACCCTCCTGCCATCAAACTATGATTACTATCTTTGCAAAATACCAAGGAATATTATAAATCTCTCTGAACAACTGCATTTGCACTTCCCAGTTTCACATCTCTCACTTCTACTATTTCAAACCCTCACAGTGTCTCCCTTTTAATGCTAATAAACTTCCAAGTTCCTCAATACTGTTCAACTACTGGAAAAATGGGAACTCTGGGAGAATCCCACTGATTGCCTTCTCTGTGATGCGTGTAAACATGAAACAGTGAAGTTGGCTGGAGAAATTCACCTCCCCATACTGGATCAGGTCTGACACATCACCGTTTTGCATGCTGCTTACAAACTCTAGAGTGCCCCAAGTCACAATCGCTACCACTCCCCAAAGCCATAGTCAGAAGCATGGGAGTAATTCCATCATCTCCAACTTTAACTGAGTCCTTAAGGACACCTCACTATCCTTCTATTTCTCAAATGAGCGTTCTCACTCAACCTCTACTTAAGCCTAAGAGCAACGGAAAAACATTGCATGGTATCAGAAAGGGGGAGCATTATAATCAAATTTCCATTTTAGAAAACTCTCTAAATGCACAGAAAGAAAAACTAAGAGAATGTAAAAACTGAGGCTATTGCAGTAATTCACGCAAAGGGTATTAGCTTGAATCTAGACAGCGACAGTACCCATGAATAAAATAGCCAGATCTGAAATAGGATACAAAATCCTCTGCTGTGACCTAAGACTGAAGCTAATATGGCTACAGAATTATTTTCTTTTCCCTTAAGAAAGTTACCCTCTCATGGGATGTCACGGAAATTTATTAAAAAGTAAACTAATAGTGTGCGCGCACGCGCGCACACACACACACACACACACACATCTACCTTAGAAAGTAAATAGTGCTTCTAATAAAGAAAGTCAGTCAGTCAAGGGGCATTCATCACAAGGGCAGGAATAGGTCTTGTACAATAAAATATCCTTAACAAACGCAGCCTCCTTCGGAAAATATGATTTGTGCAACACCTTGAAGGCAGTGACCTAATGAACCACATACGTATCTAAAGCGAATCCCCCAGAAAGAGGGACACGAGACCACGCAGAAGCTATGCAGGCCCAGCCTTGGGGCTGCAGAAACAACCGCAGCAGGCCAACAGCGTGGAGGGACTGTCTGCATGGCCACTCCGTTTTCAGTGCTTGGTCCCTACTGCCCGTGCCCTTGCCACAGAGGCTGCGGGGGCAGAGCTGTGGTGGGTCAGAACTAGTAGAGCCAGCACCAGCCTGCTGGGAGTGACCCCCGACCATTGACCTCCATTGACCTCCATCCGGGTACCAGGGCCGGCATTTCCCACCCCTGGGCCTGGGCTGCTTCCAGTGGCTTCAGGGCATCTCTCTCTTCAATCCGAGGAGCAGCGATGGGGTGAGTGGGTGCCAGAAGATGTGGAGAGCCGTGGCTAGCCGAGTTGGAGATGGACTTGGGATCTGGGCAGGGACCCTGTGTTGCTGATGGAGCGGAGGTGGGAAGGGGAGGCATATGATTTGGGCTCCTCAGAATGTAGTCTCGCTTGAAGAGGAAGCAGGTGCGTCCTGAGCCGATCGAGTGAGAGGAATTCAGAGGGGAAATGGGGGCCTGGTCTTGCTGTGCTTTGTAGACTGACTATTAAAGGATTTTGGCTTTATGTGGAGACAAATAGAAGTTGCTGCACTTGTGAGCAGAGAAGCCACAGAATCCAAACTTGTGCTTAATAAGGATCTCTGTTTTTTGTGAGGAGAATAAATGATAGGGTATCGATTATAGAAGTAGGGACATTTATTGAAAGAATTAAATAGCACTGATGCGTCCCGGTTGGCGCAATTGGTTAAGCCTCCTGTTCATGGTTTCAGCTCAAGTCGTGAACTCAGGGTCCAGGGATGAGACCCCCTGGGGCTCCACATTCAGCGGGGAGGCTTCTTGGGATTCTCTCGCCCTCTTCCTCTGCCCCTCTCACTCCTTCTCTCTCTCTCTCTCAAATAAACGAATAAATCTTAAATAAATAAATAAATAAAATGGAATGCTGGTGACTTGACCCAGAATAGCAGTAATGAAGGTGATAAAAAGTGGATTCTGGAACTAGATATTTCTATTTATATATCGTGTTGGCCTGTTACAAATAAAGCTGGTGTAAGTATTCATATACATGTTTCTTGTGAGCGATGTCTCTCTCTGAGAAGAATAGCCAGGAGTGCAGTTACTGAGTAGTATGGTAGTTGTATGTTTAGTTTTATAAAAACTGCACTTTTTGGAAGTAGCTGTATCATTTTACATTCCTATCAGCAATGTATAAGTAATGTCACTTTTTTTTTAAATTTTAAGCATTCTCATAAGTAATATCTCATTATGGTTTCAATTATCATATCCCAAATGATGTTGAACATGCTTGTGTTTATTTGGCATCTGTATAGACTTAACAGTGAAAGGTCTCTTCTTAAAAAAAAAAAAAAGCTCTTCTTTCTCTTGCCAATTTTCTAACTGGTTTTTTTTTTTCTTTATTGTTGATTTTTGAGACTTCTTTATACATTCTGAATACTTGTGCTTTGTTGGATGTGTCATATGCAAATATTTTCTCCCATCCTGTACCTTGTTTTTCTATCCTCTTAACAGGATCTTTTGCAGAGCAAAAGTTTTTAATGTTAATACGCAGCTCATCAGTTTTTCTTTTTATGAATGGTGCTTTAAGTGTCAAATCTAAGACCTAATTGCCTAGCCCTACATCCTGAGGCTTTCTTCTATTTTTTTCCCTAAAATACATAAATTTAAGTCTATGATTCACTTTAAGTTAACCTTTGTGTACAGTGTAAGAATCCCCCCCACCCCTTATGTATGTCCAATTGCTCCAGGACCATTTGTGAGGAAGGGTTTTTCAAAACTCATTTGGGCATATTTATGTGGTTTATAACTGTGTCCTTTATTCTAACCCACTCATCTATTCCATCAGTACCACACTTACTCAAGCTGTATAACAAGTTTTAAAGTATATATTAAATATATATCTTAAAATTGGTAGACTGATTGTTCCCACCCTAATTTTTTTTTATAAAATTAGTTCATGTTTTCTAGTTCCTTTTTATTTCCATATGAATTTTAGAATAATCTTCTGTGTATCTACAAAAAAAAAAAATCCTGATGGGGTTTTGATGGGAATTACATTAAAACTGTTATATATATAAAAAAAACTGTTATTTATCAATTTAGGGAGATTGATCTTCTTTTCCTAGATTCTTGAAATTAGACATAGATTATTGATTTGTGACTTTTACTTTTTAACATGTGCACTTACTGCTGTAATTTTCCCCCAACATTGGTTTAAGTGTGTCTCACAAATTTAATATGCTGTATTTGTATCTCATTCAGCACAATGTATTTTTTTTTTATTTCTTTTGAGACTTTTTGCTTGACCCATGGATTATTTAGAATTGTGTGTTTTAATTGCTAAGGATTTGAAGACTTTCCTCTTGTCTTTATGTTACTGATTCCTGGTTTTACTCCATCGTGGTTAAAGAATATACTCTGTATCTCTTCAGGGTATGTTTGTTTATTTGTTTGTTTGTTTTTAATTTGTTTTATTGCCCTAAATATGATCTATCTTGGCATTTATTGTGTGGAATATGAAGAGAATGTGTATTATGCTGCTGTTGGGTGGAGTGTTCTGTACATTTTAATTAGATCTTGTTGGTTGATCTTATTGAAATTTTCTGTATTTTTGCTGATTTTCTGTCTAGTTGTTCTATCAATTGTTAAGAGAAAACTATTGAAATCTCTAATTAGTTTTGGATTTGTATATTTCTTCTTTGAGTTTTATCTATTTTTGCTTCACATGTTTTGCAGCTTTGTTTTTTTTTAATTAATTAATTTATTTTCAGAAAAACAGTATTCATTATTTTTTCACCACACCCAGTGCTCCATGCAATCCGTGCCCTCTATAATACCTCCACCAGAAAGGACGAATACCCAACTTTTGTAGCAACATGGACAGGACTGGAAGAGATTATGCTGAGTGAAATAAGTCAAGCAGAGAGAACCAATTATCATATGGTTTCACTTATTTGTGGAGCATAACAAATATCATGGCAGCTTTGTTTTTTGATGTAAACTTATTTAAGATTGCTTGTCTTCTGGGCGCCTGGGTGGCTCAGTGGGTTAAGCCGCTGCCTTCGGCTCAGGTCATGATCTCAGGGTCCTGGGATCGAGTCCCGCATCGGGCTATCTGCTCAGCAGGGAGCGTGCTTCCTCCTCTCTCTCTCTGCCTGCCTCTCTGCCTACTTGTAATCTCTATCTGTCAAATAAATAAATAAAATCTTAAAAAAAAAAAAAAGATTGCTTGTCTTCTTGGTATTTGATACTTTTCTTATTATTATATAATGTCCTTCTCT
Organism: Mustela nivalis; assembly: GCF_964662115.1. Taxonomy (NCBI): domain Eukaryota; kingdom Metazoa; phylum Chordata; class Mammalia; order Carnivora; family Mustelidae; genus Mustela; species Mustela nivalis. Next base: position 87,670,641 of record NC_139020.1, read on the forward strand.
GTCTCTGGTAACTGTCTTTTCTCTGAAGTTTATATAATTTAGCACTCACTTAGCCACTCCTGCTTTCCTTTGATTAATGTTTGTATGATGTATATTTTCACCCTTATACTTTCAACTTGCCTGTGTTGTCATACATAAAATTAGTATCCTGTAGACAACAAGTAGTTGAGCCATGGTTTTTAATCCAGTCTACCAATCTCTGTCTTGTAATTGCTGTATTAAGACCACTTATATCATTTATATAAAAAATAATTAATGATGATATGCTAAGACTTACATCTGCCCTTTCCCATTTATGTTCTTTTTACTTTCTTTGTTTTTAAGTGTATCTTTGTATGTTTGTTTTTTTTTTTATAATTGGTTGCTTGAGGCATCACATTAAATATGCATAATTATTATCACAGTAAACTAGGGTCATCATTTTATCTGTTCCTGTGAAATACAGAAAACTCATTTCCTTTTATATCCCTTTGTTTCTCCCATTAATAATTGTTTTTAATATCTCCTTTACATGTGTTTGGAATCACAATAGGCAGTGTTATAATTTTTGCTTTAATCATCAAATGTAAATTAGAAAACTCAGGATGAGAAGGAAAACCTGGGGCATTTACCCAGTAAGATATGATCCACTGAAATGCATATAGCTGAGTACAAAGTTACCTATGTAGCCTTAACTTTGTTACTCATTAGCATTATCTCAGACAGCTCACATTTTCTCTACTTCCTCAATTGTAAAATAATACTTTACCAAGTCTATTTTATGTATCCATTTCAGTTTTAGGGCTTTATGATTTTATGATGCAGATAAACTTATTAGTACGTTAGTTATTTGTGATAAAACACCAAGAGTCAAAGTCCATCACTAAAAGAATGATAGCCAATTATATTTACCATACTGCTTCATGTTTTACTACACCTGCACTTGACAATTCCTGAGTTCTCTGCTACAAACATTCACAACTCACATGCACAGTTGCCTCTTTTTTTTAATTTATTTTTTATTATTTTTTTGATTTTTTATTGACATATAATATATTTTTATCCCCAGGGGTACAGGTCTGTGAATCACCAGGTTTACACACTTCACAGCACTCACCAAAACACATACCCTCCCCAGTGTCCGTAAGCCCACCCCCCTTCTCCCAACCCCCCGGCCCCCCAGCAACCCTCAGTTTGTTTTGTGAGATTAAGAGTCACTTATGGTTTGTCTCCCTCCCAATCCCATCTTGTTTCATGGTGGCTTAAGGGGACACAGTTGCCTCTTTGACCTTATTATCACTTGAAACTGATCTATTCCCATGACATTAATCTCAGAATAGTCACTGCTACTCCTCTAATTCCACCATTCATTATCCCCAGTTCGACAGAGTTCACATTTTCCTTTTTCATATTGTTAAGGCCCATGATTCTAAACACAATAGAAAAATCACCTAATTACTAATGAATCCCCATAATGTTAAGTAAACAATTTCTGAGAGAAACCCTCAATTGTGTTAATCAACTCTTTTATTTGTCCACAGTCAAATGTCAGTCCACCATCAGACCTGTAAACATGGTCACATTTTTTTTAAAGATTTTATTTATTCATTTGATAGACAGAGATCACAGGTAGGCAGAGAGGCAGGCAGAGAGAGAGGGGGAAGCAGGCTCCCCGCTAAGCGGAGAACCCAATGCAGGGCTCCATCCCAGGACCCTGGGATCATGACCTGAGCTGAAAGCAGAGGCTTTAACCCACTAAGCCAGGCACCCCACATGGTCACATTTTTAATAATTAATGAAGAAAAGTCTTCTTTCTTTTCAGCTTCCACTCCTTACCATGAAACTTCTTAATAGACTGTCATTCAATGCTTGTGTTTCTTATACGTTACTATAAAGTTTTTGTTTGGGATATATGCTCACATCCCTTCCCTGAAATTTAAAACTTCAAAGGTCAAATACTCGATGCCTTATAAATACTAAATTGGAGGATACTGTCTTTCTTCACAAGGCCTTAGCATTTTCAACCACTAGGTGCTCCTCAGTTATAGGATTTCCTTTTTCTAAGAAGCATTGCATTTTTATCTCCAGAGTTCTAATTTTTTTTTTCCCCCTGATTGCACCTAACATCTCTGTGTGTGCTGGGGGTGGGAGTGGGTAATGTCATTAGGTAAGAGACTTGAATAATTATTTCTATGCTGATCACTGCCAAATTCTTAGCTCTGACCAGGTTTCTAGAACTATATATTTTAACTGCATAATTAATTTTCACACACAAATGTCCTACAGGCCTTTCAAATACAACACACCCAATCTGTAGTTCCTTTCCCTAGTTAGCTGTTTCTCCTGTAATTACTTTTCTCTGTAACCTTCCACCCACCCAGTTATTTTTTAATTTTCCCGTTCTTCACTACAAATTATTTTCCCAAAAATCCTTTAAATATACCATCTTAATATGTCAAATCCCATTCCATGTCCATTCCCATCCTGGGCGGCGGGGGGGGGGGGGGGGACAAAAACAACAAAACAAAGCAAAACACACACACACACATACAAGCAAACAAAAAGGAAAATGAACTAAAAACTAAGGTATCCTTAGAAATATGAAGATAGTCATGATTAATTGTGTTAGAGAAGTTAGGTAAGAAGAATAGGGTTCAAGGAGATATTAATAAATTGTCCAGTGCTGTGGAGAGGAAAAATAAGTTAAAGACAGTGTATTTGTACTGGTTTTGAGAATGAGGCTATTAGTCACATTTAGAGATGGGTGGCAGATTAACAAGTAAAAGCAATGAGTGTTGACTATTCTATTTGTGGCTTTTGGATCATGATCATAAGGATGAGAGAGCAGGACATGGAATTAAGACCACACCTGATAAATTCAGTTCCAAACAGTAGGAGAAAACATCTACCAAGATAGGCAAAAAGGAGGTAAACATTTATATCAATAAGAGTTAATAAATAAATTTAAAAATGAAAAATAAAATAAAATTAAAAAGAGTTAATAAATAAAAATTACTAATAGCTTCCATTTTTAGTGCTTGCTTTGTGCCAGGCCCAGTGCTTTACTTATACTTTGTCAATTAATAAGTTTTACAAAAATCCTATGTGGTAGGCTTTATTATTTATTGGAACAAAACCTTGCCTAAAGTTTCCTAAGTAGTAAAACAGAAAATAACACTGAGTTGCTTTTGTCTTCCATTATAAACAGCTTCACGTTGGAGGTAATGTACATTGTCCCGTAATAACATAACAAAAAGTTTTAAAACTCCTGACTTGAAAGTTATGATATACACAGGTAAACTACAAATGGAAAATAATTATTTATAAAGAACACTTTTTTAAAACATTTATTTATTTGTTTGTTTGTTTGTTTTAAGAGAGAGAGTGAGTTGGGGCAGTGAGAGGGGCAGAGGGCAAGAGAGAGTATTAAGCAGACTCCCCACTGAAGGCAGAACCTGACATCTGGCTTGATTTCAGGACCCTGAAATCAGGACCTGAGCCAAAACCAAAAGTCCAGTGTTAACCTACTGAGCCACCCCGGCACCCCAGAGCACTTTCTAAATGTGAAATCAGGAGTTAGGTTTTAGGAACAGAATATCCTGAATTTGACACAATGTACTTTTAGGATGCTTCAAAATGTTAGGATTAACATTTTGTCAGGGGCGGGACTAGGGGTAGGTAAATAAAAGAGACCTAATGCAAAATTTAATAAAGCATTTTTAGGTTCATGCAAGTGCAGGGTCAGCATTCAGTTTGGAGGCTGGATGCTTCCTTAGGTTTTGTGTCATATGCACTTTGCTTGCCTCACCCCAGTCTTGGCCCTGCCATTTGGTAAATTTAATAATATGCTTTTAAAATCTTACAAAATGTATTGCAGCATAGAAATTAGAAACAACAGCTAAGGCAGAAGAATGTTATATGCTCATAGACTGTAAGATTGTATTATTTCATCATCAAGCTGTATGTAGTATAATTCAATTTAAAATATTAATTAGCCAAGGTGAGAATGATTAAACAATTCAGAGTATATAGTGTATGATATAATTTATAGCCATTAAAGGTATATTTAAGGGGCGTCTGGGTGGCTCAGTGGGTTAAGCCGCTGCCTTCGGCTCAGGTCATGATCTCAGGGTCCTGGGATCGAGTCCTGCATCGGGCTCTCTGCTCAGCGGAGAGCCTGCTTCCCTCTCTCTCTCTCTGCCTGCCTCTCCATCTACTTGTGATTTCTCTCTGTCAAATAAATAAATAAAATCTTAAAAAAAAAAAAAAGATTTGAGCAACAAAGTATAGTACTGGATTATGACAAAAAGTATAAAATATATATCCTTGATTCTATACTGATATAAATAAATGTTGAATACCTTAATAAATGGTCAAGGGCAAATCTTCTGTGAAGAAGAATTTAGAACAAATTATGTAGAAACTTTATCTTAAAGGAGTGGGAATATAACTCCTTACTCCTTAACCATAAGCTGCATAGAGTGCATGATACAGAAAGGGGAAATAAAAGGTTATAGAGGAGAGACCTGACAGTAGTGGATGGTGAGAACCAGGTGATCAAAAGCAACATCAGCAATCATAAATCATGTTAGTTGTACCCTTGATATGATTAGATGAACATAGGACTTTATTTCTGTGAACTTCTTCCCAAAATTCCATTAAAAAATTACATCCCACTTAACAAATATAAGCAAATTTTACTTTCTATAATTAGTAAAAATATTAATAACAATAATTGAAATCTAAATAAGAACTTAGAGTGCATTATAGACTTTGTGTCTCTTCTCCAAATTTATATGTTGAAGCCCTAATCCCTAGTGTGTTGGTATTTAGAAATGGAGGCTTTGGGAGGTAGTTGGGTTTAGACGAGGTCATGAGTATAGTTTTTATAATGGTATTATTGTCTTTATAAGCAGGGGAAGAGAGAGATGAAGTCTTTATCTCTTCACCATGTGAGGACATGCTGAGAGGGCAGCCAGCCATCTGAGGGCTAGGAAGAGGACCTTCACTAGGAAGTAAAACTGCTTAGTACCTTGATCATAGACTTTTCAGCCTTCAGAACTCTGAGAAATAAATGCTGTTTGAGTCATTCAATATATGGTATTTTGTTATACTGTTAGCTATTTTGTTAGTTAGCAACCCAAGCTAGCTAAGACAGAATGATTATAGTGCTTCAGATATGGTTCTAAGCATTATACATATATTTTGTATTATAATAAAATGATTCATTCAATATTTACAGGGTTCTTATGAGGCAGACTTTATTATGATTCTGTTATGATCCTCTGCCTAGAGTCTTACAGAAGCTGTTGATCTGTCTTTTGAACTCAGGCATCTGATCTCAGAGTCTGTGTGCTTAACAACTCTGCAATGCTGTTTCTCGACTATTTCTATCTATAACATGTCAGAAAAAAATAATGGTAATCATACATTTGTGTGTGTGTGTGTGTGTGTGTGTGTGTATGGGTGAGAGAGAGAGAGAGCACTCTGAATCTGCTATATATCTAGGACAAAGAATAGAATGCACCTGAAAAATCATTTTGAAACTTTTGCTGGTTGGTAAAAAACAGAATTACTATTTGCCAGTAGGAACAAAAATATTCCAGTGGTCTTGCAAACTCTATCATTGCTTTATTCTCTAAATCCAAAGATGGCCATCAAAGTGCTCTTTCCAGTGAATTCATGCTACCTCCTTTAGTAGGGAAAAGCTAACTACATTATACTTCTTTTGAAGATGGAATTCAGTTCATCTATAATGGATCTTTGTTATTCACAGATTCTATATATGAGTTCACCTGTTCACTAAAATTTACTTGTAAATCCAAAAATAATTTTTGAGGCATCTTCTGGAGGTAATTGCTGGACATGTGCAACACAGCTAAAAATGTACGTATTTCCAGTTGAGGTCAAATACTGCAACACTGCCTGGGTTCAGTTCCCATTGAGAGATGACCAGAGGATGGAATAGTAGGTAGCAGTACAGTATAATGCAGGAAGCTCCAGCTCTGGTGCCAGTTGGATTGGATTTAGATCCCAACACTCACCTGTTAATGAGGCAGTCTCAAGCAATCCTTGAAGATTTCTGAACCTCGTTTTCTCTTTTGTAAAATTAAGAAATTAGAATCTACCAGAATGAGCTGTTTTTAGAATTTATTATTGTTTATATGAGATATGTGTGTGTGAAGTATGCATGTATGTACAATGCATATACATTTCTGTGTATTTCCCCTAGGAGCAAAGTTCAATATTTACTAACTCAGTGTTCTTTCAATCTTTATAGAACATAACTACTTGGAATAACAAGAAAAGACTGTAATTTTGAATGTCTTGCATGCCAGAAAGTCTGCTAAATATTAAGATGTTCATAATCTCTAATGACAGAGAGTTTATAATCAAGTGGAAAAGTTAATATTTTTAGCTTGAGATTTTTTTCTTTTAATCTGAAGTCAAAGGAGATAGAACCCAGCCCTATCTAGGACTTCTGAACCTTACATAAGGACATTCTTTTTCTGATTCATCTGACTGCTTCCTTACTAGTAAGATGAGGTGTGGAAGCAGGCTAATCAATAATTCTAATTTTATAATCAACCTATTTTTACTATTCTTAATCTAGTTGCCAAAGAAAGCCTTTAGAATGTGTCCTTCCTTTCTGTTTTATGACTTCCAAAATATCCATAGCCCATAGTTAGTGACGGTGTGCCTTGTACTTTTATTGATCTCGGGCACTAACTAAAATAACTTATTTTCTTATGACCAGGTGCCTATGATTATTATATTAGCGATGCCTCTTTCTTACTTAATATACTTGTACTTCTGTTTTTGGTATGAAATAACACAAACATCTAAGTTAATTTTCCTATTATTTTTAATCTCAGTAGATAATATTGAAATGTCAAGAGAGCCACTACAGTCTTGTTAGTGAGTTTAAGTGGCTTTTAATTAGTTTTAGTGCTAATTTTTTTAATGAATTGATACTTTATGACTACTCTACTCTTAAAATTATGTCAATTTCTACTCCCTGAAATGGAAACAAGAGCATTAAGTTCAGATAACATATTTTTGAGTAAGGTACACAGTTGCATCCCAAAAAAGATTAAGATATGATGTAAGTTTAACAGAATTAATCTATCATGAGTGCAGATAAGAAAAATTTACAAATTGAGACAGAAAGTATGGTATAAGTCAGCTCTAGTCCTTCTCTTATTCACAAAAACACTACCCAATTCTAAACTCCTGTCATTTCAGTATATCTCTTTTGAAATTATCAGTTATGTCATCCCCTTTAGGCCAAATTTTAAACACTTTTCCAATTCACTTTAGTCTAATCTCAATAGTAGAATCTCTTTTGTATTGACTAAGGAAAGCTCTTCCTGTCTAGTTCTATCCCAGAAACCTCCAAACCTTAGTCTAGTCTCTCCAAATTGGTGGAATTGGCTGAAACAAACCAATATCCCCAGCTAGTTTCAGAATCTATTCCACTGTCCATTCCCTCAACATTTGCCCATCTTCTTTGCCCAGCATCATTTCTTAAGTCTTTTTCAGTTATTCAGACTCTTCTCAGAATGATTTACTTGTCAGATAGATAGGTCCTAAAATTGAGAGACAGGCAACTATTGGAACAAGGTCCACTTAACAGTATCACTATCAACAGAAGCAACAGGTAAAGACCTTCAGGTTTCTGCTATAGAATTCTTATCTATCCATCAGGGGCCAGGAATGGCTTGAGTAAACTTAACAAAACCTGTTAGAGACATTAAACTACCTCTTGAGTATTAACTTCTCACAAGGCGTCGCTAGAGTCATGAAAATGATACTCATGAAAGTTAGGGACACCAGCCAGGTATTTACATACGATCACAGCGTTGGTCACGTGTATATCCTTTTATAGTACTTTTAGTTCAGGCTCATTACAGCACTAACATTTCTTCAAAACTTCTTTATAGCTTTTCTTATGTCTACATCCTCAACATATACTTACAAGGAAACAGAATTTTTGATAAAGTTCACGTGTCCAACCTTTCATATGACCTTGAAAAACAAACTGATTTTATAATCACACACTCTTGTATTCTTTGCAGTAGTAAAAGTGCCATACATTTTACAGCCAATGGAAGTAAATTATCCCACCAAAATGTAAATTTCCTGGGAATATTATTCAAGTCTACTTTTTTTTTTTTTTTACTTTATCCCTACCTATGTAAGTTCTGAAAGTTAAAAGTATACATTGATGAAAAGCAAGGAAGAGAAAGACAGAAACAGACTTCTTTAAAACAAACAAACAAACAAAAAAAAAAAAAAAAAAAAAAAACTTTAGGGAGAATTTGACCTGTTAAGAATAACACATACAATCTTGAACAACCTAATAACTTTTTAAAATCTCCTTTCCTGGGCCTTCTTCTCATTCCTGAGGTTTGGCTCAAGCAGAAATCATTAGCTATTGGTTAGTGGGATAATACAAAATCTGCATATTCCCTGTCAACCCCGAGCCATTCTTTTTTAATCCATTTTGTTTGCCATAATAAAATGCTATAGCTTATAAGCTATAGCAGAAAAAAAAAAATATATATATATATATGTGTGTGTGTGTGTGTGTGTGTGTGTGTGTGTGTGTATTTATTTATTTATTTATTTATTACAGCTCTGAAAGCTGGGATGTTCAGCACTAACATTTCAGCTCCCACTTTCTGCTTCATGGACCAGTCTTCTCACTGTGTCCTCACATAGAGAAAGGGACAGAGGAGTTTACTGCGGTCTCTTTTTTGAGGGCATTAATCACATTCATGAGGGCTCTGCCTTCATGACCTAATCAACTCCAAAGGCCCCAACTGCTAATACCATCATCACATTGGGCATTAGCCATTAACGTATTGAGTTTCTGGGGGACATGAACAATCAGTCTATAACACAGTCACAAAAATAAGGCCATCCCACAGGCTTAACAGCAACCCCATCAATATGAACCCTTAAAACCCAGCCTTCACAGATATACCACACTCTTAATTAGTACAAATCAAGGGGCACCTGGATGGCTCAGTCAGCTAAGCAGGTTATACATCTGACTTGAGCTCAGGTCCAGGGTCCTGGGATTGAGCCCTGCCTCCACCCCACCTCAGCCCTAACCTCCAATCCTGGTCCCAGTAGTTTGCTTCTCCCTCACTTTCTCTCTCTGCCCCTCGCCCCAGCTGGTGATCTCTCTCTCTCACACATACATAGATACATACATACATATATACATACATACATACATACATACATGCACATCTTTTTTAGAAAGAGTACAAAGCTAGAGTGAATCACTTTTATACATTTTTGGACTCTTTAGTTATGCTAGATAGCAATGGTTTATATGTTTTTATCCAGATATTTCTTAGAAATAAAAATGTGCTGATTTTTTTTTTTTACTTGTACACAAGTGATCATAGATTTTATTCATAGCAACCAAAATCTAACGACAATTCAAATACCCATCACCAGGTAAATAGATAAGAAATAAAGGTATACAATAAAATATTACTCAGCAATGAAGAAGAATGAACCACTGAACCACAGATGCATTTAACGATGTGGATGAATCTTAAAATAATCATACGAGGTGAAAAAAATTAGAGATTGGAAAACACATATTTTAAGATTCAGGAGAGGCAAAACTAATCCCTAGTAATAGAAATCAGAAACAGGGATTCTTTGGGATGCTGATTTAAAATTTCTTTTTTTATATACCCAGGCCATTATTAAGCCATTGTTAACAAATTTCCTGAATAAATATTAGGCACTTATATATAAATGGATGTTTCCACTTCAAGTGTGTGAATAACATACTAACATGTTCAATGATGAAGTACATTTGAAAAATAATTTATTATCATTTCTCCCCCTTAGAACGATCATTTAGTTGAAAAAAAAAAGAATGATATCCATTACCTTATTGTTTTAAAATTATATCTAAAATCTTCCCTTATGCAGTTGTTTTGTGATCATCTCATATGTATTTCAATCTTAAAATAAATAAAACATATGTTTTAAAAGAACTCATTATTTCATCTCACCTTTTCTAAACCATAATACTTTATAAATGGCTGGTTTTTAGAGTGATAAAAGATTGCTTTAAGAAGCCACATCATTGATGTTCTTCTGTAGTAAGGCTAAGTAATTAATGTTAATTCCTTAAAAATTTTGATTTAAAAAATTTTTATTTGAAAGTTTGGGACATTTCATATCATAAAAAGATTAATAAATGTAAACAGTTAATGTAAAGGGTTAATTGTATAAAAAATTTTTGTCAGAATTACATTTGTAATTTTCTTCCTCCAATGGGACATCAATGAACATAAATCTTAAGCAGTATATTTAGCTTTCCCATTAATCTCTGAAACCACATTTCAAATGATAGGAGAATTTTGTGAAGCTGCATACTGAATATGACCTCCTGAATATAGAACTAATTATGGTTTTTCTGAGGAAGGCAAAAACATTACTTGTTGCTGTATCACTGAAATGGGAAAAGGTCCTCAGTATATTTTGGTCTTTGTTTTTGTAGGTCCAGGCAGTATCTTTCTCTTCTGTAGTACCTAATTTTGCCATAGATTTTTCTATAAAGAGAGAATTCGTTGCTACTTAGTTTTTGTTTGGGGGGGGGCAGGTGAATGGATTGCTAACTGGGAGAGGACCTTGTGTTTTTAGTGAAGCAGGGGCTGGCTCCAGCTTCAGTTGTAGTGAGAGTAGACTGTTCCCAGGAATTTCCTTTCTGAAGGCCTCTGCACATAGGTTCAAGGATTATGCTTTGACCTCATAATCTTGATCAAAGCACCTTAATTCTTAATTACTAGAAGCATTTAGACATGTTAATATTTGTTTGGCATTTATTTAATCATTCTTTAATCAGTAAATTTGTCTCTAGGTCTTTTTACTTTCGCTGAATTAAAATTCGTCCTATTCTGAGTCTTGGTAAATCTGATCTCTCTGTTGTGTTATTTATAGCAGTTTCAGGAGGTAAGAAATTTTTATCACATTTCAAGGTCACTTTATGTGGTCAACTGAAGTTCTTACATCATTTTTTATATTTGCTATAATTGGTTTATTCTTATTAGTCAGTTGATTGCTTAGCCTTCTGTTTTCTGCCAAATATATTTACTTTACACACATAGACACACACACACACACACACACCCCTGCCAGATATCCTGTCACACTTTTTTATACTAGTTTCTTCTTTTCAGTCCCATTCTAATTAATTCATCAATATGGTTTTAACCAAAACTCTAAACCAATGTTTGCTTAGTTGTATAACAGTTTCTTACAGTGCTGATTTAAAATTTGTTTCTATACATTACTGGTAACACATGCTATTCCAATCCAATTTAAACTGCTCAAGATGTTTTCCTGTTACCAAATCATTATTTTGTGCTTTGCTAGAAAAATCTTGACTTGATAGCCTTGCTTTTATAATTCATTATTTCAATAGCTGCTGCTTGTGATGACCTGTCCAGAATATATGTATAAGAATAATGTGTACTGAACATTTCTTCCTGTGTACTGAACATGTGTACAATACTGTGTACTGAGCCATTCTTTTATTTCCATCATAATATTCCTTCTGTTTCTTCTGATGCAGTTTTTATTTTTGAAATCTTAAATTTCTCCATTACATAAGTATTCCATAAATATTGCCCAGAATCTTTCAAAGGAAGTGAGCATCATTCAATTGTTATTGTATAGTTAAATTGTTATTGTATAGTTAAACAGTAATAAGCCCAAAACCACAAATACCTTGTCTGATGTGAACTTTCCCAAGAAGACTTCATTTTAATGTGAAATAATATCTATGGTTAAACAGGAGTGCTAACTTTTCATGTCCCTAAATCACTTTGCTAATTGTGTTCTGGTGTTATTAATTCCATTTGCCAAAATAAAACTTTAAAAGGTTAAATAAATTACCATGTTTCACAAAGTTAATCTCTGTACTTCATCTTTCTTCCTTCTTGTATAACTAAGCCTGTCTGCCAAAAGAATGTGTCCTGTGAAAACAGTGGCAGGATAGATTTTCAAACAGAAAATCTTCCTTATTAAGTCATATATACCTTTATGAAAAGAATTCACCCTCATTTATCTCCAGATTTTGCTTCCTTCACCCTGCCTTCTCTCTTCCTATGAATGATTATTACAGTGATTTGAACATAGCAGTTTATTATACTTACGGCACTATTACTACAGTTACAAAGCATTATATTGTGCCATGAACTGTGCTAAGCAGCAGTGTTTAATAAATTCCTATCTGATTTCCATAAATTGATGGTTATTACTATTCTCATTTTTCAATAATGGAAATTAATGCTTTAAAAAATGTAAAATTATTTCCCCAAATAGATTTAATACCAGGCATTCTAGCCACAGAGCCCATCTCCCCCTCAACACACTCAAGTCCACAGTCTCCTGCCTCCCTTGGCCAGTGTCTAACAGGTATTACTTGTATGATGCTGTATTTGTGTCCAGTCCTTAATATCTTTGATGCACATAGTGCTTTATTTTATTTTATTTTAAATTATTTTTATTAACATATAATGTATTATTTGCCCTGGGGGTACAGGTCTGTGAATCATCAGGCTTATGCATTTCACAACACTCACCATAGCACATACTCTTCCCAATGTCCATCACCCAACAACCCTATCCCTAACCCCCTCTCCCCCCAGCAACCCTCAGTTTGTTTTGTGAGGGATTAAGAGTCTCTTATGGTCTGTCTACCTCCCGATCCCATCTTGTTTCATTTTTCCCTTCCCAGCCCTCTGCCCTGCCTCTCAAATTCCTCATATCAGAGAGATCATATGATAATTGTCTTTCTCTGATTGACTTAATTTGCTCAGCATAAATCCTCTAGTTCCATCCAAGTCATTGCAAATGGCAAGATTTCATTTCTTTTGATGGCTGCATGGTTTCCACTGTATTTATCCATTCATTTGTTGATGGATATCTAGGTTCTTTCCATTTGTTGGCTATTGTGGACATTGCTGCTATAAACATTTGGGTGCCCATGCCCCTACAGATCACTATATTTGTATCTTTAGGGTAAATACACAGTAGCGTGATTGCTGGGTCCTAGGGTAGCTCTATTTTCAACTTTTTGAGGAACCTCCATACTGTTTTCCAGAGTGGCTGTGCCAGCTTCACGTAGTGTTTTAAATGAAGCTGACCAGAAGCACAATGTACTGCTTCTGGTGCATAAGACAGAACAACAGTGCTTGTGACAAGCAGTTTTTTCAGACCATTCTCCAGTTATACTCAATCTTGTTTCATTTCCATTGGTTTGGATACCTAGCTCTTTGCTGCATTTGTCATTAGTTTCTGTTTTATGTACTTGAAATCTCTTCTAGACTTTATTTTTTATATTTTACTAGAATCAAGATTCTTACCTATATTAGATTGTGCTCTTGCCTTTGATTTCCATTGTAGCCTTGAGTGGGTTGCATTCTTCAAAATCCTATCTTCTGATTTATCCATTTGTTCCACCAGGGGAAAGGTAATTTAGATTTAAAGACTGACTCATATAAACTAAAATGACAAGGGATTAATGTATAAACCAGAATGTCATTATTTAAAGTGAAAACTGTGTTATAGAAATCAGGATAGTTACATCTGTTTCCAGTGGCTTTTCTTTCGGGGGGGGGGGGACAAGTAAAGAAAAAATTGAAAAGAGAATATTATTTTGTGAGTATAGAATCAAGGCAAGGGTAGAGCACTTAGCACTGTGCTAAGCACTGAGTAAATCAGTGGAAATACCACATTAACAAAGCAGACATGGTTTCTATCTTCAGTGAATTTATAATTTACTGATGGAGTCAGCTATTAAAGAGGTAATCTCACAAATAACTAATTACAACTGTCTTCATTACTCTGAAGAAAAACTAAGTTGGTTATGATGGCAGAACAGAAGACCTCGTTTTCTGTGGGAAGTTAGAGAAGTCTTCCTTGTGGAAGAGATTTTTTTAAGCGAGGGCTTAAAGGATTAATAGGATGGACCCAGCAAAGTAGAAGAAGCAATGGGGACATGGAACAAAGTCCTCAGATGGAAAATAATTAGGAAATTTAAAGTAATTAATATAAAGTGAATATAGCTGGAGCTTAGTGAATGAGGAAAAGAGTTGATATTAACAATAAGGATGCAGAGGTGAAGATTTGTGAGGTAGAGATCTTGTAGGGTATTCCTAAATATATTACAGATTTTGGGCTTAGGGAATTTTTTAAGGGTTTTTTTTTATAATATTTTTTTTAATTTATTATTTTTTATAAACATATATTTTTATCCCCAGGGATACAGGTCTGTGAATCACCAGGTTTACACACTTCACAGCACTCACCAAAGCACATACCCTCTCCAATGTCCATAATCCCACCCCCTTCTCCCAACCCCCCTCCCCCCAGCAACCCTCAGTTTGTTTTGTGAGATTAAGAGTCACTTATGGTTTGTCTCCCTCCCAATCCCATCTTGTTTCATTGATTCTTCTCCTACCCACTTAAGCCCCCATGTTGCATCACCACTTCCTCATATCAGGGAGATCATATGATAGTTGTCTTTCTCTGCTTGACTTATTTCGCTAAGCATGATATGCTCTAGTTCCATCCATGTTGTCGCAAATGGCAAGATTTCATTTCTTTTGATGGCTGCATAGTATTCCATTGTGTATATATACCACACTTCTTGATCCATTCATCTGTTGATGGACAACTAGGTTCTATCCATAGTTTGGCTATTGTGGACATTGGTGCTATAAACATTCGGGTGCACGTGCCCCTTTGGATCACTACGTTTGTATCTTTAGCGTAAATACCCAATAGTGCAATTGCTGGGTCATAGGGCAGTTCTATTTTCAACATTTTGAGGAACCTCCATGCTGTTTTCCAGAGTGGCTGCACCAGCTTGCATTCCCACCAACAGTGTAAGAGGGTTCCTCTTTCTCCCCATCCTCGCCAGCATCTGTCATTTCCTGACTTGTTGAATTTAGCCATTCTGACTGGTGTGAGGTGATATTTCATTGTGGTTTTGATTTGTATTTCCCTGATGCCGAGTGATATGGAGCACTTTTTCATGTGTCTGTTGGCCATCTGGATGTCTTCTTTGCAGAAATGTCTGTTCATGTCTTCTGCCCACTTCTTCATTGGATTATTTATTCCTTGGGTGTTGAGTTTGCTAAGTTCTTTATAGATTCAGGACACTAGTCCTTTATCTGATATGTCGTTTGCAAATATCTTCTCCCATTGTGTCAGTTGTCTTTTGATTTTGTTAACTGTTTCCTTTGCTGTGCAAAAGCTTTTGATCTTGATGAAATCCCAATAGTTCATTTTTGCCCTTGCTTCCCTTGCCTTTGGCGTTGTTCCTAGGAAGATGTTGCTGTGGCTGAGGTCGAAGAGGTTGCTGCCCATGTTCTCCTCAAGGATTTTGATGGATTCCTTTCGCACATTGAGGTCCTTCATCCATTTTGAGTCTATTTTCGTGTGTGGCGTAAGGAAATGGTCCAATTTCATTTTTCTGCATGTGGCTGTCCAATTTTCTCAGCACCATTTATTGAAGAGGCTGTCTTTTTTCCATTGGACATTCTTTCCTGCTTTGTCGAAGATTAGTTGACTGTAGAGTGGAGGGTCTATTTCTGGGCTCTCTATTCTGTTCCATTGATCTATGTGTCTGTTTTTGTGCCAGTACCATGCTGTCTTGATGATGACAGCTTTGTAATAGAGCTTGAAGTCCGGAATTGTGATGCCACCAACGTTGGCTTTCTTTTTCAATATTCATTTGGCTATTCGAGGTCTTTTCTGGTTCCATATAAATTTTAGGATTATTTGTTCCATTTCTTTGAAAAAGAAGGATGGTACTTTGATAGGAATTGCATTAAATGTGTAGATTGCTTTAGGTAACATAGACATTTTCACAATATTTATTCTTCCAATCCAGGAGCATGGAACATTTTTCCATTTCTTTGTGTCTTCCTCAATTTCTTTCATGAGTACTTTATAGTTTTCTGAGTATAGATTCTGTGCCTCTTTGGTTAGGTTTATTCCTAGGTATCTTATGATTTTGGGTGCAATTGTAAATGGGATTGACTCCTTAATTTCTCTTTCTTCTGTCTTGCTGTTGGTGTAGAGAAATGCAACTGATTTCTGTGCATTGATTTTATATCCTGACACTTTACTGAATTCCTGTATAAGTTCTAGCAGTTTTGGAGTGGAGTCCTTTGGGTTTTCCACATATAGTATCATATCATCTGCAAAGAGTGATAATTTGACTTCTTCTTTGCCGATTTGAATGCCTTTAATTTCCTTTTGTTGTCTGATTGCTGAGACTAGGACCTCTAGTACTATGTTGAATGGCAGTGGTGATAATGGACATCCCTGCTGTGTTCCTGACCTTAGCAGAAAAGCTTTCAGTTTTTCTCCATTGAGAATGATATTTGCGGTGGATTTTTCATAGATGGCTTTGATGATATTGAGGTATATGCCCTCTGTCCCTACACTTTGAAGAGTTTTGATCAGGAAGGGATGTTGTACTTTGTCAAATGCATTTTCAGCATCTATTGAGAGTATCATATGGTTCTTGTTCTTTCTTTTATTGATGTGTTGTATCACATTGACTGATTTGCGGATGTTGAACCAACCTTGCAGCCCTGGAATAAATCCCACTTTGTCGTGGTGAATAATCCTTTTAATGTACTGTTGAATCCTATTCGCTAGTATTTTGTTGAGTATTTTCGCATCTGTGTTCATCAAGGATATTGGGCTATAGCTCTCTTTATTGATGGGATCCTTGTCTGGTTTTGGAATCAAGGTGATGCTGGCCACATAAAATGAGTTTGGAAGTTTTCCTTCCATTTCTATTTTTTGGAACAGTTCCAGGAGAATAGGAATTAGTTCTTTTTTAAATGTTTGGTACGGGCGCCTGGGTGGCTCAGTGGGTTAAGCCGCTGCCTTCAGCTCAGGTCATGATCTCAGGGTCCTGGGATCGAGTCCTGCATCGGGCTCTCTGCTCAGCAGGGAGCCTGCTTCTCTCTCTCTCTCTCTCTCTCTGCCAGCCTCTCTACCTACCTGTGATCTCTCTCTCTCAAATAAATAAATAAAATCTTAAAAAGAAAAAAAATGTTTGGTAGAATTCTCCAGGGAAGCCATCTGGCCCTGGGCTTTTGTTTGTTTGGAGATTTTTAATGAATGTTTCAATCTCCTTACTTGTTTTGGGTCTGTTCAGGCTTTCATTTTCTTCCTGGTTCAGTTGTGGTAGTTTATATGTTTCTAGGAATGCATCCATTTCTTCCAGATTGTCAATTTTATTGGCGTAGAGTTGCTCATAGTATGTTCTTATAATAGTTTGTATTTCTTTGGTGTTAGTTGTGATCTCTCCTCTTTCATTCATGATTTTATTTATTTGGGTCCTTTCTCTTTTCTTTTGATAAGTCGGGTCAGGGGTTTATCAATTTTATTAATTCTTTCAAAGAACCAGCTCCTAGTTTCGTTGATTTGTTCTATTTTTTGTTTTCTATTTCATTGATTTCTGCTCTGATCTTTATGATTTCTCTTCTCCTGCTGGGCTTAGGGTTTCTTTCTTGTTCTTTCTCCAGCTCCTTTAGGTGTAGGGTTAGGTTGTGTACCTGAGACCTTTCTTGTTTCTTGAGAAAGGCTTGTACCGCTATATATTTTCCTCTCAGGACTGCCTTTGTTGTGTCCCACAGATTTTGAACCCTTGTATTTTCATTATCATTTGTTTCCATGATGCTTTTCAATTCTTCTTTAATTTCCCGGTTGACCCATTCATTCTTTAGAAGGATGCTATTTGGTCTCCATGTATTTGGGTTCTTTTCAAACTTCCTTTTGTGGTTGAGTTCTAGCCTTAGAACATTGTGGTCTGAAAATATGCAGGGAATGATCCCAATCTTTTGATACTGGTTGAGTCCTGATTGAGGACCAAGGATGTGATCTATTCTGGAGAATGTTCCATGTGCACTAGAGAAGAATGTGTATTCTGTTGCTTTGGGATGAAATGTTCTGAATATATCTGTGATGTCCATCTTGTCCAGTGTGTCATTTAAGGCCTTTATTTCCTTGCTGATCTTTTGCTTGGATGATCTGTCCATTTCAGTGAGGGGAGTGTTAAAGTCCCCTAGTATTATTGTATTATTGTTGATGTGTTTCTTTGATTTTGTTATTAATTGGTTTATATAGTTGGCTGCTCCCACGTTGGGGGCATAGATATTTAAAATTGTTAAATCTTCTTGTTGGACAGACCCTTTGAGTATGATATAGTGTCCTTCCTCATCTCTTATTATAGTCTTTGGCTTAAAATCTAATTGATCTGATATAAGAATTGCCACTCCTGCTTTCTTCTGATGTCCATTAGCATGGTAAATTCTTTTCCACCCCCTCACTTTAAATCTGGAGGTGTCTTCGGGATTAAAATGAGTTTCTTGGAGGCAACATATAAATGGGTTTTGCTTTTTTATCCATTCTGATACCCTGTGTCTTTTGACAGGGGCATTTAGCCCATTCACATTCAGGGTAACTATTGAGAGATATGAATTTAGTGCCATTGTATTGCCTGTAAGGTGACTGTTACTGTATATGGTCTCTGTTCCTTTCTGATCTACCACTTGTAGGCTCTCTCTTTGCTTAGAGGACCCCTTTCAATATTTCCTGTAGAGCTGGTTTGGTGTTTGCAAATTCTTTCAGTTTTTGTTTGTCCTGGAAGCTTTTAATCTCTCCTTCTATTTTCAATGATAGCCTAGCTGGATATAGTATTCTTGGCTGCATGCTTTGCTCTGAAAATATCATGCCAGCTCTTTCTGGCCTGCCAGGTCTCTGTGGATAAGTCAGCTGCCAATCTAATATTTTTACCATTGTATGTTACAGACTTCTTTTCCCAGGCTGCTTTCAGGATTTTCTCTTTGTCACTGAGACTTGTAAATTTTACTATTAGGTGACAGGGTGTGGGCCTATTCTTATTGATTTTGAGGGGCATTCTCTGAACCTCCTGAATTTTGATGCTCGTTCTCTTTGCCATATTGGGGAAATTCTCCCCAATAATTCTCTCCAGTATACCTTCTGCTCCCCTCTCTCTCTCTTCTTCTTCTGGAATCCCAATTATTCTAATGTTGTTTCGTCTTATGGTGTCACTTATCTCTTGAATTCTCCCCTCGTGGTCCAGTAGCTGTTTGTCCCTCTTTTGCTCAGCTTCTTTATTCTCTGTCATTTGGTCTTCTATATCACTAATACTTTCTTCTGCCTCATTTATCCTAGCAGTGAGAGCCTCCATTTTTTTTTTAAAGATTTTATTTTTTTATTCGACAGAGGCAGAACACAAGTAGTCAGAGAGGCAGGCAGAGAGAGAGGAGGAAGCAGGCTCCCTGCTGAGCAGAGAGCCCGATGCGGGACTCGATTCCAGGACCCTGAGATCATGAACTGAGCCGAAGGCAGCGGCTTAACCCACTGAGCCACCCAGGCGCCCGAGAGCCTCCATTTTTGATTGCACCTCATTAATAGCTTTTTTGATTTCAACTTGCTTAGATTTTAGTTCTTTTATTTCTCCAGAAAGGGCTTTTATATCTCTCGAGAGGGTTTCTCTAATATCTTCCATGCCTTTTTTGAGCCCGGTAGAACCTTGAGAATTGTCATTCTGAACTCTAGATCTGACATATTACCAATGTCTGTATTGATTAGGTCCCTAGCCTTCAGTACTGCCTCTTGTTCTTTTTTTTTTTTTTGCGTTGAATTTTTCCGTCTTGTCATTTTGTCCAGATAAGAGTATATGAAGGAACAAGTAAAATACTAAAAGGGTGACAATAACCCCAGGAAAATATGCTTTAATGAAATTAAAAGAGATCCCAAATCGTAAGGGGGGAGAAAGGGTATAAAAAGAGGTTCAAAAAGGAATAAAGATAAAAAAAGAAAGAAAAAAAAAAAGAAAAGAATTTAAAGAAAAAGAAAACAAATAAGAAAAATATAAAAAAGAAAATATATATATATTAGATTAACTAGTTAAAAAACGTTAAAAAAGAAAAAGATAAAAGTTAAAAAAAAAATTTTACCAGAAGGAGAGAAAAAAAAACAAAAAATGAAAAAGAAAAAAAATTAAATTAACTGCAAGACTAAAAAAAATCACAGGGAAAAAGCCATGAGTTTTGTGCTTTGCTTTCTCCTCCTCTGGAATTCTGCTGCTCTCCTTGGTATTGAAACCACACTCCTTGGTAGGTGAACTTCGTCTCGGCTGGATTTCTTGTTGATCTTCTGGGGGAGGGGCCTGTTATAGTGATTCTCAAGTGTCTTTGCCCCAGGCGGAATTACACCGCCTTTACCAGGGGGCCAGGGTGAGTAATCCACTTGGGTTTGCTTTCAGGAGCTTTTGTTCCCTGTGCGCTTTCCGTAGAGTTCTGGAGGACGGGAATACAAATGGCGGCCTCCTGGTCTCTGGCCTGGAGGAGCCGATAGCCCAGGGCCCCACTCCTCAGTGTGCCCTCAGAGAACAGCGCCCAGTTACTCCCGTCTGCCTGACCTCCGGCCGGGCTCAGAGCTCACCTAGCCTGCGACCGGTTCAAGGTAACACCGAGCTGCGAGCTTACTGTCGGCTCTGTCTCTGTAGCCGGCTTTCCTGTTCCAATACCCGCAAGGTCTGCGACACTCAGACACCCCCGATCCTTCTGTGACCCTGCGGGACCTGAGGCCACGCTGACCCCGCATGGGCTTCGCCCCGGTGTAGCCTCTGGAGTGATGTCCCTCAGCGGAACAGACTTTTAAAAGTCCTGATTTTGTGCGGCGTTGCTCCGCTGCTTGCCGGGAGCCGGCCCCGCCCCCCGGGGTCTATCTTCCTGTCGCTTTGGATTCACGTCTCCGCCGGTCCTACCTTTCAGAAAGTGGTTGTTTTTCTGTTTCCAGAATTGCTGTTCTTCTCTTCCATCTGCGGATGTATTTTCAGGTGTTTGCAATCTTTAGATAAGCTATGTAGCTGATCTCCAGCTAGCTGAAGTAGTCTCAGCCTGCTACTTCTCCGCCATCTTCTTAAGGGTTTTTAAGCAGGAAAGAAACTGATTAGAATTGCTTTTAAAATTATTAATTTTGCTGCTGTCATAAAGGCGTTTAATGGGTTTAGTATCAAAAGTGAATATGGTTAGAATAACTATTGGTATAGTTCAGGAATAAATTATAATGGCTTAACAAATAGTTTCTTAGAGATGGAGAGAAGTAATTCCAGAAATATTTGGGATATAAAATCAATAAGCTCTCTTATTCCTGTCATGGATTCCTGATACTATACTTAAATCATTCTGACCAAATCTGATTATATAAGAAACTCCTCAACAGAGATATCTGTATAAGATGTTCTGCAGACGGCTAATATTTTCCGTTATGAACTTCATGAAGTATTATGCTTACGATTTTTATTTTAAAGGCCTCTAAGTTCTTAAGAGCAGAATATTGCTGACTTTGCAGATTTATTGAAGAAGTCAGTATTTTTTTATTGAAATTATTAGAGTATGTGCAGAGTTGGGAGAGCTGTGATAGCAACCTGGAAGACTCTGGAAAAAACTGCCAACTGTACAATCACCGTAATCTCAGCCAGTGTCTCATAGCAGCATGAGTAGTAGGTCTTTTCCTACATGGAAACAGTGATTATTAATCAGTGCAGAGATAAAGATGGAAGTACCACCAAATTCAAGGAGCTGGAGTCTATTTTCATAAAATGTGGTTAGATGAATATTTTAAACCATGATGATATGAGATTCTTTTTTCTTGCAAAAGAAGTGCGTAATGATTTCAGATGCAGTTGTTTGAACAAGTCAGCGTTTTTCCAAATCAAGAATGCTTTTTTAAAAATTGCAATAGTTTGAATAATTATAACTATGCCATTAAGGGATTCAGCAGCTAAGGACTTTTAAGTGTAGAATTGTGGTTAATCTTTTCCTTCAAATAATTTACAGACTTTGCTGTTCTATAAACTTAATAGTTGATTTAAGCTAATAGAGACTGAAACTGAAATGAGCTGTGAACAGAGAGCTAAAACTATGCTCTTTGGCTTTCCAAGAAGGTTTTGTTTGAGGCTGACTTGGAAAGGACATCAGATTAGATACCACATGACTGACTAACAGTAATCTTAACTTCTTCTTCATTGCTGTTGTCTGTTCTGTCTATATCAATAGTTTTTAATACCTTAAAATAACCTCACATGTGTAAGTCACATCTCCCAAAAGTAGTCTGTCATTTCCTTGAGATCATACAGTTTTGTATTTATGATAGCTTGCCTTCAAGCAGTGGATGCACAACAACTCTATGCAAAATACAGTACCAAAAGTTCTTGTCAATATTTCACCAGCTTTTCAACAAGTAACTTTGCATCATTCCTAGGACATACCTAAAAGTCACAATTTAAAAATCATTTAAGAGACATCATGTTACATTGTTCATTCATAAATTCCTGCCCCTCTGTTGCCCGTGTTACAGCGGGTTTAAATTTTAAAGTGATAGAATTCAATTCTTCACAAAAATGTGGGTGGGGAGGGTTACTGGAACAGAAACAGGACTATATAACTGAGAAGAATTAAGCACTAGTATAATAAACAACAGTGTTAAAGTCATTCAAAAATAAGCCTTAAAAATTTTTCTTTTACTTTAAGGAGGAAGCCTGTAGAAACTTACCAGAGAACTTTTGAAGATATTTTTAAATGGCACATACATTATTGAAGGCTCTTCTCCTATCTCAATTCTAACAATATTTAAATTATGAAAACAGTTTATTCTCCACTCAGCACTGTGGTGTCTATGTCTACATTTCAAAAGCAAAGCAAAAAATTGAGACTGTTACTTCAAAGAATACCAGAACAATTAATAACTCTGTGGATAAAAAGGAAGTGAGAATGTTTTTAAACATGTACTTTCTCATCCTTCATATACCTATGCGAGATCAATCTCTATTGGCCTTTCATCTATCCCCAAGGGCTATAGTTAAAGGACAAAATCTACTAATGAGAAACATGGCCTGCATTCTACCATGTTAGTTCTGAGTGAAAACATCATAATTTTCGTAATAGCTTTCCCTTGTTTGTGAATGCTTTAAGGCCTATATATGATTTTCTAATACTTAAAATGCACATACATCCAGAAATAAAATACAAGCATATATAATAAACAAAAGATATGCATGAGGCCCCATAGAAGAGAGTAAAATATAGGACCATAAACAAGCAAGTGAAGTCAGTTTCAGTATTTTCTGTACTATTAACACTGAAAAATCTGAGTCTCAGAACCTACATCAATACAATAAAATAATTCTAGGTAATGTGTATAATGCCCAGTGATGCAAGCACTGGAAAAATATAACCAGTTATAAAAGATTATTCATAGATATGAAGAAGTGTGCTCATTTATTTTACTTCCTTCTACTAATTTACATGTACCCACTTCCCATCTAATGAATGGTAGAATCGCTCTAAATTTTTAATATTTTAATGTATATACAGCTAATTTCCTGTTTACGTGTACATCAGCGCATTCAGTCTGCCCATTTGTTCCTCACTGATGTTCAAAGCACATGTAGAATGAACCCACCACAAGATTAAATATAAAGTATAAAATTCATCAGAGTGGCTTAAAAATCAGAGGGCCTCATAATTGACATATAGGCTAGATACATGTTGACTCTTGTAAAATTAGGTAATTGGCAAAGTGTGGGTCATCTGGCTATTGCACAACACAAAGAAATTATTGTTTAGCACTATGAATAGATACTGTCCTTTCTCACTTGCGGATGCCTGACTTTTTTTGCTCAACCAGAATTAACTTCTGTTATGTCACTCTGGATGAAACTTATGATAGGATCTAAAATATTTTACCATCCTGCATAGGAAGTTAAGGGCAATCTCTCATGTTTGGCATGTTAGTCTCACTCTCTAACTTGAAAGGAATGGTTTAAGATGAATAGAGGTAAGGTACATCGTAATTGAACTTTTACAACCTCCTTGGACCTTTTTCAGCATTGTAATCTACTAAATACTTCTATCAAACAAACGTGACTCCTTTTGCTAAATTTTCCAGTCTCTTCCTCAAGATATCCATTCTTACTACTCTGAAGAGAACTAGTTAGGAATGGATTGAACACAGGAAATGATGTTGCTTATAGGATTTTTGGCATCAGATTTCAATATTACACCCAAAATTGAACCAGAAAGAAATTGACAATCTGAATAGACCAATATCTAGTAACGAGATTGAAGCAGTGATCAAAAATCTCCCAAAAAACAAGAGCCCAGGACCTGACGGATTCCCTGGGGAATTCTACCAAACTTTCAAAGAAGAAATAACACCTATTCTCCTGAAGCTATTTCAAAAAATTGAAGCAGAAGGAAAACTTCCAGACTCTCTGTGAAGCCAGCATTACTCTGATCCCCAAACCAGGCAAAGACCCTACAAAAAAGGAGAATTTCAGACCAATATCACTGATGAATATGGATGCTAAGATTCTTAACAAGATCCTAGCAAACAGGATCCAACAGTACATTAAAAAGATTATCAACCATGACCAGGTGGGATTCATTCCTGGGCTACAAGGATGGTTCAACATTCACAAATCAATCAATGTGACAGAACAAATTAATAAGAGAAGAACCACATGGTCCTCTCAATTGACACAGAAAAAGCATTTGACAAAATCCAGCATCTGTTCCTGATTAAAACGCTTCAAAGTATAGGGATAGAGGGAACATTCCTGAACTTCATCAAATCTATCAATGAAAGACCCACAGCAAATATCATCCTCAATGATGATATCATTGAAAAAGCTCGCAGCCTTCCCATTGAGATCAGGAACACGACAAGGATGCCCTCTCTCACCACTCTTGTTCAACATAGTATTAGAAGTCCTAGCAACAGCAATCAGACAACAAAGAGAAATAAAAGGTATCCAAATTGGTAAAGAAGAAGTCAAACTCGCTCTCTTTGCAGATGACATGATCCTTTATATGGAAAACCCAAAAGACTCCGCCCCCAAACTACTAGAACTCATACAATTCAGCAACGTAACAGGATACAAAGTCAATGTACAGAAATCAGTGGCTTTCTTATACACTAATAATGAAAATAAAGAAAGGGAAATTAGAGAATTGATTCCATTTACTATAGCACCAAGAACCATAAGATACCTGGGAATAAACCTAACCAAAGAGGTAAAGGATCTGTACTCGAGGAACTACAGAATACTCATGAAAGAAATTGAAGAAGACACAAAAAGATGGAAGACCATTCCATGCTCTTGGATTAGAAGAATAAACATTGTTAAAATGTCTATACTGCCTAGAGCAATCTATATTTTTAATGCTATTCCGATCAAAATTCCACTGGTATTCTTCAAAGAGCTGGAGCAAATAATCCTAAAATTTGTATGTAATCAGTAGAGACCCCGAATCACTAAGGAAATGTTGAAAAACAAAAATAAAACGGGGGGGGGGGCATCATGTTACCTGATTTCAAGCTTTACTACAAAGCTGTGATCACCAAGACAGCATGGTACTGGCATAAAAACAGACACATAGACCAGTGGAACAGAGTAGAGAGCCCAGATATGGACCCTCAACTCTATGGTCAAATAATCTTCGACAAAACAGGAAAAAATATATAGTGGAAAAAAGACAATCTCTTCAATAAATGGTGCTGGGAAAACTGGGCAGCTATATGTAGAAGAATGAAACTCCACCATTCTCTTACACTGTACACAAAGATAAACTCAAAATGGATAAAAGACCTCAATGTGAGACAGGAATCCATCAGAATCCTAGAGAACATAGGCAGTAATCTCTTCGATATCAGGCACAGCAACTTCTTTCAAGATTATGTTTCCAAAGGCAAAGGAAACAAAAGCGTTTGGGACTTCATCAAAATCAAAAGCTTCTGCACAGCAAAGGAAACAGTCAAAAAAAAAAAAAAAAAAAAACCAAAGAGACAACCCAAGGAATGGGAGAAGATATTTGCAAATGACAGTACAGATAAAAGGTTGATATTCAGGATCTATAAAGAACTCCTCAAACTCAACACACACAAAACAGAGAATCATATCAAAAAATGGGCAGAAGATATGAACAGACACTTCTCCAATGAAGACATACAAATGGCTATCAGATACATGAAAAAATGTTCATCATCCCTAGCCATCAGGGAGATTCAAATTAAAACAACATTGAGATATCACCTTACACCAGTTAGAATAGCCAAAATTAGCAAGACAGGAAACAACATGTGTTGGAGGGGATGTGGAGAAAGGGGAACCCTCTTACACTGTTGGTGGGAATGCAAGTTGGTGCAGTCTCTTTGGAGAACAGTGTGGAAATTCCTCAAGAAATTACAAATAGAACTCCCCTATGACCCTGCAATTGCACTCCTGGATATTTACCCCAAAGATACAGATGTCGTGAAAAGAAGGGCCATCTGTACCCCAATGTTTATAGTAGCAATGGCCACGGTCGCCAAACTGTGGAAGGAACCAAGATGCCCTTCAATGGACAAATGGATAAGAAAGATGTGGTCCATATACACTATGGAGTATTATGCCTCCATCAGAAAGGAAGAATACCCAACTTTTGTAGCAACATGGACGGGACTGGAAGATTATGCTGAGTGAAATAAGTCAAGCAAAGAGAGTCAATTATCATATGGTTTCACTTATTTGGGGAGCATAACAAATAGCATGTAGGACATGGGGAGTTAGAGAGGAGAAGGGAGTTGGGGGAAATTGGAAGGGGAGGTGAACCATGAGAGACTATGGACTCTGAAAAACAATCTGAGGGTTTTGAAGGGGCAGGGCATGGGAGGTCAGGGTACCAGGTGGTGGGTATTATAGAGGGCACGGATTGCATGGAACACTGGGTGTGGTGCAAAAATAATGAATACTGTTATGCTGAAAATAAATTAAAAAAAAAAAGAGTTCATTATTACACAGATGTAGTTTTTCCACTGATAAGTATCTTGATATTCAAAATTACCTATTCTCCCCTCTACTGGGATACATTTCAAACTGCTTGGTATGCATTTAAGCCTTTCTTACTGTGGCCCCAGTTTGCCTTATTAGTATCTTCAGCCATCCCTTCCACTAATGTCTTACATTTTAACATTCCATACCCTCTTATACCTGTGTGGCTTTGCCCAAATTTTATATTACCCTATCAACTTGGTACCTTACAGTGGAGACCTTTGCACTATAGAGTCTCTATTTAGTACCTAATCAGGGTAAAGAAGAATGTGAATGTTATCCACACATCCTTCTGAAGCCCCAAACAAGGCTTGACATTTCCAACTTACACTCTGGTTTGATAGGTCTCTGAAAAAACTCCATAGTGAAAGTGTGGATCCAAACATGAATGCTTCTCTCACTGACATCTTCATAAAAGTTTCTTCGCAACCTGAAACAATATTGAAATTCCTTCCTGATGATAATGATTGCAGTGATAATGATGATGATGGTGATGATGATGATGATGAACATCATGTAGTGGACATGATCTATTGAATACTTCCTGTGTAGTGGCCATTGATCTAAATGTTTTACATGCATTATTAATAATACTTGCATCTGAAAAAGTCTAAAATGAAACTCGTGATTTTCCTTCTAAACACGTTCTCTCCCCTCTTCTAGTCATCCTGTCTCAATACAAGTCACCACCATCCACTCAGTTCTTCAAACCAGAAACCACAGATCATTCTTAATTCTTTTCCTTTTCTTCATGACTCACACCTATTCTGTAATCCTTAGCCTGTTGTTCCTAGCTTCAGCATATGTTTCGCATCTACTCCCCTGTGTCTTCACTGTTACCAGCTAATTCAGGTCATCATTATCTTTAGGATGGAATTTGGAAAATAATAATAATAATAAAAGTGGCACTACTACATGCAACGTGATATCCTGGGTTAGATCCTGGAACAGAAAAGGGACATTAGTGAAAAAACAAAAACAAAAACTGCTGGAACCTAAATAAAGTCTGTAGTTTAGCTAATAATATTATACCAATATCGGTTTCTTAGTTTTGACATACACCATCACTATGTGAAATGTAAACATTAAGGGAGCCTGAGTGAAGGATGTACAAAAAGTCTCTTTACTATTTATCTGTGCAACTCTTCTGAACATCTAAACTGTCACAAACAAAATTAAAAAAAAAAAAATGTTTTCCTAGCTGCCATCCTGGTCTCCTTCAGTCCATTCTTCTCAGCTGCTGGAGTGATCTTTTAGTAAGATAAATGTGACCATTAAAAGAATTTAGGCATCTCAGAGAGATTGAAACACCCTGTCAAAGATTATATAGGTATTAATGGCTAAACAGGAATTCTCACCCAGCTCTGATGGGTTCGGTGTGTCTTAAGCACTGTATTACTGGGTTTTCTATGTGATGAATTCAGCACTTAACAAAAAGAAGTTGGTGTCTTCCAGCTTTGTACATATCCCATCCATGGTTTAAGATTGGTCTGATTCAAAATCCTGAGAAATCTCTGCCAATACCAACTAAACTGAGAGGCCAGAAGAGTGAGAAAAAGTCCTTTATGTTTTCAACTTCAGTACATTTTCAAAGATTTGAGATAAGGCAGGGTCCAAGATTTTAAGGTATGAGAAAAGATCTTTCTTTGAGTTTTTTTGCAGTAGTCACAACTGCCTTCACTGTAATGGCTTACAGGGATGGACATTCAAAAGGATGCACCAGTAGAACAGTCACTGGCATAGCTTCCAAATTCTGAATATGGAGCCTCATTCTTCCCTTTCTTATAATGCAATAGGTAGATCATGAAGACGTCCTTCTAACAGTTAGCGTCATCCCATATTCTACAGTATAGTGGAGAACAGAAACTATTTAAAACCTTCAACAACTTTCAAGCTATATTATCACAGCCTATTATCTTAGTATTACTACCCAAAAGAAGCTCCAGTATCTCAAGTCCTGTTTTCACAGGGGAAAGACATTCAGCAGTGAGACCTGTTATCTCTGGTTATCTATCTCTTTTGACTTAGCTTTCTATTAAACCATAGTAGCTTTAGTGGACAAAGTTGGACAAAGGGTGAGATTACAAGCTCTAGTAGTCTTTTCTTACCCAGCCATTACTTCATCTGATAACAGCAGGAGGCAGAGGAAGTCTAAATCCCTATAGCACTTATTTAACAAAGATTTGTATTTCTTGGATTTAGATTTTTATGTTTTTCATTTGTTTTAGACACTTATGTCTTTTAAGATGAGAACATAACCATATTGAAGTAATATTGACTCAGAGCAGAATATACATACCACAGTGATAGATCCTTAACTATTTAAAACAAATCTGATCATATCACAATATTGAAACTATAAACAGTCAGAAAGGTACATTTCAGTAGCAGTGCAAAAATTTTTATGTTTCCTAGATATCAGCATTTTATAAAGCTTCAATAAAACTTATAGTTTGTGAGCATTTTTAAGGCATGGGAAAGCTTTTCCTGGGGGTTATTAATCATGATATCTGCCCTCAGTCCAAGATCATGTTTCTACACAGTTGGTTATTCAGAAAAATTCAAGTTTAAATGTTTACTAACTTTTACAGTGAGTCAAGATATGAAACTCCATCCATGTCTCATGTTAATAGCTTTTATAAGTTGTGTATTAACTTTTTAAATATCATTATAGCATTTTTACTAATGGATAATAGTAATGTGATATTGGTACACATATCTATACATATATGAATATTTAACTTTACAATCCCAATACATTAAATAGTCCTGAAATTAATATTTTTATATCTTAATTTTATGTAAGTCTACTTTGTGTTTGAACAATTTATTATCTCTACATCCCTGACTCTATTGACTAGCAAGATATTCTTATGTTACATCTTCCAAGACATACTAGACTCCATGCCATTTATTTGCTTTGACAGCAGTTTGAAATTCTTCAATCCTTTTGCACAACTTCTAAAATACTTGAATTATAGTTTAAATGCATTAAAAGATGTAAATACGTTTAGAATCATTTTTTTCTGTAATGGAATTAGAGTTCAAATGCAAGTATGTTTCAAGGACAACATAAAATGTCAACAACAATATACAATTTTAACAAAAGTTAAACATCCAGGAGAGCTAAGATGTAGCACCACAGTGGCAAGGTTTAGATACCTAAAAAGGACTGAATTTTCATATCAATATCCATAGCTTTAATGAAAATACATTAAGTAGATGCTTACAGTTTATAAAAAACTTATGTCTGTATTGCCTTAAATGTTTCTTACTGGGCTAAATATGCCATCAGTTAAACTCTTATCGGTGACTTTATTGTATCCTTCAGTAAGATAGAGGAGAATATGATTATAGTAACATTTCAAAATTCAAACTTTAATAAAAACATGGATGATTTTTCTTCTCTTGTTAAAGTCTCTCATCACCTAAGTGAAATGTGGTTAACTATGCATTAAAATTTTGATCTTTCAAGAGAGAAATAATATCTTGTGTATTCATATGATCATCCATGCAACTCTTTACTGATCATCTAATTTTACCTCATGTTTGTCCATAAGATCGGAGTCTAAAATATGGGATTAGAATTAGTCATGTCCTGTCACTTGAAGTGTGAAATCTTATACATTTGGCTAGCATAGAAGAGATAAAAATATTGCTCATCTCTCTGAGGGAAGGTGGTACATCTAATACCTGTATGTATGTCTTGTTTTATTTAATACTCTTGGCTGGATTAACATTCAAATAGAATTTTCATTAAAGTGGTAGAACTCTCACTCACTTAAGCAATTACAACATAGAGAAAATCAACCAAGCCTACTAAATTATTGCTCTTATTTGTAAACATTTAAGCAGCTGAGCATAAGCTTCATTAATACTGCGTCTGCACATACTACTGGGTATGCTTCTTTTTCTGCTTTGGCCACTCATGAGCAAGATAAAACAAAATTTTGTATCTCCTCCTTTTCTGTTTTCTTCCTTGCTTCCTTCATTCTTTTCTTTCTTTCTTGTTATTTTTCCTCAGAGACATAGTCATAGTAAACATTTTCCTCAATTTAAGTTCCTTAAGGGCAGTATGTATATTATCAATACAGAAATCCAAGGAAAGTAAAAAAAAGTTACCTTTCTCATCCTGTCACATTTCTTGCCACTCTGAACTCCTCCATCTCTTTTCATCATTTCTCTCAGCTTTTGCAAGAAGTCATAGGCTATACATATTTTAAAACTCCATTCATTAAGTCAACAAATATTTACCTACTATCTAGTATTACTAATACTATTCCTATTTCTAATAGGAAGAAAGGTAGTAGTAATATGGCTATTCTAGAAACAAGATAGGATCCATAAAACTCGGAATTTTGATTGGAGCATATTCTCCATAGCTGTGCAAAAATATGGTCCTAGACAATAAAAGACCTTGAAGACAGTCTATGTTCTCAAGTGCCTACAATGTAATTGAAAAGCCAGGTTCTTGGCACTGACAGGCAAAGTGACTGAAGGACACTTAGGGTAAAATATCCCAGCACATCCAAATCAGCATAAACAGTGTGCATAAGTATTTGAGAAAATATTCAGAATATAGTTACTGTATCAACTAAAGGCTTACTGGATGAAGGAGATTTGAAACTTAATTTTGATGCAATGAGAGGTACATATTTTTAGCAAATAAAACAGTAACCCCAGTAATTGTACAAACATAGGAATTAGAAACTGCATATACTACAAGGTGCAACATATTTACTTGATTAACTAAAGATATTTGCTGAGAACAGTAATTTGCAAAGTGATGGTTGTTGAATGGGCATGTCAAAATTACATCAGAAGTTTTTTTTTTTTTTTTTGACTACACATTGTCTTCCTTCTCTCTTCATTTTGTGTTTGCAACATCTCTTTCCATTATTTTGTGATGCCCCTTGCAGTAGGAGTGAAAGCAGAGCTGTGCTTCTTGCAGTTTAACATAGGCAGAGAATAGGTTTTCAGAAAATTCTTCCAGAATCAGTATCTCTACCCTCCCCTTTTTAAGACACAATGATTTATAGAAATGCTAACTTATTTTTTTGAAATGGAGTGGGAGTAGTGAATATGTTTATCTTAGAACTAAGTAGCCATTAACATGAGATGAGAAGTGATTTATTGTCTAATTCAAGCGTGGTTCATTTAACAAATAAAACGTTAGCAGCCAGATTTTATATATTGTTCAGCATTCCATACTATCTCCTACAGCATTTTGAACCTTAAATTTAAATATTTTTAAAAATTTAATCTGTAAGAGGAACCTAGGTGGCTCAGTCAGTTGAGTGTCCAATTCTTGATTTCTGCTCAGGTCGTGATTTCAGAGTTGCAGAATCCGGTCCCTTGGGCTCTCACTCAACTGGGCAGAGAGTCTGCTGTAAATTCTCTCTCACTCTCCCTCTGCTCCCCCCATTAGCTCACACACATATGCTATCTTTCTCTCTTTCTCTCTCTAAAATAAATAAGTAAATCTTTAACATATTATATATTATGCAGTTATGCAGTAACATATTATGCAAACTGTCACTTATTTGATAAACATGTTAGTAAATAGTCCCTAAATATATTCGTGTGTGTGTGTATCCTAGCTATACCCTACATTATCTCCAGAATCACTTTAGCATTGTTTCAGCTATCAGTTATCCACATTTATAAAGAGAGAAGGGTATATGATCCAAATTAAAGAGCAATTTCAGTATCATTTATGCTAGTAAAAGAAAGTTATGTTAAAATGGCCCCAAAATATCTAAGGGATAGCAAAGACTTCTTATTTATATAGGAAGAACTACTGATTTAAAAAAAAAATGATAAAGAAGACTTAGTAATTCCCCTTACACCTTACACAGCTACCCTATGAATTAAGCTGAATGTTTTCATATGCATTGTCACCTCAGTTTATCCTTGTGATTTCTGTTGCATTAAATTTTTTTTTCATGGGTGCCTGGGTGGCTCAGTGGGTTAAGCCTTTGCCTTTGGCTCAGGTCATGATCCCAGGGTCCTGGAATCAAGTTCCGCATCAGGCTCTCTGCTTGGCAGGGAGCCTGCTTCCTCCTCTCTCTCTGCCTGCCTCTCTGCCTACTCGTGATCTCTCTCTGTCAAATAAATAAATAAAATCTTAAAAAAAAAAAAAAGAAAGAATTAGTTTTCATTACAGCTGGTTTAGTTACTTTAACATTAAGGTTTGATTCCATGTTCAATGGTTATGTTAACAGATGACAGTTGAAGTGGCTTAGAATCATGTTGAAAGATACAGTGGAAATATGAAAGATACATATCCCTACTATGGAATATAAACACTTCCAAAGATAGTGTTAGTGAAAGTTAACGTGAAAGTTAATGTGAAAGTCTTGTTTAAATATCCTCCATCAAGCCTTTATCAGATGGCCTTCAGAAAAGAAGAATATTTTAATTTTTTCCCTTTCTTTTTCATTATCTTTGTTGAGGAAGGTTTTCTGAGGGCAACATGAGTGACTCAGGGGTCTAATTATTCCACAGATGACTTACACCTGTTAGTCTTTTCTGTGCCCACCTCCCTTCTATTGCCAGCTAGACAAGTAAAGCATCTGATGAACTGTTCATTAAAAACAGAGGAACAGATTCCACTTTTGAACCCAAATTAGGTGAAGAAGAGCACAAGTAGGGAAAAAAAATCCCAATTCAATTTAATACATATAAAATGTCCAATTTAGATAGAATTTAAGATTTTCTTTTTTTTGTCCAATTACAGTATATGGTAAATAGTTTACACATTGACAGATTTTTTTTGGTTATAAAGTTAGTTACCACAGAACAACAACAACAAAAAGACATTTTAATATAAATAATTTTACCAGACTTCTTTGGGGGAAAAAAAAGCCCTAGAATTTCTGAATAGTCAGAAAGTCTATACTATAAATAAGAAAAAAACACTGAAAATGTGTGGGTTCCAGTGATAGGAAGTGGTCTTAATACAAATATTTTACATTTGTATCTTAATTTCAGTTAAACTGGTATTTTGAAAGCCATGGCAAAGAGAGTACTTTGAAAAGAAGGAAAATTAAGATTTTGAGATTTTATAGATAGGTTCCATATTTTTAAAGCATTTGCTGATTCTCTCCTGATTTCTAGAAGTGGTTCTAGTTTTACTGTTAGGTTCTGACTTTTTCACCAGGCTTATAAATGATTTCACAATGAAGAGATATGTTGAATTATTTTCTCAGCCTAGGTACAAAGATAAGTGAATTGGACATTTTGTCATTGGGTGCAAGGACTCTCATCCATTCCTGATCTTGCGTTGGCACCTAATTTGAGCTCAATAAATGTGCCGTTAGTCACAAGAGTAACTTGGTACTGAGTCAGAAACAGAAGGAGAAGCAGAGCTGTCAGGAACAGTGAAAGGAATAGGGCCAGGAAGAAGAGAACTTCTTTCTGTTCCTCCACACGATCAGATGACATCTTTGTTTCAGCATCTTTCAGGGCTAACTTTTCCTCCCCAAACTTAGGAAAGTTATTCTCTTCTTTTAAATGCTACCAAAAACGATTATATGGTCTTCTATCATCCTATAAGCCTAAAAAATGTGTCAATAGTACACAAGCCCTATATTCATATAGAATACAGTATTGGTAATGTGATACCTGTCATCATCAAGAGAACAATCTGCTAATTATTACAATTGAATTTAAATAAATTATTTAGGTTTATTTTTACTGGTGATCCTATTTTTTCATGAATATTATTTGGTTTTGATACAATTAAATACACTGCAAACTATCAATTCACTGTACTAATAAACAAGTAGATGAACTGAATATACTAATGAAACATTATGTATGCTGGTCCTTTTTGTCACTAGGTGGTAATGAGGAAAGTCTCCTTTTTACTAATGTTCATCTCTGTTTTAATGTTTAAACATATCGTAGAGGTTGGGCCAACCATAAATTTATTATAATGCCTTCTTAGAGCAAATATTATCAGAATTGAAGATTCTACCCAAACTATTCCCTCTTCACAACTGATAACTCCTGGTATATACCTGCTTTCCTGATGCGAGAAGTCATTGCCTTCAATTTAGGTGTCATAAAAGTATATTAGAAATGGTTATCTATTTTTATTATTATTACTTTTATACATTTTCAATAAAGGAAGATATTTAGAAGAAATAAATAGGATGATGAATGTCTTAAACAGGACCTTTACTTCTCTTACATTTACTTTTAAGACTTCACTTTTCTATATACCTAGATGAATTACAAAGATCCTGTCAAATTAATAAAGCTACCGAAATTATTTTCATCTATAAAATTGATTCTAGAGATAGAAAAATGAAAAAGGAACACTTGTCATGTGACTTGTGTTGCATATTTATAAGAAATCAGTTGTTTTTTTTATGGTTGAAGACTTAAATCACAGTTTGAAATGTATCCCCTATGACTTAAATAATAAAAGGAAACAAATTGAAAGATAAAAGAATTTTAAATTCAGAAATATTAATTACAGTGTTACTTTTTACATGTGAATATTTCCAAAGTGAAGACTCATATAATTTCATCCATCTTCACTTGGCCATGGCTAGACAGAAGCAAGGAAAATAAATGCATAAAACTTAATTGTTATACATGTGAGAAAAAGTGCATAATTTACATGTAAATATAATTCAGCATATATAAACTATATACATGTATATACAGTGTATATACATATATAATAGTTCTACACACACACATATACACATGATTGCCCAATTACACATGTGTTATTGCTCCTATTACTTTTAAAAGGCATATAGATATTAAACCAGACTTTTATAGGGTAAAATTAGTGATAGTTATTTATAATCTGTTCACCTGAATTTTCAGTTGAGGATTTTGAGCTAAGTATAAATTATAATTATCTATGTTCAGATTAAACTAGCTCAACTCACTTAATTCAAAATGGAGTGTTTTTTATTATCATTTCTTTTCATATTATCTTGACTTGTTACAGTCCTATGTCTCATATTTTGTAAAGCATTTCATTAATGTTTCTTTTGTCGTAGCCATTTTACAACATTAATTGGCTCAGACAACATAATTGCACAAGGATAGGACAGTATGAACAATGGATTTACACTAAATGAATCAAAATAATAAGTTGCAATAGTTAAAGAAATTCCTTATGTTTTTTATGTTCTACAATTGCACTACCAAATTTCATAGTGCTAGACACAGATTTCTCTCAGATATCAAGGCTTTAAAACTAACATTCCTAGTTGAGGGGAAAAAATAATTTTAAGCTCAGTCATTAAACTTTCCTTATAATCTCTCTCTGAACATTTTCATCCATACATATACATATATATATATATATACATACATACATATATATATGTATATATGTATACATATATACATGCATACATATACATATATATATGTATATGTATACCTATATATGTATTTAGTATTTTGTAATTGGAAGAATAATGTAGCTTTTTAAATAAAAACATAAATGCATCCACATAAATAATACTGTATATGATCAATAATACATTAAAACTGTTACTGTGTCAAACTAATATTTCACTTATAACTATTTTCCACTCACCATCTTTATAGTTAAAGAGACATTGCATTTTATTATTTTCAAATATTATTACTATAATTTGTAGTAAGTAGCAATGAATAATAACAAATTTCTGTCAGATCTGGGTCTGCTTCAGTCAACTTGGCCATCACTATGAGGTGAATTAGCGATCTTTTTCTCAAAAATAATTTTTATCACAACAAAAACATGGAACAAATCCTAATCATAGAAATTATAGTAATACCCTTGGTACTTTCTGAAAACCTATCTGGTATTATAAATTAAAGCTAACTTGAGTAATTCCAATGCACAGCTAAAATAAGTAGCCTAGCCAAAGGGGTAGAAAACTCCATGGAAGCAAAAATTTATCTCCTTGCATACAAAATTCCATTCTCGTATAAATTTATTTTCACTAAATAAAATTTATTCCTTATTCAAGAGTAAAATTACTACCTATATTTAAGACAAGACAGTTTTACTTTCTGTATTTAATAAATAAAATATAAACATAATGATCAGGTTATATTATAATTTGATATGATTTATGGACACACATTTTTCAAATGTCAAAAGCACCAGGATCATTAGGGATTGTACTTTAACTTGATTTGTATAATATGCCATGTTATGAATGTGTGCGTGGTTATTAAGGAGATGATGATAACTGTCAGAAGTATCTAGCTTTGCATTTTGGATTTTTATTATGAACATGCTTTCTACCACTCACCAGAGTATTTTATTGAGGAGGAATGGGGACACAATAAATCCCTAGTTTAGAGGGACTCTGTAGATCAGATTTTAAAACACTTAAAGGTGTTTAAAACACTGACTTTCTGTGCTTAAAAAAAAAAAAAAGACTTCACTTGTGAAGAAGGGATGGATGATTAGAAGGAATAAACAAAGTGAGATAACTAGGGAATAGCTAACTTATGGGATAGTAAAAAGAGAATAAACCGGAAAAGGAGAATGACACCTATTTAATTGTAGATCTGATCCTCTTGTGTAAGAAAAGCTACATTTCAATATTGTATGTAGAGAAATAGTGAATTAGGTTTTTCTTCATCTGAAGTAATTCCAATGTACTTTAAACAACAGAAGACAGAAAATTTAGGTACAATGTGCCAAATGTAAGACGGCCCTGAATAGTTACATTTTTTATTGATACATGTGTGTTTTTTATTTTATGCATACTCACGGTGATACCCATTTATAATTAAGAGATATATAAATATGTTCTAGACATTCATGGTTTTTTTTAAGTACAATGCCTTTATTTTTATATCAGTAACAGCTTTAGAAGCTGCAAGTTTTTTTATGAAAAAAAAAGTGATGTAAGGCATTGGTGACTTGTGGTGAATTACATTCAACATATAATTTCTACTACGGGCAGCTTGAGAAAACTAATAGAACACTGGCCTCACTGCACAATTCTGCAGCTACAGGGTCTGTCAATCTCTGGAGCTCTGCTGCCCTCTACTGGCGAAATGAGATAAGTGCCTGCCTTAAAGCTCCGGTTTCTTTGTATCAGTTTAGTTTCCTCCACAAGCAAGATACTGGCACCTTAAAAATCCAATTTTCTTTGGTTTCGCTCACATGTAAATGGATTATAACTTGGATTATTGTCAGATTAACTTTAAACATTATTTTAATATCATACAGAAAGAAAAACTCATTCAGCATCTTCTGTCTTAGTTCAAGCTGACTGGGGCCAGTTATAGTTAGATGGTTGGAAATAAAAAACAACAGTACTTAAATATAACAATGACAACTTGTACAGATAGCAGGACTCGGACAGTCAAATCGGCTCCAAGGCCTTGGAGTTTGATTGGTGTGTGTGTGCGCGTGTGTAATTTTACTACGTTTTTAAAAAAGAATAGCAATTTCACTTTCCTTTTTCTTTATGTCATTTACTGTCTTAAGGTGCATGGGTCCTTGATTCCTTTATTATCTCCTCTATATAATCTTCTACTTCTTAGAAACCTACTTCTTTATTTTCTCCCAATCACAACCTGCCTAGGAAAACTGGTGCATCGCTGGGTTTTTGAATTTGAAAGTCATAATCCAAGAGAAAAAACTCAACTACATAAATCAGATTTTTTTTAAGTCCCAGTTGTATCCTGGTATGTGATGGGGTGGTGGGTTATAAGATTTATCAACATCACAGTGCATCAAACTTGTTAATAAACTAGCTCTCTGTATAACAAGTAAAAGAAAGATTTTTTTTTTTTTTTAAATGGGAGCACGAAAGGCATGGCATAGCTGGAGTTTAAGGTTCAAGCTTGGTATCCTCTATATAATGTATTATGTTTTTCAAAAACTTTTTATTAGGAAAGCTATACCAGACGCATAATCACTATACAATGATTAAACATTACCTTTACAATTTATAATCACTGAAATTACAGAATAAATATATGCACATTTCTTTTGAATCTTTGTGTGTGAGAGAGAAAACATTAAAAGTGCTTCCTACAAAGCTGTTAGTGATATATACCCAGTTGCTTTTTTATTTTTTAATATTTTATATATATATATATATATATATATAAGAAAGTGCAGATGTTCTCCAAAAAATCTTGGCATCAGGATGAAGTGTCACAAAGAGGATGCTCATCCCTAGGTGTGCCTCCAGCTGTTAAACCACCAGGCTTCCGCTTCAGTAGGATCCAACCCAGAATATGACTTTTCCCACGGTGCTAGGAGAGAGCTGTACACTAGGGGTGAAGGGAAGATGAAGCTATGAAGAGTAGAGGAATGGATCAAACCCAAAATAATTAGATCGGGTTGAAAAGGAATAGGGAACCTGTGTTTGTGTGCGCATGCACGCACACACGTGTACATTTGTGTGTGTGTGTTCCTACACCAGAAGGAAAAGGCTGCAGGTTTAGGGACCTAACTGTGTGCAGGGATTTGTGATTAGCGTGTAGGTATGTGTGTGACAGAAAAAAGAGTGGGTGAGAACATTCGAGCAAGACCCGCCCCCTCCCTCCCCATCTTGCAGTTTCCAGGCATGCAGCAAACTGCATTGTTAATACATGTACAGAATCTGTGCCATGATGGGAAGAGGAAAGAACGCCACAAATATCAATTTGCTTTCCCCCCTCCCTGTCAAACAAAACTACAAATTAAAAAATATATATACTGAAAATAAAAAGACACATTGAGTTTTACTTAATTAGGATCAATACAACGATCCCCAATATACCTTATACATGGCACAGTCAAAGTCTCAAGTTTCAGTATAAAAAAATAATGATAACATTTGCTGGCAAAAGTCTGCGAAGGCACTTCATTGATTAATGATCTGAGTATGGCCCTTCCTCCAAATCACATCTGAGAGGGGAGAGCATACATCTGTATTTTCTAGTTATCATGCGGTTTCAGTGCTGTTCAGGGCAGGGAAGTTTGTGAGAATGGAGTTATTGGGACAAGTGTAAAGGGAGCAAGGAATTTATTTCTTTTATTTTCCTTTTCTTTTGGAAAAAAAAAAAAGCACTAATTTATTTTTCTTTTACTGTTAGAACCTATATGTTGTCTTCTCCAGGACTTCGAGGTAATCCGGCTTGGTTTGAAGTTTGGCCCTTAACTCGAGGTAATCACTTTTTTGGGTTTGGTGGTCTGTGAAGCCCTTTCCAGCCGAGAAGAGAAGGGTTTCTTTGAGCCTGGCGTCCTGCTGTAAGTCTGGGTACTGCATGCCAGGAGGGTGGACGTGCAGTTCCTTTAATTTGGGCACAGTGCCATAGAGACAATCCACGAATCCCACTGTGCAGGGGGCTGGTTGTGGCCTCTCTCGGTCTAGTAGCATACTGCTACCACCACAGCCTCCCCCAGGAGGAAACAGCACCACCCCGCCATTCTTCTCATGGTGGCGGAACCCAGCCAAGTCTCCCCCGGTTCCTGCAACTACCCCTGAAACTCCACCAACTGCTGGATGGTGAGGGTGATGGTGATTCACCGTCACTATGGTGTTGAGCTGGGAGCTGGACACTGCCAGGGCCCACTCCTTTTCTTTTTCCAGCAAGGTCCGGTAGTTGCTGTGGTTCTCCTTGGGTGTCTCAGCAAACTGCTCACTTCCTAGGAGAACCTCACCTATTCCTGGTGGTTGTGTCCCAGAACCCCCTCGTTCTGCGTTCCCTGCCTCCTGGACTGATGAAACAGCCGCCTCCTCCTCCTCTCGAGGCTTATAGATGGGGTTGTTGCACATCTGGGTAACTGGGTGGGGGATGTACTCATAAACGTGGCCCACAGGAGGAGCCTTCTCTGGGGAGGAAAGAGTGGGTCTGCCACCACCTCCACTTCCACCTCCACCACCTCCACCGTCCTCAAAAAGCCGGTGGCATTGCATCTGGATGCCAGTAAGGTCCACACCTTCTTGCCTCTTGCTTCTAAAGGGCAGCTTCTTCCGGCGCCGTCGGAGCACATAGGCAAAGAGGCCTGCAGCAACAAAGACTGCAGAAAAAAAAAGAACCAGCAGGCTGAGAATCAACACAGAAAGTGGCACAGGGCCCCCAGGGGGCGAGAACTCATAAGGTGATGCACTCGTTGGCCCCCCAGCAAGGTGAGAATCTCCAGACTGGGCTGGGGATGCTCCAGCTGGTGGGATGTGCAGCATCTCTGGGCAGAGAACTTCCAGCTCAATCGTGCGTACATCACGATGGGTGAGGTTCTCAGGGCTCCTGCAAAGCACATCACCCACTACACTGACTGAACTGATGGTTTCAATCCACTGTTTGAAGGGGACCAGATCACAGGTACAGTCCCAAGGATTCTCATTGAGGTCTATCTGGACAATGGCGTTCAAGTGTTCTAGGACACCAGCCACAGGAAGGTAGAGGAAGTAGTTCTTCCTCAGGTTAAGCCGGGCCAGGGATGTGCCTGCAAATGCATCTGTTGGCAGGGTCCTCAGCAAGTTATTGTTGAGGAATAGCAGCTTCAAGTTGGGCATGAGGCTGAAGGCTGCAGGCTGAATTTCTCGGATGACATTGAACTCAAAGTACAAGTAATGCAAACTCTGTAGGCCTCGGAACATGCCTGGTGTCAGCTTCTCGATATCGTTGCCATTGAGAAAGAGGCTCTTTAGGTTGGGCAGGTTGATGAAGGCTCCATCCTGGACATAAGAAATACGATTGTTCCCCAAATGCAAGAGATCCAGGGAGGAGAAATTCCAAAAATCAGAACGGTATATTTTCTGAATCAGATTGCTACTCAGGTAAAGTTTCTTGGCATTCAGTGGCCTTGGAAGAAGTTCAGAAATGTTATTAAATCCTCGCTCTTTGCAGTTGACAGTCAAGCCAAGGTCATTGATGTGTAAATTACATGTACACCCAGTAGGACATATAATGGGAATGGGTGGTCTGGTCTGGTAAGGAGCAATAGGAGGTTGATTTGGACCGGGGTACAAAGCTTGGGATGTGGAAGGTGGCCTTGGTGTTCGGGGCTGTTTTGTGGGCTTCGGCTGTTTATTTGAGGACTTATATTCAACAGAAGAAGCAGTAAAATGGACAGAAGACAACATTGAGGAAGGCTTAGTTGGCCATGCGTTCTCCTTGCTTGATGACAAGTGGGGAATCCCCAAACTAGCCTCCACCTCAGAGTCGGACAACAGGGGACAGAGTTCCGTCTTCCTGATTTCTCGCAGGTCCTTTCCATGGAAGTGGAAAGGGGTCTCACAGGTGATGTCTCCCACCAGGGCGGTGTAAGGAATGCGTTCCAGCCAACTCTTCAATTGCACTATCTCACATGTACAGTTCCAGGGATTTTCTTCTAGCTGGAGCTCCATCAGGCTTCTGCCAATGTGGTCTAACATTCCTCGGTAAAAAAGAACCTTTAACCTGTTTCCACGTAGGTCCAAATGGGTTAAGGAGACAGCCTTAAATAAATTGGTTGGAAGCATGGGAATGAGATTATCATTTAAAATCAGAACCCTCAATTTACTTAGGTTCCGAAATGCCCCACTCTCAATACGTTTAATGACATTGTAATCTGCCTGCAGATATTCCAGACTTTCCAAGCCAAGGAAGGTGTCATTTCTGAAGATGTCTAGTTTGTTTTCATGTAGATATAACCTCTTTAAAATCTTAAGACCATTGAAAGCTCCTGATTGAATGTCCTGCAATGCATTGTTCCCAAGGTTAATGGACACAGCGTTGTTCAAATGAAGAAAACTGTTGGTGTACAATTTCCTCATTGAATTCCTTTGCAGATACAGTTTAAAAGGTCTTGACCAGAACTCAGTAATCTGACTAATATTTGTAAATCCTTTACTGTCACAATGTATATGAAAGAGGCTTTCTTTAACTTCACAGTAGCATGGATCAAAACAGGGCTCATCTATTTCCTCTGAGTCCTCTATCAGGGGAATCGGGGTAGTCCATCCTAGAGCAATTGTGCTTAGAAGAATTATCCACAACATCCTCCCTCTGTGAAGCATCTCAGCTATGGAAGGTTTCATCATTCGTAGTTGCTTACAAAACTGCAACAGAAATAAAGATGCAGATTTTTAGCCTTTACTCATATGCACTATTCTAATTTACTCCTACATTTGGAGCTTTTTTATGAGTGAAACAAAGTTTAGCAGTTGTTGAATTGACACTCAAAATGATCTGTCAATATGCTTAATATGTCTTGTATTTAAACTTGGGTGACTGAAATATTGTGCCATGCAATGACATTTTTCTGAACCAAGACATACTTGGTAAAGGGCATATCATACGGACACAAGCAGCCTTCATTGCATCTTACGGCAATCAAAGGACTGGTATACAGTGATGTCTTTTAGATATAGGCATATTCAGTGAAATGGCAGTAATTTGGCCATTTCACCTGTTTGTCTGCTAAAACTTACATTGATATCAGAGGAGC
Source organism: Mustela nivalis (assembly GCF_964662115.1). Lineage (NCBI taxonomy): Eukaryota > Metazoa > Chordata > Mammalia > Carnivora > Mustelidae > Mustela > Mustela nivalis. The sequence goes on from NC_139020.1 coordinate 87,714,008, forward strand.
CCATTACAGATCTGATTGGAATTCTGGTGGGAATTTTCTTTAACTATAGGTTTCTACTCATAAAAAGACATAGCATACCAAAAAGTTATTAGTTTAGAGTGTAATGAAGTCTGAACCCATTGCTCTATATCAGATGATATATGAGATGCTTGGTATCTCAGGAAAACTTAAGATTTTGCTTAAGAGATGATCACAATATACTTAATTATAGTGTATGCTCAGTATCACACTATACCTCCACCCTCTTTTTCCCAAGCACAGATTTTTAACATCTCCTTTAATTAATAATTTCTACATAGGTGTATCATTTGGCTATTTAAACCCTTTGGAAAGATTAGCCTTTCTACAAAAGGAGCCCATGCAGTTGTTAGAGTTAAAGATAATGATAGCTTAAGGATGCTGAACCTGGGAGTGTCTGTATCAAAACACTTGCAGAGCTTAGTTTGGAATGTGTGTCTGTGCCTTCAAGATCAACTGAGGAACCCTGTAAAAAGCTGGAATGGCAGGTGGCTGGTTAGAAGAGAGTTGGGTAGTTAAAGGCAAGAAAAGGGTGGAAACCTTGATTCTTACCTGCTGATAAATAATCTATCACATGACTTACATTTCAAAGAAAGACATCATTCTTTTCTAATCAGAAGAAACAAATACTGTGCACTATTGTAATAATACAGAACCTTCTTCTATGGCTCTCTTTCCTTGCTTTATATCATCAGTATATGAAAATGAATACATAAGTAAATTATATTAATGCAGTTTTATTAGATTGCCCTTTCTAAGTCACTGAAATATCAATCAAAATTGAATAATTATTTTTAATCAATAAAAATAAACCAGAATTTTTAGCGTATGCTTTCTCTCCTCACGTAAGATACATACATTAAGGAAATATTTTGCGAAGCCTCTGAAAACAATATGATATAATTTATAAGGAAAGTGAAAAGAATAAATCTTCACATTCAACTTGCATATAATGTACACAGCTGTAAGGATAAGAAGACCCATGAGAATGCAAAGAGAAATCCGCCTCGGGCATGCAATACTCAATTTTTAGAAACAATTAAATGAAAAAAAAGAGAGAGAGAGAGAGACAGAAGGCAGATGAAGCTACATTGCAGTATCAGTTAGTCTTCCCTGCCTCCCTTATAAAATATTAAAATCTACTTAAGTTCTTTCTTCATCATTTTTTAAATGTTTTTCTTGTTTCTGAGGTCCCTGAGATTTAGGTAAGAAAGGCGCCAGATGTCTTTGACTTACCTATTTTGCAGGAGATTTTTTTTTTTTTAAAGTATTGAACATTGGAAGAAAAAAAAAAAAAAAGCTTGAGTTTAAGGATTCTCTCCCTCTCCCTCCCTTCCTTTTGCTGAAGCTGAAGCAAAGGGGGATAGAGGGGGTGGGTGGGGGAGACGAAGAGAAAAAATAAAAGCAGCAAGCTTGAGACGTGCTGGGAATGCAATGGGCCTTTCAATGGGCTTCTTTAGGATGCAGAACTGCCGCTTGGCACACTCAATAGAGGAGGGAGGAGAAGGGGCTGCAGCAGGCTTCCAGCTTCGCCGCCGCTGCCGCTGCCGCTGCCGCTGCTGTGGCTGCTCTCTCTGGGTACCAGAAGCACATCATTGGGCACTGGGAGGAAGGGCGGGAGGGAGGCAAAGAGGAAGCCAGGCTCAATCCCAGTGCAGAATCTCGGACTTCTCTTGAGCTGGCTTTTTTTTTTTTTTTTTTTTTAAATGTGTGCTGTAACCCTGGATCCGGCTTTCCACGTCACGAAAATGAGCTCCAAGAAGGGAACGCGCTTAGCTTGGGGTCGGGAGCGAGCACTAGGAAGCCCTGACTGTACAGTGTGTGTGTGTGTGTGTGTGTGTGTGTGTGTGTGTGTGTGTGTGTGTGTGTGTGTGTGTTTAAGGGATGAGAAAAGAAGTGGAGGGGTCCAGATAACAAACTGTCAAAATGAGAAACAGTGAAGCAGAGGCCAACCTAAGGAAAGCATTCCTTTGGTGGGGAAGGTAGAGGATGGAGGACTGTGGACATTTTTTCTTTTCTTTTTATTATAATTATTTTTAACTCTCAAGGAAATCATCTCCTGTTTTGCTTCTCTAGTTTCCAAAGCTCCTGTCCCTAGTGCAGACTGGTTGTAAAGTAAGATTATCCTTCAGAATTATCCTTTCCATAGCATAGACACTCCTCTCCAAAGACGGGGATAAAGGGTAATTCAGATCCCCGAAGGAGAAGAGCTGGATCTAGCTGATTCTGCTTAGGAGTCCCGAGTAAGAGCTCAGGCAGCCTGAGTGACTTGGACCGAGTTTCTCCTGCATTTTGCTTCGATCTCTTTGCACCAGGAATCCTTTTGTTGTGCTGCAGCTCAAAGCCTTCGATTTCCCCTGGATTCAACAGCCATGTGTTTGCTTCCACCTTTTTAAAAACAGAGACAGGCCAACGCAGACCGCTTGGTAACAATGGCACATTTCACTTTCTTCTACCGGAAAGACCTCATGGGGATAGGGGGCAGCATTTCAGGGTTTGGATTTTTTTCCTCGACCCTCCCCAACCCCGTTTTTTTGGTCCAAATATTTCTCCGTGATATTTGGGGGAAGAGGAAGATAGGGGGTGGTGAGGGTGGGGGTGATTGAGCGAAGACGTTGCAGTGAAGAGGGGCCACCAGATCACAGTTCACAGGAACCCTCTAAGAAGGCTCGACTATAGAACTGGCGGTGCTACAGTGCTACCTACTTAGGAGGATAGGCAGCTTAGCGGGGAAACTGGAGAGAGGCAAGTGTGTAGCAAAGGAGTCTAGTTAGCGGGGACTGTATGGCATAGATTGCCCTTCGCCTCCCCCTCCCCGCACGCCACTCCACACTAATCCTGTAACCAACTCCTGGGGAAGGGAGGGACTTTCTGGTCGCTAAGAACTGGACCGAACCTCAACTGCCCAAGGACTCAAAGTTAGCGGATAGAGATGGCTTTCCCTTAAAGCACTTTTTACAAAATCAAATTTTAAAGGGGGGAAAAAAAACCCACTTATCAGTTTTGTACCAGAATGGTACATTATATATACAATATATATGTCACTCAATGGAACATAAACGTTCCGTAAGAGTCAGTCATAGAAGATTTGCATCACATTTTGCATTTTAAATGACCGCACAAGTGTCCTCCGCTCCCGAGTAGCTAAGATTAGAAACAGCAATCACAGTCTTAGTAAGCAGGAAGGCAAGCTTCTCTAACACTCTACACCCTTAATGTTCCAGACCCACCCTATTTCTCAGGTCGCAACTGAGCCGACCATCACCGATAGCCTGAACTCAGAACCTGAACAATCCCGTCTCCTTCACCAACTGCCAAGCTACCCCCTCCCCCGCCACACACACCACCTTTGGTACCCAACGTGCAAAGGCGGCGACTGTTTCACGGATCATATCGGAACCCATGATGCGATGGAATTGATGGGTAACCGGGATGCTTCTCTGAGCTTCCCGTGACGGTAAATGACCATCACTGCAATCGTCCTCTGTTCTCTTCTTAACTACATCCCCTCAAGTTCTTGATCTGATCCATGTCCTAAAGGCTATCTCACCCCTTTTCATTTATCTCAGTATAGCGTGTCTAAGTGATAGGAAGAGCTCCAAAAGTTAGGGGATGGAGGGCCCTGAAGCCCCGGTTTCGCCCGCTTCCTGCTGGGAGCGCCCGGCATCATTTGTCCACGGGGAGGACAAGAAGCCCTTTCTCCCCCACAGTGCCCCCTTCCTCTCTCCCCCACCCCTTTGCCCGATCTCCGAGCCCACTAATCTCTCCATATCTAGGATTAAATATTCCAATATGGAAGCAAAGCGATCACCCCCCCCCCCAGAACAAATAATTAAAATGCTGCATCATTCATTTTCTGAAGAGGTTTGAGCCTTCCACAGATCCCAATCTGCTGTCTCCAGGCGAAACGCACAATGGGTATGTTTAGAAATGGAAAATGATTAAAACCTCAAGCCGTTTTCCTTCTTTTACAGAACGAGTGAGCGACCCACTGGGGGAGGGGCCCTTCGCTCCGACACTTGGCCTGTTTGTTGGAGTTACTTACATTTTCCTCCCCTAGAAAAGGGGTCCAAGGGTATGTTAGTCTCCAGTACCATTCCTTCTACCATTGTCCTTAACAACTAAATGAACCGTTCAATAATGCAACAAACGCCTAGCACCTGTGAACGTACAGAAGAGCCAAACTCTGTACGCTCTACAGTGCACATCCTACCAGCGAGAAATACTGGTTTCAATTAGGCAAAGTAGGAAAGGATGGCGGCGAGTACCTATCGGTGCAGAGCGCTCTAGATCTCCGAGATCTGCTCCGAGGGGCTGCCCAGCGGGAGGTGCAAACTCTCTGGGAGGCTGAATTGTATCCAACATGCCGTAGCCTTGCAGTTTCTCTTCTTCATGCCACCAACTTTCAGTAAGGCCACCAAATCACGCTTGTAATCCTTTTAAGTGTTTCCACCTTTGAGACTTGAAGGGAAATGGTCGCTGCATACCAATGGGAAAGCCAGGCGCTCACCTAGCTTGACGCCGCCAGTGACAGAGAGCTCCGGACCACAGTTCTATATACCTTCGATGGTAGGCAGGCAGAGGTGTCCTAGGACTGGGTTCTTGGACTTAAAATCTCGGTGCTCTGGATTCACTGTCGAGCTTCGCTGTCCTGAGAGTCCTGGCTCCGTCTCTGGGTTTTTGTTTTTTGTTGTTTTTTGTTTTGTTTTGTTTTTTGGGTTTTTCTCCCTCTCTCTCTCTCTCTTCCTTGCTTCCTGAAAGGTTGTCACTCAGTGCAATCCCTGCCCAAGGCCTCCTTCGATCAGAGGAGATGGGACTAGCCCTTACCATCTCCGGGTTTCTTTGCTCTTGACCCTTTAGGCAGGTGGGAGTGGGGGTGGGTGGTGTGTAGATGAGAGAAGGGGGTGGGGAGGAGAGGGAAGGAGGCAGGAAGGGGGCGACTAGATCCCAGATCCCAGCATTGGCCAGACGGTGAAGCGGGGAGGGGGGGTGAGGGGGGCGGGGGAGGCGGGGGTAGAGAGAAAAAAAGAGGATACAAATACAACAGTATGGCTGTACACACCAAATTCGACTTGGATTTGGGAGATCTCAGGCAAAGCACGAAGGTGAAGAGATCTTGTTGGCAGAGAGTGAGCCCCCAGACAGCTCACCATTCAAGCACCCTCACTTCTCCAGCGCGAGAGGATGGGGGAGCGGGGAGGGGGACCGCGGAACGTTTCAGGCCAAGGAGACGCTCGCGGCGGCGGCATCTTTTAAGACTGACCTGCTTTAAAAGTGCCACTTTAATGGCCTAGGAAATAACTGAAATCGGATTACACGTTACTTACCAACGTCTGCACCCAAACTGGGAGGTCCAGATCGGGTTTTAGGAGGCAGTATACGAAACGCCGGGCTGGAACCCTAATGCAAATCCATCAGCTGCTGCCCCCAAATCGCGCACGCAGGCAGCGGCGCTCGGGAGCCCCCAGATCAGCCCATCGCCGGAGCCTCCGCCAGCTTGTGTCCCCTCCCCCCCCGCACCCCCAGCCCCTCCTCCGCGCCAACTGTGTAAATCAGCCGCCGCAGTCCTCTCGCCGCGCATCGCAGGCAAATCCCTGCTTAGGAAGCAAGGAAGCAAGTGATCTCTCTCTCTCCCTCTTTCTTTCTCTCTTTCTCTCGCATTCTCTCTCTCTCCTCTCAATCTCTCTCATCTCATTCTGTCGCTCATCTCATCCCCGCCTCCCCCCAACATCGGTCACAATCTGGCAGCTCTACAAAGAGAAGCCCTGTAAAATTGAGTGGCAGGAAGTCAGCGTTCTGTATCTGTGGATTGACTTTAACTTTTATTTGCAAATGAGAGGTGGCCGTTTGGAAAATTACAGGCCAGGCCCGAGGGGTTTGGGCGGGGTCATCAAATTAAGAGCATTTGAGCTGTATTGATGGGCGGTATCCCTAAACGCCTCCTAGAAGCGGTTTTCAAGTGATTTACAGTGCCCCCCCCCCCCCACACACACACCCCGCTTCATGATACATAGGTGACATTTTGGCAGTACACAGATTTCCTCATCTGTTTACACTGCCAAGAGGGAGGAAAATAAAACTAGAGTGAGGAGAGGTGTGAGGGGCATTTGCTGGAGAGATGTTGGATACCATTTCGTGACAAATTAAATGAGGACACTTGAGCAATTATTGCACCTATGTGAAAGAATTATTACAACATTATATACCTACTGGAGGCGACCATTACCCCCATTGCAGTCATACTAATGCAGTCATTTACTGCTCCATTCAATCTGCAGTGTAAACCAACGCAGTTCTTTTTAATAGATCCCTTTCATTAGCGACTGCGTTGTGGAGAGGGCAATCTTCCACTAACTTCCAAACTGAATAAGAAGTAGTCCCAGGAATCATCTTTGTATCTCTTGCCATTCCTAACTGAAGTGAATGGAATAAATTGTCCAAGGCAAGCAAAGTTGTGTAGGTAGTATAATGTAGACCTAAACTGACCTCAACCCTATTTGCAAAAGCTCTCAAAGGAGCTAACTCAACCCTTACAAAGAATACTTTTTTTATATATGAAATGTTTTGAGAAACAGGCCTGGAGCTATGATTTTAGCCTATATTTAATGGATTTTTCGGTATACTTTGTTACACCATTGTTACTCTACGTTATATACATATTACACCACAAGACTAGTGTCTGTATTACCTTCATTAAAAGAGAGAAGATGGAACTGGTCATTGTGAAAAACAGGGAACTGTGGGATTCCTTTGGATTTTGTATATAGATTAGCCAAATTCCATATGACAACTGTGTTGGTTGTGCATAAAGTGAATTTAGATTGCTTTTTAAAATAATATTTCAATTTGTTCTTCACAATAGTCTTCTTTAAGATTATTTAGATTAATAGAATATCTACAGGAATCTAGAAAGTGGTGTAACCAATATGATTTCAAAACATATGCTTTTATTTATTTTTCATTTCTTTTCTTTTTTAATTTTATTTATTTATTTGTCAGAGAGAGAAAGCAAAGGGAACAGCTGGCTCCCTGCTGAGCAAGGAGTCCAATGCAAACTCCATCCCAGGATCCTGGAATCATGACCTGAAGTGGTAGGAGATACTTAGCTGACTGAGCCACCTATGCATCCCTTATTTTTTTTTTTTAAACATCTTATTTATCTATTTTTAGAGAGAGATGGAGTGTGAGGTTGGTGAGGTGGTGGGGGAGCAGAGGGAGAGAGAGAATCTCAAGCAAAGTCTGTGCAGAGTCAGAAGCAGGGCTCCATCTCACAACCCTGAGATCATGACCCCTGCCAAAATAAAAAATCAGTTGCTTAACCTACTGAGCCACCCAGGCACCCCCCTATACTTTAAATATTGTTTTCCAGATCTGGCACACATTTCAAACCTTCCTCAGTATTTTCTCAGATAATAAATGCTTCTATGTGAAGCATAAGTGGAGATATGGATAAGGAGAGAATGTTTGTCTTGGGTTTTTCACTTACAAGTTCTCCAAATTGAGTTTAAAAAGATAAATTCAAGAAAGTTTGTGGAAAAGGTCCATCCCTATAACAAATCAGTCTGATTTAGGAGAGCCTGAGCTACATCAGTAGGCTGATGAGTCATAGAGATGTTTCTGGCCTTTTCAGGTGGTTGCTCAATTCGAGGAGAATCACTCCTGAGTACACCAGATTCTACGTGGGCAAGTGTGAAATCACACACATGCCCCTGAGCCTCAAGGCTGGAGGATATTAGAGTAACCCTGGAAGAAATCAGGCAACGTCATTCTTAAAATAGCTGAATCTCTTTAACCTTTTGGAGGTTTTTTCATTTTATTTGATTTTCAAGGTTATTTCTTGATAAGAGAACTCTGAATGTGTTAATATATTTACTCTGAGCAGATTTTGTTATAGACTGATGGTCTGGGGAGCTACAGAAGATTGAACAGCTGGGATGGGTTGCTAATGTTAAAACTGAGTACTTCCAACATAAATATTTCAGGTCAGACAAAAATGCTGTGGGGTAAGCGTGGCGAACCTTTGAGCTATTCTTTGTTATGACTTTTTAGTGCATTCCACAGAAGTATTTATGTACATACCCATAGTTTTATTTTAATCAAATAATTTATATTTCAAAAAAAAAGAGCTGTCATTAAAGAACTGTGTTCTTTATTGATGGTGCATAATGGATAAAAGGAAAACATAGAAATAACATACACAATGTAATTAAATATGTTTATATTGCTGATATATATCATATCTATCTATCTATCTATATGTATATAAATTTGGTTCCAAGGACAGCAGTATTTTTCAATTTCCTTTTAATTATTCTGTTGTTTTCAGAGATAGAGAGAGATAGTAGTATTAAAGTGAAAAAAAAGTAGACATATTTTTCTTATCTAGCATATATTTTACTCACTCTGATTTAAATAAAATAAATATATCTTTGAAAGATGTAATTCTAAATAAGGTAGTACTAGAGAGTTTGTTTTATAATGGAGCATTCATCCAAGAAAACTCTAAACTCTGCAGTAATTTTTGATTACATGCAGCATATCTAAGTCACCTATATATTGCATTCATCTGCTTTTACACAGGCATTCATGAAGCCTCTCTCTCTATTTCTCTCGTTTTTTTGTGTTTTTATTTATTTATTTTTTTTTTGGCACACACTATTCCAAATAATTTTCAGGTTGACAAACTACATGCTTGATAATTTCAAAAAGCTAATCATATCTTCATTTAGGCAACTTTTGATACCACCTTTGAAACAATTGAAAATGTAATTACTTACACAATATAATTTTGTAAATGAAAATTTTGTGTACCAAACATTAAGCTAAACAAAAACATGATAAAACAGAAATTAAGTGTTAGCATATATTGAAAGAATTCAAAAGATTGAACAATTCAGACTGAAGGTTACATACTTACATAAGTGTTTATTTGTGTATATCTTCCTATAACTCCATAGAAGAAACATGTTTGAAAGGTTTTTATTTGTAGAAGCTCATGTTTGTAGAAGTACATGTTTGTAGAAGTTCCAAAGCCATTGGTAACTATGTTTTTTCAAAAGCATCTTGTAAAACATAGTGAATCAACATATTTATAAGTGATACCTGCATTACAACTATTCAATTAGACATTGATCTTTTCCATTTTGTTTTACTAAAATATTTAGAAGCACTTTGTAAGCTTCCACCTAATGAAGACTTAGGTTATCTTTGAAGTAAACATGTATTTTAATCTCAAAGATTAAGTGAACTATTTTAGAACTCTCAGAATTTATCTAGTATGAACAAAGTTTCCAAATTTTAATTTGTAGTTTGGATTAAGCCTAGAAGTTATTGTTTCCTTTATAAGAGATTTTCTAAAATTATTTGAAATTAATAGATTGTAGATATTAAGACTAAAACTACTGAGAAAGGGGCACCTGGATGGCTCAGTAGGTTAAAGCCTCTGCCTTCGGCTCAGGTCACAGTCTCAGGGTTCTGGGATCCAGCCTCACATCGGACTCCCTGCTCAGTGGGGAGCCTGCTTCCCCTTCTCTCCCTGCCTGCCTCTCTGACGACTTGTAATCTCTATCAAATAAATAAATAAAATCTTAAAAAAAATACTGAGGAAAAAATCTTCAAAGATCAAGATAAGGGGAAATTAATAAATTTATTTGTTGAAATAAATTAAACTGTTGAATAATACATCAGAAAATGAATAGTTATTATATGTAGTGGAAAGAGGTAAATCACATAAGTTTTAGCAGTGAAGGAAATTTTTCTTTTTTAATATATGATAAAGAGAATTAGAATGATTTTATAACATCATAGAATCTCAGAATTAAGAGGAACATGAAAGGTTATCAAGTCCAACCAATTATGATATATCCAAATCCCTGTTTTACTATCCTTTGCCAAATTGTTATATAGACAATGGCTTAATATTGCCTGTGATGTGGAGCTTGGTGCATTTCAGGGCAGCTGATTTTGTTTTGGGACAAATCTAATTGGTAGAACAAATTTTAAGCAAACTTAAACAAATGTTTTATTTCCCGGTAAGTAGTCTTAGTTACTCCCTTGAGGATATGTTTAAAATTCTAAGGTAATGAACTTTCTACTTATTTGAGTTAGGTTTATATTCATGCAGAGAAACTCACCTGTTGGGTAGAAATGTAGAACTAATCTTCAAGAGATGAACAAGGGCTAGAGAAAGAGTCACTTAATTAGAAGGTAATTGAAACTATAGAATTTGTGGTAACTGCTAAAGTGACAAAATGTTAAAGGGCATGATAATGCTTAAAATATTTTAACTAGGTTTCATGTTAATCCTCTTGGAACCATATTTGATTTTCTGTATGTGTCCTCTTAGTCTACTAATTTAAAATTTACTACAGCATCATAGAGGAATAGTATCGGCATCAACTAATAAGGCCAGCAAGCCTAATTAAGTCAAAGGCCAGCAAGCCGTATAAGTCAAATCAAATTTCCTCTGGTCTTTGAATTTTTCAAAACTATTTGAGAACATGAATATGAAATAACTTTTTAAATGAGGCTGATTTCAGTATAAAGCCTGATGAAAAATTTGTTTCCACCAACTATGGGACAAGATAAAAGGCTTTATATGATTGTGTGCTGGAAACCACAGATAATGGAAATATTATGTACAACTTTGCATTTTAAGAATAGAGCAAAAGTGTTATGAAACACTGAATATATATCTGAATGTTAACAATTCTTAAAGTGACTTAAATCCAAAAAAATAAAGTTTCTCTGGATTTGGCTGCCTCCCCTGTATCACTCTGCTGAGTTACTTAGGCATTTAGCTCTTTTTAGCATTTATGTTCTATCTAAATCTCCTTTCACATTTCTATGTTGTTAATTAATGTTTAGTGGTTTCCTTATCTGTAACTTTGTCTTTTGCGTATTAAAATCGTGTGTGTGTGCGCACACGTGTGTTTTTTTACATTTAGGCATTTAAAGGCAAATATATGTTTCTATGGATGCTAATTTCTTTCCATTCATAGCCAACAAAATATTCTTCTTTAACAAATGAATGGTCTGAATTTTATTTTCTTTAACGGTAGTGTTTTTCAGAATTTTGTGAATGGGAAATGTTTATCACAAATGTTATTTTTAACAAATAGTTTAAATAAAAAGAATAAAATAATTTAATAAACCTATGTGGCACAATTAAGACACCATTCATCCACCATTTTTTTAACAATGGCAAAATTATAAAATACTGTAGAACCTACAATGTTATTAATTTACCTATTCCAAAAAATATAAATTATCTTATAGAAATGTGACCAAAAATATAAATTAAAGACAAAGAATATTTGACTATTTGGGGTTGTATTTCAATGTATTTTAATGACCTTAAAATTTTAAAGGGATAGGCTGACCTAAAACTAGTTTGTTTGTTTGTTTTTAATTTCTTGTACTCGTTAGATTTATTCATTAAAAGGGTAGTAGCAAAATGTCTCATGTTGTTAAAACAGTGAGGGAGTGTTTGCTAATTTCCCTTCCCTGCCCATTTTGGAAGACTTTATGGTTGATTTTGTAATATTTCACTGGAAATGCCATAAAAATGTAGCCAAAAAGTATTTCCACATATAAAAATTATACATACGCATGCATATCTCTGTATGTGTGCGAGTTGGGAAGATAGAAAATTAAAAATTAATGGATTCTTTATAAACTCTTTTGAATTGTTTTGTCTAAAATTGTTTTGTCTGGGGCGCCTGGGTGGCTCAGTGGGTTAAGCCGCTGCCTTCGGCTCAGGTTATGATCTCAGAGTCCTGGGATCGAGTCCTGCATAGGGCTCTCTGCTCAGCAGGGAGCCTGCTTCCTCCTCTCTGCCTGCCTCTCTGCCTGCTTGTGATCTCTCTCTGTCAAATAAATAAATAAAATCTTTAAATAAATAAATAAATACATAAATACATAAATAAATAAATAAAATTGTTTTGTCTCAGGGTGCCTGGGTGGCTCAGTGGGTTAAGCCTCTGCTTTTGGCTCAGGTCATGGTCTCAGGTCTTGGATTTAGCCCTGCATCAGGCTCTTTGTTCAGAGGGGAGCCTGCTTTCCCCTCTTTCTCTCTGCCTGTCTCTCTGCCTACTTGTGATCTCTGTCTGTCAAATAAATAAATAAAATTTTTCAAATAAATAAATAAATAAATAAATGAAATCGTTTTGTCTCTAAAAGGGGAAGCATACTTAGTTTCAAAGACTCATAGAATAACAAAATAGTTTCCATAAGATAACTTATGGATATAATTCACAAAAATTGAATTATATTTACTTAATTGATATTGGATGAGAATATTCATTAAGTTAGAGACTCTTGAAACATTTATGTCACAGAGCATCAGATAGATAATCTTTGGGAACTGACCTTTTTGTATGGGTTTAAGCCAGTGTCCTGGAAAAATAATTCTGTTCAACAATTTAACAGCCTGACATCAACTCCCCAATGTGCAAGCACTTTCTACGATTTATAAAAAAGGTAACATGTTTTTAAAATTCTACTACCTTTTAGCTCTTATGCCAAAATATATAAAAAGCCAACATCCCCAAGACTTGAATATATTTAACATTCATTAGAGTCTTTGACAATCTGGTTTAAGGAAAGGGGGGGGTGGGTTGTTTAAAAAAAAAAAAAAAAAGGAAAAGAAAAGAGTTTGCAGTGTTATCTCATGGAAATTCAAGGACTGAAACAAGTACAGCCAGACCTCATGGGGAACATAATCGGAAATTAGGCCACATTTTGTATCTCTCAGGGTCCACATGGTCTCCCTGTCACCTCCCTCACTTCCCATCTGCTCTCTACAGCAGCAAGAATGATTCTTAAAAATGTAAGGCTGGTATTATCTTTTAGTAACCCTCTAGTGGCTTCCCATCTTTCTGGGTAAAAGCTAGTGTTCTGTCTGACCCTGTGTAATCTTGCTGCTTGCTCCATAGCTGCCTTCACACCCTACGGCTTGCTTTCTTGCTCCCACTCTATAGCAACCATATCCCCCCCTCTTGCTATTTCCTTGACTCACCAAGCACACACCTATTTCAGAGCCTTTTCATCTACTGTGCACTCTGTCCAGTATACCCTTTCCACAGTTAGAGCAGGGCTGATTGGCATCTTCACTGCATAATCAAGTATGCGTCCCTGACCTTGCTACCCCAAGCAGCAGTTCCCCCGTTACTTTTAAACTTCATGGCCTGCTTTATTTTTATTCCCATGGTTTCTCTCCTAATGAAATATAATTTATATGCTTAGGCACTTTTACCGTCTATCTCGCACTACAGGAATAAGTTTCATAAGAACAAGCACTTTGTTTTATTCATTGCAGTATTCCTGGCACCTAGAACAGTGGCCCGTACATAATAGGAACTCCATACAAATGTATTAGAGGAATTGAATGAATGAATGTTCTCTCTAATCTCTACTTCTTTTTGAGTCTGCACCATTTTTTCCCCTTGTGCTAAGCTGCTTTCTCTGCACCGGCTAGCTCTCAGCTCATAATTGCTACATAGTCTTTCAGCTGCAGTATTCTCCACCAACTGGCAAGTTCTCTCTTTCACTTGAGTTCAAATTCCTGAAAATATAAATGGACAGGCTTATTTTTTTTTTTCCAGTAAGGCCACATAGACCGTAAGTTTCTGGCCAGTCTCTGGATGTATTCTTTTGGGTCAGGTATATGTTCATGGTCTAATAAGGCTGAGCCAGTTCACAGCATGGATGATTAAGTGTGAGGAGCTGTGGACAGGCAGCCAGGCAACACAAACACGTCTGGTACACAAAGCCACTGCCTCCAGATGGGCACCTGTGCTGTCCTTTGTCCCAACTCCTGCTCACGAGTCTGAGTCTGACATTACTCCTCAGTTCAGGGCATCAAACTTCTGCCTCCATGTCCTTCCTGACGCAATGACTTTGTTCTTGTTTGTTTGTTTGTTACATATCTTTGTTAGATAGAACTATGCATCTACAAAACGTCTATAATATATCCGTATCTCTTTTTTGATCCTAAAGGCAACAAAATTCCCTGGCACTCTTATTCACCCCAGGCTGTTCCATGAATGTGAACTAAAGCTTTTGAATGGTAAGCAAGAAATCCCATGTGGCTGTTAGAGATCCTATTGTGGACACACCCTAAGGTGACCCCCAGTGTGTCACATCCTTGAATAATCTCATTTTCATAGTTCAGTGTGGATGGAAGCTGTGACTTCTTTATCCACTAGAAAGTGGCAAAGTTTAAAGGATTTTGCAGATGCAATTAGAATCCCAAATCAGTGATTTTGAGTTAATTGGAAGGGAGATTATTCTGATCAGCTTGACTTAATCAGGTGAATGTCCTTAAAAGGGAGATAGTACCCTCCCTAAAATGAAGACACATTCTCTTACCTATCTTCAAGAATCCAAAGAAATGAATTCTTCCTACAACCTGGTTAAATTTGGAAACACATTCTTCCCCAACCATGTCTCCAGATAAGAACACAGACCAGTGGTTTGGGGATTCACATGCTGCTAGCTGGACTGCACCTTCTGGGCAGCCAAGCAGACTTAGCTCTTGTCTGGGCCACTGCCATTAATCTGCAGCATGGGTGGTGACAAGAGCAGGAGGGTGCCAGCAATAAAGCAGGGAATAGATGCTTGGTGAGGCCTCAGTTTCAACAGCGCTTTCTCAGCCATGGCCCCAATCAAGTTGGGGATGCCATCCCTTCACTGGTGGCTATTGAAGGGGAGCCTGGGAACAAGGTGAACCTGGCAGAGCTGTTCAAAGGCACAGAGTGCTGTTTGGAAAGCCCAGGGCCTTTAGTCCAGGCTGTTCCAAGACCCACTTGTCAGGGTTTGTGGAGCAGGCTGAGGCTCTGAGGGCCAAGGGGGTTCAGGTGGTAGTATGTCTGAGTATTGATGATGCTTTTGTGACTAAACTGTGGGAACCAGTTCGCAATTCAGGAGGCAAGGTTATCCTCTTGGCTGACTCTACTGGGACCTTTGGGAAGGAAACCGATTTGTTACTAGATGATTCATTGGTGGTGTCTTTGGAAATCGCCAGCTCAAGAGGTTCTCCATAGTGGTAGAGGATGGCATAGTGAAGTCTCTGAATGTGGAGCCAGAGGGTATGGGTCTCACCTGAAGCCTGGCTCCCAACATCATGCTGCAGCTCTGAAGCCCGGGGCCCAGACATACTACTTCCACCCTTTTCTATTTCACCTGCCCATCCCTGGATGGGGGGCCCCAGGCCAACTTCAACAGGAACCACCCAATGGGAACCTTGACCAAATTTCTGCAAGAAATATTTCTGGTTTACATTTTAAAAAAAGAAAAAAATAAATAAAAAAGGAAAGAAAGAGAGAGAGAAAAAGAAAGAAAGGAAGGAAAAAGATCACAGCCCAATTGTTACCTAGATTGTAGACTTGTGAGACTGAGCTTACCTAAGCTATGCCTGAACTGCTGACCTACAGGAAGTGTGAGATAGTAAATATGCTTTGTTTACTCCACGAAGATAGTGGTAATTTGTTAACTAGCAATAGAACGCAAACATAGATCCTTGATCCTAGTTTACAGTAACAGAAAAGTACTTAGAATCTCCATGTTATTTTAGTTCCTTAAGACTCATGTGGGATTTTTTTGCTTTCTTTGAGTTTTATATGTTAAATTGTGGGATAGAAAGAATTTACTTTACTTCCTTATTCACTTCCAAGTATACTTTTTGGGGGGATTTACTCTAAAAAAAATTTTTTTTTTCTCTTGTCTCTGTGTCTTAAGCCTGACTTTAGACCTTCTTTCAGAGGACAACATCTGGCCATCATGCTTTCCCTCCTGCCCTAGCCACATCATTTCTTTTGCATGTAGCATCAACCCCTGTCATTTTCAGCTTTTTATTCTGATGGAGTGTAGACACAGTCTCTTTGGCTGTGAAATTTACTCTATACCTCTCATTTAAAGTCTCACTTTCTTTTCTTGTTTTTGCATGCAAATAGTTATTTTATTTTTTATTAAAATCATTCTATAAATTCTGGAGAGTTTTTACTTAAAGAATGATTTTGTAAGGTCAAAACATTTATGGTGGGAAAAATTATCCCCTGATTTATCTGTTTGTTACATCTAAATGCTCATATGCCACATTTTACTTTGTAAAAGTTGGACATATCTGTGTTTGGTCAGTCAGCGTTTAATACCTTATTATTTGTAAATTCTCAAATGCTACTTATTCTGCTTGTAATCTCAAACTGTATATTTGAATATGTTGCCTTTCTAAGATGTTCTATAAACCATAACCACTGTGCAGCATATAAGTCATATAATTTAAATCAGTTAACTAATATATTTTCATATTTCGGAGTGCTAGGAGTTGAAGGTATAGAGACATAGACATAAAAAATTAAAATTCTTTTTAATCCATTCACCACATAATTTTTAGAGACTTTACAAGCTCACAAAAATTATAGTTTGAATATTTGGTACATACTATCTCTATTTAAAGAAAAATCTTAATTTTTTTAGAAAATATTTAATGGTATATGTTTGAAAAGTTAATATATTTACTTATCAAACACATGAAAATAAACAACTGAGATGAAATATTGATGGAATTTTTTTTCTATGTTTATCCTGCCAGATTCTCAAACACTGATTTGAAATTAAAGTGATTAAGAATTTTTGTTTCCCAAAAGGGCCCCTACTTAGAATATAATCAAGCTCTGGTCCACGGTTGCCTGGAAAAATAAACAATTACTATGGATGGGTCCCTTATTAAATAGTGTCAAAGTCAAATTTTAATTTTAATGGACAGATGAAATTCCAAATCTTTCTGCATGGTGGAAGATAGCAATCACGTTCATTTTGATCTGTAGGGAATAACGAAACATTCAGTAATCACATTTCTAAATGCATATCACAGTAGATAAGCCTTTAAGTGCTCTTTTCAATTAATTAATTAAGCTTATATCTCATTCAGGTATACAAATTATCCTCTTTAAGGGAAAGAAGCTTAGGGAGATATTTAGAAGGAAATTAATTCAAGGAGCTTTTGTTGAAATATTTAAGTCCTATAAACAACTTATCAAATGAACTATAACCGAAGCTATTTTTCTTGTTATCATACTCAAGTCAGTGTAACGCACTGATAAAGAACACACTACACATTTCCAGAGGTACGGTTTGTAATTCTTTAAAGTAGCAGAGCATGTTTAACACACTTGCATTGTGTTAGTTCAGAGGCATAGATTTCTCTTTCGGAATGCTGCCTTTTTATTATATATCAAAATCCCAGAAATTCCTGATAGTATCCAGTGTTAATTATTTTCCTCTGAGATGAGTCAAAAAACAAGAATAATTTGCCATCTCTTGTTATTCATCTGTCAATGAGATCACAGTTTTTACTTTATTGTGAAGTATGAAAGAAATAGAGCATTCCTCGGCAATAAAATGAGGCTTTCTTGCATCTTTGTCTTTAAAAATATATATGCATAGGAAAATGTAAATAAAACAGTGTGCTTATTTAACAAAGAATTTGCTGACATTCTTGTTCCACCTACTTGTTCTAAGTTTGCTGCAGCTGCCTCGAGGCGCCTCCAGATGGCGCCCTAGCGCCCGTTCTCTCCGCCCAGCGGCCGACCGGTTGCCTGCTGGTGGGGAGAATGAGCTTGGAGCAGCGGGGCTTAACCCAGCGAGGCTCAGAGGTGGGTTGCTGAAGGACTCGGGGAGGCAGCTGCAACAGGGCATCACTCACTGTCCAAGTATTTCCATTTCTGAGCGCAAAAGGAAGAACTTAAGCGGGCGGCAGTTGGAGTGTAAATTGCTTTGTAGTATTTAAAAGCAGCACGGATCGTGGGCAGCTGAGCTGGTACGTGCGAGAGAAACTACTGAATTGGAATTGTGCTGGGTAGGAACCCGTCTCATCATTCTTTGTGTACCAAACGTTCTGTGTCCTGAATTGTGCCTATGTGTATACACTCATTTCATTTTCACTTGGATCATGGGGGTTTGAGGTCACAATCTTTCATTTTCCAACATGATGTAATAAAAGCTTTGCAGAACCTTGTCTATTGACAGAAATATGATCAGACTAATGGTGTAAAGAAACACATGATAATAGCACCAAAAATACTTTTATGTTTCTTTGTTAGAGGAGAAAAAAAGAAGAAAGTAAACCTAAACCATTTTATTATGTGGTTTTACCAGATATGACTTTAAAAAGACAATAGAAAACAATATATGTTTAACTACAGTGGACTAGATATTAAATCACTTTTACCTACCTGTAAGTATAGACATAAACGTACCTGTAAAATATGAACGATTTTCATATCTGTGTACTAGAAAAAAATACTGGGTAGCTACGAAAATCGTAATGATGAAAAATACATATCTTGTGTGTGTACATTTTGTATGATCTAATATGCAATGTGAACATGTGTTATGTATGTGTTGACAGTAACATATATATGTCACCTACATGCAGAATTATTGCACAGTTATATAAATGCCTGTGTTGCATATGGGTGGACTTTCACATCTTCACACACAATAGTTCTATCTAGATTATTAAGTGTGAAGATCATCTATTGTTAAAAAAATATATGAATTTAAAGAATGTTTAATTCTTTGAATTGTTTCAATGTTACCTTTTAAATTCCCCAAGTTTCATTCAGTTGTGGGCTTAGTTTGTGCTTTTAAAATCTGAGGGAAGTTTGATTCTAATATTTGAACATAAAATTATGGCTATAGTGATTATGTGGAAATAGAATTCATAGATATATAAATCTAGATCCCCTGGATTTGAGGTTACTATTGCTGGAATGCACAAGAGCTCTGAAAACAAGGGAGTTCTAACTGGGAGCTTGTATTAGAAACTAGTCAGTCGACTGAGAGACCCAAAAGTTCAGAACTACATTGGAAATTACAGAGGTTGGGGCTTTACTAATAGTATTATTACTCTAAACTAATGTCAAGCTACTTATAAACTTGTATGTATTCCTTTGTGGCAGATTTATACATGAATCAGGTACTGAATTTTATGTTCTGCCATTGCACACAGCAAATATAACACAATTCGACTTAAGAAATATGAACTGAGACCTTAATGTTTAAGATAGTATGCCAAGTAAATCCTGAGATACCAAGAAAAGTTAGAAACAGTCCCTGCCCTCAAAAAGTTGCCAGTCAAATGACTAGGATGGGCATTTTTATTAACATGAGTATATAGTAAAATACAAATCAAAATAAGTGATATTAGAGAGGTGTAAGACAAAGGTTAGCATTTAAGTGGAGGGAGAAATCTGACTTAGGGATTTTGTATTACAAGGTACTCCTCTCAAGGGATGGGTGGAAAGATGAATTTTGGTGAGTGAAGATAACGTTCAGTCAGGAATTTAGTGTGTGTTGGGAGTCAGTAGGAAATAATATTATTCAGGTGTGTGTGTGTGGTGGCATGGAGGGGGCCGTATTAGAGATGGCCTTGAACATCAGGCTCAAGATTTTGGCTTTTCACCATTATGTCATACCCAGTGCCACTAACAATATAGGCACTTCTAAAAGAGATATTGAGTGTGGTACATAATAACAAGAGCCAGTATGAGGCTTTACAATAACTTTATGATCTCCTTATTGAATATCTACCATATTAAAATATAAGTTCTAAGACATGAAAATCTTTTTTTTATTTTTATATCCACAGGACCTAGAAATTTCTTGGAAAGTGTTTATCTACTGTATGAATGAATGAATGAATGGTAAAATGGGGATAAGACCAGTATTCTATATTATTTACACTTAGTTTTCCTACTACTTATCAATGATTAACATCCTCAAAATTTACCAGTTCTTTGGTTCTTGCCGATTCCCCTTATGGCTCAGGTAACGGAAAGCAAGTTCCCTAGAATAACCACTACTGATATTTAATTTTACTCTGTTTTTAACCTCTTACATGAATAGTCATCTCTTCACATTTTTAAAGGGATTACTAAGATAATTATAAACTGTGTAAGTATTCA
The DNA here is from genome assembly GCF_964662115.1 of Mustela nivalis. Classification (NCBI taxonomy): domain Eukaryota; kingdom Metazoa; phylum Chordata; class Mammalia; order Carnivora; family Mustelidae; genus Mustela; species Mustela nivalis. The sequence goes on from NC_139020.1 coordinate 87,733,993, forward strand.
GGGAGAATTCACCAGCTTGTTTTTGTATCTCTACAGTAGAAATATAGTGGGTATACAACACATATTAAGCAAATAAATTCAGGGAAACAGTTGATGAGTTTGAGGAATGTCTTTGCACCCTGTAGTATGTATTTACCTTCATATGTGAATGCCTCCAGTATTTGGTAGTCTGCAACTTAATACAGGTCAAACTCTCTAGAGCCTCTTTATGTTTTTGCAGTGTGCAAAATTATCACTTAGAAGATTATTAGCTCTTTGCTCCCATAATTTTAGGGGGCGCCGAAGTAGCATGTTTGGGGTCCCAGCCCCTATACACAGAGGTAGTCCTTTTCTCTATCCCTGGATAATATCTATAGCTTTTATGGGCAGTGACCAGCACATGTTAAGAAACCAGTGAAACAATGGGCGCCTGGGTGGCTCAGTGGGTTGAGCCGCTGCCTTCGGCTCAGGTCATGATCTCAGGGTTCTGGGATCGAGTCCCTCATCGGGCTCTCTGCTCAGCAGGGAGCCTGTTTCCTCTGCCTACTTGTGATCTCTCTCTGTCAAATAAATAAATAAAATCTTTAAAAAAAAAAAAGAAACCAGTGAAACAAATTTTTTTTTTGTCACTTCAAAAGATGTTCCTAAATGAAAATAAGTAGACATTTTAAAAGAACTTATAAATGCGGTTCCCTCACCCAAATTATAAGTCAACTATAGTGTCATACAAATGAAAAAGCCAAATAAACAGTGTCCTTGAACCAACAACATTAAAAAGCAAACCAATACCTGGAGGCTCCCCTTTATCCCAAGAGAGACCTTTCTTCTGTGAGGATGACTTATAGATCGTAATTTACTTTTATATGATTCATTTAAAAATGGGTAGAATTTCCCAGTTTAAAAATATGTGTTGATGGGGTTTATATGTTAAACCGGGGACGCAGGATTTGATTCACTTTGAGCTAACGAGCACAAAGTCAGGTGTTTTCTATCATCGGTGTCATTATGGCAAATCTTCACACCAGTCCTGGGCCCCATCCTGTTGGACATGCTATTAATGCTTTATTTTTAGCCTATGCGAGAGGAGATGGTAATATACAGTGAACCAGAATTTTTACTTTATTCTAAGCCTATGGCGTGGCCTGGAGACTAATGGATTAGGGGAAGCATATCTTGTTCTAATAAAGCTGGGTATTCAGTTTCAGAGAAATGTACTGCAGTCTGTACTGCAGGATTTTCCCCCTAGTGGTTGACTTAAAGCTGTTGTGTTTGTTAATAACAATTGAAATAGATTCTCCTTCATTTAGAGGAGCTAGTTTGGCAAGATTCTTTAATAAGTTTTTAAAAAACTTGTTTAAGGATAGCATGCAAGTTCCTTTAAATGATCATTTTGGAAGACACAAATACAGTGCCTTGGAAAACATACTGGGGGCTTTTTTCTTTATTCTTTGGAAGGTGAGGCTTTCAAAAATACACAAGTACAAAATATACACAGTAATGAAAATATTCTACTACTGGATTCCATATTATACTCCTTTTTCATAGCATAGAGAAAAGTTTTCTTCCTCTGATGCATGATGTCACTACTTTCTATAGTCAGTGTCACTGAGTCAGTTTAACATGATTTCTTTTGCCTTTCCAACCAAACTGTAAACTCCTTAAAGGAAAGAAACCTTTCCCATGCTTCTTTTAAATCTCCCTATTAAAGTAAACGTACTGCCAGCTACAAACACCACTAAAGTTTGGTTTTTGACAATTGAATAAAGATTAAATTCTTATTTTTTTCCCTCTCACAAATTCAAATAAGTAGATTCAGACATACAGCATTGACTTCTAAGGGGCGAAATGGAAGTCCTTCTAAAAGCTCTTTGTACTGAAAAGGACATGCCACAGCAGAAAGGGAAAGTTTCTTCTCTTTAAATCAAGTGTTTGATGAGATTTTTAAAAATAATATTTGAAATACAGAGATATTTATAAAAGCACAAACCTCGCCTTCACTCGACAAAGCTATTTACATCTGGAAAAGATACCTTCTGGCATACCTGTGTCTCTAGGGCATTGTGTAACTGCAGGTGGAATGTTCCAAAGTCAGAACTGCTGAAAGTTAGGGCAAATCAGAAGTGTCCCTAGCAGCAAGAATTAACTTTAAGGAACCTTAAGACACTGATATGCATTGAAGTTGTTCCTGGAAAAAAAAAATCATTTTTTTAATAATGAGTACATTTATGAGCACACAATAACCTGCTACCAAGATGAATAAAAATGAGAGTTTGTAGCAGCAAACTTCGATGTTAGCATGTGCTAGAGGAAATAAAGGATGTGTAGCTGTATTGTTAACAGGAGTGAAGAACGTTTCTTGTATCTCTGGACCAAAGGCTAACAGAAGAGCTTTTGGTTACTAAGATGTATTCTTCTCTGGTCTCGGGCTCATTAACGATGGGAGTAGGAGGGAGAGGGTATAAAGCGGCAGCTGCAGCTGTGGGCTCTCAGATCATTTGTCACCTGGCATGAAGTTAGTGTTGGCAGGTCCAGAGTTCCAGCACAGAACACCAGCGAGCGAATGCCAACTGATTGCTGTTCCTCACCAGCTTACTGGCTAACTCTCACTCATTCTTCCGATCTCTGCCGAAGTGTTGCTTCCTCCAGGTAGCTTTGCTTGACCCCTCCAGATACACTTAGCACCTTTTTCTCTGCCATTACAGTCTCATATTCTCATCCTTGCCACTGTACTTACCGCTTGAAGATGACCTGCCGGGTCCTTCACTAGACGGAAGGCAACAGCTGAGTCTTGTCCAATACTGCTCTGTTTCTGTGTCTGGCTTACAATAGGTTTGTGACTGTATATGTGTATTGTCTGTTGCGTGATGATTTCAAGGATACGTAGTGGCTTTGGTGTCAGTGAAAGTTGCATTTGACTCTTGGCACACATCAGATGAAAGGTAACTTAAACTCTGAGGTCTCAGTGTCCTCACCAACTGTCTGAGCCGATTATATACCTGTTCCTTAAACATGGTTGTTAAGGTTAAAAGTAATAACTGTTGTTATTATTATTACTATTGTACTATGAATATCTTCTCAGGGGTTTTCTAAAGCTCAACTGAGTTAATCTTCAAAAATAAAAATGCTTTATCAAATCAGTACTATTATCATTCTATTAAATATACAGGAAATAGAAGCACAGAAAGGTCAAGTTATTTGCCCAAGGCCACAGAGGGAAGAATAATTAAAATGGAAGACCTAGAATAGTGCCCGGGAGAAAGCAGACTTGTACTAAATGTCGGGATAGGGACACTGCAGTTTTCTTTGGGAAAGGCTGATTTCTGTGTAAGTGAGAAACTACCCCACACAGTTAAGAACAGTTTGTTCCCTGATTTTAGAGCCTTCTGCGGCAGAGACTGTATTTGTAGAATTCTCATGGAAGGCAAATATGGTCAGAGAGAGATCTAAAATGCGTATAATCTGAGAGGATCTTTTTCTTTGAACATTTTACAGTGTTGGGTGTAACAGAAATTAAAGAAACCCTTGTAAGAAACGTATTCTCATTATACTCTCAAGGCAAAAAGAAGCGGATGATAGCATTGCCTCATTTTGCTCACTTTACAGCCTGTTTTGTTTTGTTTTATTTATATATTTCATTTATATGATGTTTGCCTTTCTCATTATAAAAAGTACACACAATTTTATAGCAAATGGGTAAAATCCAAACTAACTACAAAGAAAATAACAAATGTAACATAATTATGCAAGCCAGGTAGGACTGTTATTTATACTTTGGCATATTTCCTTTCTTTCTTTGGACATAATTGCACGTATGTACGTTCATACATATGCCTCTGTATACACGTTTGATCATGGAATTATGTAATAAATATAATTTCATGTCCTATTGTGTGTCTTTTATTTTATTATGTTAATAGCAGTTTTTTAAAAAATATAATTTTTAGTGCTTGCATATTATACTGTGTGGCTATATCCTAATTTTATTTAATAATATTGCTTTTATTTAATATTCTCCTCATTTTGGGAATTCTTCTCTTATTTCCATTTTAAACAGGTTTGATATGGTCCTTTACATTACAGATCAACCTCCTGAATGATCATATTTAGATAAATGATTAACATCTAATAGTAAGGTTTGTTAAAAGGTAGGACTGTGTTCCTACTCAGAAGTAAACAGGCCAAAAGAAGCATTTTAAAATAGATTCAGTCTTAGGAAATAATAAGGAAAAAATAGAATTGCAGATGGAAATGGATTAATATCTCTTGAGTGACAATGATATGCTATGACCTACAAAGGTCAGCATTAGAATCACCATTTTTCTGTAATTAATTGGGGCTCAGAGAGGTTGAATGGCAAGATCAGGCTGCATTAGTGGCCCTCCTGGGATTCAAATGTAAGTTTCACTTCTGGGTCCTTTGTCTTTTCATCCCAACATATAGTCTACACAGTATGTTGGCAGTGCTCATAGCTCTACCTAATACTTAATTTCTTTGAGCCTCAGTATCCTCTTGTGTAAAATAGAAACAGTAATTCTCACTGCTTGGGGTTTTTGTAACAATTAATTTAAATACTATAGAGAGACTGAGATCCTAAGAAATATACCCTAGGACTCAATTTTAGATAGCTATGTCATAAAGTACAATCTCAAGCTGATAAAGCTTCGGAGTCCCTTAGGAGTTTCGGTACCGGCAGAAGGCTTGTTAGTCCAAAGTCCCAGACACAAACCTAGGAGATTCAGATTCAGAGTCTGAGGAGGGTCACTGTCTTGGCTTTTAACAAGTTCCCTTGGTGATTTTGATGATATATTAAATGGCAACCAAAGATATAGGCAACTAGAAAAAAATAGGCTGAAGGGAGGTTGAAAGGTTTAAGATGAGACATAGGAATTTGTCAGTCAGTGGATACTGGCTGAGGATAGACTGAGGCCTCCCCGGGGAGAGAGCTCGGTTGGAAACTGTCAGAATGTAAAAACACCTTGGGGCATGAAGCCTTCCTTTCCCCCAAGCCATTTGAAATATGAAATACATGAGGGGCCCTCGAATTCAAAAGCAAAAATAATACTGAGTTGACTGCAACAGAAGTGGCCGACAGTAAAGGTTTACGGACATAGCTAAAACGTGGTTTGAAGTAAGTTGAGTATGAAAGTAAATGCGCTGGAACCTTGATGCCTGTATATCATAATCACCAGTCCACTACCTAAACTAAGAAATCTCATTTGAGGTTTTGATTTAACTTTTTATAAGTGTGATATCTTAGGATTAGTTCGTACCTTCTCTGTATTTCTATTGAAATTTTCCAGCCTTTTATACAGGATAACAGTTGATTAAATTGATTTTGACTACAACTTAGGAGCCTCATTCAAAGAGAATTCTTAAGAAGTGCTTTCTGAGTTAATTACTTTTCGATTCATGTATTCATTATTTTTGTTACTTGACAGAAACATTTTGTAACTTTAAAAAAGTTCTCTATGAAAAACATATACCACTAGCACTTTAAAATGGTACCAAAGGTTTTAGGACGTGTGGGTTTTTGTTGCCATTGTTGTTTTTGTATTGTGGGTATTTAATGTGATTTTCTAAAGAAAATATTTCTAGTATTTCACACCAATGTTCTCTAAAACTATGTGTAATTTTTTTTTCTTTTTGGTCAGATCTTAGTAAGCTGCCTGAAATTAATTTCTTTGAAATTATTATTGAAGGTATTTTAAATTATTATTGAAGTTTATGAAATCCCTTGCTGTATCTTCAGCTACGGAAAAATTTTCAGTTGTGTCACCTAATTTCATCAATTTGTTACTGAGTAATAAACTTAAAGGAAGCCGGATACATGACTGATAGGAAATGTGGCATTCCTAGTTTATTGATAAGCTTTTTCTGGTTAAATATAACCTATAAGTTCTCTATAATTGTAATTTTACTTGGCCCTAAACTACAATCTTAAAATCTTAGAGGGCTAAAGCAGAGCTTGAGAAGTGATTGCTTCTGGATGAGATGAGAATCTTTACAAATTCAAAGCACTTTCAGAGAAGCCACTTCATACCTTCCCTGGTGAATCTGTTGCCGTAAGGAGTTACCTGTATCGTGAAATTCTTAGTTAAATCCTTTCCAAAATCTCTCCTGCTATATAAGCCCACATCTTCTCCCTTGATCTTAGTGAAGATGGAACATCTAATCACTGTCCTTTTAACACAGGTCATTAGATATCAGAAGGATATAATCGAAATCTTCCTCAGCAAATATTGCCGAAAGGTCACCTACGTAGATGTAAGCCTAATGATTTCCTTCTGCAGAGGTTCTGGAGTAGAATGTTGCATGCTTTACATTCAGAAAGATACAAGAACTGCTTTTCCAGGCCGCTTTGAAAGCTAGAGAATCACTTTCCTTGGTTTTGGTTTTATCTAAATTATTTCTTAGCTATCATTTCTTGAGTTTCTCCACTTGCCTTCTCATCTTCTGCTCTTGACTAGCCACACTGAGAAACAAATGGTGGCTGAATCCTAAAAAGAGCACTTTACAGTATGACTTCACAGATTCATGATTATGTATGTAAATTTCAGAGACGCCTGTCATCACTGCTTTTGAGGCATGTAGTATTCATATGCAGAGCTTTGTGCCAACATTAAGTGGGCTTATAAATAATGCAAAAGAGTAAAACTTGCCCTTGAGGCACGTGTGTAATGGTAACAATAACATTATTACCCACTTGCTGTGTATTGAATCCTGATAACAATCCCGATGGTGGTGGTGGGGGTGCGGGGAATTGGGGGAGACAGGATTGTCTGACTAAATGATTGTTGGGCAGAAAAATTTTTCTCCTATTCTTCTAAGTTCTTTGGGTGGTCCAATATTAAATTGACAAAAAACAGATTGGTTGGAGAAAACAAATTTAATTTTGTAGGCACAGAAACCCCATAAAAAATACGAGACCTGAAGGCAGTCAGGCAATTGAGGCTTATATGTCATCCTGAGCTAACAAATGGGATAGGGACTGGGGTTCCAAAGGGGAGGAGGACAATTCTTAGGGAGGTGAGAAGAGCAGGTGTTTGATAATCAGATGTTTGCCCTGGCGTACAGGTAAATCAGAGGAAAGAATGATCTCTGGTAATAGTTCTCTTTCTGGGCCAGACCCCCATCTAGATTATTTTAGGTAGTTAAGGGATAGGTAAGAGTTTTTAAGTCAGCTGGGTCTTGATTACCTTCAATTCAAAATAATCCACGTGACAAAGTATATTATTTTGGGGTGGCATATTCTGTTCTCCTTCATAATCACACTGATCGTTTCACTTGGTTCCCAAGTAATGGCTTTTTGTCTAGATAAAGGCCTGTTCTGTCTTTTGGCTTAGAAACTTAACCTGGTATCTTCATTGCTTTGATATCATTTTCAGTCATTTCACCATAGTTTTGTACCACCCAAAATTTCCATGTTTTTTTTCCCCCCCCCTCATTCTTCTCATTTTGTAACCCTCTATTCTGGTATGTTTATGAATTTTTCAATTTGGTAAGTTTAATAGGATCTCACTAATTGCCACTTTTTACACATAATCTTCTAATGTCTGTCTACCTCCCACTCAAATGGAGCTTATTATATAGATACCTCACATAAAGGAAATTAGATGCGCTACAGACTGACTTTGTCAAATTTAAACCCATTTATTAAAATTGAGTACAATTCAGGGGCATCTGAGTGGCTCAGTCGTTGTGCGTCTGCCTTTGGCTCAGGTCATGATCCCAGGGCCCTGGGATCTAGTCCCTCAGCAGGCTCCCTGCTTAGCGAGAGGCCAGCTTCTCCCTCTCCCCCTCTCCCTGCTTGTGTTCCCTCTCTCACTGTGCTTCCCTCTGTCAAACAAACAAACAAACAAACAAAAAAATAAATAAATCTTTTAAAAAATTGAGTATAATTCGGGATGCCCGTGTGGCTCAGTCGGTTAGCAGCAGCTGCCTTTGGCTCTGGCCATGATCCCCGGGGTCCTGGGATCCAAGTCCTGTGTCAGGCTCCTTGCTCAGTGGAGAGCCTGCTTCTCCCTCTCCCTCTGCCTGCCACTCCCACTGTTTGTGCTCTCTCTCTCTCTCCCTGAGGAATAAATAAATAAAATCTAAAAAAAAAAAAAAGATTGAGTACAATTCATTGCGATGAATTATCCCGACATAGGCTTATGATTTCATAAGTCAATTTCAGAGATATTTTTCATATCTACCATTACATTTTTTAGAATACATCTTTTTTAGCTTTGCTGATATATTTTCAGAGGGCTCCACCATGCCATGTTGAAATGTTTCTGAAAAATAAAAGTGGAGAGTCACCTTAGCCTTTGTTAGCATTGCAAGACTGGACAAATGACAGTGGCCAAGGATGTAATGTATTGAGTTTGAGACACATGAGAAATTTTATCCGTAAGAAAAGGATACTGTTTTTCTGTTTTAATTTACATAGCATAGAGAAGAATATGAAAAATCTAGGTTTGTATAATTATTAGAATAGACATCAGAAAATGATGCTTTACAAATTACTCTGCTATATTTTTAGCTTTCATTTACTGCTGATAAGTAAACTTCAGAGCTTGAGAAATTACTCTCTTTAATTTTGTCTAAAGCTCTACTTAAACAAATCAATTACTAATTTGCATTTTATTATAAAAAGTATTGCTGTAGAGGAGATTTCCTGTATTGCAGGTAGGGAGTGAAGTATTCCATAATTGTTGTTGTGCAATGGTTTTTTATGATCTGATAACAAGCTATATCAAAACTAATTTATTACAAATATAAACGTGAAATGCAGGAGACTAATAGAAATAAAAGAATTTCAGCCAATAAAACTCCAGGGAATATGCTTTCTTTCAAAAAACTGCAGTGATGACACAGTTATCTTAATTGATGTCTGGAGTTTTAATTTGATAAAGTAGTCTATTTACTTACAACTGAAAATGTCAGCAATGTATGCATGAAGGCTCATTTTCAGGTATTAAATTTGAATAGAATATATCAAGTTATATTGCTAAGAGCAAGAATAAGGCCCAGAAAATAGAAGGGTCTTTAACTCTCTGCCCTATTTTTGTTTTATTTTGTTTTGTTTTTATTTCTATACTACACCCTCCCCTGTCTTCTCTGCTTTCTTGCTCCATCCCACACCTGGAACATCTTGCAGTAATGAGATTCCTGAAGTAAGAACTCCAGTAAGATGAGAACACTGTAAAATAAGGCGGTGGTGGTGGGTTAGAGGAAGCAGCTGAAAGAGTTTGCTTGTATTCCAAAATACATGCATCTGCACCTGCAAGAAGACTTTTGCCATCACAGTCAACTCTTTATTATGTAGAGAGCTCTCTGCTTTGTGGAGACTTGGCTGTCACCCCAGACTTGCTTCCCTGGAACACCTAACTTTGCTCTTGGCTGTCAGCAGCATGGTCTCCTCAGGAAGGGATCAGCTTCAACGGAGGAGGAGACTGTTTGAGTGCATGTGTAGACAGTATGAATGAGTCCAAATTCCAAACGCAAAGATAAAGGGTTTGGGTATGCCCCAAAACATGCATCTTTTTCTACCTTGTTAATAAAGAGATTGGGAGATTTGTGTACTTGTAATGTATTTCAGTGCAGTGTGTACTCACATATATTTCATGAGGTCTCTGCCTTAGCTTCATATTTAACATTTACCCATCCGAATGTCCAGTCATTTCACTCTGGCTGCATGAATTTGCATGCAGTCAAATATTTGTTTTCCTTTTAGTGCCACCTCAGAAAACTGTTACATTTTTAACCTTCCCTGAAGTTTTAATACTGCATAAAAAGAAAATGCAACATACCTAATGATCCTCTCATTCATCCGGGGGAGAATGTAACGTACTGGCATTTTGGATTTCCAATCTCTGCAAGTATTTATTTGTAAAATCCAAATATTTAAAAAAATCACAAAGCAAACCATAAATAGCTGCTAATGTCTTTCTTTTGGCTACCAAAATATAAATATAATATAATAAATATAAAACAGCCATAATTACTATGATTGAGAAGAGATCATTTTACATTTCCTGTACTTGTTACATTCTCTCGAGGAATTTTGCCTCAGATTAAAGCCTCACCAGAAACAAGTTAATAGATGTTCATGTAAAGATGGCAATATAATGGACTATATTTAACAAAAACACTGCTATCTCTTTCATTTATATGTCAAAAGCATTAAAGATGTGGAATCTCAATATTTAAAAGGACATTGAAAGTATTACAATCCAGCATCCAAGGGGAGGTGGTAGTGAATGCAATGAAACTGTTGAGAGATTTCGGGGACAGATCGTTTACCATCTTTCACATCAATTCAAAGTTGGAACTTTTATTCACTGGACACTGGAGGCTTACGTGTGGTTTTTGCATGGGATAATAAGACTAAATTGTTTTTATGTTATAGAGTGGTAATCCTGGTAACAATGTGAAAGATGAGCTGGAAAAATAAATAAATAAATAAATAAATAAAATCTTGTGGGAAGAAAATGTGGCTGAGACTGAACTAAGGCAGTAGCGGTGGAAGGATGGGAAAGAGATTTAGAAGGGCATTTTTTTTTAAAGATTTTTTTTTTTTTTTTTGACAGAGAGAGACACAGCGAGAGAGAATACAAGCAGGGGGAGTGGGAGAGGGAGAAGCCAGCTTCTCGTGGAGCAAGAAGCCCAATGTAGGTCTCTATCCCAGGGCCCTGGGATCATGACCTGAGCCAAAGGCAGATGCTTAACCAACTGAGCCACTCAGGTGCCCCTAGAAAGGCATTTTAGAAGTAGACTAATAGGCAAAAGGAAGTGAGAAGTTAAAGATGAGTCCAAGATTTCTAGCTCATGTGATTGGGTAGCTAATTGTATGATTAATCATAATAGGGAATAGCAACTAAGTTATTGAGAGGAGACTTTGGACTTTAAGGGGAAAGCAGAATAGTGAAGTGGAGATAATGAATTTGGAATTGGTCAAGCTGTTTGTTACCTATTGGGTGTAAATGTGGAGCCGTAATTGTTAACTTCAGTGCTATAGACTGTACTGTAGACACTTTGGGCTGCATTATTCTTTGTTGTGGCGGGGATGCCTTGTACATAATAGAATGCCTAGCAATATCTCTGGCCTCTACCCACTGGATGCAAATAGTACCCATCTCAGTTGTGTCAACCAAAAATATCTCCAGACTCTTCCAAGTGTTTTCTGAAGGAGGGACAAATCGCCCCAGTTGAGAACCACTGATACAAAGAAGGTGGTACAATTGTGTGTCTAGAATTTAAGATATATATGAGACTTGAAGTCAGTATGTAAAATCATCAATGGTAGCGATTTAAATAATGTGCATAGATGAGATTGTGTAGAAGAACATAGATGATTATATATTTACCTCATTTTTCCATGAACAAAGACTGAAAATTCCTAAACTCATGAGGTAGATTCTGTTTTTAAATACTTTCAAATGTTTTATATTATTATTGTTGTTATATGTTGTCAAATATTGAGCCAAATTCCTTGTATTGGGACAAAATTAATCTTTTTGTAACTATAAGTGATATTGTGATACTGTGATATATAAGATTTCTCATATATACTTGGTCTTCATCTACAGTTCCTGGCTCACAGTTCCCAAAACCCTTGGACTTTCCTCAGCATAAGAGCAATGAGGCATTTTTTGCTATAATATTTGGTTTCTTGTCCTCTGCTCATGAGAAACACTTTAGAACCATGAGGTGAAATGGGTGTCTTGTTATTCATAACAAGCCCTTTCCACCACAACTGGGTTTACAATAGTGAGGTGACTTTTGGAAAGCACCTGAGAATGAGGGCTGGTTGCCGGCAGAACCAGCTGGGAACAGAATGTTGGAGCTTTGAATCCCGGGCCCTAATTCTGTGAGAGAGGAGAGGGGCTTGAGGATGACTCAATTACCAAGAGCCAGTAAGTTAAGCAATTATGCCTATGTAATGGAGACTCCATAAAATTCAAAAGGAGGAGGTTTGGAGAGCTTCTAGGTTGAGGAACCAGAACACTTACAATACTACCATGCCAGTCTCCAAGGTCCACAAAGACAGAAGGTACTTTGTTCAGAACCTCACCTTATGTATCTCTTCATCTGGATGCTGAGTCATATCCATTAATACTTTTTGTAATAAATGAGTAATGTAGTGAGTTCTATGAGCTGTTCTGGTAAATTAATGGAACCCAAGGTCAAGGTGGTAGGAACCTCTCAATTATAGCCAGTCTGTCAGAAGTGTAGTTAACAACCTGTACTTGTGATTCAGATCCTGAATTGGAGAGGGTTTTTGGAACCTTTAGTTTGTAGCTGGTTGGGTCAAAAGCACAGGTGATCTGGGCTTGTGATTGGCATCTGAAATGGTGGGTGGTCTCATAGAACTGAGCTCTTAACCTGTGGAATCTGATGCTCTCACCAGGTATATGATGTCAAAATTGAGGTGAATTGTAGAACAACCAACTGATGTCTCTAGAACTGCTTACTTGTGTGGAAGACTCCTCTACACGTTGGAATTGATACCAGAACCTAAGGGACACTAAGTCTACTGGGACAAATTATTTTTCTTAAATTCTTCTACATATTTTAATACAGTTATTGAATTAATTCCTAGAATTCACGATTATCTCCTGGCTAAAGAGCCTTTAATACTTTTTACTTTCTTTTATATGCAATATTTTGAAACTTTTTGCAACATGAGTACTCTCTATTAAATGGCAACCATTTGAATATCCTCCTTAAGCTATAGAGCATAGAACTGAACAAACTCCATGTTTGACCTGTCCAATTTTGAGAAAAACTATCAGTTTCCTGATTTTTGTCATTTTTATTAAAATATTTCAAAATTATATTAGCTCTTTTTTGTCAGCTACATTGTTTCTTTTGTTTTTATTTTGTATGCACTTTCTGATAATCAGATTTTGTATCATATACCACTGATTTTTTTTGTTTGTTTCTAACTCAAACATGAAAATTTATATCCATCTTTTCAAAAATACACTCTTTTTCCATTTAGCCCATCATTTCAACCTGTCTGATCTTTTTGGATTATGATTTCATCCTTCAACATGTTTATTGTTTCTCACAGTTTTATGCCATCTGCACAGTTGATCAGCATACCCCACAGACACAGTGATCTAAGTTATTAATAAAAATGTGAGTGGATTAAGTCCAGAGTTAATGGGATTACATAGTGCTATGGGTTTTCTTTTCAGTGCTTTTATAGCTATTTTTTACTTAAAGGTCTTTTTTTTTTTTTTTTAAAGATTTTCTTTATTTGACAGAGAGAGATATCACAAGTAGGGAGAGAGGTAGGCAGAGAGAGGGGGGAAGCAGGCTCCTTGCTGAACAGATAGCCTGATGCAGGGCTCGATCCTAGGACCCTGAGATCATGACCTGAGCAGAAGGCAGAGGCTTAACCCACTGAGCCATCCAGGTGCCCCTACTTAAAGGTCTTTTTACTTTCATGGAGTACTATAGAAATGAGACTCATGTTAATAGACATTATGTTCAATCTTTCCCAGACAAAACTTCCAAACATAATTTTTCTACAAGAAATGGTAAGGTAGATTATGTTCCATTTATAGAATGAGACGGAATATTGTTATGGGGGAAAATGATTGTATTAATTGATAAAACAATGTTAAATGATAGAGGCAGAATACAAATTTAAATACAAAATATGACATCACTATTTATAAATAGTTGTGGATATAAATGTAGACCTAGTTCTAGGTGTGGATGTAGAGAATACCGGAATCTTTTTTTTTTTTTAAAGATTTTATTTATTTGACAGAGAGAGATCACAAGTAGGCAGAGAGGCAGGCATAGAGAGAGAGAGGAGGAAGCAAGCTCCCTGCTGAGCAGAGAGCCCGATGCGGGCCTCGATCCCAGGACCCTGGGATCATGACCTGAGTGGAAGGCAGAGGCTTAACCCACTGAGCCACCCAGGCACCCAGAATACCGGAATCTTAATGATAGTTGCCTTTAAAGTGGTAATTATGATTGGTGTTTTTTTTAGTATTTTATAGTCTCAAATGTTATATGTAATGATTTTGTCACCTTTACATTCAGGAAGTAAAGATTAAAATATACTTCTATATTTTATAAGTATGAATTAACAAAAATAAAAACAGAATCTGGAAGAAAATACATTTATCTCTGACTACCAGACTTTGAGACAAAGACCTTATCTTTTTTTTTTTTTTTTTTTTTAAGATTTATTTATTTGTTAGAGAGAAAGAGTGCACACAAGCAGGGTGAGTGGCAGGCAGAGGGAGAAATGGACTTCCCGCTGAGTGAGGAGCCCAGAGTCAGGCTCAATCCCAAGACCTTGAGATCATGACCAGAGCCAAAAGCAGACACTTAATCGACTGAGACACCCAAGTGTCCCAAAGACCTTATTAGTAATAGGAGAAACTGTTTTCTTTTTTTTTTTATTTAAATTCATTTAATTAACATATAATATATTATTTGCTTCAGGGGTACACGTCTGTGATTCATCAGTCTTATATAATACCCAGTGATCATTACAACCCATACCCTCTCCAAAGTCCATCACCCAGTTGCCTCATCCAAGAGAAACATTTCTAAGGAAACCACAGGTTTTCAGTAGTCTGGAAGAGTAACAAAAGCTGGAGTTGCATCAGATTTCCCATCACCTGCACTCTGCCACTCAATAGTGGCAGAGTGTGGTTGGATGCTTTAAGAGGTGTGGTTGGATGCATTAGGAGAAGCTGTTAGATGCAGAAATTTATCTGCTTGTCTTTCTTAACAGAGTTGTTATAACGATTAAATGAGATGATAAGTGAGAAAATTTGTACAAAGTAAGGTTAAAAGTCCTATTCAAGGGTAAGTTATTGATTAAAAGACTTTCAGTTGTAGTTACTTTAATTTGAGTGAGTATCATGCATTATAAATACATAATGGGAATATTTGACTCTTCTTCAGGGTAAATTCCTTGAAGTCAGAGACCACATCCTATTAATCTACGTATCTTCTAACACCTAACACATTCATTACCTTACACCTTACACATGGATAGAGAATAAATTGCATGCTGGCAATATTTGCAAGATAGTAATGATTGTTTTTAATTAAGAGAAATGGAATAATAGTATTATTGTAAATTATCGAGTACTAACCCTGTTATTCTGCCATCTTGGTGAAGCAGATGATCCATCAGTATTATTGCTGAGTGATATATACCATTTGACTTCCTCCTCTTCACTCCCTAATTTTAGGCACTCACTGAGATTTTATGCTTGGTCCTGTTCTCTTTTTATATCTTTATCATTTTTATTGTATCCATTTATGTGCTTTAATATGTCTTCTCAGCACTGATGACTCTTCAATCAGCCTTGACTTTTTCCAGTTCTACATTTCTGACCCTTAGTCAACCATCTCTTCTGGTTATCTGCTTACCTACTCAGATTCAGCACCCACAACCTACTACTAACCTACTCAGATACCAGATCCACAGTCCTGCACTGATCATCCACATTCCAAATACACATACAATATACTCATTCCTTTAGGTGTCTTTTAAGGACACTAATCTTCCCAGTCACCTATGCTAGGATTTGTATTCTCTCTGGTCCACTTTCTCTGTTTTTTATCTTCATCATAAGCAAAAAGTTTTCAAATCTTGATGATTTCACTTTTAGTGATATCTCTAGAATCCATCTTCTTTCTTATTTAGTTCTAAAACCAAGTTCAGGTCTTTGTCATCAATTATTTGACCATCACAATACCCTCTTCTAGCTGTCAAATGAGAATAACTCTTATTTCTCCCCAGTTCAAAATCCTAGAGTTGACTATTCTTTTACCTGCTGATTTTAAATATATTATTAAAGTCCCATTAATATCATTTGAGAGGAATAGGCTTGGGGAAAATATTAATTTATTTCTTGAAGATAATCTAGGCTTTTAACCTTGTGTAGTATGTTACATATTATTATTCTGTTGTTCCACCCAAAACTGATGTTTGCCTTCCTTTTCCATATATTACCCCTTGAGTATTATACATACTGAAAGCAGGAAATGGGTGTTCACATGTGGGAACTGGGATTGAGATTTCAAATGTTAGGCACAAAATGGAAGACCCATACCCACCACGAAGAATAAAGAGCTTACTGAGCTTTAACCCTCAGGTAGTATCAGGGAATCTTTTGAATGGTGTAAAATGGCTGCAAGCCTTGGCTTCTTTGTCTATGGTTCTGCTCAGGATGGCACTAAGGAAAGCCAGTTAAGTCTGCCTTACATTTATTTTACCTTCTTACTGCCTTTCTTGACTTTCATTAAATAGAAATATTGAGTAAAGTGAGATGAGAATAGAAACATTTAATGGAATAAGGAAATCTTAAAGATAGTCTAGGAAGAGGGAAAGGATGCTCTTTTTTAGAGAAGTGTTGCTTGAAACTTCTATTCAGAGCAGTATGTTGGGTGGCTTATTGAGAAATGGTGACTCAAGGGCAGTTTGAATAGAGAAGATTTAATCTGGTCAAAATGGGGTGAAAAAAACTTAATGCCAAGTTATAAAGAAGGTTATGATACAGCAGATTAGCAGGAAATAGTTTTGCACTTGATCCAAAGACACTAATTTCAGATCACATGTCAGTCACATTTAAAGGAGAAAAAGCAGTTTGTGGATATGAAAATGGTTTTTCCATTATTAGGTATGCCCAAAGAAAATGTTGACAGAAGAATGTTTTTGTTCTTTGTAATGAAGCCTGTAGACTTTCAGATAAAATTTGGGGATAAATATTTGAATCCAAATTACTATCTTTAAAAGCCCAAAGTGCTAATACTATTAAACCATTTATGTATGCGTTTCTAATTGTTTAAAAGAAAAAAGTAGGCTGAATAATATATTAAATGTAAAAGCATATTTTCTTCTTAAATAATAAATGGAATTACCAAATACATTTTTTTAATTTGGGAGATGAGGGAGATAGATGATGCTAACCATTTGGTATCTTATTGTTGCAAATGAAAACCTATATAATAAATGTTTCTCCAAAGCAGATATTTGTGTGGTACATGATTATAAACATTCCATTTAAGAGTTGCCTTTGGGATTTTTCTAGACTTTTACCCCATTTAGTGGAAATCCCAGATTCCAGGAACTGGAGATTTGGACTATGCTATATTCTAGTGATCTAGTCTCAATTTTCTCACTGGGTTCCCATCTTACCAATTCTTTTTTAGATGCTTCCCCTTGCTTAAAACACCATTGTCTCTCAGCTACATAGTGCCTATGTGCATCCTCATTTTTAAGCTGTTACCTCCTTTTTCCTTCATTTGACTCATTCTCTAATTCTTTTCTTATCTTATGCCTCAGTAATTATAGCATCTTTAGTTCTGCCAAAACGGGCAAGTGTATCATTATGTTTAAAGTGCAAAGCAGTATGAAACCAAGAAGATCATGGGTTGTTTTTACTTTGGTACAAATTCTTCTGGTTGCATTATGGTTCTATGAAACAAAGGAAATGGCACTGAAAATGCATTAAAACTCACCTTAGATTTAAGTTAACTTTCTTAGGTTGGGGACAAAATTCACAGCTTATTGATTGGGCTTTCTGAAATGATAAAACAAAGTAAAGAAAATCCTGAAAAGAGTGACTAACAGGGACAATAAAAAAATTTTAGTTGATGAAATGAAAAGTAATAGACTAATTTTAGAAAATTAACAGATAATGAAAGCATGCATTTTAATCTTTTTTAAACTTTGCTATCTTCCTTTTGTCTTTAATCTTAGATTTTTTAATTTACTTGCTATCACATTCTGTTAAGTCTTTATAGCTCATTGCTTTATGGTCAGGTTGTTTGATGCTTTCAACTTCTACTTTTCATCTTCACTTTTCTTAATTTCATGCATTCTCTTTCCTTCCCACTCCTCTGTAGACCACTGCTCTCATGAAAGGTCAGCGCCTTGCACAGTCAGGACTGATCTTCATATGTCACTTGCATTTAAGACAGCACATTGGGTTATAAACAGTGTGAGAAAGGACCGCAGAGACCATTTAGTTGAAGCATTTATTTTACAGATGAGGAACCCCAAACCTAGAGAGACTAAGTGACCTAATCAAGGTCTCTTAACAAGTTAGTGACTGTGGCAAAGTAGAATTCCTGTACCCTAATTCCTAATTCAATGCAGTTATATGATTAAGATTACAGGAATGAGTCTTTGGTAATGCTGGGGAGAAGTTAACATTTCAATGCTTATTGTGTACCAAGTGTTTGCTGAATATTAATTGTCTTTCATAGTTGCCCTCATTTAATCCTCACAGCAATCCTATGAGGTCAGGGTGTTACTATTCCCATTTTAGAGATGGGAGATGGGTCAGATAATAAATAACTTGACTAATATGACAGAGTCATAGACTTAGAGAAACTATATAAATATTAGTAAGAAAAAAAACCATCTAGTCCTCTTGGATAAAGGCTGCTTGCGGAAGGCCAAGACACTGAGTTATTCCTTATCTGCTCAGGGATAGGAAGGAGAAAGAAAAGGATAAACAGTACTGGACTGACTGAATCCCAGTGTGTGCCTCTGTCTCTGCAGGGATCAGATGTGTGTTTTGCAGCCTGAGGATGTTTCTGTTCTCCCATACTGTCTTATTATCTTAAAAGCACCTAATTCATGCCTCTTGTACAGTGCATGTACATTTTCATTTATTTATTTTATTTTTTAAGATTTTATTTATTTATTTGACAGACAGAGATCACAAGTAGGCAGAGAGAGAAGAGAAAGCAGGCTCCCTGCAGAGCAGAGAGCCTGATGTGGGGCTCGATCCCAGGACCCTAGGATCATGATCTGAGCTGAAGGCAGAGGTTTTAACCCACTGAGCCACCAAGGCATCCCTGTATATTTTCATTTAAAATAGATATTAAGTGTCACTGTATGCTGGAGTTCATTATATAGTGGTGGACAAAACACATAATTACCAGAACATTAAGAGCAAGGGGAAAAGTCCAACCACTACTCTCCCATTTATAAAAAAAAAAAGCATTATTTTTTCTGCATTGCCACCTGATTCCCCATCATCTAGTACTACAAAGTCAACCTTTGTCACTGTAGTCCTCATCTATTACTCTTCAACAAACTTTTACTGTGTTACATACTGCCAAATCAACCCAGTATAGCAAAATGTCATATAATCATTTCAAACTTTATCCCATTCATTTATTGGTCTATTAATTCTACAAACATTCACTGAATATCTATTATAACTGAGAGAATTACCTGAATCAAGGACATAAAAGGAAAAAGGCACAATTCTTGTCTTTAAATTCCACTGACAAAGAATCATAAATAAATATATTAATTAAGGCTAATTAAGAAAATAGATTCTTAAATATTATTTTGATACTATTAGTATAAAATAGTACTACTGCCCACTTACTATATACTAAGCATTTTATATATAATTATATAATGATGTTTTTCATTGTCATGTATTTTATCATGTACCCACGACTGTGTTTTACATATGCTATTTCAGTAAGTCCTGTCAGAAAGGAATACTAGTTCCATTTTATATGAGAGGAAGCTGAGGCTCATGTAGTTAAATGATCACCTATAGTTGCATAGCAGGTAAGCAGCAGAGATGAGAACTGACAAGAGAAATCCAAAATCCTTTGTTTTTTTTCTGTTTCATCATGGCATGTCTCTGGTGTTGTTGAAGCAAATCTCAGATTTTAATTAATTTTGCTTGGAGTATTTGGGGATGATTTCAGTAGAGGTCATATGTCAACTAGGTCTGAAAGCTAGGTAAGAATTCTGGATGTAAGAATGTGTATTTCAACCCAACAAAGATATAAAGACTATAGTGTAAGATTTTATTGATCAGTAGCTTCAGGGACTTCTGTAGTATATGTTACCCAAGTATTTGGGTCTTACGTTGCTATAGCCAATGGAAATAGATCAATGGACTTGGAATTCACAAAATTTCCCTTTTTCCAAAGGGAAAAAAACATTTAAATTTACATTTTAAATTCAAGTATAGTAACATACAGTATTATATTAGTTTCAGATGTGCAATATAATGATTCCAGAATTCTATATGAGTGAAATCATGGGGTATTTGTCCTCCTCTGATTTATTTCACTTGGGATTATACCCTCTAGACCCATTCATATTGTTGCGGATGGCAAGATTTCATTCTTTTTTATGGATGGATAATATTTTATTATATATATATATATCTTCTTTATACCTTCATCTATCAATTGGCACTTGGATTGTTTCCTTAACTTGGTTATTATAAAGAATAAGTAAACACAGAAGTATGTATATCTTTTCAAATTAATGTTTTTGTTTTCTTTGGATAAACACCCACTAGTGGAGTTACTGGATCATTTGGTAGTTCTATTTTTAATTTTTTGAGGAACCTCCATACCGTTTTCCACAGAGGCTGCATAAACTTACATTCCTACCAGCAGTTCACAGAAGTTCCTTTTTTGCCCCATATCCTTGCCAGCACTTGTTATTTGTGTCTTTGATTTTAGCCATTCTGACATGTGAGAGTGATATCTCATTGTGGCTTTTATATTCATTATCTTGATGATAGTGATGGTGAACATCTTTTCATACGTCTGTTGGCCATCTGTATGTCTTCTGTGGAAAAATACCTATTCATGTCCTCTGTCCACTTTTTAATTGTATTATTTGGGTTGGTGGTGTCAAGTTGTGTGAGCTTTTTTGGTATATTTTGGACATTTCACCCCGTATCATATATGTCATTTGCAAATATCTTCTCCTATTTGGTGGGATGTCTTTTTGTTTTGTTGATGGTTTCTTTCACTGTGCAAAAGTTTTTATTTTGGTGTAATCCCAATAGTTTTTTTTTTTTTTTAATTTTGCTTTTGTCCTCCTTGCCAAAGGAGACAGATATAGAAAAATGTTTTTATGGCTGGTGTCAAAGAGATTACTGCCTGTTTTCTTCTAGAAATTTTATGGTGTCAGGTCTCACATTTAGGTCTTTAAAACATTTTGAGTTTATTTTTTGTGTACGGTGTAAGACAGTGGTTTGGTTTCATTCTTTTGCATGTAGCTGTCCCATTTTCACAATACTATTTGTTGAAGAGATGGTCTTCCCATTGTATAGTCTTTCCTCCTTTGTCATATTGACCATATTGACCATATGATGTTGTAATTGACCATATAATCATGGGTTTATTTCTGTGCTCTTCCAATCTATGTGACACATGATCTATGTGTCTATTTTGTGCCAGCACCATACTATTTTGATCACTACAGCTTTGTAGTACATATTGAAATCTGGAATTGTGATACCTTCAGTTTTGTTCTTCTTTCATCAAGGTAGCCTTAGCTACTTGGGATCTCTGGTGGTTCCATACAAGTGTTAGAATTATTTGTTCAAGCTTTGTGAAAAATGGTGTTGGCATTTTGATAGAGATTGAATTAAATCTGTAGATTGTTTTAGGTAATGCAAATATTTTAACAATATTTATTTTCCTGCTCCATGAACATGGAACATCTTTCCATTTGTTTGTGTCATCTTCTATTGCTTTCAACAATATCTTATAGCCTTCAGAGTACAGGTCTCTCATCTTCTTGGTTAAGTTTATTTCTAGGTTTTTTAATGATTTTTGGTGTAATTGTAAATGACATTGCTTTTGTAATTTCTCTTTCTATTACTTTATTATTTCTGTTTAGAAATGCAACAGATTTCTTCACATTGATTTTATATAATGTGATTTTACTTAATTCATTTGTCTGTTCTAGTATTTTCTTTTTGGTTGAGTCTTTAGGGTTTTCTATACATAGCATTATGTCATCTTCAAATAGTGATGGTTTTTATTCTTCCTTTCCTATTTGGATACCTCTTATTTCTTTTTCTTGTCTGATTGCTATGGCTAGGGATTCTAGTACCAAATTGAATACAAGTGGTGAGAGTGCACATTTTTATCTTGTTTCTGATCTCAGAGGGAAAACTCTCAGTTTTTCACCATTAAATGTGATGTTAGCTATGGGTTTTTTATATATGGCCTTTACTATATTGAGGTATGTCTGCTTTAAACGTACTTTGTTGGGAAGTAAGTTTCAAGTAAGTTTAAAGCAGACATACCTTTAAATGGATGTACTTTCTCAAAAAAATTTTTTTTTGCCTCTATTGAAATGATTATATAGTTTTTATCCTTTCTTTTGTTAAAGTGATATATGATGTTAATTGATTTGTAAATGTTGAACAGCACATACACCCCTGGAATAAATCCCACTTGATTATAGTGAATGATTTTGTTAATGTATTCTTGGACTTGGTTTGCCAATATTTTGTTGAGAATTTCTGCATCTATGTTCATCAGAAATTTTGAACTGTAGTTTTTTTTTGTGTGTGTGTGTGTGTCTTTACCTGGTTTTGATATCAGGATAATACTGGCCTCATAGACTTAATTTGAAAGCTTTCTTTACTCTTTATTTTTTTATTTTTTTGGAAGAGCTTGAGAAGGATAGATATTAATTGTCTTTTAATGCTTGGTTTAAGCTGTGAAGCAGTCTGGTTCTGGACTTTTGTTTGTTCAGTGTTGTTTTGGTTGTTGTTGTTTAAATTGCTGATTCCGTTTCATTGTTAGTAATTGATCTGTTCAAATTTGCTTTTTCTTCCTGAATTAGTTTTGGGAGGTTATATGTTTCTAGGAATTTATCTATTTCTTATAGGTTGTCCAATTTGTTGACATATAATTTTCTCATAATCTTTGTATAACTATGGTGAGGATTATTATTTCTCCTTTTCATTTCTCTCTCCCTCTGTGTCTCTCTTTTTCTCTTTCTCTTTGATGAGTTTGGCTAAATGTTAACCAGTTTTGTTGCTCTTTTAAAAGAACCAGCTTCTGGTATTATTGATCTGTTCTACTGTTATTTTAATCTTTATTTCACTCATTTCTACCTTTTATTATTTCCTTCCTTTTACTGGCTTTGACCTTTGTTTTTTCTTTTATTCCTAGCTCCTTTAGGTGTGAGATTAGGTGCTATTTGAGGTATTTGCTATTTCTGAGGTAGCCCTGTATTGCTATACTTTTACTCTTAGAATAGCTTTTGCTGCATCCAAAAGATTTTGGACCATTATATTTTCATTTTCATTTGTATCCATGTATTTTTTAATTTCTTTTTTGGTTTCTTGTTGACCCATTTATTGTTTAGTAGCATTATTTATTTAACCTCCATGTATTTGTGTTCTTTCCAGAATTTTTTCTTGTGGTTGATCTCTAGTTTCATGCCACTGTGGTCAGAAAAGATGCCTGATATGATTTTTCTAGAGAATATTCCATGTGTAATACTTAAAAAGTGCATAATTTGCTATTTTGGAATGGAATGTTCTGAATATATCTGTTAGATCCACTTGGTCCCATGTATCATTCAAATCCTCTGTTTCCCTATTGATTTTCTGTCTGGAGGATCTATCCATTGATGCAGGTGGAGTATTAAAGCCCCCTATTGTTACTCTGTTACTATCAATTTCATTCTTTATGGCTATTAATTTTTGCTCTATATATTTGAATGCTTCTATATTGGTGCCTAAATATTTATAATAGTTATATATTCTTATTGAAAAAAAATCACCATTCTGTAATATTTTTGGAAATTATCTGTGCATACATTGTTTCATAATGGAACTATAAATTTTTGGAAAACAAAGTCCAAGTTATTTATTTCTATCATGGGTTTTAGTATAATAACCTAGTAAAGATTTATTAAATAAAAAAATTGACTGGATTATAGAACTAAGAAATTGTTTGATCTGGCTATCCACCAAATAATAAAAATACTACTACTACTAATATTTTAAAAATGCTAATATGGATTCTGAGGCTGATGATTTACTCTTTTGAAATATGCTAATGAGGCCAATAGTGGGGATTTAATCTTGTCAGCTTTTTCTTTCTTTCATGGACACAGGCATTGACCCAAACCATTTTTATACTTTCAACAAGGACCCTGTGAAAGAAAGTGGATCAGTTACTGCAAATCCATCAACATTCTTAAAAGAAAATAAAATACATGCTTTCCTGGTAGGGGTTCAGAAAATGTCATCTTTGCTTTGGAAAGTCAGTATTTTTATGGTTGACCTCACAAATTATGTTACATATAAATTCAACTTTTCTTGTAACTTTCTTATTCTTTCTTGTCCTACCGTATAAGGAAATAGCTTTTAATATAAATACAAAGGGGCACCTGGGTGGTTCAGTGGGTTAAAGCCTCTGCCTTTGGCTCAGGTCATGATCCTGGGATTGAACCCTGCATTGGGCCCCACATTGGGTTCTCTGCTCAGCAGGGAGCCTGCTCCCCAACCTTCTGCCTGCCTCCTCTACCTACTTGTGGTCTCTGTCTGTCAAATAAATAAATAAAATCTTTTAAAAAGAAATAATATAAATAAGAAAACATATACCAAGGAATATTAGGAAGATTTCTTTGTTTTAAATCTTCTTACTAGCAGTAAGGCTTATCTTCTGCTTTTTACCTTGAAACACTAGACAAGGAACCTGTTATTTTATATACAGTGATTTATTTATATAGAACATGAAGAAAATTTTAATTACTATGGTCTTTGAAGTAATTTCAAGCCAAAATAAAAAAATCCAAACCTAAAAACTAGACTTGTGTTTTGGTATACTGGGGAAAGACCAGAGAGATGTACATTTTTATGCCAAAAAAATTTTGTAGTAGTATTAGAATTGAAGGACAAGGCTTAATACTAATTTTGAAAATGTCATTCAGTATAAAATCCAATTTCTAAAAGTATTTTCCATTTTAATGTAGATACAAGATATGTTTTAATAAGCACATTCTATTCCTTATAATGGCTTATAATACTAATTTTATAGAGTAGGTACTGAATAATGGGACATGCAGATTAGCTCTTTAACACTTATTATTGTGGTGTATAATTATGTAGGAATAAAGAGTATACAAAATATTCTAAAGATGTTATCAAATTTGCTAAGCTTTCTCACAGTAAAGAAAATAGATAACAAACCTGTTTAGGACAGGAATTTAAAAATATTAAGTGATTAGAAAATAATTACTGTTTATATATATAAAATCAAATACTAAATGGTGTGATAAAAATTACTTGTGGCCAAAACTGAGAGAGGGAGAGATAATGCTTATAGGAAAAATTGGCTTACTCACAGATAAGGGATGAAATGGATGATAACATATAAATGAGAAGACCTGAATTCTAAGTTCATCCTCTACTTACATGTTATGTGACGGTGAACAAATTACTTAACTTTCTTAGGCCACTAATGGAGATGACACTTATTCTGTATACTTTGCAAAATTTTGTGAAAAAAAATTATAATAGAAATAATATAAAAGAGTTATTTGCAGATAGAATATAATATTAAAATAGAAGGGAATACTTTTTCCTTTTATACTACATTGACACTTAGAATTTGCTTATAATTAAGTATAACTACTCTTTTTACATGAATTTCAGAAAAATCTATAGATTAATTTGTCACATTAACACATTGTTCCTATATTAAAAAAAGATTTAGAATTCATATTTGTTTTGTTTTCTAGTCTTATAAGGAGTTTTTTATAATTTGTCTCAATATCAATGTTATAAATTTAGAAATTTAGGGATACATTCAATCATAAAGAGAAATTTTGAAATATTTTTGAGAAGTATGTTTATTTGTGATGTTGAAAAATCATTTGAAATGGTCATTTGAATTAGTATAAATTTTGTTGACTTCAACTTAAAGTCGAAGCTCTTAGAGTCTTGTGATATTTTTATTGAATTTGTATTATTCTGATGTTTTTAAAGTAGGGGACACATGGGGATTTCAGACCTTATACAGGCAACTGAATGTTCAATTAAACACTCCACTCTTTCTTTCTTACCTCAGTTTATGTTGAGGCATAAAGAAAGAAAGAAACAAACAAACAAACAAAAATAGTGCTGCAATGTTATGGCCAAAAACTTGTGACAAACTCTTGAGAAGGATAAGGAAGAGACAAGAAAGTGATATAAGGAGAGAATTTTTGAAGACGATTCCTTTGGAAAGAATTAGGGTTATGAATTCACCTTCCTATTAAGTTTCAAAGAGAAAAAAATCCTGCTTAACCATAAGCCAAATAATAAGGATTTCAGTGAGATTTCTTTGAGAGCTTGATGTGTGTCCTTGGTAATTGTGAAGTGGGCTTAGTGGTCTGGTATTTTATGCAGGACCAAGAAATATACTAGTGTCAATGGAATAAACCATTTTGTCTTATTTTATCTATTTATTTTGTGTGGAAAGAACCTATACTTGTTTTTCATGAGTTAATGTGCCATAATGTTGTACAATGTCCTCCCAGGAAGCAGACTCTGGGACACAGATTAACTAGTTTATGAAAAATGTTTTAGTGATTACAATGGGGATCATCACTGTGGAAGGGAGGGCTAAGTGAGAAGTTGAGCTGCAAAGCTGAATGGCTCTTTAGAGTTTACCTGAGTTGGAACAAATAGGGAGGTCTTTTATATCCATGTGTTATTCAGCCTGTGGATACTAAATGCCCAAGGAAGTAAGTGTGACCACAGGTGAGATATTCCCAAAGAGGGATAATAGCTGAGATTAGCCGTCCTTCTAAGTGGGGGATTAAGTCCTTCTTTTCTCAGGGAGAATCTGGTCAGTGCATCACAGTGTCCATTACAAATCCCAAGTTCCACGTGAGGAACCCACAGAGTGAATTTCAGCCCAGAATCTTCTGCTTTCCAATGTAAAGAGACTCTGGCAGTAAGTGTAGTGGGGTGTGTCACTGGGGCACAAGCTAAAGTTGAATTTGAAGTAACCAGCTGAAGGAAGAGCACTGCCTCTGCCAAGGAAATTATATCACGATGCCTAAAAAGGGATTTTCTTAAGCAACACTGTCCATTAAAAATACAATATGAACCACATATGTAATTTTAAAATTTCTATAGCCATATTTTAGGAAATGGAAAAGAAAGAAGGGAAATTATTTTTTAACATTTAATAATTTAAATTATTTCCCATTTTCCTAATTTAAGATTTAATGTGATATTTAGTACATTTTTATTCAGCATCATAGTCAAAATGGGAAAAAAATAAGTCAATGAGATTCTTCTTTTTTAGTAGGTTCCACACCCAATGTGGTGCTTGAACTTAACAACCTAGAGATCAAGAGTTGCATACTCTACCAACTCAGCCCACCAGGCACCCCAATGAGATTCTTTACGTTCTTTTTTATACCAAGCCTCAGAAATCAGAATGTATTTTACTCTTATATTAACCACATTCCAAGTGCTCAGTAGCTTCAAATTGCACCAATACCATATTGGACAGTTCAACTCTAGAGAACCTACAGAAATACCCCTTGAAAGAAAAAATCAGTTTTAAATTTCTGCCAGACCTAGAGATTGCCAATCCATTACATGATAGTGACAATCAAATCACAATGATTTTATATCTCTTACCTCTCCCCACTCCTACCCTGAAAGTATCAGAAATATTAGCACCCCCAACATGGGAGCACCCAAATATTAAGAATTAATAACAAACATAAAGGAACTAATTGATAATAGTAGAGGACTTTAACATCCTACTTACTTCATAGATCATCTAAGCAGAAAGGCAAAAAGCAAACAATGACTTTGAATGATGCACTGAACCAGATAGACTTAACAGATATATTCAGAACATGTTATCTACAAGCAGCAGAATACACATTCTTTTCATGAGCACATGAGACATTCTCCACAATGATCACATACTAGATCATAAATCAGGCTCAACAAGAACAAAAATACTGAGATCATACTATTCATACCTTTAGACCACAACACTATGAAACTTAAAGTCAACCATAAGAAAAAATTGGAAAGACCACAAATACATAGAGATAAAGAACATCCTACTAAAGGATGAATAGGTCAATCAGGAAATTAAAAGAGAAATAAAAATACATAGAAACAAATGAAAATGGAAAGACTATGATCCAAAACCTTTGGAATGAAGCAAGGGCAGTCCTAAAGGCCTACCTCAAGAAGTAAGAACAATTTCAAATATACAGCCTAACCTTACACCTAAAGAAGCTAGAAAAAGAGCAACAAATGGAACCTAAAGGTAGCAGAAGAAGGGAAATAATGAAGATTAGAGCAGAAATAGATGATACAAAACAAACAAACAAAAAACCATAGAACAGATCAATGAAACCAGGAGTTGGTCTTTGAAAGAATTAATAAAACTGAGAAACCTCTCGCACAACTTATCAAAAAGAAAAGAAAAAGGACCCAGATAAATAAAATCATGGATGAGAGAGGAGATATCACAACCAATAACACAGAAATACAACCAGTTGTAATAGAATATTATGAAACATTATATGCCAACAAATTGGAAAACCTGAAATAGATGGATAAATTCCTAGATACATATAAGTTATGAAGACTGAAACAGGAAGAAATAGAAAACTTGAACAGGTGGATAACCAGTAAAGAAATTGAATCAGGAATCAAAAATCTCCCAACAGTGAAAAGTCTAGGGCCAGATGGCCTCCTAGGGGATTTCTACCAGACATTTAAAGAATAGTTGATACCTATTCTTAAAATGGTCCAAAAAATAGAAATGGAAGGGAAACTTCCAAACTCTTTCTATGAAACCAGCATTGCCTTGATTCCAAAGCCAGACAAAGACCTCACTAAAAAATGAGAACTAAAGGCCAATATCCCTGATGAAAATGAATGGAAAAATTCTCAACAAAGTACTAGCAAATTGAATCCAACAGTATATTTTGTTATATATATTCAAGTAAAAGGGACACCTGGGTGGTTCAGTCAGTTAAGCATCTGCTTTGGGCTCAGGTCATGTTATTACCAGGGTCCTGGGATCCAGTCCCACATCAGGCTTCTTACTCAGTGGGGAGCCTGTTTCTCCCTCTACCTGTCTTTCCCCCTGGTTGTGTACTCTCTTTGACAAATAAATGAATAAAATCTTTATATATATATATATATACACACACACATACACTTTTTTTTTCTTAGATTTTATTTATTTATTTGACAGAGAGAGATCACAAGTAGGCAGAGAGGCAGGCAGAGAGAGGGGAGGAAGCAGGCTCCCTGCTGAGCAGAGAACCTGATGCAGGACTTGATCCCAGGACCCTGAGATCATGACCCGAGCCGAAGGCAGTGGCTTAACCCACTGAGCCACCCAGGCGCCCCACACATACACTTTTCAAGTAAAAATATATTGGAAAATATTTTTAAATATACTTTATACATAAATGTGTATTGATATATTAAATATTCACCTATATATATTTGGTATTATATCTCATCAATCTACATCAACATATAAAATATATTTGGAGCACCTGGGTAGCTCAGACATTTAAGTGTTTACCTTCAGCTTAGGTCATCAACCCAGGATCCTGGGATCGAGCTCCACATCAGGCTCCCTCCCTCTCAGTAGGGAGATGCTTCTCTTTCTCTCTCTGCAGCTCCCCTTCTTTGTGCTCTTTCTCTCTCTCTGTCAAATTAAAAAAAATTAAGAAAATAAAATGAAATAAGATATGTTTGAATATATACTATAATATAAATAATACGTATTTTCTTATTTTAATGCAGAGACCAAACATTGACACTGAAAAAGCAATCCCTTATTATTCTCTCTAGTCCAGTCTATCACAAAAGTGACTCAATCAGAGAACCCACTTCCATTTTGCCTCCTTCAAATTTATTTTTTAAATTAAGAAAAGAAAATGTTTTGAAGTAGAAAACTTAAGGAGTGCCTCGGTGACTCAGTGAGTTGGGTATTTGACTAAATTTCAGCTCAGGTCATGATCTCCAGCCCTGAGATCAATCTCCACTTCAGACTCCACACTTAGCGCTGAGTGTAGAGTCTATTTAAGATTAGAGAATCTTCTAATCTTAGAGAATCCTCTCCTTCTGCCCCTCCCCCTACTTGCACATGTGTGGGCTCTCTAAATAAACAAATAAATAGATAGATAAATAAATAAATAAAGTGGAAAACTTAGATTCTTAAATACGTATTCTTAGATTCTTAATACCATGTGATTGTCCCTTAAGTTCAATGTGATTATCCCTTAAAATAAAAAATTCTTAACTTTAACAAAAAGCCATCATAACCCTGAATATTCTTATTGCCATCTATGTCTCCAGGTTTATCATGAATCAAGCTTTCCTTTTGTCCGTATATTCCAGCCATGATAATTTTCTTTAATTTCCTTAAATGTACTCCACTCCCTTTTACAATATCAGATTTTCACATGTGCTATTTCCCCATATAGTTAATATACTAGTCAATGTCTGTGTTTTCTTTTGCTTTCCAATAAGGCATTTCTTTTGTATGAAAATGTAATTTCTGAACCTATAGAACAAGCTGGATTCAATAACCAAGTGTGCTTATAATATTTTGTTATAGTTTTTTTTATTTACCAATTTGCCATAGAGATTATAATCTTCATGAGGACAGAGGCCAAAATATCTTGATAAGATATAGATCTTGTGCACTTACAATGTAAAATGTGTTTATTAAATTAATTAAGAGATAGATTTTAAGTGGTTTTATTTTTGTTTCTCCCATCATATCCGTTACAAATGCTCTCATATGATTATGTGATAATAAATGTACATATGTATTTATTTAATGTATTATTTAATATATTCATTAATTAATAATACATTGATTAAACAGTACATTAAAAGAACCAGTGATCAAGTGGGATTTATTCCTGGGTTGCAAGGGTGGTTTAATATTCACAAATCAATCAAAGTGATAAACCACATTAATAAAAGAAAGGATAAGAACCATATGATCCTCTCAGTATATGCAGAAGAAGCAGTAAACATCCATTCTTGATTAAAAACCCTCAACAAAGTAGGGATAGAGGGGACATATATCAACATCATAAAGGCCATATAATAAAATTCCACAACTAATATCATCCTCATTGGGGAAAATCTGAGAGTTTTTCCTCTAATTAGGGTCGGGAACAAGATAGGGATGGCCACTCTCACCACTGTTATTTAACATAGTACTGAAGTCTTAGCTTCAGCAGTCAACAACAAAAAGAAGTAAAAGGTATCTAAATCATCAAGGAAAAGTTTAAACTTTCACAATTTGAAGACAACATAATACTCTATATAGGAAACTTAGAGGATTCCACCAAAAATTGCTAAAATTTTACACAAATTCAGTAAAGTCACAGGATACGAAATCAACATACAGAAATCTGTTGCATTTTTATATACCAATAATGAAGCAGCAGAAAGAGAAATCAAGGAATTGATCCAATTTACAACTGCACAAGAACCCATTAGATACCTAGGAATAAACCTAACCAAAAAGGTAAAAGATCTGTACTTTAAAAACCATAAAACACTTATGAAAGAAATTGAAGATGACACAAGGAAATGGAAAAATGTTCCATGCTTATGGGTTGGAAGAATAAATATTGTTAAAATGTCTGTACCACCCAAAGCAATCTACATATTTAATGAAATCCCTATTAATAAACCACTAGTGTTTTTCACAGAGCTAACACAAACCTAAAATTTCTAAGCAACCACAAAAGACCCCAAATAGCCAAAGGAATCTTGAAGAAGAAAAGCAAAGCGGGAGGCATTACAATTCTGGACTTCAAGCTGTATTACAAAGCTGTAATCATCAAGACAGTTTGGTACTGACATAAAAGCAGACACATAGATCAGTGAAACAAAAGAGAAAACCCAGGAATGGACCCTCAACAACACAATCAACTAATCTTCAACAAAGCAAGAAAGAATACCCACTGGAAAAGAGACAGTATCTTCAACAAATGGTTTTGGGAATACTGGACAGCATCATGCAAAAGAATGAAATTGGCTACTCTCTTAGACCGTACACAAAAATAATTTCAAAATGGATGAAAGACCTATACGTGAGAAAGGAAACCATCAAAATCCTAGAGAAGAGCACAGGTAGTAACCTCTTTGACTTTGGCAGTAGCAGCTCTTACTAGAGACATCTCCACAGGCAAGGGAAACAAATAAAAATGAACTATTGGAACTTCATTGAAATAAAAAGCTTCTGCACAGCAAAGGAAGCAGTCAGCATAACTAAAAGCCAACCAATGGAATGGGAGAAGGTGTTTGCAAACTACATATCTGATAAAAGATTAGTATTCTAAATCTATAAAGAACTTATCAAACTCAACACCCCCACCCCCAAAAAAAATAGTCTAGTGAAGAAATGGGCAGAAGACTTGAATAGACATTTTTCTAAGGAAGACATAAACATGGCTAGCAGACACATGAGAAGATGCTCAACACCATCAGGGAGATATAAATCAAAACTACAATGAGATACCACCTGATGCCTGTCAGAATGGCTAAAATTAACAACACAGGAAACAACAGATGTTGGTGAGGATGCAGAGAAAGGGGACCCCTCTGAAACTGTTAGTGGGAATGCAAACTGGTACAGACACTCTGAAAAACAGTATGAAGGATCTTCAAAAAGTTAAAAATAGAACTAAATACCCTACATACCAGCAACTGGACTACTGGATATTTACTCAAAGGGTACAAAAATACTGATTCAAAGGAACATGTTGTACCCCAGTGTTTATAGCAGCTTTACCAATGACAGCCTAATTATGAAAAGAGTCCAGATGTCCACTGACTGATGAATAGATAATAAGTTGTGGTATATATGTAATGGAATATTACTTAGCCATTAAAAAGAATGAAATCTTGTCATTTGCAATGGCATGGACAGCACTAGAGAGTATTATGCCAAGCAAAATAATTCAGTCAGAGAAAGATAAATACCATGTGATTTCATTCATATGTAGAATTTAATAAACAAAACAAATAAGCATAGTGTACAAAAAAGAGAAAGGCAAACCATAAGAGAGACTTCTACTTATAGATAACAAACTGAGGGTTTCTGGAGGGTAGGTGACAGGGGAATGGGTTAAATGGATGAAGGCATTTGAGATGAGCACTATGTTGTATGTAAGTCATGAATCACTAAATTCTATACCTGAAACTAATATTACATCAAATGTTAACTAACTGAGGTTTAAATAAAAACATATACATATTTAAATAAAAACATATATATATTTCATGCTATCATATATATATGTGTGTGTGTGTATATATATATACACACATACATAGGAGCCTGCTTCTCCCTCACCCTCTGTCTGCTGCTCTGCCTGCTGGTGCTCCCTTTCTGTCAATAAAAATAAATCTTAAAAAAAAAAAAAAAAAGGTGGTCAATATGGCTGAAAGAAATGGAATGTTTAGAACATTGTGAAGTGAAACCAGAAACAGATTTTAAAATGATCAGTATTTGTTTCAACAGTTATATTGAAATATAATTGACTTTCAATCAACTACACACTTACGTAAAGTATACAATTTATTAAGTTTTAACATAAGCACATACCCATGAAACTATCACTACAATCAAAATGATAAAAATATCCATCACTCTTAAAAGTTGTCTCATGTTTCTTTGGTGTCTCTCTTTTCTACCTCTCCCTTCCTTATTGGTCCCAGGTAACTACTCTTTTGCTTTTTGTCACTTTAAATTAGTTTGTATTTTCTAGAGTTTTATATAAATGGTGTCACACACTGTTTTAGACTAGTCTTTTTCACTCAATATGACTATTTTGAAATTTTTCCATGTTGCATTTATTAACAATTTATTCCTTTTTATTGATAAGTAAGTATTCCATTATGGGGATATATCACATTTTGTTTACTCATTCACCTATTCATAGATATTTGGATTTTTTCCATTTTGGGGCTATTACAAATAAAGATGCTCTGAACATTCATATACAAGACACTGCCTTGACATATTTACTTTCTCTTGGGAAAATATCTAAGAATGGAAGGGCTCAATCATATGGAAATTGCATGTTTGACATTTTAGAAAATCACCAAACTCTTTTCTAAAGTATTTGTCCCGGGGCGCCTGGGTGGCTCAGTGGGTTAAAGCCTCTGCCTTCGGCTCAGGTCATGATCCCAGGGTCCTGGGATCGAGCCCCGCATCGGGCTCTCTGCTCAGCAGGGAGCCTGCTTCCTCCTCTCTCTCTGCCTGCCTCTCTGCCTACTTGTGATCTCTGTCTGTCAAATAAATAAATAAAATCTTAAAAAAAAAAGTATTTGTGCCAATTTACATTCCCAATGTAAATTCTAAATTTCTAAAGTATTTGTGCCAATTTACATTGCACATTAGAGTGTGCAAATTCTAGTTGCTCCACCTCTTTCATAACACCAGTTATTATTGATCTTTTTCTTTTTCTTTTTTTTTTTTATGTTCAGTTAGCCACTGAATACATCATTAGTTTTTTTTTGTTTGTTTGTTTGTTTTGTTTTTTTTTTTAAAGATTTTATTTATTTATTTGACAGAGAGAGATTACAAGTAGACAGAGAGGCAGGCAGAGAGAGAGGAGGAAGCAGGCTCCCTGCTGAGCAGAGAGCCTGATGCGGGACTCGATCCCAGGACCCTGAGATCATGACCTGAGCCAAAGGCAGCAGCTGAACCCACTGAGCCACCCAGGCGCCCCACATCATTAGTTTTTAATGTAGTATTTAATGATTCAATTTGTGTATAACATTCAGTGCTCATCACAACATGTGCCCTTCCCATTATCAGTCTTTTAAATGTTATCTATTATAGGGGCACCTTGGTGGCTCATCAGGTTAAGCATCTGACTTTGGCTTAGGTGCTGATCTCAGGGTCCTGGGATGGAGCCCCACATAGAACACTCTGTAGGACTCTGCACTTATCAGGGAGTCTCCTTGACCCTCTGTCCCTCCTCTTGCTTGTGCTCTCTCTCTCTTTCTTTCTGTGTGTCTCTCTCAAATAAATAAAATCTTAAATAAATAAGGAAATAAATTTTAAAATAAATATATAAATAAGTATATGTTATTCTAATAAGCTTATAGTAGTATCTTATTGTTTTAGCTTTCATTTCCCTAATGACAAATGTTCTTGAGCATCTTCCCATGAATGTAGCCTCTATTCATATATCTTCTTTGTCATATTGCTTTTCATCACTTTGTTAGCCATCAGCATATCTTGTCTTGGTAAGATATCTGTGCAATCTCTTGCCCATTTCTTTTTGAATTGAGTCATTTGTTTTCTTACTGGGTTTTGAGAGTTCTTTATGTTTTCTAGACACTAAACCTTTTTCAGATATATGATTTAAAAATATTGTCTCTCTCTATAGCTCATCTTTTCACTCTTTTAACAGTGTCTCTTGGAGAGCAGCCATTTTTTAATTGTGATAGAGTTCAAATTATATTTCATTTTGATATTTGATATCATTTTGATATTGATCCTGGTTTTTATATTATATCTAAGAAATCTTTGCTTAACTCAAAGTCACAATGATTTTTGTTTTTGTTTTTTTTCTAAAAATTCTACAGTCTTACTTTTATATTTAAATCATGATCCACTTTGAGTAAATATTTGTATATGGTATTAATATTAATTGAAGCTGATTTTTTCTCTCACCTCATTTGTTCCTATCTCTCAGATTATTACTGTCCTTCATTGCCTGGTGCTCAGTATCTTAAAAGCCATCATTTTATATATTTTCCCAGTTGTTTGTTTGTTTCAAGTAGGAAGGTAAATTTTTTTTTTTTTTTTTAGGAAGGTAAATTTTGATTCTATTGACTCCATGTTGGCCAGAAGCAACTGTCATGAAGTTCACTTTTAGTTAATGAACTTAAACTGCATTTTGTGACGTAGGGTGACTTTCTGTATTTAAAAGTGAGCTGAAAACTTTGAGAACCTGCAAGAATTTTTATTCAAAGATAGGAGAAGGAACATCCCACTAAAGAAATTTAATGAGGTAGTAGAAGACAAGGTAAATATGTGCCCTCAATCCTCTATGTTACGTGTAGGAGTTATGTAGTATTTAAAACTAGGTCACTTACTGTTTACATACTTTTACAAGCAGTTGATATTTGAGGTAATGA
Source organism: Mustela nivalis (assembly GCF_964662115.1). Classification (NCBI taxonomy): domain Eukaryota; kingdom Metazoa; phylum Chordata; class Mammalia; order Carnivora; family Mustelidae; genus Mustela; species Mustela nivalis. The sequence continues at coordinate 87,769,926 of NC_139020.1, forward strand.
TTAATTAATGTTTGAAAATAAGATGTTTCCCATCATGATTCTCATAACTGGTGGAAATCTTAAAAACCCCTCTTTTTATATCTGAGAAGTCTCAAGAATTCTTCTAGCTACTCATGCCAACACTGGGGAAGCTAGAAACATGTTCTAATATTTTAATACAATCAAAATTGACATTTACTTCTTTGAAAATATATAATGATAAAGAATATCCAATTGCTGGTTTCAAATGGCATTTCAAATTTCAATTTATTATGACTGCCTATTCTTCCTGAATTTCTCCTACTTCTCAACCCATTTATTTTCATTAGTTGAGTCTTCTTCACACTTTGTTGATTTACCCCCATATTCAAATCCAAGATTTACATCTATTTCTAAAAAGACCATTTTGAAAGAAATCCACTTTATCCGTGTCAGTCATAAGATTAACCTACTTTTATTCATTCAACTCATCAACAAATTATGAGAAAAGTGAGAGGCTAGATCCCCTTGGTTCATAGGGCCCAAGATGAATTTGATGAATATATGTTAGTGTCGGGCACTGATATCAAGGGATAGTCCACATTATTGTACTTAAAATCAACTTTCTCTCTCTCTTTTTTTTAATCATTTGACAGTCTCTGAGAAGTTTTCAGGTCAACTAGGGGTCTTTCTGGTTGACCTACATACTAAATTGAAAGAAAGTTCTGAGTTGAAATTTAGCATGCAAAGTTTTGTGCCCTGGAAAATATGTTTCTAGAGTTGTCTCACTATGTAAATTTTCTTTGGGACAAATAAGGAGATCACAGAGAGTAACTTTCAAAGTCTTGACTTCCCATGGAAGGATGAATGAGTACCTTTTGTTTAGGATTAGGATGAATATTTAGATAGGGAAGCCTTGTCATCCTATATAGAGGTGGGCACAAGTCATGCATGTGCCTTAAAGAAAACATGCCTATGTAGATTGTCATATAAATGAGGCTGGTGCTCCTCCTTGGGGGGAGATTTTAATATTATAATGAGGTAAAGGTAATTGTTGGTCATTCCAGAGATCACTTCACTGTCTGTGCAGGGCCAGTTAGGGGTTAAGCTAAACTGGTCTGAGTGGGTTGGGACACCTGGGTGGCTCAGTCAGTTAGCATCTGCCTTGGGCTCAGGTCATGACCTCGGGGTCCTGGGTTAGAGCCCCATGTCATGCTCTCTGCTCAGCGGGAAGTCTGCTTCTTCTCATTTTCCCTTTGTGCTCTCCCTACCCTCTCTCTCAAATGAACAAATGAATGGATCAAGAAGATGTGGTATATATACACAATGGAATACTATGCAGCCATCAAAAGAAATGAAATCTTGCCATTTGCGACAACATGGATGGAACTAGAGCGTATCATGCTTAGCGAAATAAGTCAAGCAGAGAAAGACAACTATCATATGATCTCCCTGATATGAGGAAGTGGTGATGCAACATGGGGGCTTAGTGGGTAGGAGAAGAATAAATGAAACAAGATGGGATTGGGAGGGAGACAAACCATAAGTGACTCTTAATCTCACAAAACAAACTGAGGGTTGCTGGGGGGAGGGGGTTTGGGAGAAGGGGGTGGGATTATGGACATTGGGGAGGGTATGTGCTTTGGTGAGTGCTGTGAAGTGTGTAAACCTGGTGATTCACAGACCTGTACCCCTGGGGATAAAAATATATGTTTATAAAAAATAAAAAATTAAAAAAAAAAGAAAAGAAAAAGAATGCAGAATCTTGGGCCCTACTTCAGACTTCTTGAATTAAAATCTGCATTGTAACAAAATCACCAGATGATTCCTGTGCACATTAAAGTGTGAGAAGCTCTAGTTTAAAAGCCATAACCTTAATCTCTGGGAAACAGATTCCTTCAGTGATATGTAAGATGTTACACTTTTCTTATGACTTTCTCCTTTTCCACTTATGTCCAGTGAATTTCTTCTGTGTTTAGAATATCATTTCATCCTTTAAGTACTACCGATTCAGGCAAAATTTCAAATTAGGTATAGTTTGTGTTTTTATTTTTTTTACTCTTGTTCCCCACCCTTTCTCCATACTAGCATGATATTTAAAATTCCCAGTCTCAGTTCATGTTACTCCTCATTACTTGCAATGGTTCAGTCACACTGGCCTCCTTTTCATAGTTAAAAAACACCAGATTTTCTTGACTCTGGACCTTTGGCTGTCCTCTTCTCTCTGCTTACAATACTCTGTCACCTGCCTCTGAATGAGTCAAATCAAGCCCTTGTCCTATCTCAGCTCTAATACCCTGCACTATCAGTGTCCTTCTATGTAAACTAGAAACTCTTTAAGTATCAACTTTATCAAATTCATAGCTGATATCTCACCTCTGATTTCCATCACCCCAAATAGTATTTGCTATGGAATTAAGTACTTTATAATATTTGCTAAATAAATAAATGAATAAATCCCAATTTCTGTATGTTCTTTTTATTCAGTCAGTAATTAACTAAACATATACTAAACACATATTATGTTTGAATCATTTTCATAAATGCTAGTTATAAAGATGAAGAAATTCAGTCTCAGCTTCCAAGACATTCATGATCTAGAGAAGAAAGATGTATAATTGACATATTATAACATGAATAGATTTTTATAGGAGAGGAGGCCATCATAGACTGAGAAACATGTACAACGGCTGGTATGAAAGAACCTGTTTTGTTGTAGAAATGATGACATTCAATGTATTTTAAGCATGGCTTTACCCACTTTGACTTATTCTAATAACAGAAGAAGAGCTCTGGTTGTAAATACAGCTTGGAAAGATAAGAAAAGGCACCAACTTACACATTACTAGAAGGACTTCCTTGGAAACATTTTAGATAATGAAACTCAAAATTGAATGGGCATATAAGTAATCTAGGAATTTTGTTAAATGGTGAGAGATTGCTCAAGCATAGTTTGTGAGATTGTTTCAGATCTTTGGAGATTCCTGGACTCTTCCACTCACCCCACCTGAATATAGATAAAACAAAATGAGCAAACAAGCAAAAAGCCATACAACCAAACAAAAAATGAATTTAAAAAGCCACTGTAAAAGAAAAAAAAATTGCCAAACAATTAAGAATATGATTTTATTCTGGCTCTTAAAAAAAGGAGAATGTTTCTCAACGAGGAGGGTCTCAAAGAAGACAACTAGGGGTTTCATAAAACAATGATGTGACTGAGGAAGGGTGGAGGTGGGTTTTACCTTAGAGTTATGTGTGGGAAGGGTGGTCTTTTGCAGTTTCTCTGAACACAAATGAGTGGGAGGATGTCTTAACCTTTTTTGTTTTCCAAGCATAGGTCTCAAGCAAAGGTCAACATTGTCACCACAATTCTATTTTCTTTGAAGGACCCACATGAGTGAAATTTAATCTAATTTTTTTTCAACTCTGTCAAAATGTATGTTACTGGTATACACATTTCAGTTAAAGCATTATTAGGAAGACAAATCAGAATACACAAATCCAGATCAAGTTGAGAATGAATCAAAACATCAACTGTAACTATGAGACTTTATACTTTAGAATATAAAATCTTGTTAAACCAAAATAAGCCTTTAATTTTTAGACTATTAGGCAGTTTAAAACAGTGAATAATTATAATAGTATGGTGAACATTTTTTGATTCAAAATTAACTCTTGCAATCCTCTGAAATCATGCATTGCCTAATTAAGGCATTATGTAAGTCTGACCCTGTGTCTGATATTGTATTTAATAGGACCAAAAGGGGGAATAGCATTTGCATATGGTTGGTGCTCCATAACTATTTGCGAATAGAGACTATAACGATTTACAATTTAACTCAAATAATATTACTAGATATTTATATTCTTTCGAGTTGCATTTAAATTAATATCTGAAATCTATTTCTTAGGGATGAGTAGGCATATGCATTTAGAAAGGACTAAATCAATGGTTCTTTTTTTTTTAAAAAAAGATTTTATTTATTTATTTGACAGAGAGAGAGATCACAAGTAGGCAGTAGGCAGAGAGGCAGGCAGAGAGAGAGAGGAGGAAGCAGGCTTCCCACTGAGCAGAGAGCCCGATGCGGGGCTCGATCCCAGGACCCTGGGATCATGACCTGAGCCGAAGGCAGAGGCTTAACCCACTGAGCCACCCAGGCGCCCCTAAATCAATGGTTCTTAACGGGGGCAATTTTGCTCTCCAGGGGACATTTGGCAATATCTGGAAACATTCTTGGTTGTTACTATACAACTTGGGAATGCTACTGGCATCTAGTGGGTAGAGACTAGAGATACTGCTAAGTATCTTGCAATATACAGAGCAGCCTCTCAAAATAAATAGTTATTTGGTCCAATATATTGATAGTTATTTGGTCCAAAGGTTGTGATCTTTTGGACTAAGTTTTATATGGATGGAATGAATATGTACTCATGAGTGTAGATACCTAGATGTGTGTATCAATGTGTGTATTTGTGATTCTCTGGAAAAATTTTCTTTACTTTCCTTCCTTTTACTGGGTAAAAAAGTTATGATATTGTTTGCCAATTATTTTCTAATGAAGTAAATATTCCCTAGTTGTAACTAGAATAGACAAAGAAATGACTTTTATTCTGCTATTAGATCCTCAGTCCCAAATAACAACAAAAAGTGATGATAGAAAAAGCTGACACAGTACAAAGTTAAATCCTAAAATTCTAGAACATTATTATGTTTGAGTCTTTGACCCTCTGTCAGTTTTGAAGGACTCAAAGAAAAGAAAAAAGTACTTTGAAAGTTATGTCTTTAAAATATTTCTCAGAAAAATTTTTTTCCCTTGGCACATTTGAGTGAGAGAGGTTTTTTTCTTCTCTTTCTTAATTTAGAGATTCATAAACATAGACATGTAACTACCTGAAGGGAACATTCCAACATAAATCGGGGGATGGGTGTGATACTAAATATCTACCATAGGAAGTGATCAAAGAAGGGAAGTCAAAGAAAATGTAGTCAGTGAAGTTGGAGGCAGCCAAAAGAAAAATTAGAATGGTTAGATTCCAATATCTGACATATTTTGGATTATAACAAGAGAGATTTCAAAAGTTGTAGTCACCCACATCAGAGCATTTGTAAAGACAAAACATGCAAAGCAAAGCTACTGGATGTTGTCAATTATCTGAGACTTAAGCAAGAACAAAGAGAAAAGATGACAATATGGGGAAATAATTGCTAGTATGTGTGCATATATACATGTATAAGTTGATTTATTTAGTCCTTTCTGAATTATAATTTATAAGACATATTGACATTTGGAATTCATAAATCATCTCTGCATCCAGGCAGTTTTTTTCTAAATTAAAATGTCCTTCCTCCACGTATTTTTTTAATTTCTGTTTTTATTTCTTTTCTTTCCCCCCCCTCCCAGCCATATTGTGCTTAACTCTTTTTACAAATATTTGGACTGTGTACAGTTACTGTAAGATTCATCCTTTCATGGGACTTCAACTTTTTGTATAACTGGTTTTAACAAAGATAAGGTTGTTAGATTGACTTAATAAATCTAATAAAATAAATCACTTTACCATCTCCCACTAAATTAATCTACTTAATTAATCTTCTTAATTCTATACCCATCTTCCCACTTAGCATTAATACCCCATCTGTAAAACCTGAGGTCTACCTAAACATAGAATTACAGACCTAGTAAGTTGATAAACGAATACAGAAATCTTTATGGGGACTGTGGAAAATTCAAGTTTGAGACCTATAAGGAATGAATATTACATTTTGTAACTCTGGCTTTAATTCTCATGTATCATGAAGGGTTGCTTCCTACTGTTGCTAAATATTCCAGTTTTTATGAAGAAGAAGGAGGAGGAGGAGTAGGAGAGGGGAAGGAGAGGAGGAAAATAAAAAGAAATTCACATTTTATTCTTTTTTTCCCCACATCATTATTTATTTATTATTTATTATTTATTTAATTTTTTTGGAGAGAGACCAAGTGAGGGAACAAATGTACTGGAGGAGTTAAGAGTAGAGGTGGAGAGAGAGAGACTCTTAAACAGACTTCATGCTCAGCCTGGACCCTGATGTGGGGCTCCATTTCAAGCCTAAGATCATGAGCTGAAATCAAGAGTCAGATGCTAAAACAACTGAGCCACTCAGGGGCCCCAAGAAATTCACATTTTAAATGAAACCCCCCAAATAAAAATCTTTTTCTCTATCTCTCTCTCCTCTTCTCTCTCCATCTCTGTCTCTGTCAGTCTGTCTCTCTCTTTTTTTTTTTTTTGTTCTTTCCTTTTTATGTTTTCTTTTTGAGTATAGTACATCATACAAATCAGGGAACACCAGTTAGAAACTTCTGGCCCAGATGGTCAACTATTCCATATTTCTCAAAAAGGGTACAAAGAATACATTAACATTATATTAGAACTCTATGAGAAATTTATTTAAATAGTTGGTACTGGGGGTTGATATGCCCCAAATAGGATTTTTATTAAAGAACCAGAATGTGGTTCTAAGAAACTGTCAAGCCAAGCAAAGAAATCTTGCATAGAGTCCCAAAATAGTATTAAAGACTGAGGCAGAGACTTGTGAGATTTTTATCTATAGAAATTGTACTTCAATTTATCAGCTATGGACTTGGGGAAGGATTTAGATAAGATATTTGAGGCAATTAGTATGTAGAAATATTGGCCCTTCATTGCTATTTTCTAAGTACTGAACTCTTTAAATTTCTAAATATATTTTTCTACTTTTTGCATGGAGATGGCAGATAAACTTACCAGTTAGTAAGCCAATTCCATAGACCTAAACTGGGCATTTATATAATAGGTTTGCTGTAGAGGTGGTGGTACAGCTTGATTATATTACTGTAATATAATTACTGTAATATAATTCTTGATACTGAACTGGAGATCATTCTAGGTCAGTGAAGGTGGGTGGTATGGGAAGGATCCAGACATCATTAATTTTTTATCTCTTTAGCGGAGTAGAGAGAACTATCTAAATGATACTGACTAGAACTCTTCATTAAGGCAGTGGTTATAAGAATCTGAAAAACCATTAATTAATTAACCATAAGGTTAATTAATCCAATCATTCATTTAACAAACATGTATTAAGAGCTTACATGTACTAAATACCTTGCTTGAGGCGAGGGGTGATATGCAAAGATGAATGAAACATTTTTTGCCCCTCAACTATATGGCATCCAATCATGGAGGTTACCCTAAATGGGTAAATAGAGTGTTTAAAATTGCTTTGCTAGAAATATGCCTTTGTAAAAGGAAAAAAGCCAACTTGAGCTGGAACTTGATTCAGTTTTAGGAGAAAAAAAAAATTACACAGGAATTATCTCTAGAGTGAACCTGAACAATGAATAGGTATTTTCAGCCAAAACAGAATGGGATATTGGAACGGATAGAGTCAACATGTGAGAACAATTTGTCCACCTTAGATCAATTGAAGACTGTCAGTCTGAACATAATCAAAGGTTGATTTTACTCATTAAAATTTAGTACAATAAACACTGTTGAGATTTTTGTTTTCATTAATGTTATCAAATAATTTATTTTAAAATTTTTGTTACACTTGTCAGAGTAGTTTTCAGACTTCAGTGTACATCATAATCATCTGGAAGGCTTGTTGAAACACAGATTTGCTGCCCCCTCCCCCAGTTTCTGATTTGATAGGCCAATAATTTGTATTTTGAACAAGTCCCAGGTAAAGCTGCTGCTCTAGGGATTCAGGGAAAACACTTTGTAAAACACTGTTTTCCTATAAAGAATAGATTTTCAGGTGATCTAGTCAGAGCTTAGGTGAAGACTTTTTTAGTAAACAATTTCATATTTCTGAACCTCTCCACTTGTAAAATAAAAAAGTTGGATTGCACAAAATCAATGACAAAGAAATACAGGCATCGCAGATAGGATAATGATGAGAATCCTTTCAAATTGAAAATATTCTTTAAAAGAGGGTGAGTGTCTATGAGAAAAGGGCAAAGAAGTCTAGCAAAATATTATACCTTTACTCTGACCCAAGCGGTTCAGGTCAATCCTAAATTTTAATACCTAGCCAGTAAAACAAAAGCCCAGCCAGACCCACTATCCTTGGATGGTAGTTTAGAGATCATAGTTCCTCCCTTTGTTATCAATCATATCCTCTCAGAACTGCCAGCTACTTTTTAGTTTCTCAAATTCAGGTCTTGCTTTTCCTGAAAGGAGCTCTCATATTTAAATGTGTTGATATGTATTTCTTCATCTTATAATATTTTCACTGAGATCTTCGTTTTCTACAGGGGTTTTCATCTCTTAGCTACTGGCTGACCCACCTTTTAATGCAATGTTTCTAAATTCTCAAGCAGTCCTAGCATTCTATGGTCCATATACAAACTTGGTAGTAGGTGAACTCAAGTGTCTTTAGACTTCAGAGCATATAATGATGGTTGGGCCAGTGGAGGGAGCTGTTTGCTTGAGAATCACTGACCTTGTTGGTATATAGCAGACAGAAGCACAAGTTTACTGCTTAGTGAAAAGCCTAGTGCTCAATATTTATTGCTCTGAGTTAGTATTTTCACTGAGTTGAACTGCTTATGTTGCTTTGAATTTGGAGAGAAAATCACATAATACAAAGGGCTGTACCCACAGAGGCCTTCGTGACTAAGTGGAAGGTGGATAGGAGCTGGACTTGAGAAGAAATGACCTGTACGATGTGATGTCATTTGCTAAGTGATGTGAACTGCTCCTTATCAAATGAGTTTGAGGGTGCTCAGTCCTAATTCAAATAAGCTACAAACTATGTTTCATAAGAAAAGTACAAAATAGTCCTGCTACCTTAGTGTATATTTATCTTTAAAGATAAAGATAAATTTTCATTGGAATGTCAGAGTTAATTACTTATTTTAATAAAATGTGTAGATTTAAATTGGTTTAATATAGTATTGGATTTTAGGACTGATAAATAAGGCTACTAATCTGAAGAAGACCAGGTGTGTGAATAAAAAAGAATATTTATCGATGGTGGGTAAAAATCAAAATGTGATGCTTCCATAGTATGATATTTACTTTTAAATTCAAAAGGTTGAGTTTTCTGTATGGGTATACCTTATTTATGCTTTTTTTAATGTGTATACCTATCATGCTTATTTATGTCAATGATATAGTTCATGATCATTGAGAATATCAGATAACTGGTAATTTTAAGTTTCCTCTTTACTGAATACTTAATGAGATTACTAGCAATTATTAATACACAGCTTAGTTTATAAGATATTCAATAGTTTCTAATTCCTCTAACTTATATAAACTTTTAACATAGTTAACTTTTCATTAAAATGACAGCTCAAAAAATGAAAAATAAAAATAGACTGGTAGTCAGGAGACCCTAGGTTCTTGAGATAGCTTCTATTCTTCTAGCAGTTGTGAATTTATAAAAATTAATCTCACTGGGCTTCAGTCTTATAATTTTAAATTATAAGGTTCAACTTCTATGCCCTTCTAGCTTCCTTAATTTTAATTTTTTCAAATGATTTTTGCTTAAAGTTAGATCACTTGGCATACCAAAGTAAATTGAAAAATAGCATATTTTAAATCACATTGGTTCATAAACACATGTATATGTGAAAAATATTCTAAATTTAATGTTATATAGTTTAAATTGCACATATTTTGATATAATTTTTGATCACTTAGTTATTGGAGGCTATTAGTTTTATTTTTATAAAAATATTTTGTTTAGTTACTAAAATTACTTTTTTCTCTTTATTTTCCTACAGTGTACTATTATAATATTTACAATCCATAAAAAAACTGAAATCCCCAAGGAAAAAATACAGTTTAGTTAGAATTTTTAAAGGTTAAAGAAAAGTCAGTGAACAGTCAGTTTAGGTTTATACAAGAGGATGTCAAAGAACTTTATGCATCACATAGTCATAAATTTCATTTTTCAGAGTGAAAGCTTTAAATGTGGTCATGATAAAAATATGGATAGAAACTGAAATATTAACCATTATCAAAGCTGATACTGGGTTTTAGAAATCCTACTAATGCCTCTAAAGTATTATTATACCTCTCTTATTTAGACTGAGAGCCTTGTGAATTGCTTTTCAGTTTAATCTAGTAGATTAAGCTTTATGAATCCTTTGGTTGAGATTTTCTATTGATAGCTGTTGTTTCTCTGTGATAAAAAAAAAAAAAATCAAGTTTAAAAGGCTTTGCAGGCAATCTGTTTGGTTTTGCAAGGCTCTCTCTCTCTCTCTCTCTTTTTTTTACCCAAAGATATTATTTATGTATTTGACAGAGAGAGACACAGCAAGAGAGGGAACACAAGCAGGTGGAGTGAGAGAGGGAGAAGCAGACTTCTCACCAAGCAGAGAGCCCGATGCGGGGCTCTAACCCAGGACCCTGGGATCTTGACCTGAGCTGAAGACAGATGCTTAAGCAACTGAGCCACCCCGGCACCCAAGCTCCCTCTCCCAAAAGAAGGGAAATACAACCTACAACTTGCCTTTCTTGCCAAGGGTGTTATTACTTAAATAATATACAAATTTGGGTTTCAGTTGCATTTCAGGCAGTCAGAGATGTTACTAAAATTTTATCTTGCATGCAGGTAAATGTGTAGGTTCTGTTTGTGTTTATAATCCTCAGGAAGCATTAACATGATTTCCATAAAGTCAGATTTATAAGAAAATAATGGAGAATTACGGTAATAGCCTTTATTCATTATCATCTTATTTTATATGAAAGACTGAAAATATAAGTTGGCTTTCACAACTTCGTTCTTCTGTGTTGTGTAGTCCCCTTTTTAAAATATGTAAATATTTTGGATTTAGGAGTAGAGCCCGCTAAATTCTTGTGTAAAGACATTTCTATATCTGTTTGCCATCTATTAATCTTATATGGTTCTTAACAATAAATTCAGAAACAATTCTTAAAACTTCACCTTAGATGCAGCATGTATCCAGTTTTATTGTGTCCTCTGATGGCCTGATATCACTAATGAGAGCCTGAATGTCATAAGGCAATGAGGATTGCCCATCAGTTGTAGAGCTTAGTCAACTGTGTAATGAAGTCTTGTGTGTTTGCTTTCTTTTGTAAAGTACTTCGTGAATCTCAGCACATTTTCAGCAGCTTAGTGATAGTGCTCATTTCATCACTTCTTCTAAATTCTCCTGCATCATTTTACTAACCGAACTTTATTATATAAACTAACCGTACTAACTGAACTTTATTTCATTTTGTATACCTACTAAGGCAGTGACAAAGTAATTGGTAGTAGTGCGGTTAACAGGCATTAAAACAGGGTAATAACTACTACAAGAAGAAGCACCAAAAATGATAAGAAATTGAAAACTCTTTACCATATAGTAGTGGAAAAACAATTACCATATTTCTGACACATTTTTAAAAGATTTTAAGACTAAAGTAAAAAAGCAAGTACATGCTTAGTATTAAAAAAATAAATAAATTTGGGTACATAAATAAAAGAATTATAGAATAAAATGTAGAAGTCTCCGTTTGATGTATCTCTCCCATTCCTGTATTTAATAGTCTAATTTGTATCCTTCCAGCTTTTTTACCATGTGGGCTCAGAGTCAGACTTAATTTGAACTAAAGAAGAAAAAAGCAAGATTTCATGTAATACATCAAAATCTAAATAAGCATCACATAAATGTATAATTACAATGTATTTTGTGATTTTCATTTTATATAAATGAGATCATACTTTTTTTTTTTTAAATCTAAAATGTTCCTTATGATAAACACAAACACACCATATTTTATTTCACCATTTTTCATTGATGGACTTTTAGTATTTTTCAGTTTTGGTTATTACCAAGTATGCCTTGACTGACATACATTGTCAATATATATATTGAAATATTTTTCTAAGATTCCCTTCAGGGACAAAGAATATGCAAATTTAAAATTGTCCCTCAAAAAATGTATTCCAATATATACTAAAATACTAGTCCCATTTCTCTAGGATTTCCATTTTTAATAAAATTGCCAATATGCCAGTTGAAATATTTATTTTAAACTTGGTTAATTATCCTAGAATTTCATATTATTTTTATTTACTTATCATCTGTGGATGATATAACGTGACAATATAATATTACATATATCAGGAATAGGTGCTAAATTTGATCAAGTACTTATTTGGAGGCAGGAGATCTTTGAGTGCCTTTTCAATTTATCTGAACTTTTTATTTTATTCAGGTGTTTTTACATTTTTGTCAAATTTGGTGCCTAAGATATAATAAGAATTTGTCTGATAATGTAAAATTCCGAGATTATTACTAAAGTTATACAGAGCTTTCTCTAACATTTAAAAATATATAGTTAGAATTATGTTCTTTCTCTATCTCTAGTGTAGTTTATAGTAGTATTTTTTAATTTTAATAAAACTAAAAAAAATTGTTCTTTCCTCCTGATATTTCTTAAAGCCCACATTTGATTTTATTGCTTGAATTTATTATTATTGTCAAATTAAGACCACTGTTCTTCATCTTTATTAATTTATTCTTTTCACTTTCTCTATGCTGTTTTTCTCCCTAGTTTTCTGAGATAAAAATTACTTCTTATCGATTTCAACCTATATTTTCATGAAAAATATTTAGGACTATCCATTGACTAGATTCATAGATTTTTGAGATGTATTATTTTTATTGTCTTTTAGTTTTAAATAGTCTCTAATTTGTGTTCTGATTTCTTCTTTAACCATTAAAAATATTCTAAAATTTTGCAAGCTTATTATTCTTTGGGTTTTTGTTTTTTGTTTTTTGTTTTTTTTTTTTGGTTAATTTTATTAACACACTAACATATATTTCTTCATTTTGAGTTGTGTTTTATTCTAGTTCAGTTACAGTCTCGGTATCATTTCTGTTTTTTTGTCTGTGGGATAGTTTGAGATTATCTTTACAGCTTAATGCATGTTCTTTTTTGGGTAAAGTTAGCATAACTGTTTGAAAAAAGATCTATATTTCCTTGTATTAAGGTATAATATATAATGCTCACACAAATTAAGCTTTTTTTTAAACACTCAAATTTTTATATAACTCTGTTTTGTTCTGAAAGTCATCTATTTATGTATTAGCTTCCAATATAGTTTAAAAATAAAATTTGATTTATGGATATTTTTTCCTTCATAAAATTATACACATTGAAAATATATTTTCAGATGTATCTTATGGCAAAAGTGAATGAATGTTACCTGTTATATATTTTTTGGTAATGTCTACCTTTCATTAAGATAAGCTAATTTTTTCTATTGAATGGTTTTACTTTGAATTTTATTTTTTTAGTATACTTGTGATTGTATTTTTTAACACTCTAATTTAAATACTTATATACAGTATCTCACCAATCACCATTCTTTATGTTTTTCAGTTCAACAAACATTAGTTCCTAATACATGTATGCACATATATACATACACAAAACATTTGAAATACAGAGGACTTTCTACCTGAAAAAGCTTACAATCTACTCTTAATATTTTGCTGAGTATTCATCACATATGTCTTCACAAAAAAATTATTTTGTTGCCACTATTTCTAACAATTGTGAATAATAATTTTAGTAAACATATTTCTAAGAATTTGCTGAAACTGTTTGAGGAATGTCTTATAACTATATTATTAGCTATTAGTCAGCAATCTTGGCTGAAAGCATTAAAAAAACAGAATGTAGGTATTGTAAAACAAAGTAAATTTACTGAAAGTGTATGGAATAGCTCAAAAAAAAAAAATAATCACCTAACAGAAAATGAGAATGGATAAAGAAAGTTAGGTATTACCTAGCCCTGTAACCAAAATTATTTCAGCAAAGTGTTTCCTACTGCCAATACATCATCAGATGCTACAGCTTGCACTACTGCTACTAGCTATACTAGACTCTGGATTTGGCCTGTGATGTCACTGCTACTTCTGTCCCTGGATACCACTGCCATCTTTTGCCACCACAGTGAAACCTCCACTCTCTGCATAAGAACATCTGAGTCTTGTACTTAGATCACTTGCTCATGCCCTAGCAATAAAGAAAGCCTGGAAGGAATTTCTTTGTCTTTATCTGGGCTTTGGGGCTTCTAGAGTTAGAGATCAGTCTTTTCCTGCAACTATAACACAGAGTTAATTATGTTGTGATATAGAAAGATAGATAGTTCATATTCAAGGTAACAAAAGGGATAATAACAAGAAAAAGACAAATATGTCCTATTGTACAGAAGAGATTAAAGGGATTGGTGAGTTAAGATCTGTTGATTTTGAGAAGTTTAAGTAGCCAACCTTGGTTCATAAAAATTTAAGTTATAAGTAACTACAGAAACCATGTAATTTAGCTGCTTTTTTTTTTTCTATAAGAAAACTGAGTCTAAGTAGTTAAGTGAATTTTCCATAGAAAAGTAGCATGTTGCTCTTTAATTTCATACATTTAGCAGATAGTTAATGAACACCTAATATGTATTAGACATAATTCCTATTGCTGGGGAGATAGTAAATAATAATGATAATGATAATAATAATAATGATAATAGTAATTACAAGAACAATAAAAATAGAAGGAGGTGAAAAATACATTTCTTGTCTTATATATTTTATATTCTGATGAGAGGAGACTAATAAAAAAAGGTAATTGGATTAGAAAGCATATTTTCAGTAAGTGATAATTTATGTAATGGAAAGTGACTGGGAAATGACTGGGAATGAAAGTCAGAAAAAGAAATCAGGTTACACTGAGGAAATGACTTTAAGATTGAAACTTGAATAAAGAGGCAGCTTGAAAATATCTGAGGTTTAGGGGCATCCCAAGTACAGGAACCATCATATTCAAAGTCCTAATGCATGAATAAACTTGGTGTGTTTGAGGTGCACAAAGAAAGCTTGTATCTTTGCAGCATAGGGGAACAAGGAGAACAGTGGCCTAAAGTGAGATTACAGAGACAAAATTGAAAATCTAGCCCACTTAGTACATTACAGGTCAAGATTGCAGATAAGCATTCAAATATTGGTATGATTATTACTTCTTTATATGTTTTTTTCGTAAAAATTTGCAATTTTCTTTTTTATCTTTTAATTCGGTATTCAAAATTTTCACATTTATGTTTTTTTGGGGTTGTTCTCTTTATTTTTCTTTTGTCACTTGATGGTACTTTTCAATTTAAAAACTTATCTTTCTTAGATTCATGGTTTTTTTTTTTATATTATTTATGTGATTATTTTCCCCCTCCATCCTATCTGTTTTTATGTTCTAGAGTACCTTATCAATGAATGTTATGGAGATTTGGATATATACATCAAATCATTTAGTAATTCTTTTTTTTTTTTTTAAGATTTTGTTTATTCATTTGTCAGAGAGAGAGAGAGCACAAGCAGAGCAAACAGCAGGCAGAAGGAGAAGCAGGCTCCCCGCTGAGCAGAGAGTCCGATGTGAGACTTGATCCCAGCATTCTGGGATCATGACTTGAGCTAAAGGTAGATGCTTAACCCTGAGCCACCCAGGCATCCCTAATTTCTGTTTTAGAATAATCCTCTTGCTTGTTCTTCCACTCCATTTATTTGATGCATAACTCTGTCCCATTTTCTCTTTAGTGTGTGTATTGTGAATCAAGTTTTGTTATTTTGTTTTGTTTTGTTTTGCATGCAGGAAGATCAATTAACCACTTTGAGCTAGCACTGGATTTAAAAAAATATCCCACTTTTCTTTTTTATTTTCTATTATAAAGTTTTATCATATTTCTTAAGTTTTATTCATTTAATATCTTATTCATTTAATGATTTCTTTATTTTATATTAAAGTTTATGTTCATGTTATACTTATTTTAATATTGAAATACAAAGTTAATCTAAAATAAAAATTCTTTTTAATATATTTACTTGTTTACTTATTTCATTTATTCACTCTAAGTGTATTTACTTATTTTCTTATTTTAATACTTTAGTCTTTTTCTTCTATTAACTTTATTTCTTTCATTGACTTTATTTCCTTGGACCTGGTTAGTTCTTACTTTTTATTTTCTTTTTCTAAATTTATTTATATTTTTATTTACTTATTTTTTAATGTTTTATTTATTTATTAGAGAGAGAGAGAGACAGCAAGAGAGGGAACACAAGTGAGGGGAGTGTGAGAGGGATAAGCAGGCTTTCTGCTGAGCAGGGAGTCCAAGGCGGGGCTCAATTTCAGGGCCCTGGGATGACAACCTGAGCCAAAAAGCAGACACTTACCCAGAGACCCCATAGTTCTTCCTTTTTATGGCTGATGGTGATGTTTGTTGTTTCTATTTTGGCAAAAACTCGTTTTAGTGTTTGTTTTTTTCCTGAAATGTTTGATGTCTCAAGATTTTACATTCCTTTTAAAGATAAGGGTTTAATTTGAACCGTATTGGTAGCTGATAGCTAGAGTATATATATATTTTTAAGCGTAATGGAAACCAAAAACTTTATTTTATTTTTTTTAAAAGATTTTATTTATTTATTTGACAGAGACCACAAGTAGGCAGAGAGGCAGGCAGAGAGAGAAGGGGGAGCAGGCTCCCTGCCGAGCATAGAGCCCAATGTGGGGCTCAATCCCAGGACCCGAGATCATGACCTGAGCTGAAGGCAGAGGCTTTAACCCATGAGCCACCCTGACTTTCAAGTATATATTCTAAAAACTATCATGAACAGGGAGAATGCCTATGGATGAACTTAGATTATGATTCCTAGAGACTTAGTTGCAGTGGTTGAGGAATGGTTAAACTACAGGTTAAGTTTAAGGGAATCTAAGTAGCTCATTTCCTATAAATAAGAGTCCACATCCCGTGGAATACTTGGGACCACTGTCCTGTATCTCTCTTCTCATTAATCACTGAAAATATTCAGCACCAGAACTTACTAATTTAACTTAGGCTTTGTAATTCAGGAAACCCTTATTCTGCTTTCTCTAAGACTTTAAAAAGCACTTCAATTGCTCATTAAAATTGATTTAATCACACGATTGAATTTTCCCCATTGATTTAATCATATGATTTAATTTTTTAAACTAGAATTTTGAGCAAGTGTAAAAGAAGAAGAAGTGCATTTTCAACATGCAACATCTCAACAATTTATTTTCCATCCTTCCTCAAGAAGTTCCTAAAACATCTGTTCTACCAAAACAATAGATGAAGCCAAAAAAGAGGAAGCCGTAAATGTGGTGCAGGGAGCAGAGTTTTACTTAAAAATATTATATGTCATTTAACTTTATAAATTAACAACTCTCACTATTTTATGTATATTAAATCACTGATCCTCAAAACACCCCTGAGAAGTAGAATTTGAACTCAGTTACAATTGACTTCAAAGTTGGTGTTTGTAAAGCCTGCAATATGCAACCTCTCTCTATGCAGTTTTGGAAGAAAATTCTCAGAATTACAGTGATGGGATGTTTGAGGCCACAGCTATACTGTGAAGATTTTGAAAGCTATATGCCTCTCTAGGTCCATTGGGAGCTAGAGGAGAAAATAATAGAATATATGCTGTTTCATCTCACAGAGTACTGAATCCACTATTTTACTTGAATTAAAGAAGGGTATAAAGAGAAAATATAGTTGAGGGACTATTACATGATGTGAGAAGATAATTTATAAAGGACCAGTGAAAACTTAAAGCATGTAAAAAATAATAATTACAAGCTCCATGAAAAAGAGACTTTGTCCAAAAAGAAAAACAAAATTTAAGTAGAGTGCACTGTCTGAAGGATGATAATATTTAACTATTCATAATGACAGCAGCAAATGTTGATTTAATGTCAGTGTGGCATGGGGCACTTGGGTGGCTCACTTGGTTAAGCATCGGACTCTAGGTTTCAGCCCAGGTTGTAATCTCAGGATGGTGGTATCCTGACCCCAATCAGGCTACATGCTCAGCCAAGTCCGTTTGTCTGTCTCCATTCCCCTGTGCATCTCCCCCCACATCCTCCTGTGCACTCTCCCTCTCACTCTCTCTCCCTGAAATAAACAGATAAATAAAATATTTTAAAAATTAATGTGGCATAATTGCATTGGGATTATAAAATAAGTGAGTATGCAAACTGAATCATTATTTATCCTAATAGAAGAACGTCAGTCTATAAAATGATAAATTTTGAGTTGGTGGAATTTGCATGTAATTTCAAAATAAATGCCATCATTTAATTTTAGGTATAGTTTATACTTAATATTTGCTACAAATATCATCTGTTTATTCAATCATTTTTCTTGTAGGAAGCTTGCTCTCATAGAGGGGCTCATTAAGATCAGCATTCCGTTCACAACAGCTCGTAGCTTATTGACCTAAAAGTCACTTTGGTTGCAAATAAAATTTTTAGCTCACATTTTCTTTCCTTGAATTCCATAAATGTATTATTCTATTGTTTTCTGGCATGTTAAATTTGAAAAATCTGATAGCAACCGCATTGTCTTTAAATCACTTGGTATTTATGTCCTTAAGGAAAAAAAAAAGTGCTTATTTTTTAGTCCATTGTCTTTACCAGTATACATCTTATTTTGGCTCTTCTGGGTCAACTTTCTCAAGTAAGTCATCTGTTATTTTAATACATTGTTTCAAGTCTTCTTTTATTTCAGAAAAATGTTTCTGAAATTTTAGTTTTTGATGTTTGTTACACACCATTGCTTTGATTTTATTTGCCTCTGTTTCTGAATATCTTTTAAGTAGTTTGTATCTATTTATTCTCTTCTTTTTGATTAAAACAATTTCTTCCTTTCCATCTCCTACTTCTTTTAAGAGGAGGTGTAAAACTTCTAATTTAGTTTCTATTTCTAAAATAGTTTCTTTTTTCTTCTAATTATTTCTTAAATTATGTAAGATCTTCTGCAATTTTGTCTCTCCAATCACATCATGTTTTTTCTTAATTCTAAAGTTTGTTTTCTATCATTTTATTAAATTTCTGTAGTTTGTTTTGAAATGCAAAGTCAGTTTTTTAAATTTTTGGATGTGTCTTATTTACTATAACTAAGTCACTCTGCTCTTATTTTTATTTCATTTATAACATATTTGCTTAGGTACAAATGAAATTAGTTTTTATTTCTATACTCTTAAGAGATACATCAAGATAGCCTTCCTAACTTCATAGCTCTAGGATTTCTGTTACTTTTATGGATGTTAAAAAATTATATAGCCATGCATTTTTGAAATCTGTTAGCTCTCTTTTTCTTTCCCAATTCTATCTGAATCTTCTCAATGTAGATTCTATATCCTTCAGTTTCTCACAATGTAGGATTTTTCTGGAAAGGACATCTGGTTAATGGGTTGCAAGGGTCCATAAGGCCCAGCCTCTTCTGCCACAGACTTTAGACAGTGTCCTTCCATTCGCCTTTGACCTGGAAGGTGCACAACCCTTACCTAGTTTTGGCTGTTGCGTACTGATTAGCTGCACAAGTTTTTAAGGAATATCATTAATTCATAGGTGATGTGAAGTGCTTAAGCTCTCAGCTCTATCCATATTCCCTTTGCCAATCCCCTGCTTCCATTCTTATAATTGCTGGTACCTTGTAGATCTCGTTTTATTTATTTATTTTTGTTTGGTTTTATGTTATGTTTGTATGATTTATAACAACCTTATTGAGGTATAATCCATTTAACATAAAATTCACATTTTAAAATGTTTATTTCAGTAGTTTTTAATGTATTCATGGAGCTGCAAATCTACAATTACGTAATATTAGAAAATTATCATCACCTCAAAAAGAAACCCATTAGCAGTCATTTCACATTCCCCGTTACTGCCAGGCCTTGGCAATCACAAATCTATCTGATCCATAGATTTGCCTATTCTGGATATTTCATAAAAATGGAATTTAAAAAAGTGTGTATGTTTGTATCTGGGTTTTTTCATTTAGCATAATATTTTCAAGGCTCATCCATATTGTACCATTTTATATTGCTGAATAATATTCTATCATGTGAATATACCACATTTTGTTTATCCATTCATCAGATGAACATTTGGGTTTTGTTTTGTTTTTTGTTTTTTAAGATTTTATTTATTTATTTGACAGAGGAGAGCACAAGCAGCGGGAGCCGCAGGCAGAAGGAGAGGGAGAAGCAGGCTCACCAGATGCAGGGCTTGAGTCCGGGATCCTGGGATCATGACCTGAGCTGAAGGCAGACGCTTAATGACTGAGCCACCCAGGTGCCCCGAACATTTGGGTGGTTTTATCCAAATCAAATTCTACGTAGAGAATTTTATTACTTCTCTATATTTATATTTTCACTGTAGCAAATTCTCAGTCACCCTATCAACTTTTATTTTACCTAAAGGAAGACTATTTAAATCTATTTAAATATGTAAACTTAGAGAAAAAATGTAAATATAAATGAAAGTAAAAATGAAAAAGTAAAATTTAAATATATTTCAAAAAGTTATAATTTAGAAACCATAGATGGTTACAAGTCTCTAGTTTGAGTGGGCTATATGGTGAAGTTGAGAGTGTTCTGTCAATAGAAATCGTCAGTTATTGGATGATAAGCTAATAGAAATATCATAAAGAGGTTTCCTCCATTGTTCTAGAAGTTACACTAAATGATCATCAAGATCACATCCAGTTCTTTGTTTCTATGACATTGTGTATACCAGAAATTATGGAAAAGTTTTAAATAATTAGTAACATTTTAAGTTGTCAGTTTTTATGTAGAATTAAATTTTTTGGTGGAGCTATCTATTCACATAAAATATGGGCATTTCTATTATCTCACAAAGTAATCATCCTTTAAGAAAATCTGAGCTCTTTTGCAAAATCTCTTACTAAAAATGACATGCCTTTGTAGTAAAATTAAGGCTAGGCAAGGCCACTCAGAATCAGTAAAACTTTGTAATTGGAACATAAAAACAAATGACAGTCCTTATAAATATACTGCTGCAGTAAAAAGATATATGAAATTCCTAATACGTATGAATATTGCAGTATGTTATAGGATTTACTTACAAAAAGAAATGAAAGTCAGCTCTGAAAGGATGAATAAGAAAGGTTTCAGTTAGGTTGCTTTGTTATAAAAACAAAAATAAAAATTACAAGATGTATTAGTTTCCTGAGGATGCCATAACAGATTACTACAAACTGAGTGGCTTAGAACAACAAACATTTATTTTCTCACAATTTTGGTGGTCATAGATCTAAATCAAGGTGTCAGCAGGGCAAGTCTTCCTCCCAGGAACCTCTAGAGGGAAATTCTGTTGTTTGCCTCTTTCAGTTTGTGGTTGCAGTATTCCAGCCCTGCCTTTACTTTCGGACGGCCCTGTGCTCTGTCCTCTTCTGTCCGAAATTTCACTGTGCCTTCCTCTTATAAGGGACATCATTGGAGGTAGGGACCATCCAGGATGATATCTTTATCTCAAAATTCTTCTTCTTCTTCTTCTTTTTTTTTTTTTTCTTCCAGAGAGAGTGCGTGTGCCTGTGTGCGACAGGGGAGGGGGGAGGTCAGAGGGAGCGGGAGAGAGAGAATCTTAAGTAGGCTTCCTGCTGAGTGTGGGGCCCAGCACTGGACTGGCTGATCTCACAGTCCTGAGATCATGTCCTGAGCCTAAATCATGAGTTGGATGTTTAAAGGACTGAGCCACAGAGGCGCCCCTCAAGATTTAATTACATCTGCAAAGACCCTTTTCCCATACAAGACAATATTCATAGGTTCCAAGAAGTAGTACATGGACATATCTTTTCATAGCTACCATTTCACCCAGTACACAAGTATTATATAATAATTATTTTCCAAGCCAGAAGAATTTTCCAACATGATCTAATAGGTTGATTGTGGGTTCAGTGGCTACCACATAAAATAACGTATTCTTTCATGGCGTACTGGACTCAGCAGTTATTAGGCACAAAGCACTCAAGTGTTAGGGAATATCATGTATGAATCAATGCAATTTCCACATTATATTGACACTATTCTCCTATTTAGGAATTGTAAATGACTAATCCATTCTATAGAAAATATACATTATAGCAGAAAGACTCTTTCAGAATAAGCCAAAACTCAAATAAAATTAGCTGAAAACTCTGATCTGGTTCTAAAACTGCAAGTTCCTGGCAGTTTTGGATTTTTTAGGAAAGCAAAATTATGTTAGCTATTGAGAAAAACTAACAATGGCATTTTTCAATTCATTTAGCTGGAATAAAGTGAGTGTTTACAGCAGGGAAAAATGATATTTTATCATATAAACTAAAAATTATGAGTATAAAATAAAACCTTATTCCTAAAGACAATATTTTTGGAACCATTTGAGTAGGCATATAAACACAGATATATTGAGAATAGTTCACTTAAATACATGTATATATTATAAATTGTATTATATACTTATATATTAGGCATATATTATATAATTGTGTATATATATATATATATATAAATCTATAGAAAACTTAATGACTCTTTAATTTTCAAAGTTCACAATGAGGTACTAAAATTTACTTTTCTAGCTTTTTTTTTTTTAACCCTTAGATGGTAATTGTCAGCTTTGGAACATGCTGAGTTGTAGTATTTACATTAATACTTTTGTTGACTCAGGCCAAAATAGAATAAGGTCTACTGTTATGTCTTTGGGGACTAAGAAGGAAATCTTTTAAAATTTTATTTCTGTCAGGTGTTATTTTATTTATTTTTATTTTTTTATTTCTGTCAGGTATTATTTTAAAGAGAATGTAAAATACCTTACAAGTTACAAATTATATTTAGAAGAGTCTCTGAAGGATTTGATTACCTTATTGAAACCCTGTTCTGATTTCAGTGAAATCATCTTGAAATACACAAATACTTTACAGAGTCTTTCTTATGTTGGAATAAAAATAAAGATATTTTGAGACATGACCATGATAGAGTGGCATTGCCTGATATTTGCATCAACAAATTGACAGTAAAAAAAATACTTTTTTCCTTAATCAGTAGCTTTTAGCATTCATAATCTCTCTTAGTTGCACAATTGTGCTAAATAATGTTCCATGATTATGAAAATGAAGACATTTCTAGCACGGTGGGACACCTGGCTGGCTGAGTTGGGAAAGCATGTGACTTTTGATCTAGGGGTTGTGAGTTCAAGCCCTACTTTGGGTATAAAGTTTACTTAAAAAAATATATATATATGTATATTTATAGAACAGAAAGATATAAACTCTGGATTCATGAAAGGATGTATGTTTTGAATGTATAGTGTAAATATTCCCTTGCAGAAGTAAAGGTGGACTTGCTTTTGAAAAAGACTGTCAGTATTTATTTTTTGTAATATCATTGTAATGACATTATTTTTAAGACTATGAACTTTCAAATGCATACTCTATATACTTCAAAGAAGGTAGGGAATATTTCCAGTATTAAAGAGTGACATACTTCTTCAGAATGCAGAGGAAATGTGAGGAGTAAAAGCATTTAGAAACAATAATTTTGAAAATCATTTTTTCAGCCAATATGAATGTGTTAGGTTTTACGTAGTGAAGTACTGTTTCCCAGGAATGTTGAGCGTCCACATTCTTGCATCCTATTGTTATCCAATTTGTAATCCTTAAGGTACTCAGAAATACTCAGAAAATTTTTTAAAAAGATTTTATTTATTTATTTGACAGAGAGAAAATACAAGTAAGCAGAGAGGCAGGCAGAGAGCGGGGGTTGGGGAGACAGGCTCCCTGCTGAGCAGAGAGCCCGATGTGGGTCTCAATCCCAGGACCCTGAGATCATGACCTGAGTCAAAGGCAGAGGCCCAACCCACTGAGCCACCCAGGCGCCCCTATTATTATTTTTTTAGTTAGGCTCCATGCCCAGTTTGGAGCCTAGCACAGGGCTTAAACTCATGACCCTGAGATCAAGACCTGAGCTGAGACCAAGAGTTGGAGACTTAACAGGACTGACCCATGCAGGTGGCCCAGAATAAACAGGTTTTTTACAGGTATTGCACTTTCTGGCTGAAAATTTTGTCAATGTTTAACAATTCATATAAATCTTAATTTGAATAATGTAAATCTAGAGGTTATATCCAGATAGTGTGATAACAATTCTTTACATGATAAGTAGGTGGACACTGAATGATAGACTTGTGAATAGTTCTACTTTTACAAAAATAATTATTTAAGTAATATTTTCATAAAATAAAACACTAAAATTTTAAAATGTCTGATATTCACTAATTATATTTCTTTTTATTTTACTAGAAAATCTTGCATATTTTTGAATAATAAATATATGAACATATTTTTATTTTTTCCATTTAATTTTAATTACATATTGCATTAAAGTATATTGAATTTTTACATACTTGGGAATAATTACATTTTTTATTTTTTTAGATCATTGTGTTAAAATCTTTATTATTATCACCAATTAGTGATTTTGCTGAAAATAAAGGCAAGAAAAATGTTTTATGAAATAGATATGTAATTATTCATGAAATAGTAACATTATATATAATATATACATATACATATTTTAGTATATGCATATACTAAAAATATTGTGCGTGAGTGTACATATGTATTTATACATCCTAACATTAGTAGCTTAGCAGCTTATCCACACAGCATCCTGACATGTGTAGTGATAACTACAGTTATTTATCTTTGCTGTGATACTAACATAATCCTCTGAAAATGATTTCTTGATGCGTATTTTTTTTTTGCTGTTGGCATTAGAAAGATATACCTGCTAAAGTAAGAGGATAGAACATATATTATTTTGCAGTTTATTTATTTACATATTAAGATGTATGAGTGTGTGCCTGCCTTTGTATTCATGTATCCTGTTGATGTCAAGGACAGACCAGATTTGTTCTTGTAGGAGATCACAGTTTAGTTGAGGAGAAAGATACACAAAACTGACATAAGCAAGTACCCATGAAGGACTCTAATGGCATGTTCCAAAATGCCAGGTAGGCCCGTCATGACAAGAAAATAAATTAAAATGACAATGTATATATGCTCATTAATGCATTTCTGACATTATAAAAATGTTTTTTGTGGGACATTTGACAAATATGGGAAGGTATAAAATTTAAAATTTTATAAACAAAAATATTCACAATGATATCTAGAGAAAACTACTATTAATATTTTAGCTATAGTTTTTAGTCTTATTTAGGTGTGATTATTTTCTATGTACAAAATTTTAAAATATTGACTAGATTTGTATGTATGAAAACAAAATTTTCACTTTAAAAAAGAGTGTACATTAAAAATATGAAAAAGCCTCTAGAATTTTGCTAGTCTTAAATAATATTTTTGGTATACTTCTTTTGTACTGTTCTTGTACATGCATGCATATTTATATGTTGATATATTTATATGTTACATAGTTATTGAAGGAACATCACTGTCTGAGATTCAGGAGCACATGAAAAGGGAACTAAATGCTAAATAACAGATATCACATCCTAGTGATTTATTTTTATTTTCAATCAAAATAAAGGCAACATAATGGATAAAATAATTCAATATGAGTTTTAATTATCAAGAAAAATCATTAATTAAGTTTGTTGGCTATTACAATTGCTTTTATGCTGCTCCAAACAAACTAATAACATGAATGAGGCAAACAAAACTTTGTTTAATAATTCACTGAGCCTAGGAGCACAACTGTGTAGTTTGGATATTATTAGCAAGTGCCTGAAGAAAGAGAAAAACATCGTTTCATGTTTTAGGCTTCTATCGGGAGAAAGTCTCCATCGGCAGCCTTGATGAAGGATGTGTGCTCAAGAGGTATTTCCTTGTACAGGGAAAAAAGCAAAAAGAAGCAACTTAAGGTAGTATTACAGGATTAAACCTTACAGTTTAGGCTGCAGAATTAATTTTTGACCCTAGGATCTAAATAGAATAAAAGTAGTGTTAATTTGTTAATATCACGATTCTTTTTTTATTTTTAAATTTTGAATTGTCACCTCCTGATTTTTTTGGAGTTAGATTCAATACATTTTTATTTTGCATTTAAGAAGACTTTTAGGGCCATTATTCTGAGCCCATATATATCTGAGAATGTCTGTTAGTTTTCTGTATGAATGGGAATTCACTTGCAGATATATAAAATTTCTGATTTTTAACATTTTCTTTAAACTCCTGTCAGATTACTTCATTGTTTTCTGCAAAGGAGGAATCTGAAGTTAACTTGTTATTTCCTTTTCTATTTATAAATTTCAAATTTATCTATCTTTATAAATCAAAAATTTACGAGGTTCTGTATGGTGTCTCTTTTTATAATGATCTTTTTTCCTTAGAATGTAGTAATAGTTTGCATCTGAATTCTCAGTTCTTTTTAATCTAAAGAGTTGTTTTTTTTTTTTTTTAAAGATTTTATTTGTTTATTTGACAGACAGAGATCACAAGTAGAGAGGCAGGCAGAGAGAGAGGAAGCAGGCTCCCTGCTGAGCAGAGAGCCCGATGCGGGACTCTATCCCAGGACCCTGGGATCATGACCCGAGCCGAAGGCAGCGGCTCAACCCACTGAGCCACCCAGGTGCCCCTAAAGAGTTGTTTTATTTGTTTGTTTGTGTGCTTTTTTTTTAGAGTTTATTTATTTGACAGATAGACATCACAAGTAGGCAGAGAGGCAGGCAGAAAGAGAGAGTTGGGGAAGCAGGCTCCCTGCTAAGCAGAAAGCCTAATGACACCGACTCTGACGGCGGTGCTCGATTCCAGGACCTTGAGATCATGACCTGAGCCAAAGGCAGAGGCTTAACCCACTGAGCCACTCAGGCACCCCTAAAGAGTTTTCATGATGAACTTAAATGCTGTAGATTCTGCTTCAGTTTATTTCATTTCCTTTTTAGAAACATCTTCCATGTTCTCTACCCCTTTTCCTTGCTCCAGGCCACAGAAGATGCAAATTTTTGTGTGATTTTCTACTTAATTTTTCAATTCCTCATAGGATCTACTTTCTTTTTCTTTGGCCATTTATGCTTGCTCTCTCATTACAGGGATTGATTTTGACTCCTTGAGACGGTTCTACTTTGTCTTTCCTGACCCAGAACGTATGTTTCATCTTATTCTCCCCTAATTCCCACTGGTATACAGTTCTGCCGGTCTGTGGTTTCACTTTCCACAGTTTCAGTATCTGAGTTCATCTCAGTATCTGAGTTCATACTCGGTTCAAAAGCAGATGATCCTCTTTCTCATGTATCATTGGAAGATCCCTAGTAGCTTAATGCCATGTCATAGTGCCCACGTCATTCACCTCACTTCATCTCATCATGTAGGATTTTATCTTCTCACATCATCACAAAAGGGTGATTACAATGCAGTATGAGATTGAGAAAGAAGGACCACATTCATAAAACTTTAATTACCGTATATTATTAAAATTGTCCCTTTTTTGTTATTATTATTGCTGCTCTCTTACTGGGTCTAATTTATAAATTAACTTCTCATAGGTATGTACTTACAGGAAAAATATAGTAGAAGGTTCAGTGCTATCTGGGGTTTCAGGCATCCCCTGGGGATCTTGGAACTTATCCCCCACAGATAAGGGGAGACTACTATTTTTAAATTAGATACTTCCCTCTCACTTTCAATTCCTAAAAGGAAATCAAACTGTTTTTACAGTAGCTTAAACATGCTTCAATATATATTCTGAAAAGATTTTAAAGAATACCAAAAATAATGATAAAATAATGAGAGCATCTTCCAACAAAATCAAGGTATCAAATATATCTTATGATTTAATTTTATTGACATTAATCAGATGTTTCCTAATGTCTTCTTCTCTGTTGTTTGTTATGTTGCATATTGTACTTAAAAAAAAAAAACGTTAGATATCATTCTGTTTATCTCCTTCATTTAGAATTACTGAGGCTAGAGAGATTAAGATACTTACCTCTATCTCTCTCAGGTAGTTAGTAGAGGATATGAAACTTCTGTCCCCCGTTCAAGGACTTCTGTCTTACAACATATTTCATCCAGGGTGAAAAATGTTTGACAGGTATATCATTTTTAAAGTCATTGCTTTCCCTTGATTTCCAATTATTTTAGCTTATCTTCTAAGAAAACCAGGTAGAGTATTCTAACAGCAAGGCAGTAGCAAATATCTGTGGTCCTCATTTAGCTGGATAGCTGTATGTCATAGGACTGGACTTTCATTGGCAAATATTTAATCATCTGTCAGTTTCTTGTTGGTGACTTTGAGCTAATCAATATCCAATCATGCATTTATGCCATCTGTATTCAGTTCAGCTCCAACCATGGACCTGATTCTATTTAGATTGGCTTTGGAATCTATTCTACTCTGCACTCCTGTTATCACTGTTGTGTATTTCTTATTACTGTAGTTTTTTTGAATTCTCCTTGTATTCCTTTCATGCTGTCTTCTTCAATGCTGATTCAAGATGGCTTTAAAAATAATAGTAATGATTGATCATACCCCATAGCAAAATCCTAGTTTCAGAGATGTAAATCACCAATTAAATTTGGGACTACATAATTGAAAAGACCCATACAGACCTTCTAAACCCAGGGCTGTAGAGACAAAATCGAACTCTGGGTATCTCTGAGATTCTTTGAGGGATACTGAGAGGTCAAAACTAATTTATTAATAGTTTTAAGGTTTTATTTCCTTCTTACTTTCAATCGTGTGAGTCTTCAGTTGGGTCTTTATAGGGGCTTACTGACCAAATGCCAAAGACGTGTTGAGCTGCCTTCTACTAAGACATAAAGAGAATTGCAAAAGTGCATAATGATGGGGTGCCTGGGTAGCTCAGTGGGTTAAAGCCTCTGCCTTCAGCTCAGGTCATGATCCCAGGGTCCTGGGATCGAGCCCCGAATCGGGCTTTCTGCTCAGAGGTGAGCCTGCTTCCCTTCTTCTTTCTCTGCCTGCCTCTCTGACGACTCGTGATCTCTGTCTGTCAAATAAATAATAAGTTTTTAAAAAATACATAATGATGTGCTTCTCAGTATTTTATGTTATATAGAGCATAATTTTGTTTTGTTCTTAGAAGTGTTTTTATATTAACATGCAATGAGTTCATTTTTGTTATTTTAAAATGAATTCATAAATATATTAATTTTTTTTGTGTGTAGAAGTTATCACCCACTTTAAGCCCTGAATTTGATTTCGGACTTTAACATTTACAAGTTGTACTATTTACAGCAAGTTAATTAACCATGCTGAGCCTTCAGACTTTAAATACAGGACTAAAATAGGATCAACTAAACATTAAATAAATGCTATTTATTATTAATAAGTAAGATTCAGGATATTTATGTTGCCTTTTTCTTTAGAAGTTGTGAAAACATTTTGTAAATGATAAAGTTTTATAAGAATATTTCAGCTGAGGGACGCGTGGGTGGCTCAGTCAGTTAAGTGTCTGCGTTTGGCACAAGTCCTGATACCAGGCTCCTGGAATCCAGTCCTTAATCAAGCTCCTTGCTCACCGGGGAGCCTGCTTCTCCTTCTGCCTGCCACTCCCCATGCTTGTGCTCTCTTTCTCCTGTCTCTCTCTGTCTGACAAATAAATAAAAACTAAAAAAAAAAAAAAAAAAATATTTTAGCTGTCATTAGCATTCAAGTCTGTAGATGCCCCAAACTCAATCCAATGACATAATTTCCAGAAATCAAAATTCCCGGTGCTATTTTAAATTGCCCACTCTTTATGTGCTTAGAAATAGTACTGCTTTATCTCATGGGTCTGCATGCTCTACATTTGGATCTAGAGTTATGAAAAACTATATGTCTATCAACATTTTAAACATAATGTTATTTTTTAAATTGAAGATCTGCTCATCACAGAAAGGTTCAAATAAGCAAAGTAATGAAATATTTGTTCTTAGCATGAAATATTTAATATAATTCTCCATACTTTCTATAAAGATTTCCCGGTTAAATGTTATTTTAAGACTTCAGATCATAAAGTCTCAATTAGGTGTGATTTTCTTTAATGACTGTAACTTCTCTGAATCTCTCTTTAAAGAGAGGGGTGTATCCTGGGGTGTCAACCTGCAGCAACTAATTGCAGTTAACAAAGTGATTAGAAGATGTGCTCTATTTAAAATCAGGAATCCTGAATACATAATTCAAGAGAATTCCTCTTAATAGAGAAGATAAAATGTAGAAAAATATTTTACACTTCCAGGGGTGAGGATCTTTTTCTTGAGGATAGCTTCTGTGTCAGAGCTACTCTGTACATATGGCAAAAGGATTTAGGTTTTAGCTAAAAAAAAAGAAATGAAATTTTAAGAATGACTAACAATTTTGTGTGTTCACAAGCTTTGAGTAAAAGGTTCAAAAAAAAAAAGGTTCATATAAAGACACTATATGCTTTTAATTTTTCACCAAATTAGAGTATATCCATTGTATTTCTCACATTGGTAAAGATAGAGGTGATCTATGCCCATTTTGTTGTTCTATTACATTTTGTACGGTGGCATGCTCTTGCCTGATGGCTGTTAGGAACAGATCAAATCTAGATGGGCAAAGGGCAAATTGGTTGACATTGGATTTAAACCCCTAATCCTATCACTAACTATGCGATGCTCTAATAAATTTAAGCTGTGGCAGCCTGAAGCACACATTATCCACAGAAATTTAAGGCAAGCAAATGTATATGAAACAAATCTGATTTTTAACTCTTCTATGGTGTGGCTATACAGAGATATAAATAAATAAAGTAACTACTTTATTTTTGCTATATCTAATCTGTGAATACTTCTCTTGAATCCTAATGTTTGAACAATGTGTGTGGGTGGTAAAGGGAGAGAGGAGTGACTATTCAAATTATTCTGTCAAGAACAATCCAATTACTTAAAGTGTTGTTCAGTGTTTGTTTATTTTGTGATAAAATTTTTCATTCTCTCAAATTATCTCCTCATCCCTTAAACCACTGTCATCCTATATGAACGTGAAGGTCTTTGTATCTTTGTAAATTAGAGGATAAAGGGACTTTGTTTTGGTCTTTGGGTTTGTGAACCTACTGGTATCCAGGGCAATGACATTTTTCTACATGTTCAGGACAAATCCTGCAGGTGAATTTGTATTCTATTTTTCTGGTTTGGGTACTGAAAATCTCTCAATCACCTCCCATTGCTGACTCACCTTCTTCTCAACACTATTGACTCCAACCACCACTATCAGACCATACATAGTTTGATAGATGCCATCTCACCACATCATGATAGATGCTATGGTGGGTTCTCTGGCCCTCAGTTTACTTCAATCCATATAAATAGTAAAATCAAATAATCTGATTAAACTGTAAAATCAAATAAATCTGATAAAACTAAAATGTAAACCTTTTCTGTCCTTGGTAACACTTTCCTCTAGATTATTTGTGAAATGCCCTGAAAAGTCACCTCCTGTCAGTGGTTGAAATAGGTAGTCAGGGGAGAAATTCCTTTTGTTGTTGCTCTTTTCAGCAAAGCATTTCTTTTTCTTTCTATAATTTTTTTCCAGGATTAAAATGGAGTGACCTTTACTTTTACTTTTTCTAAGTCATAACCCCCTTCTTTCTCAGTTGAGCTATGATTTAACAGTGGGATATAGAAGGAGAAATGTTTGAGAATGACTCTGCAAGCCTGTTTTTGGTGTATTACATTAAAACTTAAAAACTCCGGTAAATTTTCTTTTAAGATTGGCATGAAGGAGGGCACTTGATGTAATGAGCACTGAGTATTATATGCAACTGATGAATCACTAAACTTTACCTCTGAAACTAATAATACACTATATTAATTAATTGAATTTAAATAAATTTTAAGAAGATTGTATCTAGGCTTGCAAATTCGATGCGCATGTATAAATGTACTTAAAAAAAAAAACACAAACAGCAGAAAGACAAGTCTGTAATGTCTTAAGATATTCAACATCTGGATGGTGACATAATAAGTCACTGTATTTACACTATATACTTTTCTTTATTTCCCATATTTTCCATTACTTTTATGATCATAAAAATAAGTACTAAATATCCCTTTTATTCTTAGAAATACCACAAAAAGGGGTGCCTGCGTGGTTCAGTGGGTTGAGCCTCTGTCTTCGGCTCAGATCATGATCTCAGAGTCCTCCGATCGAGTCCCGCCCGTATCAGGCTGTCTGCTCAGCAGGGAGCCTGCTTCCCCCTCCTTTCTCTGCCTGCCTCTCTGCCTACTTGTGATCTCTCTCTGTGTGTCAAACAAACAAACAAACAAACAAATAAATAAATAAATAAATAAAATCTTTAAAAAGACCCACAAAAATGACTTTTCCCAGACATCATTTCCCTATCCCTGCCAGATAACATAGCATAGAAAATGAAACAAAGCAGATGAGATGTGATAGGATTATTTGGTCATAGTTGAGAACTTCTTTAGGATAAAACTAACTTAGGGACACCTGGGTGGCTCAGTTGGTTAAGCAGCTGCCTTCGGCTCAGGTCATGATCCCAGCGTCCTGGGATCGAGTCCCACATCGGCTCCTTGCTCGTCAGGGAGCCTGCTTCTCCCTCTGCCTCTGCCTGCCATTCTGTCTGCCTGTGCTCGCTCTCTCTCTCTCTGATAAATAAATAAAAAATCTTTAAAAAACATAAAAAAGGATAAAACTAACTTATAATTCATTATATATATATTTATATTTATATGTATATATATATATCTTATAATTATGATGAAATTTTAAGCAAAAAATGTGTGATTTTCTTTCTTTCCCCAACTTGATAACATCTGGTTGAAGTACATCAGTTAGCTTGCCTTATATAATAGTGAGATTGCTTATGTAAAGAAGACATAAGAAACTTATTTAAGTGTACCAAAAAAGGATAAACTTTAATCAGAACAAAGAGATTTTTCAAAAGGCAGCATCTTTCTAAAATCCCTATTTAATCTCTAAAATAAAAGGGATGGGCAAATCACCTCTGAGGTCCCTTACTACCACAGTAGTCTCTGATAGCATGAAATCCGACTCCCTAATGAAGGATAATGTTGCACTGAATTAGGCCAAAGAGATTTACTGATAGGAAATATGAGAAAACCCTATTAATCAGCAAAGGAAAGGGGCCCAGGACTGGCTTATGACTTTTTTTTTTTTCCAGAATAACAAAAACAAAGTAGACTACATTTGAGTTTAAATAATGATGTTAAAATAACATCAGCATGTGAAACCAAAATTTTCAGTATTTCTTTTTTTTTTTATGTTTTTTTTTTAAATATAATTTTTTATTTTTTATAAACATATATTTTTATCCCCAGGGGTACAGGTCTGTGAATCACCAGGTTTACATACTTCACAGCACTCACCAAAGCACATACCCTCCCCAATGTCCATAATCCCACCCCCTTCTCCCAAACCCCCTCCCCCCAGCAACCCTCAGTTTGTTTTGTGAGATTAAGAGTCACTTATGGTTTGTCTCCCTCCCAATTCTAACATTAAATTACACATTTAAATAAGATATAATTTTGATTATACTCATGGAATTATTTTTTAAATATAATTAGTGCTAGAAGCAAAATATTTTATTCTTTTATTTATTTATTTTTTTGGTATCTCTTATGGCATTCCTTAGGGTCAACCAGATGGGGCTTGATAAGTTAATTAATTGCAGTGACACTTCATTTATCAGGAAGCTCCTTTTCAGGCTGATTTACCTGTCTAAAACCCCATAAAAATTTGGAATTTTACCCCACAGCTACTTAAAATTTACATCACACACACATTAAAAAAAGCTTAAAATCAAAGTGAGATAATAAAAACATGAAAAGAGATAGCAGGCTGATAAGGAAGGGAAAGATAACTATGAAAAACACAAGAGCAGGGGCGCCTGGGTGGCTCAGTGGATTAAGCCGCTGCCTTAGGCTCAGGTCATGATCTTGGTGTCCTGGGATCGAGCCCCGCATCGGGCTCTTTGCTCAGCGGGAGCCTGCTTCTCTCTCTCTCTGCCTGACTCTCTGCCTACTTGTGATTTCTCTCTCTGTCAAATAAATAAATAAAATCTTAAAAAAAAAAAAAAAAGAAAAACACAAGAGCAAAAAAGCTTAGTGATTGAAGATCACTTAATCCAAGAGTATCATTCTTATATACCTGCTTAAGTGCTAAAAGAGGCATCCTCATGTTAACTCTCACTGCAATAGTTATGGTTCATAATTATGCTAATTATTTTTTTTAAATGGTGAAGATTATAGTATTTGTATCAAGGTTTCATCAAAGATTATTGAAGAAATAAAACTTTGGCTCTAAAAATGGATGTATTTCAATTTTCTGGGAAATATACTTTTTAAAAATGAGTTCACTTCATTATAACAAATTATAAATAAATATAATTTTTTTAAGTATCTTCTTTTTATTCTTCTTTTAGTGGAACACTATTTTCCATAGTGTCAGCTAACATTGGGTTGAAATCTTGCTTTTGTATTTTAAATTCATTATTCTTTCTTTACTTATGTTTTAAAGAGCAGAAGATATTAAGATTCTGAGACCATTCCTTTGGACAGTGTTCGTATTGTGAGCTACAAGATCATTTTTAAAACTCTGCTATTTATAACTTCTTACTAGACTCTAGCTACTATGGGTGTATAATTCAAAAGTGATTGATGTAGAAGTAATGGCTAGTTTACTGTAGTTATACATTTTATATGTATCCTAAATAAGCAAAAAATTATAATCTTTAAGCATTAAAGGGTTCTGTTTAATCCTTTTTCCCCTTTTTGTGGAGAACTATTAGGAGCCCATCTGGGGGCTGAAAAGGGGCAGGAGCGCTTTTCTAGGAAATTGCATGAAGATGAACGGTAGATCCTGAGATCATTTCTTTGTATCCTGCAGACGTTTAAAGCAGACACAGTCAACAGTAAATGATAGTTAGATAAAGGCTAGGAAACAAAGAATAGAGCTAAACATGGACAGTGAAACTAACAAATTAAGCAGTTACCGAGAAAGTAAATGGGAAAAATGTCTGAGAAATGTCCAAAATAGACACTGAAAACTGTTTGAGGGGCATTCATGGGGTAGTTGGTCTGTTTGTGCTAAATATGTATAAAAGGGCTGAGATAGGGTGAAAAGTTTCTTCTGAGACCTGTACTTCTGAGTACAGGATATATTTGAATAAAAACTTATGCAATATAAGTTTTAGAACTTTTACTTTGTGCACACTTTTGTAATATCTGTGAAAATGATTCTGATATGTAATATAGTTATATAATATAATAATCCCTGGTATTAATAATAAAAATATATTAATGATGTCTTCAAACAACTCTTTCCTGGGTATTATTACTATAAGGCAGTTTGTCACTTCAAAATTAAAAAGACAAATCCTAATTGTTGCAGTAAGGACCCATCTAATACTGGTTACATTAATTATAGGTACCATTTCTTTATAATCTAGCAAATGCAGCAATACATTTAAAAAGAGACTATTTTAATTACACAAATTACATTTTTAAAAAAATTTTTAATTTAATTTTTTTTCAGTGTTCCAAAATTCATTGTTTATGCACCACACACAATGCTCCGTGCAATACGTGTCCTCCATAATACCCTCCACCAGGTTAAACCCACCTCTTACCCCCTCCTCTCCAAAACCTTCAGTTTGTTTCTCAGAGTCTCTCATGGTTTGTCTCCCCCTCCAATATAAATTACTTTTAATCAAAGGATTGCACCCCTTCATATAGAATAATGATTCTCTTCATTTTTTAAAACATGTATAAGTTTTTATCAGTTTTTTAACTTAAATTCCCAAACTTAAATTTTATACAGACTGTCAAATTAGTATTAAATTAGCTATTGCTGGGGCCGGTTCAGAATTTTCTTCTAATATCACCATTTCCTAGGAATTAGCAATTCATAGTTCTTTTGATTTAACTATTTTTAATTCTTTGTATAACTAGACTATAAACTCTATGAAGGCAAGGGCAATGTTTAAAAATTTACCACATCACTCAGTGTTTAGTATGTAATAGATAGTCATTATATCAGTGACTAAAAGAATGAATGAATTAGTGGATTTTCCCCTTCTTTCCCAGTTATTTTGGCTGAAACATATAATCTTCCTACTCATTGTCAATTCTACTCCTGACTGTTTCCTAAAAGTTAATATAAATTCAAAAATAATGTCTGTCCATCTTTCTGTCTGTACTCCAACTTGGGGTTTCTTGTCTTTATTTCCAGTCTGATGATGGCACTTTCTGCTGCCCTTATTCTCCCATGTTAAACCTTGGCACTTGGTCCACAACCCCATCCCCTCTCTCCCATTATTTCCTCACACAACAGAGTAGATTACTCCATTAAAAAAAAAAAAATTAAACGAAGGTTAGAGACCTTTGTCACTGACTCTAAGTTGAGTAACTACTTGAAGTTGAGTAAATAGTATTGTGCAACTATGTGAGGACTGTCAGTGAGTAGCATCAGTTGAGTAGAAAACTTAATATTGTGGCTTAGACATCTCTCCCTTAAAGTTCAAAGAACGTTTCTCTGGTGAGCTTAGATACACCATAGCAGAATCTGAAATCTGAATCTGAAATGCAACCTCATTTTACCTCAGCCCAGATATCTAACTTACCCAGCAGCTTCTTGAAGAAATTGTACCAGGGACCAGAATTACTTTCCACAAAGCATTCCAGATACTGTCAAGGGAGCATTTGACATTCATCTAATAGTTGCTGAGGCTGCTTTTGAAGAAATTTTAGACTCCAGTACAAATTGATGCTAATATTTGAGTTTTGGTAATCCTTCTCCAGGTACGGATGGCTTTATGGTTATCATAAAAATTGAGGTGTGTGGAGATTGAAGCATTTTTAAATAAAATGCAAGTTAGTTTTTGTTTTTCTTTCTTTTATTTACTTTCTTCAAAGGCATAACTAACAGGCTCTAAAATAAACAAGATGAGCTACACAATTTTTTGATTAAATCTTTATGTATATTGTTGTGCTCTTTGTGTCTCTGTTGTGTCTGAACTCTACAATTTAAAGTCTAGAATCAACTAAATTCTGGAATATATTCCTATGAAGTATCTACCTGTCACGCACTCTCAACTATGGCATAGTTTTTTGTACAAGGGATTGCTAAAAAGAATAGGAATATAAGAATTTGGTGTTAATGTTGCTTACCTGATACTCATTCGTTATCCTCTGGCATGCACCCAGCCCAATTTGAAGCCTATGATTACTATGTGGACAGCCTCGGCCCCTGTTGTCACTGGCTTCCCTCTTGGCCTTCTCTTGCCTTTAGCTTTAAAACAACACATCCTAGTCACAACATGTATTCCCTCTCTTTTCCTGAGAATGAATTATTACCATACTATAAGAATAAACTACTATTTTTGAGTATTTACTGTGTAGGGCTTGCACCATACTGAGAACTTCAAAAGAATATTAGTTAATATTTATTTAATGTTCACTAATTTCTGATACTGTCCTAAGGCCTTTCTTTTACCTACATTATCACATTTAACCTTCCTAAAACTCTGTAATGCATATATTGTTAGCCCTGAATATTATGAAGGACCAGAGTATAAATAACTCGGCAAAAGTAGAGAAGCTTTAAAATAGTTGAATTTGATATTTACACTTAGGTTTCTCTGATAGCAAGAACCAGAACACTGTCTCTCAAAACTGATGGTTAGTACTACCTTCTTTATAGTGTGGCAGTTAGGCCCAGAAGCCATCCCAGGAGGCATTTTCTGATAGATAAAAGGATGTTAGCTTGGGGCCATCTGAGCACAACTTCTCTCTCCCTCAGTGAATTTCAGGTAGCCACACTTCTGTTCAGTCTTTGGCTTTCTCTAGCTCCTTATTTTTTATACTAAAGGATTTTCGACTTCAGGGTCATAACAAATTAATTACTCATCTCAAAATTACTTACAATCTCTTTCCTGATAACTAGAGTTACTTTACAATTTCCTTTATTCTTGGTTACAACATACATCTTTCATATATCAAAAATATCATACTTCTCAACTAAAAATAATAGTACAGTTCTTATTGTCTTGACAAGATTCTTTGCTGACTAAACTTTAGTCAGGCTCTTTCCTGAAGCTTCTTCTAGGTCCATCTGTGTACTTTCTTATAAAATCTAGTTTTTGCAAGACTCCTGGGAAGTCAGTTTAAGCAGAACAGCCCGCTGTCTCGCCTTCAGTGTCTGATCAGGTTCCTCATTTTCTATCATCCCCTAGGTGCTATCCAATCATCATGGCCGGTCTTCAGCAATAACCTTTTTTAGGTCAGTTTAGCCAGAATCTGCTTATCCTTGACTTTTCCTTTTAGTAATTTTCCATCAACTGACCCTCACCATATTTATAAATTCCCACTTGTCTGTGTTGTGTTCAGAATTGAGCCCAATCTCTCTCTTCCACTGTAAAAATCCCATTACAGTGATGATCCCTATAACGTATTGCAAGGGTCTTGAATAAAGTCTGCCTTACTTACCATCTCTAATAAGTGTCATTGATTTTTATTTTCCTTAACAGTGTAATTAAATCCAGTTATAGAGTATTGAGGAACATTTTGATAATGTTTTCTCACCTTCCTCCTTCTTCTTCCTCTTCAT
Organism: Mustela nivalis; assembly: GCF_964662115.1. Taxonomy (NCBI): domain Eukaryota; kingdom Metazoa; phylum Chordata; class Mammalia; order Carnivora; family Mustelidae; genus Mustela; species Mustela nivalis. The sequence continues at coordinate 87,808,283 of NC_139020.1, forward strand.
TGCCATTAATACATTAAGATACTGTCTAATTTGAACACTTCCCATTTTTTCTTTTCCCAATTTCTTAACTAACTATTCATAGAAATCTCTAGTTTAATTCTTCTTTCTCTCTGCTTTTTGAGTATATGTTAAGAATATATGTTCTATACCTATCTTAAAGTTAGTTATTTTTATTTTTTCATGAACTATCCTTTTGAAATCTTTATGAAACAATTATGTCCTGTTACATTCAATTAAAGTACTGGTTTTCTGATTTTCACTTTGGTAGTAGTTTGTACAGAGTCATTCACTTACACTTTGAAGGACTTCAGAGTAGGTGGGAAATTATGTAAATTGGAAAATGAAGTGTTTGACCAAAATTTTCACACTCTATTGCTCTTAATCTTAGCAGGAGAAAACAGAACATTGATTTATTTCAGGAAAACATATACTTGTTAAAATAGATACTAGGATAAATTTGAATAACTAATACTTATAGAAAAGAGGATGATGTTGACTCACTGCTGTTTCAGTAGATGAACAAATTTCTGTATTTCAAAAGGTAGCAATATAAATTGGCTTTTCTGTAATTTGTATTTTCTTTATTCCTGTAGACTATTCGTTTTCTTTGATTCATGACATTAATACTGAGAGAGAACAAAATTGCCACCTTAAAATATGCCATCTTGGCGTATTGATTTTTTTGAATTAAAAATGCTTAAGAAACAGCCAGTGCAAGAAAGACACTGTGACCTCCTTTGTTCCTCTGAAAGCAGAAAATAAATCTCCCATGTGAAGGTATCCTCTCTCTACCAGGAGAGTAAAAGGCTTTATCCCTCGAGATGGGAAATTCAAAGCCGAGAAGGCTGTATGAACGAGCTTTGTTAGTACTTCTTTACTACTTTACTTTGAAATTTGATTTTGTTTTTAATGTTGATAAAACTGCAGTTTCCTCAAATGAAATATTTTCTGGATCTGTTAAACAATGGCCACTTACTGTTCTCTTATAACACCAAATCCTTTACTTCTTTGTAAGCAGGTATAAACAATGTGTTATTCTGGATCTTATCTTGTTCAATCCACTCTCAAATCATACTCTTACTGGTCACTCTGCACTTAGGTGAGTGAGTTTTTTCTTTCTTTTTCTTTTTTAGCTGTCATAAGTTTTTTGTTATTGCTGCATTTATTTATTTATTTACTTACTTACTTCTTTTTGCCCCAGGGGTACAAATCTGTGAATCTTTGGTCTTACACAATTTTCACAGCACTCACCATAACACATACCCTACCCAGTGTCCATAGTTATTGCTGTTTTTAATGTGTGATTGCATTTGTACATTGGAATGGGTCCTTTGGACTTAGAAATGTACCAAGGAATGAGGAGGAATGAGCCCTAAGTAGGAGATCTTCTTAGTATGTGAGAGTCATTCGTGTCAGCTTTCTTAATTATCAGAACTCAGTGATTAATAAGAATTTAATAAATATTTGTAGAATGAGTAAAGAAGATTATCTTTCCCCTGAATGAGTTGAATGTCATGGGAGAGATGAATTGCAAGACAGGCTGAAAGCAGAGCCCCATTAGCCTTTGTTATGAACCCCTCTATCCTTCTACCTTACCTCTGTGCTGAAATTTAATCAAATAGATCTTTCTCTTTCCATTCACAGCCTTTTCGTAAGAGATGTAACAGTTTTATTTGTTGCTTTGCTTATTTTGTGTTGCCATCCCTAGTAGGGTATAATCTCTAGGTGAGCCAAGAGCCAAGATTTGAATAAATCTACCTCATTCAAATTTTCAGCTTAATGGATGTGAAAAAGAACCACTTAGTTAAAATGTATTGATGAATGACTTAGCTCCTGCATGGGTCCATTTTGATTCTGCTGGAAAAAAGGAAAGGGAACACTGGAAAATACTTTTCTTATCTGGTACATCTCTCTGATCTGCATCAAACTTGCCATAAAACCACATTGGTCATCATTTTGTATTGTGTTTTCAATGACAGTTGCTCTCAATAAATTAGATAATTGTTTTCCAAGATAGTATTTAACTAAATATGTAGTTGCTACTAGCATTTATAATGGCCACTCTGGAGCTGCTGAAAATTAGTTGCCTAAAAAACCATTTGGACCTCAGAAATTTTATTTGGGAAATTTTGCATGCAAGTCTAGATTCTTATTATACTTCCCAGCAATTTAAGTATTCCTAAACTGAAGGACCCTAACTTTTTCATCCTCGTTGAAAGTTTGAGAGGAGACTGTATGATAAAGGGACTTAGTCTGATTCTCACTGGCAAAAAAGAAGAGTATCACAGTTGAGAGAAATGATTAACTGGGGTCCATGATTAATTAGGGTTTCTATAAAGATTGGAGATTGCCTCTATTACTTGCAACATCTGCTAGTGGTATAGGGTGCCCAGCAGAAATGCAAAAATGAGAATAATGGGTGGAGAACAGCAAAGGCAAATGGAAATTTCATATTGTCCAAATGGCACTGCTTTATAAGCATCAGGTGTCTTTTGAAAGATTTCAGCCATAGAAACACACAAAAAAGCTGACACTTGTGTTTACCCCATCCTTGACTGGGCTGTAATTCAGGAGTCTTTCAGGCCAGACTTCTTCCCAGGTTTAGGGTTACTGACAGGGTTAAATTCTCATAATCCTTCCCTGGGGCTTTGTAACTGCTCTTTTCTTAGGCTGTGCCGTTTGCCATGCCATTTTTCTTTTTGGAGTCACTTCCCCTCTCTTCACTTGGCAAACTGTGCTTTTGAGTGCCATCTTAAATGCTACAGCTACTGTAGGCTGCTCCTGAATCTTGTACAGAGGTAGATACCCCGAAGCATTAAATGTATACTTCTGTCATAGTAAGCATCACTTATACTGCAACTCATCTGTTTATATGCCAGTCTTCACCACCAGCCAGAGAACTCTCATAAATTTTCACTGGCAACTACTTTATCTTTATAAAGCTGGCTTATTTGGTGATCCTCATTCAAACTTTTGTCAAATGAAGAAATTAACTTGAGAGGCCAGCCCCTCCTAAAATAAAGAGCCTAGCCATATTGGAAGGCTTCTTTGAGAAACAGTGGTCTAGAATATTCAAACCAAATTAAATAATAAAGTATTAAAGATAAAAAAAAATCTTTCAGCAATCATGGGGAATACACAATTCTAGAAATAGGAGTACAAAACAGGTTTAAAACAATTACCTACTGGTTTTAAAGTTTTTTCAGAGAATTTTAGGTAGAAACACTGAATGATACTTTTAAGACTTTACTGAATATCCTAGTAACGAGGTGGTAAGAAAAGAGATTTATGGTGTTTGTAAATCAGTGAAAAATGTGTAAAGAGCATAATGTTTACAGGGGAGAAGACAAAGGATAAGACAAAAGGGCAAGGAACTGGGGAAAGGTAAAGATCACCAGACTGGGAAGAGACAGTAACTCAAGGCTTCAGTTTCCACGGAAGTAATGGCTACTAATAGATTTTCCAGAATTAGTATCAAGATTTTCCAGAATTAGCAGAATACAAAGTAAATGTGGATTAATTGGTTAACTAGGGAGATAATATAGATCACTAAATGCAGAGGGATGACATCAGAAATCTGAGTACCAGCAATATTTTTGGAATAGTAAAAAAAAAGCTATTTCCTACACAGACCTATTTCTGTAGAGTGGATTGATAAGTTGATGACCTTATTTATTTATTTACTTATTTATTTTCATTTATTTCATACTATTTATCTGGTTGTGCCTGGGATGGCATTGTAGAGTATGCTTGTGTGTCACACTAGCAAATTAAGGCATTGTCATCATCATCATTTGAAATTTGCTTCGATCTGCCTAGACCCAACAGATCCTATTTTTCCCCCTTGAGTTACACTGGTAACGTAAACCATTTCCTGGCTGAGTCTAAAGCAAAATAACTAAAAGAATTGAAAAATTCCCAGGTTCTAAATCACATACAAGAGTTATTGGCAGATTGTGTCCAGGAGTAATTCTGAAAAGCCCATAGTTGCCAATTTTAAACTCTAATACTAAACTTTTAATACTTCAGGGTATTGATTAAGCTGTGCTTTCACGCAGTACGTCCTAGGATAAATATGTGCATTTACACATGATTTGTTATTCTAGAACATTTTGAATTTGGTTAGCAAGAATATTAACATATCATTAATTCACTTCTTAATTGAGAACTAAAAAAATTCTTAAAATAAGTTTTTCTGTTTGTGGCGATTCTACTCAGTTAATGAAATTCTAGAATATGAACTTTGAGAGGTTATTGATTAAATTGTGCATATATTTATGTGGATATGTCAGAATCCACTATTCAAAATAATTTTATTATAATAGTAATAGTTAATAGGACATATTTTCATAGTTGGACTTTTTCTTTCTTTTTTTTTTTTAGAATTCCAGAAGATTTAAAATATTCAAAATTAGTGATAAGTTTGGATTTTATTAGACATAGGCTCCATAGAGTCAGGAAGATAAATCTATAATGAAGACTTTGATGAAAACCTATATAAAATCTGAACACTATTTTTGTACGTAATATAACATGAAAGAAAACAATACAACATGAATTACTGCAGCACTACAGAGAGAAAACAAAAAGTTATATACTGAGAGTCAATATATTTTTCTTATGCAAACAGGAAATGTAACCTTGTAACTCTGCTAAAAGCAAATGTTTCCATGTGTATGCAACAATTCTGCTTCATTCTGTTGCAGTTACTTATGAGGTAACTTGTTCTTTTACATGCTTCATGGTATAATATGTATAGCAGCTAAAGCACTATAATATGATGTGACAGAAAATACACAGAAAAATCTATTCACTTATGTGTCTCTGATGCTTACTTTCAGTTGAAATCAGAACTTTGAGTTAGAAATAGAGTTGACAGTTGGAGATAATGGTAATGTTGCAGTCTCCAGGTTTCTGTACCTTTGGAACAATTTTTTTTCCCCTAATAAAATATCTGTATACTTTTTTCTCTTTAATATTAATGCACTTTGAGGAACTTGCTTTCACGTATATATTTCCTGGTAAATGACATTTCCTTTTACACAAGGTGCAATTTTTGACATAGTTGAAATGTTATGCTGTTGACTTATGAAAGTTCAATTTACCAGCTTTATAATTCTGTAATGTTAAATATGTTACTGATTAGGTCACAGAATCTGACACTGGGGCTCATAGGGTAGCCTGTGGTGCTGTGTCATTCAAGGATGTCTAAATGTATTTTTAAAGAAATGTAGTTTATTTCAGTGAATTTAATCTTAGTGCTTTTTACTTAAGAGAGATATTTTAAGGGGATTAAAACAGAAATATTTTGTATTTTTATATGAGAATTATGTTTAATGAAAGAGAAAGAATATTCGTGGCATCTTTGTTTTAACATACTAATCTTAATAACTGAAGTGATAAAGATAAGTTTTTACATTGCTATTAATCCTGGGGCACTTTCTTATCCAGCAGTGTCAACAAAAACAACAAGTAAATCCAGTGTTAATGAAGTGAAAATGATGATAACCCTATCTCAAAATAGGAACAATGTGGTAATATAGTGAGGTGTGGTGGTGGTTTCTTTAGCATATGCCTCAGGGACACATTTCTACTAAATTGTATCCCTGCTAGCCATAAGCTTGGGACTGATAAGAGCCACATACGGGCATTAGGAGAACCTTTGTTCCATTAACTCAAGTAAAGGAAAGCTCACTACTTCACGAATTCTCAATTTTCTTGACAACTACATTAGCAGAATATAGTACTGAAATGTGTCAGATGTACCTGAATCAGAGATCTCCAAAATTAACTTTAAACACCAGCAAAATCATCATCATCATTGTCATCATGATTTCAATTGAGTTCATTCAAATTTTGTGAGAAACACAAAAATATTATAAATCGTATTTTGGGGGGATGGACAAATCTGTAATCAATACTTTTAATACTTTATTGGAAGTCATTGTGTCACTTACACCCTGTTGTACTAATAGAAGTTAACATTTTTTTTTTTATGAAGGTAAAAGATCTAACAATATAAATAAGAAATGACACCTTTTACCTGAAGGTAAAAGATCTAACAATATAAATAAGAAATAACACACTGGGTGGCTCAGTGTGTTAAAGCCTCTGCCTTCAGCTCCAGTCATGATCCCAGGGTCCTGGGATCAAGGCTCGCATCTGGCTCTCTGCTCAGCGGGGAGCCTGCTTCCTCCTCTCTCTCTCTCTGTCTGCATCGCTGCCTACTTGTGATCTCTGTCTGTCAAATAAATAAATAAATAAATAAATAAAATCTTAAAAAAAAAAAAAAGAAATGACACCTTTCATTTTGAGAGAGGGAATGAATAATGCTTCTCACTCCACTACTCCACCCTAACTTATAGCTGTTAAAATTTATTTAGTAGCATCACTAGTGCATGTTCCATCTGTTATGAGACAAGCATGCTTTGAAGTCCTAGGCTTTGCATCACCTACTCTCTCATGCCTGTACCTTCATAAAACCAGATGGAGAGTAGTATTTGCTAATTTATCATTTCAATAAAAAAGTTTAAAAAGTAGTATTTGCTAATTTATCATTTCAATAAGAAAGTTATTTGTATATTTCTGTAGATAAAAAGGACAAGTTTGTGATAGACTATGGAACTGTAAAAACAAATGAGATACAATATTGTGTTGAAAATATTTACTCATAATTTCATAAATTCTATATGTTGTATCCTGCTTTAGGTCATTAGACTCTGAGGTAGATAGATGACTGACAGTCATATTAGATAAAAGCTGATCAGGTTGGCCTCAGTTTTCTAGTGAAGTAAAGACAAGTAATAAGAGAAAGACAAAAATATCATAAATCATATTTTAGGGGATGGAAAAATCTTTGATCAGTAGTTTTAAGCCTACTGAAGATGAGTTACAAGTAAAGAAGAAAATTATTTCATGTCTGGGGCCTGACAGTTCTTAGGGAGACCAATAATTCTCTAAGGGAAAGAACTTAACCAGCTTTTTCAACACTATTTTTTAATTTACCATTTATCCCAATTATAACAAACATTGGCTATTTAATGCATTTATTTATACATTATTTTAGTATTTATTGCAGGCTAATTATGTGGCTGACACTTACTTAGGTGCTTTCCGAGGTACCCAGTTTTTTCCCTCAAGAATCTTAGAATGTAGAGGGGAAAAAAAAGGACAAGAGCACAAAGAGTTATAGTAATAGCAATATGTGATAATAGCTGTATATATTACACACAAGCATATACATGCAGTAGGCATTTTAAATCTTTTAAACACATAAATATATTGTAATAATAGTTTAATATTCACAATATTTAAATGTCCTATACATTTTAACTTTGAAGTCGTGTAGCAACTCATTTTTCTCTTCTGCAAAAAGAAGTCATAAAAATAAGACCTAACTCATAGAATTATCTTGAGATTAAATAGAAGTTCATGTTACAGTACCTGTTCAATAAACATCAATTATCATTGAAGATTTCTAATAGATCAGTTTCTAATTTTTTAAATGTAGTTCTCATTCTTATGTCTTCTACAGATTTTAGTTAAAATTGTATGTAAAATTTTTGTCTCTTAATCCCACATTTCAATTCTCTTTCACCATCCGTTCAGCCATACTTTGCATATACACACCAAAAATATCCTTGTTTTCTTTATCGGCATAATAGGCAGTGAAGAGTATAAGGAAAAGAGGAAGTAATATTAGAAATGATGAAAAATAGTCCCTGTCCTCAGGAAGGCAGAATTCTGCAGTAAAAACACAATATATCCTAGAGATTAAAAAACAGGTTTCTACCAACTAGGAGAGCAGTTTTGGGTAAGTCACATCATTATGAACCTGACTTTCTTCTACTGCAAAAATAAGATGTGTGTAAAAATAAGAGGCATGTTATGATTCTAGAATCCTACAATGGATACCTGGAATGAACAAATATATTATAAAGATTTAAGGAAAATTTGCCAAACAACTGAAAGGAAGCATATTTAAATTGTAGAAGCAAATGAGTTTATGCTTAATCTTTCATAAAATTTCACATTTTAAAAGAGAAAAAATACAAGAGACTAAAATGGTCTTCTTTCCAAATATGAATGCATTCATTCTGCAGATGAATTATAATTTTGTAACAGCTCTGCTATCTCATCTACTCTGGGTTCAAAGCCATATTCTGGTTCTCTTTAGAGAACATGCTATTTTGGGATTTATCCCAGCTAATAATCAATGCAGGGCCCTGTGGCAAAAACTCAACACAGATGCATAGATGGATGCTGATCTCATGATATCCGCAGAACCACTACTTCTGGTTTAGCTACTAATAAATGAATATTTGCGTAGTTTAACACACAGGGGCTGGAAACAAGTAGGGGCGATGGCCCCAAGAGGTGTCAGGAACGATAAATGCTAAAAACCTGGAAGTGTGGTTGTTGATGGTCTGTGAGAGTGTTACAGCACAGTAAGTCCCAGAAACTGACAGCTAGATATCAAAGTAAGAAAGATTACTTCTAGATTTTTATGTAACAGGAGGGGGAAAAAAGCTTTCGCACAGGAACTATAGAAGTATATAAACAGTCTGTTATGAGAAAGTCATTTTCAAAGGCTATAGGGATTTGTGGGTTTGTGAGTGAGAACTGTTAATGCACTTTCATGATAGATTTTATATACCAGAGAAGATGACCCTAGCTGAACATTGCTCTGAAATCAAGAATTTATAAATGTATTATCTTCTTTTGTATTACCTAATTTTTCTCACTAAATAAATCTTCTTTTTAGATATTTGCTCGTAAGAGCCTGGAAGACAGAGACCCATGCTCTTTTCTTTTTTATCATTTTGCAAGCTAGGAAATGCCCAGCAGAGTAATTAGTACATGATAGGCCCACAATAATAAAGGTTTATGTTAAAAATCCCCTCAAACACATTTATACACCGTTTTTCTTTTTTCTTTTTTTTTTTTTAAGTTTTTATTTATTTATTTGACAGACAGAGATCACAAGTAGGCAGAGAGGCAGGCAGAGAGAGAGGAGGAAGCAGGCTCCCCACTGAGCAGAGAGCCCGATGCAGGACTCGATCCCAGGACCCTGAGATCATGACCTGAGCCGAAGGCAGCGGCTTAACCCACTGAGCCACCCAGGCGCCCTATACACCGTTTTTCTTACAACAATCTTGCAATGAAAATAAAACAGATATTATCCATGTTTTACATAAGAAAAAAAAAATGAAGAAATTCTACAGATTTTTAAATTACTTATTCCTCCTAAATTATAGTACTTAGATCCTGTTCTTCTCTTTTTAAACTTAAAGCTTTGGCTCTCCTATCACCTTGATTTTTCCCCATTTCAGCATGCATGGTAACTTATACTCAGAAACCCTAAATAGTTTCTTCTGTGTGACATTACTAACAAGGAGGTTAGCCAGAATGCAAGCCCGCAGCTAAGTGAAAATTATATTATCATGAGGTTGGGAGTGAGACTATATTTAAAATAAAAGTATATCCTACAGAACACATTAAATGGAAATATAGATTGTCTCTGAGAGCCTGCCCAAAGAGATGCCTGGCTTAATTTATGCCAGTTTCTTTTGGCATTAAAAAAAAAAGAAAAAAAAAAGTAATTGTAGAAGGGGAATATTAGAGAATTGGGGGAAATTAGTGTGAGGAAGACTTGACAGCCTGAGAATAAATGTTCTTTCAGTAACAATAGCAAAGACATAGTTAAAAATCAGATTACATGTACTAGACTGAGAAATAAACTAGCTTCTGAGAGACGGGAACAGGTTACTTTTTTCCTCAATAGGTATCATGTCCTCATTTGTAGAATGTATACAGCAGTGTGAAATTTCTTTTTGTACTAAGTGGAAAGGTTAGAACAGTTTTAGATATATTTAACCTTTAGTGTATTGACTCCATAGAGTTTAAATAAGTCATTTGGAAATCTTTTTTTGCTATACCTAAAATAATCTTCCAATAGTTGAGATAACCTTAATGATAGTAGACTTAACTTTATGTAACTATTTCCTCCTGGATAGTGGCTATTTCAAGCTATGTTCTCTAGGAGTGTCACTTTTCAGGCAAAGCTCCAAATACATGAATATTGCTTTGGGCCCAGAAAGTAAGCTAAAATTTCCTGGATACTCTTGAATTTAGTTATATATTTGTTTCTCTCATAAGAGAGTGAATCTCTGTAATAACTCTAAATAAGAAGTTTATTACTGAAGCATAAAGTGTGAGAAAAAAATAAACAAAACTGGATGTTATGGGATTTCATTTCTAGCTCTAATGATATGCAATATTACAAGAGATATCACAGCTTGCCTAAATCTTTACTCTTGATAAATCTTCCCTTTACTTACTGTACCCCCACTTAGGCATTCTTGCCACCTCTCTAGAATTCTGGAGCCTTTCTGTATTTCAATGTCCTTGGTTCCCTTTGTTCTGTGTTTATCAGATTTATTACGATGTTAGGAACATAAACGACAATTTAATTATGAAATTCTTATGAAAATGTTAAATCTATCTTCCCTATACAAACCTAATTGATATGTTTCCCTTCCAATGAAAGCTAGCAATTAGTAAGAGTATTGGTGGAATAATTCATACTAAGATCTTTATCGTTTTTCCTAAGTGAATGTATAATGTGTAGGTCAGTACTTGCACTTAAGCAGGGTATTTTTGCCTAAACCCCAACTAATACTGAAATTCATATATTAGCACGTATTGTGCTTTGATAGGGGGAGCTTTCACATATTAGCATACATTCTAAGCATTTTTCAGGCACAGTGTCTTGGGTAATCACCTACTCCACTCTCCCTATAAAGCCAACCCTTCCTCTAGCTCCAAGATGTCCATTAGAGAGCCCAGCTGCTGTCGGCTTACCAGGCATGCAGCCAGGTGGCTATGAGCCTGAAGGTTCCAGTGCCAGAATGTCACAGGATCCTCTCAAAGTTATTTGGTTAAGTGCAGGCTAAGATTGCCCATAATATCTGCTTTCTTCTCTCTATAGAATATGTCATAAGAATAAATGAGATAATTTAGGCATTTTGAGATACTAGGAAGACAGTGCATTCTAGTTATTCGGGTTATTATTGTTTTTAGTATTATTGGTAAATGCTACATTGAAATTGGCATGAAGGTAAGGTCTGACACTTTCCTATTACTGTATTTGAATATAAAGCTTCTGTAAAATTGGTTGCAGTTTTGCTTCAGGTTACCAAGATATGGTGGGATCTCTCATTTTATTGAATTCCAAGTTGTGAAATACCTTCCCTATCTAAGTCTGCTTGTAATGTACACAATTCACTTTGTAAATAAACAGCATTTTTCATCGTTGACATATTGTAATTTCCCATAGAAATGTAGGCTAAATTGATGAATTTATTAGAAGGTAGATAATAAGGTGATGCTCATTTATTTCCAGGGATGAATATTGCACGAATGCCTAGTTCTTTCTTTCTTTATTGTTTTCATGCTGTGTCAAACAATGAAGAAACCCCAAATACCAAAAGGGGGGAAAATAGGCAAATAGCTTGTGAATTAGAGGGAAAAAGAAAGAAAGAAAGAAAAACTTGCTACAGAAAAGACTATTACTTTAAATTCAATCTTCTCTTTTTTTATGCATGAACAGAGGGCAGATTCTTTTCTGCTTTGAGACATTCCCACATCCCTGTTTTCTCAGATTAACACTTCTACTTTCCCAATTGCCTAAATCCTACAGAGAGACACTAGTTAATGCTGCTCAACTTCAGAGCATATATGCAGGCTCTAAATAGCAGGAGGTCTGAGACAGTACTTTAGCCACATGACAGGCCAACATTTTTTCCCTTTAATCATCTCCCTCTTCATTTTCATTGGATCATTTGTATCTGACAGGGAACAGCCTGCCTCGTAGAACAGGAATGTCCTTATTTATCCCTGAACTAGACTCTACCAGAAGCAGAACTTCCTCTTCAAGCACAAGGTAGGGATTTTGTGTCACATTTGACGTTTCTGGATTGACAAAAGGTAGAAGTTTTACTCCCAGGGTGCTTGGGTGGCTCAGTTGGTTAAGCGTCAGCCTTTGGCTCAGGTCATGATCTCAGGTCCTGGGATCAAGCCCCACACAAGGCTCCCTCCTCAGGGAGAGCCTGCTTCTCCCTCTCTCTCTGCAGCTCACTCTGTTTATGCTCTCTCCCTCACTTGCTCTCTCAAATAAGTAAATAAGTGAATTTGGGGGAAAAAAAAAGAAGTTTTCCTTTCTTCCTAATTTTTTTCCCCTGTGAAGAAATGGGTTGAGTTCCTTATTTGAAATGTCAGTATGTTATAAAAGTATTGTAACCCACCAAAATGTTTTAGACAAAATTCATATAATAGAACAAAAACATAATAAAGGTCCTGATGTAATCCTTCTATAGGATAAATTTCTTTTAATTCAAATGTATATATCAAATGATACTCCCTTAAATATTAGAAACTGATATGCATTATCTTTATGAATAGTTATCATGAGAATACCATTTTCATGCCTGTATTGTAATAGCACTATCAATATAATGTATTCATATCATTACTACTGGAAATGTTAATTCAAATCTGTAATACTTTACCAGAAAATATAAAAAGGATGCCAAAATCTGTTTTAAGAAAGTGAACCTAAGACCAGAGATATTTGTAGTTTATATTTCCAAATAGTTAGCAAAAAAAAAAAGAGAGAGAGAGAGAGAGAACATTATATATTTTGTTAAAGACATGACTACTTTAACATTGTGTGGGTAATTTATTATTATAAGAAATGGAATTTATTTCCCTCTATGCTTGAGATATTTCTTGGCAGGAGATTACTCACCTAGGAAACTATCAATTCTCTCAGACTACTACACTCTCTTGTAGTACAAGGCTCCCCAGACTTTAGGACTTTTTCTTTTTCTTATAAATTACTGATTATGAATAGATGCTCATGGTAATATTTCTGAACCCAGGAAAGGGTGGTAAGGGAAGAGGAAGTAAAAGATATCTTGTATGTTCCTTTGTATTAGAAATGACTGCATTCTGAAGAGAAGGACTTTGAGGGTAATTTTTCTCCAAGACTCCTTTATAGTATTGAGGGTTGCAGTAGTTGCTGATCTGTGGTCAAAATTTATAAACTCTTATTAAAGCTTATTATCAAGGGATCTCTAATTCAGCAAATTTATTTTCTGAACAGTGGATCCATTGATATTAGAACAGAAACACATAAATAAATCCTTTTATTTGAATATTTATATTTATACAGCAATATTTTCATCTGTAACTGGACACTGACCCAAATATAGTGAAATATATATATTTTTAAGTAAGAACAGTGTTTTTAAAGAAATCTTCAATGATTATAAGGCCACTTCTATGACAATGTATACTTTTTTCCTCAAAAATCTAGGGAGAGACTTTCACATTTTTTTCTGTATGAATGATGTCCCTAGTGTATGCATTCAGTGGAACTAAACAAAGTTGTCTCTCCCACCACATGGAGCCCAGGGTTCTTGTAGATAAAAGAAAGAATGGAAAGTATGGGTAAAATACATGATTTTCACCATTGGGTGTGTGTGTGTGTGTGTGTATGTAAAAAAAATATATAATTAATTTATATACTTAGTAAGGAATTCATTGCTATAAATTAAAAAAAAAAACAAGTAGAAAACAACTAAATGCTAAATACATTCAAGAGAACAAGATGTGAAGACTTGAGTAAACAATGGTGTCCTTGAAGGAGATGATGCAAAGAAAGATATGTAGTATGAATTGGTAAGGAATATTCCAGAAAGAAAGAACATTAAGAAGGCAGTTGTATAAGAAAGAAAGACTATGTGCAGAGGGAATGGTGAAAATACTGGCTTGATTGTAGTTGTGTGTACATTAGAGAATAAGTGCTTATCCAACCTTGGACTGTATTGTTCAAGGACTTGGACTGTAAATCAGATCATGGCAAGTCCTGAAAGCAAGACAGAAAAGTTTGCACTTGATGTAGTGAGCAATGGAATGCTATTGCAGATTACTGACTCAGAACAGCAACAAGGCTTCTGGAAACCAGTGGTAAAAATAGAAACTTTTAAGAAAAAAGATTCCGGAAAGGCAACCAGATTTCATACGTTGATAGCATGGAGATATAATGTATATATATCATGTCTTAAAGGGTTTTGCCATGCTAGAAAACCAAAGAGCACCAACAGAGAATGAAAATCAAAAGTTTTCCCGCCCTCTTTGATTTGTTGACAATTGAAGGACTCCTTAATGTGCTCATAGTAAGAATGAAAGGGGATGTTGAAAGCCTGGTGCAAATGTTAAAGAGGGAATGGGAAGAACTGGGGACTAGGTTTCCAGAGACAGTGGAAACTGATGAGTTTAAACTGAAAGATTCACAGCAAATATCATCCTCAATGGGAAAAAGCTTGCAGCCTTCCTGTTGAGATCAGGAACACGACAAGGATGCCCACTCTCACCACTCTTGTTCAACATAGTATTAGAAGTTCTAGCAACAGCAATCAGACAACAAAGAGAAATAAAAGGTATCCAAATTGGCAATGAAGAAGTCAAACTCTCTCTCTTTGCAGATGACATGATTCTTTATATGGAAAACCCAAAAGACTCCACCCCCAAACTACTAGAACTCATACAGCAATTCAGCAATGTGGCAGGATACAAAATCAATGTACAGAAATCAGTGGCTTTCTTATACACTAACAATGAAAATACAGAAAGGGAAATTAGAGAATGGATTCCATTTACTATAGCACCAAGAACATAAGATACCTAGGAATAAACCTAACCAAAGAGGTAAAGGACCTGTATTCGAGGAACTGTAGAACACTCATGAAAGAAAATGAAGAAGACACAAAAAGATGGAACACCATTCCATGCTCTTGGATAGGAAGAATAAACATTGTTAAAATGTCTAAACTATCGATGGGAAGAAACCGAGTAAAAATGAGAAAATAGACTTAGGAACAATGCTCTCTGGGAGTCTGTTAAAAATAAATTTCTATTTATAATGATTACTGACTTTTTTTTAATATTCCAATGATTTATTTACATGAAGATTACTGACTTTTTAATGATAACCCAGAACACTAGAACATCTTGAATTGCTTTCTAAATCTTCAGTGATTAAGTTATGCTCAGATTGGTCTTCTTGGATATCAGTGTATACTAATCCTATAAGAATAGGTAAGCCACATATACATATATGAAAACTATGTAGCAACCAGAATATATGATTATTGAAACCCCTTTTCCTAATGAGAATGAATAATAGTTTGCTTATTATTGTTGATGCCAAATTAGCATTATAAATTTTATAATTCACCATAATTCTGAAGTTTATTTTTTAATTTTTTAAAATCTTTTTGCTATCGAAGCAATATTTGAAATTTAAACTAACTTTTAAAATTATTTTGTGATACAACACACTTGCAGGAACATCTTATTCTTTTATAATACATTTTGAAATTTAAAAAATAAAATCAGTATTTGATGGACTTTAGAAAGAAATTCAAATGTCACTGGCTTATATTTTTTCTATGTTTGAGTTCTAACTTTTATGCCATTAAGACTATGTTATTCCTAATGTGAATAATGAAATCTAATTTTTCTTTCTTTAGGAACAAGGCTAATGTAAGGCCAGGGTTAAGCTATTATCATATTTATTTCTTATGTTAAATTCATTTAAGAGGAATTTATTATTTATTAATAGAGGATGAATGCTTCTCTAAAAAATCTGATTTCTATAGGAAAAACATGATGTGTGCAAATATTTATAATATGCAAGAGTAATTTATCTTAATAATTAAGAGGCCTTTATTTAATTAGATGAACTTTGTTGTTAACCAATATAAACAGGATCTTAGTTCATGAATTGCTGATGTTCCAATTTTGCAATGATTTTTCATAATTTTTCATGATATGTTTTTGATTCTTACATAAACGAAAATTAGAAAGAAAGCAAGTTCAGAAGCAGTGAAAATGACTCTTTCAGAATGAGGACTAAACTAGCATCTATCCATTAGTGAGTGTTTTCTTTATGCCAAGCATCATGATAAGTTCTTTACAAATAGGATTTGATTTTCTAACACCTATGATATGCATATTTATATTTTATACATATGTAATATTTTAAGTTTATGTAATGTTTTACCCATTTAATTTGACAAAAAAATAACTTAGGGAAGGCATAATAAATGCTCCTAGTTCCCACAGTTACTAAATATCAGAGCCAGTCTCAAATCCAGGTATGAGTGATTTTCATAACCATGACTTTAACCACTTTTCTGTATTGCTTTTTGATATATGGTTCAGAATGAGGAAATCAGTTGCCTAAGAGGGTACTTTCAATGGTCACCTGGTATTTTCAACCAGAGAGACAACAAACCAAGCAAGAACATAAAAACTGTATTGAATCATGGAAATTTAAAGCTGGGGACACAATTTTGAGTTCATGTAATTCAGACCCTCTAATTAAGAAAACTCAGACTCAAAATGTCCAAATGGCATTACAGACAAATCACATCGAATATTTATCAGCTGTTTTTATAATCTAACTCTGTGGTAAAAGCCTAAAATGTCATGAGACCAGCCCCTTACTGCATTAAAGACATGATGGAGGAGGGGAGATTATGTCAGGAACACAAAGCTGAAGATTCCAGGATCTAGTTGCCAAGTTCTTCTCTACAGCTTTTTAAGGAAGAAAAAGAAACCTGTTTGTAAAAATAATTAGGCAAAATTTAATTTCGAATTTAGAAAATCTTTATCGAACATCTTCAACGTGCCAGACCTTATGTTAGGTACTTTCACATTTATTATTTTGGTTAACCCTTGCCATCGCATGTGGAGCTATTAACATATACAGTTACATAGGATTGATATTGATAAACCTTGTTGACAAGCATATTCATTTTATACTCAGCCACCAAGTCCACATACTCACAGTTAGAAATTATTTATTAAATCTTAATAGAAGTCTGCTGTGAATAGTAAGGCTTTGCCAAACAAAATTGCTTTAGTTAAATATGGCTTGTGTATATCTAAGTAATTCTTAAGCCGTCAGGTTGTTTATATTACTATGCAAGTTTTTATATCCCACAATGTCATGCTATAACTTCTGAGTGATGTATGGGAAGTTCAAGAATGATTTTGATTTCACATAACTTTTTCATGGTGATGTCATAACTTAATTGCCGAAAAAGAGGAGACAACTATATATGCAGATCTTTTTCAACTTAAAATGGGGTTATATCAGGATAAACCCCACGGTTAGTTGAAAATATCATAAGTCAAAAATACTTTTAATACACCTAAATCGCAGAACATCATACCTTACCTAGCCAACCTCAAACACGCTCAGACAGTTACGTTAGCCTACAGTTGGGAAAAGTTACCTTTCACAAAGCCTATTTTATTATGTAGTGTTAAATATATCACATGATTTATTGAACACTGTGCTAATTTATTGAATACAGAATGGTTGTAAGTATCTTGGTTGTTTACCCTCGTGATTGTGTGGCTGAATTGGGAGTTGGGGTCACTCCTGCTGTCTGTCCATCATCAGCAAAGAGTCTTTCTAAAATATCACTAGCCTGGGGAAAGATCACAATTCAAAATCCGAAGTATGGTTTCTACTGGAATGTGCATCTGTTTTGCGCCATAACAAAAAAGGAAAAATTATAAATCCAAACACAATTTATCAGGGACTATCTGTAGTTATTAGAAACAAAAATGTTAAATAAATGTATACATGAGTCAGAATCAAAGTTTCTAGACCATTGTTTCTTTCCCACATAGTAGTCCTCAGGCAACCTGCATCATAATTACCTGAGCTGCTACTGAATATGCAGATTCCTAGGTCCACCTCAGACCAACTGATGCAGAATATCTGAGGGTTTGACACATGAATCTGCATTTTTAACAAACCTTCTGTGTAATTTCCATGCACACTAGAGTTTAGAAGCCTTGTTCTGTATTTATTCTAACATGTTCCCATACTGCCACAGAGGGGGGTTAAAATTAGCAGCTCCTTAAGATTTTCCCTTGTTTATTTCTGCTGTAGTATCATGTGGGAGATTACATCTCATATGGACTAGGAAGGAATTTGTCTTGATAGGAAAACTTCTTATTATTGGAAGTGATTATGTTCTTTTTTCGAAAACTGTATGAATGCCTACATGTTTGTGTATGTGTATGTCAAATAAGGAGGAAAAACAGAATGCTTCCCTCACCCTCACATGAAGAAAACCTTTGTACAACACAATTATGTAAATAACTTCAAGAAGGGATGTCACATTTGTCTGCATTTGTACTCATTTTTGATTCCCCTATTTACACAATCCATCTTAGTGAATAAAGGACGTCTTGTTCTCTTATGTAATGTGGTTTTTGAATTGTAGTCATGGAAATCATCTTAAAAGGCCATCTTGTCCTTCCCTTGACCTCCAAGCCTCATATATTTGAAATTCTATTTTTAAAAGATTTCCACAATTGCAATGTTCTGAAATCCCTTGGGGACCCATTTAGTGTTGAGCAGCTTTTTCATTATCAAAAGCTCCTTTCTTTCTTCCCTTGTTTTGCTATTAAAATTCATTTTCCTCTTATGTTTTCAACAAAAATGAAAAGAGCCAGTCACCATAATCTATGGAATAACCCTTCATTGAAGACTATTAATAATGGTCTTTCAACCAGCTCTTCTTTAGCCTAAATAATGTAAAGCTTTTTAACCCTTTTTGGAATTCTCATTTTCTAGCCCTTCAATTATTTCTCTTCCTCTACCCTGAATTCTTCATCCTTCTTAAGTTCTGAAGTGTGAAACTAGACACAGTAGGATCTCACCAGTGCTGAATATAATAGGATTACCTTCCTGTTCTTATTTACTCTACTCCTATTTATGCACCCTGTAGAACTCTGAGAGGTTCCGATAAGATATAAATGGGTGTCCTGATGCTCATGGTCTTGAATAATTTCATAGCACTTTTCATAAAGATATGGATGTTATTTCCAGGAACCTGGGTAGTTTGTATCATAGGTAATTACTTTCTGCCTATCTGTAGCATTCTAAGTTTCAATTAGATGAATTATTCTTCACTTCTACCGGTAAAGCCATTATTGCAAAAACTTGTTTGAGCAGAGCAGAACAGCTCTGCATTTTAACAGAGGGAGAAAGGACCACTTTATATCCAATCTGTAAAGAAGCTAGCATTTCCTTAAAAGTATGAAGTACAGTGATACAGAGTCCTGCTTTCCCATCCTAATGTGCACTGTCCAACATGCTCTCTATATTTTTCTTTTAAATC
Source organism: Mustela nivalis (assembly GCF_964662115.1). Lineage (NCBI taxonomy): Eukaryota > Metazoa > Chordata > Mammalia > Carnivora > Mustelidae > Mustela > Mustela nivalis. The sequence goes on from NC_139020.1 coordinate 87,827,557, forward strand.
CTTATCATGCTTCGCTGTCCTAAGTCCTGACAGGAAAATCTACCTTGAGAATAGCTTTTATTCACCAATTTCAGGGAAATCTTAAGTCAAAGATATTTAAAATAGAACATGAAATCAACATAGCTGTAAATCAGATTTACACTTCTTTCATCAGTTTATCTAAAAATGTAGAGGACTCAGACTTTTGTTTTTGCCTTTTTGTTGGTGTTGTCTAGTTCCATATTGGAAATGGTCAATTAAATTACATATTCATTGTTCCATAAAAATATATTGACTTCTTACCATGGCAGTGCATGCAGTTAGTTTATCTGTTGTCGGAAGGTCTAAAGCAATAAGCACAGTGGTTTTTTATGTACTCTTTCCCTAATTTTCTATTGAAATAGGATTTCTTTTTGCCTTTTCTTTTTTAAAAAGTTGTTTTTGGTGTCATCCCATTTTGATTTCACTCCAAGACTTTTCTTCACACAGTTCACAGTCTCTTATATATAGATGAAGACCAGAGGACCTAGCCACCCAGGTGGTGGTGTTGTTTAGAAGGATGACTTCAGGAGCACATTTTTATCATCTCATTCCTCAATTCTTCCCCTACTTGTACTTGGTTAAATTCTTTTCATTCTCAGATGGGCTTATGGGAATTTAGGGAAGTTTTACAAAGGCAGGGAATGTTTTTGAACTCTATCTTAAAACACAGATGTTATCTTTATTCCCATGCATTTAATAGAACCTACTGCCTATATGATAAAATCTACACTCTTTTGTATGCTATGTCAAAATATGCCCATTTCAATTTCTCTGTCCTCTTCCAAACTGCTATTTTCTAGCTTATGCCTGCTATTTCCATTTTGCTCTTAAATGTATCCTGATGTGAATGGATATTATATAATTATTCTTCTATTAAGATGCAGCTCAGGGTGCCCGGGTGGCTCAGTGGGTTAAGCCTCTGCCTTCAGTTCAGGTCATCATGTCAGGGTCCTGGGATCTAGGCCCGCATCCAGCTCTCTGTTCAGCAAGCGGGGAGCCTGCTTCCCTATCTCTCTCTCTGCCTGTTTGCCTACTTGTGAACTCTCTTTCTCTGTCAGATAAATAAATAAAATCTTAAAAAAAAAAAAGAATAAAGAAGTAACAAAACTGAAAAAAAGAAAGATGAAGCTCATACATTTAATACATTTAAAAAGCTTCTCTAACTTCCATTAGTCAAACTTTGTTTCCTTCTTTATGTTCCTATGGCAGTTTAAAAAAAAATGAGAGGAGTAAGAGTACACTTATCATGATGACCACTGAAAAATACTGTAGAGAATTGTTGAATCACTCTATTGTACACCTGAAACTAATACAGCACTGTATGTTAACTACACTGTAATTAAAAACTTTTTAAAAATCTTTGCTATAATATTTAATATTTTTATTAACAATTTTTGTTTAATTATCTGCTCTTTGCTTTAGAAAATGTGCCTTTTGATGCCAGGACTATTTATAATCATTCATTCGTTCAATTGTTCAATAAATATTTTATTTAGATGTACTAGAAGTCAGTCACTGTCATGTGATATAATGCTGATGAAGAAATAAGGGCTATGTTTTCATGTTGCCTTAATTCTTTTTTTTTTTTTTAATTTTTTGAGAGGAGGAGACAGCAATTGGACAAATAAATAAGTTTATTTCAGGCTGTGAAAGAAAGTAATAATATAATTAAAAAGCATTCAAATTTGGCCCTAAATTGGGGCGCCTGGGTGGCTCAGTGGGTTAAAGCCTCTGCCTTCGGCTCAGGTCATGATCCCAGGGTCTTGGGATCGAGCCCCGCATTGGGCTCTCTGCTCAGCAGGGAGCCTGCTTCCTCCTCTCTCTCTGCCTGCTGCTCTGCCTACTTGTGATCTCTGTCTGTCAAATAAATAAATAAAATATTTTAAAAAATGTCATTCATTTTAAAAAAAAAATTGGCCCTAAATTAAGGAAACTATTCAGCAAAAGCGTATCTGAGGATGTGATCATTAAGTTAGAACCAAAATAATGAGAATGGGTTAGCTATGTGAATCTCTGGGAGAAGAGAGTTTCAGACAGATGTAGAGTATGTGCTGAGGCCCAAAGAGCAGGAATGAGCTTGGTGGTTTGAAGAACTGAAAGAGGGCTATTGTGAACAAAACACGGTAAAGGTGGAAGGAAATTATCAGAAGTAACATAGGAGATGTAGTCAAAACCATACAAACTGTTCTTTATAGAAGTTCTTCAGCAAATTTATTAAGGGACTTGTAATTAGAATTGATATAAATTTAATATTTTTGTGTGAAATGAAGGCCATAGGATGAAAATAAAATAGAGTAATAGATTTAGATCTCTAACCTTTACATATTTGAATCCAATAATGGCCAAAGTACTATTATATGTACTAATATAATAATAATATATTTCTAACATCAGAGAAAATGTACAAAATACATCTGATGGTATTATACATAATATTATTATACAGACTAACCATTCATGCTTCTTTTGTGACCTAAAATAATTTGTAAAGAAGAAAATAAAAAGACTTTTTATGTTAAAGGAAGAGATGCTTTAAAGATACGGAAACAAATTGGGTAATTTGTGAATATAATTCTTTCTATAGATATATTCAAATGAATTTAACTATAATCTTTTAAAAAATAGGAACTTTATCTGTTTTTCAATCTAATATTTACTCGGTGTCTTCTACACTGATACTTAATTAAACAAAAATAGATATCCTAATTTGTATTTTAAAAGTTCACCTTTGCTTAGACAATTCAAAATGATTTTTAAAAACCTAAAAGATTGAAGTATAAGTTTTTGTTTATTAGCTTCTTTATACCAATGTTAAATAATTTCTACAATTTTTCTATAAAATGGGTTTGGATCAACTCCAAAATAATTTTTTGTGTGTGTTTTTTCTTTCTTTTTTTTTTTTTTTAAAGATTTTATTTATTTATTTAAGAGAGAGACAGTAAGAGAGAGCATGAGCGAGGAAAAGGTCAGAGGGAGAAGCAGACTCTCCATGGAGCTGGGAGCCTGATGTGGGACTCGATCCCGGAACTCCAGGATCATGACCTGAGCCGAAGGCAGTCATCCAACCAACTGAGCCACCCAGGCGTCCCGGTTTTTTCTTTTATAATAAATAATCATTGCAGGTGGCCTATCATAATTAAGAAGAAGAAAAAATCACGAAATAATTTTCTAAAGACAGAAAAATTCAAAATTACAAGTTTTTCTTCATGAGGCATGAGGCAGATGGTGGAGATCATGGTGGTTCTTGACGAGTAGGAGTAGGAACATCTCTACATTGTACTGTGGACAAGTGTCAGCCAACAAGTACATGTTTAGTGTAAAATTTGATGAACCTAACATTCTACTTTTATAGGGAAGTATTTGTGCACAAATAATCCCCATTTCAAGATTCTCTAATGATGTCTGATCCATATTAAATGCTGGGAATTCCCTGCAATATTTCATTCGACTTGTCAACCAGATTTATTCATAAATGAGAATAAATGAGCATGTCAGCGTAAGTTATTGTGGTAATTTGTGAAACTGTTAATGAGATATTTTCAGAACTCATAAAAGGGAAGAACTATGTCATTAAATTACTGCACAATAATTTTATTTTGATATAGTAAGTGAGCCGATATTTTATCAAAAATGACACCCTGATGCATCATTGGACTGAAGATGGACAATTAAATGTTTCTGTGAAAGAGGTCTGATGTTATTTAGACTTAGCTAAGACTTACAAAGGAATGTGGAATTTAAAAAAACAAAGGTGATTATTTTAAATTAATTAGTATTTTTTGAACTTTTTAGAAAGTAATTCATGAATATTAGGAAATAAATAAAAAAGAATTACCTACATTTATAAAAAACATACACAGACATTTTACAGTGTAACAAGTTATGTGGTATTCTTAAAAATAGACCCAAACATTAGCTATTTACAGGATCAAAGGATAAACAAGTCTTACTAGTGAGTCCGCAGGGACAGTTAGTTAATTGTGGGTATTAAATGTGAGCTCTGCTGTGCTGTGAGGAAAGGAGGAAAAGGACATGGACCCCAAAGAATGAAGACTAAGTGAGTTTATCTTAATTTGGACAATGTTTAAAATAAATTGTGTAAGCAGAAAAGGAAGAGTGATGATGTTGGCAGATACCACAGGACATTCTACCAGGAGAGGGAAATGTGCTATTGGAATGGAAAACATTGCCTCTTTGAGTGAAGAGGAAGCACTTATGGCTTACTAGAAGAGGGAGCACCTGTGGCTTACTAGACACTGGTATAGGCAGTGTAGGCTTTGTAAAAACAACAACAACAACAACAAACAAACAAACAGTTCATTGAGTGTGCACTGTTCAGTTCTGTAGTATCATTTCTATGGGATCCAGAGAGCCAGTATAATTTTTGTAGTGCCTTTAGGAACATTAATTAAAGACCAGATCATCAAGGATCTGCACACCTCAAAGGCAGTACACAAAATATATACAGCCTCTGAATACAAGAACCTAGTATCAAAACAGGAAAACATGCATGTAGATAGGTCTTCATGATACCTCATTATAAGTATAACTCGTAAATATTCTTCACTTCTAGCTGTGGTTTCATTTTGTTTCCCTTAATGTATCTGGCGGATGACCATCTTTCTAAAATCTCTCCTACCTGAGGCTTTTATTTAACTCAGTAAGAAATCATTACTGGCTCTCTTCCCTAAATAAAAGCAAGGTGAAACCCATAAGGCTTGAGGCAGACTAATCTTAAACCTGACGGGTATAATCATCATTGATCTCATAAGAAAATATCTGCTGGGTGCTTATCGAGCATAGGGCCTTAGGTAAGAAACTGGGAATGCACTTAGGGGTTCCCTGCCCCGTAGAGCCTATAATTTCTGTATTGAAATAGGAGAAACACATAAAAAGAAAAAAAAAGTATTGAACTGAGTGCATTAAAAAGTGCCATAATTCTTTAGGAAGGCCACAGACATAGTGGTATTTGATAGTTAAGGCATTGTGAAGAGGGATATTCAGTCGGGACATAAAGCAAAGGCAATAATAACTTTAGAATGTTTTACAGTTGTGCAAAAATGTGTATGTGTCATTTAATTTGCTTGTTATAATTACCATGACCATTATTATGTGTTCATTTTTTAAGCTACTGTACCTTAAGGAATTTTATAGTAGAATTGGGAGTCAAATTTATGCATTGTTTTATTGCTCATTCTATTTGTGATACAGTATTATTTAGTAGAGGGCTTAGATCATTGGGTAGACTTTTTCTGGGAAAGTTCATTATTAAAATCATGGAGATAGTATAATGGTAAACAGCCTGGGACCTGGTGTTCAGATCCTGGCTTTATTCCATTATATCTGTGTAACTGCTGAAAAATTCTTTCATCTATAAAAAATTCCATTTCATCTATTAGTCATGAAAATAATATTAGGTTCTCATAGTGTTTGGAGTTTTAGGACCTTCTACACACTTAAAAATCATTGTGCACCCTAAGAAAATTTTCATGTGCATTTATAGCTGTTAATATTTACCATATAAGGATTTTAAAACACTTCTGTATAAATTAAAATTGTAGTAATAAACCCATTGCAAATTAAAATAAAGAACATTTTATAGGAAAAATACTATTTTTCATCCAAAAAAATAAATAACATTTTTGTAGGAAAAATACTATTTTTCATCCAAAAATTTTTAGTGAAAAGAGTGACATTATTACACTGTCACATTTTTTTTCAAATTTTTATCATTTGCATCTATGAAATAAAGCTGCATTATCATATCTTCTGCATGCAATTTGTTGTGTTATATTGTTTTTGTAGAAGTAATATGAAGAAAAATTGGTCTTATACAAATATGTAGTTGGAAAATGGGGGAGTATTTTCAAAGCTTTTTATATAATTATGGATATTCTTCTTTAATACTATACTAAAACTGGGTAAATGATCATTTCTTAAATATTCATTAGAATGTGGAATCTGAAGCTGTATCAATGAATATTTTAAACTCTGATACATTGATGTCCTTTGATCTATGATGCAATTAAAAAAAAGATTTATATTTATTTGAGAAGTGGGGTGGGGGCAGAGGCAGAGGGAGAAACAGACTCCTTGCTGAGCAGGGAGTCCAAAGGAGGGTTCAGTCCCAGGACCCTGAGAACATGACTGAGCCAAAGGAGGATGCTTAACTGACTGAGCCACCCGGGTGCCCCGATCTCTGAAGTACTTTGAACTGATCTTGTATTGATGCATAATTTTATAGCATCATGCATTGGTTACTTAAAAACTGTTGGTTAACTTAATTATGCTGATCTTCCACATGTTGGCACATTTCATTATACAATATCAGAAAAACTACATTCATTAATGTCACCACCAGTCACATTAGAAAAGTCTTTAATTATTGGGAATATCTTAAGCTTATGACAGTGGATGCAAGCTTTTTATATTTCTTATTTTTGTTTGAAATCTTGAATTTTGTTATTAAAAATGCTAATTGTTTTCCTTGACATATAAACTCACGTTCATTTTTGAGAAAATTTCCTCCAAGAAAATCTGAATAATGTAATTTTTCAGTTGCTCTTACAAGCAAAAATGGTTTTCCATGTAAAAAATATCTAGTACTACTCTCAAATTGTAACTCAATTGAACGACTGATTTTTCTAGAGATGACCACTGTACTTTCAATCTGCAGAGGAAATGCTTATATTTTCCATTTTATCACATGGAAGAGTTAAAAAAAAGTATTCAAGGGTTGTGATTCAATAATATTAATAATTTTAATGTTTCATAGATATTTGTAGGTGAATTTTTTTTTAAAGACTTTATTTATTTGACAGACAGAGATCACAAGTAGGCAGAGAGGCAGGCAGAGGAGGTGGGAAGCAGACTCCCTGCTGAGCAGAGAGCCAGATGTGGAGCTGGATCCCAGGACCCCAAGATCACGACCTGAGCTGAAGGCAGAGGCTTTAACCCACTGAGCCACCCAGGTGCCCCTATTTGTAGGTGAATTTTTTTTTTTTTAACTCTATGGTGGTAAAAGGTACAGTGATAATAATACAGTTTGGTACTCCTATCTTAATTTGTGTTGAGACACTAGCAGTTTTCTCCACCATTGGTTTTGCACCTTCAGTGAACATCTTAACATTACAAAAGCAAACATCTAAGCAAACATCTTAACATTACAAAAAAAATTTTGACATACAAATTAACATTACATAACATTAACATTACAAATTAGTTATTGACCACAGGGACCCCTGTCTTAGGTGTCTTAGGGACTTCAGGATCCTTGATCACACTTTGATAACCACTGTATGAGGCATTCATTATTATTACTTTTAAAAAGAAAGATTTTGTACAAGGTCTGTGCAAACAATTAGTAAAATGGGCAGATTCATGTAGGAAATACAGCTGAAGAAGTAAGAAATTATAGAGTTCTGTTGTCAAAGGGATCTGTGTTAAAAAAATAGGACAAGACCTAACATTTTACTTGTTTTTTTAGGCTATAATAGGATGTACCCTTGCAGCATAGAGGAATGATTCTATCCAAAAAAAATGTACAACTGTTCAATGAATATAAGCCATATAATTAAGTAGTTTGTAGATATGAGTTTTTCACTGTTGTTCAAGTGTGTTACATTTATGTGTCTAGTTTTGTCAGACTAGATGTGAATGTCATTACAGGATATCTTCCATGGCAGCCAGTCCAAGAGAAAAGGTAATTATTTATACTTACTGAACAATTATTGATTACCATGCAAGCCATATTTATAGCCAAACTCTGTGTGTGCTTCAGTATCATAGACCCAGGAAGGGTGACTTTGTGCTTAATAGATATAATTTTGAAAGTTATATCTAGGTGTCATTTCTTTACATGCTTCTAAGAGAAGTATTGTTCTATCCCTTCTAGGTGATCTCTCACAGTTATATTTATCTGGAAAGGAAAATTCATTAAAGTAATCATATCCATTAAGTTCATTGTACTGGAACCACCATTAAAATTTAGAATTAACTTATTTATGTAGAACTTTGTATTTTACAGGAAACTTTTTAATGTATTATCCTCTCATTCAATATTCTTAAGAGTCCTTTGAAATTTACAAAAAAAAAAAAAAAAAGGAATCCTGTGAAATCTGAGGTCATTTCCTCAACTGACTGTCCTTTTTAAATGACCCCAGGCCACAGAGCTGAGCGTTGAGAAATAAGCCTCTAAACTCGATCTGATTTTTGTTTAGTCTTAAAACAAATACACCATAGTTACCTACATTTTAGATGAAAAATATATAATTTATCACACTACTCTATACAATAATAATGTTAAAACCTTCCCTAAAATATACTTTGTAATTGGACACAGTCAAACGACATTGTACTAGTACAGAAAAATGCTTGCAGCTCAGCCTCTGTTTGCCAGCAGAGGTTGCTCTTAGGTTAGTGATTACCTTGAGATTACAGTGGATATCAAGAATATTAAGCAGCTGAATGGAAGCTACATTATGATGTAATTAGGCAGAAGTTAGATTTAAATTGAATAATAACCACTTGAGTGACTCACACATGTGTTAATCCCTGCATCATCAGAAATTATGCTCTTTACAAAGATATCTCTGCAGCAGAGCAGAAAGTGACATTCTTGAAATGAAAACAGTTTATGGCTTGCCAGGAGCTAAGAGCTGCTAATTTGGAAAAGCAGAAAAAATCTGAGGCTTATCAGAATGGATTTATAAAATCATACACTTATTCTTACCATAGCATTTCTTTGGTTTGCTTAAAAAAAAGTGCAAATCAGTCCACATCTGTTTCAACCAATGTAAAAATAAAAGTAATTGCACATGTAGGAAAAACATATTTGTTATAAATATTTTTAATTAAAAAATATTTACTTGCTTGCTAATAAGCAGAATGGATAAAATGAAGCAATGTTATAAGATAGACCATTTTATTTTTTTAATAGTTTCATGGGTATGCAATGTTCATTTCCCAAAGAATGATTAAGTTTGAATTCTCTTGTAGTAATTCAGTTATATAAAATTAATTAAACCAAATACTTTTTTTTTAAAGATTTTATTTATTTATTTGACAGACAGGGATCACAAGTAGGCAGAGACACAGGCAGAGAGGAGGAAGCAGGCCCCCTGCCGAGCAGAGAGCCCAATGTGGGGCTCGATCCCAGGACCCTGAGATCATGACCTGAGCCGAAGGCAGAGGCTAACCCACTGAGCCACCCAGGCGCCCCAAACCAAATACTTTTAAAATGGTATTTTTTTTATTAATTAAATTTATTTATTTTCAGCATAACAGTATTCATTATTTTTGCACCACACCCAGTGCTCCATGCAATCTGTGCCCTCTATAATACCCACCACCTGGTACCCCAACCTCCCACCCCCCCACCACTTCATTCCCCTCAGATTATTTTTCAGAGTCCATAGTCTCTCATGGTTCACCTCCCCTTCCAATTTCCCCCAAATCCCTTCTCCTCTCCAACTCCCCATGTCCTCCATGATATTTGTTATGCTCCACAAGTAAGTGAAACCATATGATAATTGACTCTCTCTGCTTGACTTATTTCACTCAGCATAATCTCTTCCAGTCCCATCCATGTTGCTACAAAAGTTGGATATTCATCCTTTCTGATGGAGGCATAATATTAAAAGCATTTTATTTTAGAAGGTTTAGAATATCAGATAACATTATGAAATAGAGCTTTTATCTTCATTGTTAGAGATTTGAAGCTTTGGAAAAAAACTTCCTATAGTAATTTTCTTTTTTTGTAAATACGCATTTGAAACCAATAAGTATTTTAATGATTTTATTTATTTAAGAGGGAGAGAACTAGCAAAGAGGGACAGAAGGAGAGAGAATGAGAAAAGCAGACTCCCTGCTGAGCAGGAAACCTGACCAGGGACTCTGTCCCAGGACCCTGGGATCATGAACTGAGCTGAATGCAGATGCTTAACTGACTGAGCCACCCAGGTGCTCCCAAAAATAATTTTATATTAGACAGGTAATAGTAGAATTTTGCTACTAAGATATTCTATGAAAATGTGGATAAGTAAGTTATTTTCAATTTCTTCACAAAAGAGTTTTAATTCTATATTTGTTATTTTAGAATTTTATTGTTGTATTTATGTGGCTGTGATAGGGAGAAATTTTGATTATGCCATTCTCAGCACTGTTGGACCAAATGGCAGACCTGACAATAATGGACAATATCAGACATTAACTAGAAGCCATAGTCCCAGTATTGCCTTACTAGTAGAAATAGGAATAATAATACAAAATAAAAACTGGAATCAACTATATTAAACTTTATGATTATCTGCTTGTGTACCTTGCAAAAGAGGAAATATACCCTTAGAAAAGTTTGCTTATTTATTTAGTCAAGCTACCAAAACTATTGAGCTTTTTAGGTATATTGGCAAGAACAAGTTATTTTTGCCCAAAAACTGATGGCATAGTTGAGATTCACAACACTCTGTTCAACTCTAAACACTCTGTGGCCAACTCACTTTGTTGGGAAATCATGGGTCTCCAACAGGAATTTGCTTTGGTTCAAAAACATCTGACTTCTGAATCTGCACACAAATCCTATTATTGCTATTATGATCACAGCACTACTGCTTTAAACATATGTCTACTACTTTGCTATATATGTTGTTATTAAAGATATAAATAAAATGGAAATCTACTTATTTTTATGGCTCTAATAAAGAGTAATTAGTTTAGAATCTAAAATGTTTGAAAAAAGTACATCTATTTTTCTACAAGTATTAGTTCAAAACAAAAATTTTAATCCTGAAGTTTTAAATTAATTTCATGTAAATTCAGTTAACTATAGATCTGAACACAATAAATGTGATTTTTCTTTAATTCAAATTCAACTTTTTGAAAACTGTCCTTTGGTAAACTGAATGAAAGTTTTCTTCAATTTTTTTAAGTGATTTACATAACTATCTTATAACATTTCATATCCTTAATATATAAAAATATTTTTCGATAAGGCATTAATATTTTAATCTTGACATCAAAATGAATGTTTTTCCATTAGGAAAAATAATGATATAATTTATTCTCAGAGTGTCTCTGCACTCTCATTTTTCTTTAGTGAAGAAAACAATATCACAAATAATTTGAAAGAGATTTTAGATCAAAATTGGCTTTTTTGCCAAGAAAAGAAAATATACTATTTAAATTTTATTTTCCTGATGTGCCTTCAGAATACACATAAAGATATTCACATATTCAAAAATATATAATTTTAATCTAAGAGCCCAAGAAACTTTCATGTTAATAAGAGACACTTTGAATAATATACCTTGATTTCAGACATGTGACTTGTGTCTATTGAAATGAAGCATTAGTTTTGGTCACATTCAAATGCTATTAGAAATATACATGGTGTTTGGATCCATCAGAGCTGACAGTTGGTTGTGTTATCCTGGTTCATTGTGAGGTTGAGTAATATAGCGTAAACTTGAGCCTATAGCTAAACTTCTTCCATTGAATGAACAGACTTAGCTGTATGCTCTAGGATTACGTCCAGGTCTTCAGACAGCACTCAGTCCTTAAAAGCCATCTCAAAATAAAAGTGGGCTTCCGGATCGGGCTCCTCAATCTAGTCTCAAAAAAATTAAGCACTACAATCTCTTCAGTTATTCTATAAAGTATGTACATCTAAACAATATGACTAGATCAGCTTTCTACTGTCTTTTGTGCAGTATTTTATTGAACCATTCACTAGTGAGAATTTTTTTTTTTTATATAAAGGAAAGAAAGAGAAAAAAAAGAGGGAGACAGAGACAGAGGGAAAATAAGTTATTAGATTTAAAACTTAAATAGCTTGGGGAGCTTAGCACTTTCCAGATGGAGATCTGTAATACTCACAGTTCCGTTAATGTATTCTGGTACAGAAGTTAGCAAATAGATATGCAATTGATATTTGTTGAATAAACCAATAATTGAATAACGTAGAATATTGATCTTCCAAACTCTTATGGAGTGTTTCTCATATTTTTTTAAATACACAATGAATAGTGCATTTATGTGCTAATCAATTTTCTAAGCATTTTATAAAAATTAACTTATTTTATCCTCTCCAAAATTTTGTTACATAGGTAACAGTATTATTTCTCTTTTACTTGACTGGCCTTTAAGGATAATGGAAGAATTTAAATAAAAATGTATACATGAATGTAGTTTAAAAAAAACTACAACGCAAACTATTACGCAACGGAGGCAAGAATTTCCCAGCCATCTTCCGAAGAATACAGGATCCCACCCTCCGGCCAGTGACCCCCAATCCCACCCCTCTTGGCCACTGACAGCCTACCTTGCCTTAGCTTGATCACAGGACCTTCCTAGCCGAGACTGGCAGGGCCAAGAGGGAACAGTTTTTCAAAGAAGTTGGGAGAACTTCCCAAGCCAGAAGCCTGAGATTCACAACTGACCTCCCATCTTCTTGCCTGTCTACCACCAACAGAAAGCAAAAGAAGCTAACTGGGAAGGTCAAAAGACCTTGGAACAGAAGGGATGTTTGGAAAGGTGTGGGGTCTTGCCCTTCCTTAGCACTCCCTTCTTCTTATCATAAAGGAACTCCGTTCCTTTATGATAAGGAAACTGGGTTGCAGTGAGATCGGTTAACCTGCCCAAGATCAAATCTAGACAGATGATGTGCTCTTAATCATACAATTAATTCTGCTTTACATAAATGATCTTGAACTATCTGCTGTCACATTTTTATCAGAAGTCCAGCTGAGATGTGAGATTAAGTGCCTGTGTGTGTGAGTGTGGCACACACCCGAGCTGTGGTGGGAAATGGGGTGGTATTTGATGCATATGCCCCCATCCATATTTCAATACCAGTGTTCCTCACCTTTTCTCCCTCTAGCTTAACTGAAGTATACGCTGTATTTCATGGATTAGATAGTGCATAGCAGAGATAATACTTTTTTTTTAAGATTTTATTTATTTATTTAACAGAGATCACAAGTAGGCAGAGAGAGAGGAGGAAGCAGGCTCCCTGCTGAGTAGAGAGCCTGATGCAGGGGCTCAATCCAGGACCCTGAGATCAGAGATAATACTTTCTCAATAAGCATTTTACTCTCCTGGATGAGAGTAGATGTAGTTAGTAGTTGATTCCCCCATATCAGGTTCTTTCCAGATAAACATACCTCCTTTTTCTTTCTCCATTCCAATGCAAATCCATTTTCTATATTCTAAAACATATTCTTGAATCAAATCACATATTTGGATAGCATTCTGAATTATAATAACTCTGCACTACCTCCTCATATTGAAATATTGACAGATATTTTAAAAAACAATTATGTAAAAGTCAGTATTACATTTATTACAAGGAGGTTGTTGGGGATGCATTCCTACATGATTTAGCATCACCTAAAGAGAGATGTTTCAGTCGTAAGTGCCAACAAATCTATTGCTTTTCTCAAATAATTGATGTTTATATTTTGTAAATAATGCAAACTGTGAAGCAGATCATATTCTGTGTTTTGCTTTGACTACTATGGTGTGATATTTAAAATTTTCAACCTTTTTTAAAATAGCTTCATAAGGCTGATGGCCTGTACATGTCCGGTCTTGCTTTTACTTGATCTATATCTACATTTTCCCTCAGTCCTTAATTTTCAGTGATTGAATTGCAGGCATTTGAAAGGTAACCTTAATTTTTTAATGATGTAAAATAAACATATACAAAGGGTATATAAATAAATATATACAAAGGGTAAGGAAAAGAATAAATATAGTAACCAAAGCAGTCAGTCAATGTCAGCAAACTGGAACTAGAATAATGCTTTAATAGGCACATGAGGGAGTCCAAAAACAGACAATAAGCGACTGAATGTCTAAGTTAGCAGTGAGAGAGTCAGCTTCAGAATGTCTGTCAGTCTGCTCCTGAAAAACTAGAATATGGGGCAATTACTAAGACAAACATTTAGGTGTGTAATGGCACACCTAAATGTGTGAATATGGGGCAATTACTAAGACAAACATTTAGGTGTGTAATGGCACACCTAAATGTGTGAATATGGGGCAATTACTAAGACAAACATTTAGGTGTGTAATGGCACCCAGGTTTAAGAGCTAGCACATAAACTAACAGAAGGTCTAGATCGGAAACTGAGGAATTGTTGTTGATTTCTCTCTCACCTTTAACCTTTACTTTTAAGTCCATCAAGTCTAGTTGACTATGTCTGGAAAATCTTTTCATGTGATTTTTGTTATGTCCATTTCCTATGGCCCCAAACTCATCTGGAATTCTGCTATGACCTTATATTTAGTCTTTCTCTTTTGTCTTGCCTAATAGCATCTTCATATTTCAGTGAGAGTTATCTTAAAAAAAAAAAAGGCCAAATATATGTCTCTGCCATGCTGCATCCCTTTGTGTTTCCCAATTTCCATCAGGATAAAATCTGAGGGCCGATTTGACCACTTGTTTTCTACTCCCTGCCAAATCTCACAGACTCTTACTTATTTCATACCACTTTCTCTTGTTCCATATGAGTCAGCTACATTTACCTGCCTCAGATTTCTAGAATGAGTTATTTCTTTCTTGCCTTAGGGTTATAGCATGTAGTGCTTTTTGTCCTTTTCCTCCTTTTTTCTGGTCCCTCTCTCTGCACTCTCCTTCTTTCCTTTCCTTTCTGCCTCCCTGCCTGCCTTTCTTCCTTCCTTCCTTCTTTCCTTCCCTCCCCCGCTTTTTGTACTAATTCATGAAATAAGATCAGGACTCCATTCCTTGATTGGTTCAATGAATGATGCAACCTGTTGATTTTATTTTGCCATGTGCCTTTTATTTGAACTTGAAAATACAACCTCAGAAACACCAAAAGATACACAATATAAAATAAGAGATCGGGCTGTTTACAAAAAGAACCTGAGGCTGTGAACTCATTGCAGCTTGATGCAAACTCTAAATGTATAATACAGCTTGTAGGAGAGAAGATTTGGCAGAATAGAAATGAAAATCTTGGTTTAGCTTTTCATAAAATTTATTTTCAATTAAAAATTGATCTACTTAGTCTATGTGATGACTACTAAAACTGCCACTTCTGAATAGTCAAAGCAATCTTAAAAAAGAAAAACAAAGCTGGAGCCATCACAATTCCAGACTCCAAGCTGTAGTCATCAAGACAGCATGGTACTGGCATAAAAACAGATACATTGATCAATGGAATAGAATAGAAAACCCAGAAATGGACTATAATTATATGGTTAATCTTCGACAAAATAGGAAAGAATATCCAATAGGAAAAAGACAGTCTCTTCAAAAAATGGTGTTTGGAAAACTAGACAGCAACATACAAAAGAATGAAACCGGACCACTTTCTTACAAAAAAACAAAAATAAATTCAAAATGGGTGACAGACCTAAATGTGAGACAAGAAACCATCAAAATCCTGGAAGAAAACACACGTAGTAACCTCTTTGATTTTGGCCATAGCAAATTCTAACCAGATACATCTCTGGAAACAAGGAAAACAAAAGTAAAAACTATTGGAAATTCATTAAGATAAAAATCTTCTGCACAGCAAAGGGAGCAATCAATAACACTAAAAGGCAGCCTATGGGATGGAAGAAGATATTTGCAAATGGCATATCTGATAATGGATCTAAAATCTATAAAGAACTTATAGTACCCAACACCAAAAAAATGAATATCCAATTAAAAATGGACAGAAGACATGCATAGATATTTTTCCAATGGAGACATCCAAGATATCCAAGATAGCCAACAGACATATGAAAAGCTGCTCAACATCACTTATCACCAGGGAAATAAATATCAAAACCACAGTGAGAGAACTCCTGACACCTGTCAGAATGGCTAAAACCAACAGCAACAGAAACAACAGATATTGGTGAGGATGCGGAGAAAGGGGAACCCTCTTATACTGTTGGTGAGAATGGGAACTGGTATAGCCACTCTGGAAAAGAGTATGGAAGTTCCTCAAAAATTTATAAAGGTTTTTTTTTTTTTTTTGTAGATTTTATTTATTTATTTGAAAGACAGAGATCACAAGTAGTCAGAGAGGAAGGGAAGCAGGCTCCGCGCTGAGCAGAGAGCCCGATGTGGGGCTCGATCCCAAGACCCTGGGATCATGACCTGAGCCAAAGGCAGAGGCTTTAACCCACTGAGCCACTCAGGTGCCCCAAGTTCCTCAAAAATTTAAAAACAGAAATACCCTGTGACCCAGCAGTTGCCCAACTATTTACCCAAAAGATAAAAAAACTACTGATTCTAAGGAGCACATGTACCCCAAAATTTATAACAGCATTATCATCAATATCAAATTATGGAAAGAACTCAGATATTCATCAACTGATAAATGGATAAAGAAGAAGTGATATAAATATATCATATATATATAAACATATCTATATAGATATATAGATATATATCTGTATATAATGGAATATTACTCAGCCATAAGAAAGAATGAAATCTTGCCATTTGCAATGACATGGTTGGAGCTGGAGGGTATTATGTTAAATGAAACACGAGTAGGTCAAAAAAGGACAAATACTATATGATTTCACTCATATATGGTATTTAAGAAACAAAACAAATAAACATAGGTGAAAGGGAATAAAAAGAGGGAAGCAAACTGTAAGAGACTCTGGACTATAGAGAACAAACTGAGGGCTAATGGAGGGAAGGTTGGGAGGGGGGTGGGCTAAATGGGTGATGGTTACTAAGTAAGGAAATTGTATGAGCACTCAGTGTTTTGTGTAAGTGATGAATCACTAAATTTTACTCCTAAAACCAATATTACACTGTATGTTAACTATAATTTAAATAAAAAATTGAAAAAAATTAAAGATAAAATTGATACAATAAAAAATACTAAGGAAAAAATAAAAGTACCACTCTATTTATATATATATATATAAATACTTTAATTTATAATTCATAAAATAATATAGTTTATATAACATATATAAAATATAAATATATATGTATATGTATATACACACTAGATGTTTGCCATCATGGAAACAAAGTCAGCATAGATAGCATTGAAACTTGGTTTTGGTTGTTTTTTTTTTTGTTTGTTTTTTGTTTTGTTTTTTCAAAAAGAAAAATTATTTTTTTAGTTTTATTTTTTTTTTTTTGCAGTGTTCCAAGATTTATTGTTTATGTACAACACCCAGTGCTCCATGCAATATGTACCCTCCTTAATACCGACCACCAGGTTCACCCATCCCCCTACCCTCCTCTTCTCTAAAACCCTCAGATTGTTTCACAGAGCCCATGGTCTTTCATGGTTTATCTCCACCTCTGATTTGCCCAATTCACTTTTCCGATCCTTCTCCTAATGTCCTCCCTGTTATTTCTTATATTCTGCAAGTAAGTAAAACCATATGATAGTTGACTTTCTCTGCTTGATTCATCTCACTCAGCATAATCTCCTCTAGTCCCATCCATGTTGATGTAGAAGTTGGGTATTTATCCTTCTTGATGGCTTAATAATAGACCATTGCATATATGGAGCACATCTTCTTTATCCACTTGTTTATTGAAGGTCATCTCAGCTCTTTCCACAGTTTGGCAATTGTGGCCATTGCTGCTATGAATATTGGGGTACAGATGGCCCTTCTTTTCACTACATCTGTATATTTGGGGTAAATACCCTGTAGTGCAATTGCAGGGTCACAGGGTAGCTCTATTTTTAATTTCTTAAGGAATCTCCACACTGTTTTCCAAAGTGGCTGTACCAATTTGCATTCCCACCAACAGTGTAAGAGGATTCCCCTTTCTCTACATCCTTTTCAGCATTTGTTGTTTCCTGCCTTGTTAATCTTTGCCATTCTAACTGGTGTAAGGTGGTTTTGATCTGAAGTTCCCTGATGGCCAATGATGATGAACGTTTTTTCATGTATTTGTTAGCCATTTGTATGTCTTCTTTGGAGAAGTGTCTGTCCATGTCTTTTGCCCATTTTTTGACGTGATTATCTGTTTGATGTGTGTTGAGTTTGAGGAGTTCTTTACAGATCTTGGATATCGGCCCTAGGTCTCTTGTGTCATTTGCCAATATCTTCTCACATTCCATGGGTTGCCTCTTTGTTTTGTTGACCATTTCCTTTGCTGTGCAGAAGGTTTTTATCTTGATGAAGTCCCAAAAGTTCATTTCCGCTTTTGTTTCCTTTGCCTTTGGAGACGTGTCTTGAAAGAAGTTGCTGTGGCCCATGTTGAAGAGGTTGCTGCCTATGTTCTCCTCTAGGATTTTAATGGATTCAGTGTCACGTTGAGGACTTTGATCCATTTTGAGCTTATCTTTGTGTACGGGATAAGGAAATGGTCAAGTTTCATTCTTCTATATGTAGCTGTCCAATTTTCCCAACATCATTTATTGAAGAGACTGTCTTTTCTCTCACTGTATATTTTTTCCTGCTTTGTCGAAGATTATTTGGCCATAGAGTTTCAGGTTCATATCTGGGTTCTCTACTCTGTTCCATTGGTCTATGTGTCTGTTTTTGTGCCAGTACCAGGCTGTCTAGGTGATCATAGCTTTGTAAAGCTTGAAACGTGATGCCCCCAGCTGTTTTTTCTTCTTTAACATTTACTTAGTGATTCGGGGTCTTTTCTGGTTCCATACAAAGTTTAGGATTGTTTGTTCCAGCACTGAAAAATACCTCTAGTTATTTTGATCAGGATGACATTGAAAGTATAGATTGCTCTAGGCAGCGCAGACATTTTAATAATGTTTATTCCTATACATGAGCATAGAATTCTCTTCCATCTTTTTGTGTCTTCTTCAATTTCTTTCTTGATTATTCTGTAGTATAGATCCTTTACCTCTTTGGTTAGGTCTATTCCAAGATAAAAATATCTTGATAAAAAGATAAAAAAACAAACAAACATAAGATATTATGGCTTTTGGTGCTATTGCAAATGGAATCAATTCTTTAATTGCCCTTTCTACAGTTTCATTGTTAGTGTATAAGAAAGCAACTGATTTATGTGCTTTGACTTTGTATCCTGCCTTTCAATAGCATTGAAATTTGAAATACTAATTATTATTATAATATACAGTTTAAAGTTTTTACATTATTTACTATGTGCAATATTAAATCTTGAGATTTATACCAACATTTTTGAGACTGTGCTTTGGCCCTCTTCAAAGAATAAGAGGAAGGGACTGATGTCACCATTTAACTTCAGAATAAAATTATTTATGCCTTTAGTGTTGATTGGATATTTACATAATGAGATTACAAGAAAATATAAAGTAATATTTATTTAATTTTAATTATACTTACATAGTTATTTATTATTATTTATAGTTTGTTTTATATAATTGCTATAATAACATTATTATTATTTATAATTATTACTTATAGTTTGTTATTTGTTCTTGCTTTGCTACCCAGAACAGTCTAAGTAATAGGAGAGGCAAATTTTATATTGCCAATTTTATATGTGTGTGTGTGTGTGTGTGTATTCCAGTAATATAAATTTATAAATTTATAAATTTAATATTAATACATATATATGTATATACATACATATTATTGGATGTAGCATATATATATATATATATATATATATATATATATATATTAGTTATTTGGAATACCTAGAATTTGTATTATTGGAATCAGAAATGAAACCCAGTTACATGCTATTATCTTTTGTAACAATTGTTTTGGCATATATCTTTTTGCAATGAGTAACCTTCTACATAAGTTACTCGATGATTCTGAATGTAACTTATACTTCCCTTTATGATTCTGAATCCTATATCTCTCCTCTTTTCTAAAGGAAGTATCTTCATATATATATATTTCAAAATGTATTCTTTGCCACATTCTTTGAGGTTCATTGCTATAATTATTTCTTTCACTGGTAGCAGTAGTTATTTATTCTTACTCTTTTATTCCTAAATATGCTTGTATCTCTTTCTAAATTAACACTTTTCTTAGTTTCTATACTATCTTGTAACTATTATTCAATATCTACCTTCCTCATTAAATGCTAAATATCCCCCTAGATATCATCCAATAGGTCTCATGTCTCTTCCAAACAATTCAGAAGGTCTTTTCTATTCTCCTTCCTTTGTATCTCCTCTGCTTGCCTTTATGTTGAATTTTGAATGTTAGTAACAGAACCTGGAAGTAGCTATTTTTACAAATGCAGTTTACTCTTTACAACAGTACAACCTCCAAAATCAAAGAATTTCATTAAAAAGTATAAGCAAAAAAAAAAAAAAAGTATAAGCAGAATGTGGATAAAAGCTATCACTAAATTCTCCTATATCCTCTAACTGATTTGAAAATAGCACAAATTGCTGGTGTCTGGATGGCTCAGTTGGTTAAGTGACTGCCTTTGGCTCAGGTCATGATCCCAGAGTCCTGGGATCGAGTCCCTCATCAGGCTCCCAGCTCCATTGTGAGTCTGCTTTTCACTCTGATCTTCCCCCCTCTCATGTTCTCTCTCTCTCAAATAAATAAGTAAAATATTAAAAAATAAAAAGAAAAAAGAAAATAGTATAAATTATACATTGTGAGGATTGGGGAAGTCAGGGTACAAAGACTATAAGCTTTCAATGTGTAGAAGAAAAGTTGACATTTCTTATTGTTTGAAGCCTTGTTTTAATAACATTAAAAGATGTCTGAAATAAATATAGAGATTACATTGAATTTACATGGAAACTTTTTCCTCTTTCGCATTTAATATTATTATTATACCCCCTCTTTTTGATGTTAAGGTGTTTTTACCACTCTGTCCTCAGTTTCCTGCAGTTTTGATTTGAGAATAGAGTTTTTGGCAGCCTATTAACTTGTTCTTTCATTCCTTGGAGAAGGATTATATGCCTATTCCATGGAATTCATATTCCAATTTAGTTATGACCCTGACATGTGCAGAGAATCCTAGAGAATAGGTATTCCAAGGTGGTACTATAGGAAAAACAAAAAAATAACAGTTGGAAAGCTAGGATGGAAGGCTTTTTAAATTAAGTTCTAGATACAAGAAATGAGATATTCAATACCAATATTTTGAAAGATGTTGGAGATATATTACAAAAACTCAGATGAGAAGTCAAAGATAAGTATATTTTAGCATTATAAATCTATAGCCATTAATTAGGATTAAATCAACAAGAGAAGAAATGTAGAGAAAAAACAACACTTTTTCTTTGAGTTTCACATTTGGGAGGTTAGTGAGGAGAGAATGTATAATTAAGGGTCAGAAAGATAATGACTCTCTAGGTAAAAGGAATTCTAAAAACACATAGTTAAGCAAAAAGATCTTTTTCAAAAATGAAGAGTTGGTCAGTGATAACAAATACTATAATTGGATTTATGAGAATTAAAACCTACTAAACATCTGCCTTCGGCTCCAGTCATGATCTAAGGGTCCAGGGATAGAGCCCCAATTTGGGCTTTCCTCTCAGCAGCAAGTCTGCTTTCCCCCCTCCCTCTTCCTCTGTGATCTCTTTTGCATTCTCAAATAAGAAAATAAAATCTATATTTAAAAAATTAAAACCTAAAAGGGCACAATTGACTGGTTAATAGAAAAGTAACTTGAGATTTAAAGTACATGTACATATACTTGTAGGTGAATAAGCCAAATGGAGATTAAAAGGAAGAGATTATAATAAAATGAAAGTAGCTGGCACAAAACACTAAATTGAGAATTTTACACAGAAAATTTCCTATTTTTGCCTTCCAGTGCTGAGTATCTCATCAGCCCCCTCACCTGAATTTGGTCCACCCAGTACTTTTCTTTTCTTGTCTTTTTCTTGTTACATTTCAAGAGTGTATCTGAGTAGTGAATTCGGTTTGTGTAGAGCATAAAGCTCATTTTGAGGAATAATGTAAAATTGTAAAAATACAGGTGATCAGTTCAGGAGAATTTTAAGTGATGGACTCATGAATTGAGACTATTTGGCAAATGATGTGCTGTCAACAAAACAAACAATGTAGTAGTGCTTTTTTTTTTTTTTCAAAAAACTAACATGGAAATAATATATGAAAGACAAATAAGAGCAGAATCAAACTAATTAAGAGGTTTCTGCACCAGTGAAGTCAACATATCACACCAGTCCCTCATTTTTTAATGCTGGTGGCAGCAGTACTAAAAAGAGGTGAGACAGGATGAAAATATATATCCTGTGCAAGATTTTAAAGAACTTGACAACTGATGTGAGGGCAAATGAAACAATGATCTAAACATTAAGACTGGTTGACTATATTAACTAAATAAAAGACAGGTGACCAAGGTGATGAATTAGATTTTTTGTCTTGATAGGGTTTGTAGTGGAATATTCTGGTAGACCTCAGCTTGAGGGAATATACATTGGCAAGGAGGGGGCTAAGTGTATGGTAAGACAAGCATTTTATTTTTTTTTAAGATTTATTTTTATTTGAGGGGCTGGGGAGGGGCAGAAGGAGAGGGAGAGAAGCAGATGCTTTACTGAGCACAGAGCCCCATGTGGTACTCACTGGGGAGGGGCTAGATCTCAAGACCCCGAGATCATGAACCCAAAATCAAGAGTCAAATGCTCAACCAGCTGGGCCACTGAGGTGCCCCAAGTCAAGCATTTTATTTTTTAACTTTTTAAAAAGATTTTATTTATTTGAGAGAGAAAGAAAGTGCAGAAGCAGGGACAGGAGCAAAGGGAGAAGGAGAAGCAGACTCCCTACCGAGCAGGGAGTCTGATGTGGGGCTTGATCCCAGGACCCTGAGATCATGACCTGAGCCAAAGGCAGATGCTTAACTGACTAAACCACCCAGGCACACTAAGGCAAGCATTTTAAAATACAGATGTGGGGACTGAAATTCAGAAAAGAGATTTCTCTGAGACCTCTTTCTCTGAGACCAAATGATAGAGTAAGAGATAAATATGATAAAAGTAATTTGTTGAGTTTGGGAGGATATTATCTGAGGAAGTTCATGCTGGGAGTTGCTATTAAAGTATGTGTGATTTGGGGATTTAAAAAGATATGGGGATGTGCAAATTTTGGTATTGCTTTCTTGGGAATATGTTAGGGGATGAAAAGAAATGTGTGAATTAAATAATGTTTTGCAATGGTGAGTTCCCAGTAAAAGATGAATACCATGCCTTTTTTAAGGAGAATTTGGCTTCATGCATTTAAATCTTTAACCAACAATAATTCATGACCTGGAAGCAGAGAAAAGGCAATAAACTCTAGGGATGGATGTAGTAACGGAGACAAAAGTCATGATGAGTTCTAGTGAATTATAATTAGAGATCAAAGAACTGAATAAATTGGCAGGGTTGGGTGAGAGGAATTCATACTGGGAATAAAAATAAAGTTCAGTGAACCTGAAAGAAAGAAAAGGTAAATGGTTTATAATAATGGAAAGTAACCACCTAATTTGAGATTTTGAAGATAGAGAGGTGTTGTGTGATATTCTTGCCAGTGAGAGTATGATGTGGGGCTTGAAGAACATAATAGATGTCAAGGAAAGAAGTTACTAGGTAGAAGATAGATTGACAACAGGAAAAATAAGATTGAAAAGATGATAGTAGACGGAAACATGATAAAAATGATGCAGATGCTCATTTTGTTTTAGCTGTAGGAGTCACATTTCTGTGGGATTCTAGTGTTTAGTGGATGGGAAGGTTACAAAATCTCTAGAAGGATCACAACAGCTTGACCTGAATTTGAGGCCTCAGAGAGAGGCTGAGCTTTCAAAATTGCAAGCACACAAATTTGCAAGGAGTATTACAGGCTTAAATAGGATGAAGCAGACAGGATGAATGTGAAGGATTATTCTTTTTGTATTTTGGGAATTCACCTTTTCCATCTCCATCCGCTTTAGTAATATGTCTCCTAAATGATATTGGAAGATGAGTCTAAAAAAATCATTTTACATTCCTTGTTTTCTTGTTTTAAGTATGTCTGTGTGTACAGTCAAGCCAACTTGCACATATTTATTGAAAAAGGATAAATTTTTAAATTTAGAAATATAAGACATTTATATGCATGTATGTATTTATTCAATAATAATTTACCACCTAATTATTTCTTCTGCATTCATCTCCATCTACTTCTTTAAATATACTCTGAATTTTTAATTTCACTATTTTCTGTTCCCAGACATTTCTTTTGTGTAACCCTGAGCAGGATCAACCTGGTTGATCTAAATCTAAAAGGTTGAAATCATAAATGCCATTTATGAAAGGTATTTTCCTATTCTTTTCTGAATTTTTCATCCAAACACGTGTGATGTTTCCCTCTCTTGATCCCCATTAGCACATTTCAGTATTTTTTATGCTTAACATATCCTTCATTTTTTATACTTACAATTTCCTGATTTTTGTGTACATTTCTTCATTGCATACTAAATTGCAAACTTACTTATCTTGTATTCTCTGAAGTGCTTGGCATGGTATTTTATAAATAATAAGTTCTTGTATTTGTTTATTTGTTTGAAGATTTGTCATTATACTGACTATAGTTTTTCATTTGAGCTTATGTCTCCTTTTCATTTATTCAATATGTCAATCTTTCAGATTATACTATATATTCTGAATCTATTAATATAATTCACATTCTTTATATGTCTCCTAGCTCGGGGAATGAGGTTTTTAAATGCACTAAAGGTAGTCTTTTTTCTTGATGATAGTTACATTAATTCACTGATGAATTTACCTTTAAATTTGTCTACTTATGGTGATACTTGATAAAAAGAATTGCAGTAACACTGGTAGTAATTACAGTTTGCTTCCCAGAATCTGGAATACCACTCTTTTAAATTATCTAAAAGACCTTTGTGTCTCTTTCAACAAATAGAAATATTTTGTAAATCACAAACATCTAAAATTAGTTCATAGAATGTTTGAAAAGAAAAATGTGTTCTTATTAAACATTTGCAATATATTATGTACTGAAATTTTAAAAAGATAGTAAAGAGGGGTCCTGTAATAAAGTAGTTACTGGAAAATACTGCAATAAAGAGACTATTTTCACCTAAAAATGTAATTCTGGAAGAAAAATTTAGCAATAATTTATATCATTGTAATATAATCCTGAAAACAATTCCTGGACCTAAATGCCAAGAAAAATAAAAGGAAACATTAATATTTGAGATTATTAAAACAAAATAAATGCATGCATTTGATATATCACTATGTCATCTATGTCAAGTTAAACATAGAGCAATTTACTTATGTGATATTAGACTAACTTTATTTTATGTAATTTACTTTTGCATACTTTCTCAAACCTAACTAGTTTGGAGGTCTCTTTCATGGAGCCTTATATTTTGTAATTAAGAAAATATAAGGCCCCCAAAAAAGGAGATTGGTTTTGTTACCAATCTTCATTTTTCAAATGAGGAGAACTAAGCATCCCTGGGTAAGATATATTACAGGTTAAGATTTCCAGGAAGCAGACTCTGAGACAAAATTTAGGGTGCAAGTTGTATATTAGAAATGGTTCCCCAAATTGACATTTGTGAAAGAGAGAAAAAAGAAGAAAAATCAGGCAAAAAAAGAGGTTCAGCTTTGATGCAGGCCGGACAGTCTCAGCAGACCTCACAGGGATCTCTAGAGTAAAACTGACCTTGTTCAGAATTGTCCAGGTTGGGCTGAAGGTAAAATAGCTCCATGTTTATAGCCCTGCCTCCAACAGTTAATTCATGTGGCCTCCAGGAAAGGTGTGACCTTGTGAGAAGTGGGTCTGCAGCTCAAACATCCTTTAAGTGCTAACAGCTACAGACTTTCTGCCAACAGTACTTCCTATATCGGGGCAGCAAATCCCTCCTTGACAGTGTATTTGGGCAGAGCCTCTCTATGTCCATGACAAGATTACTTGACCAAGATCCCAAATTACTGGAAGAACCTAGATTAAAACTAATCATATTTATATCCAAAGCCTCTGTTCTTAACCACTATGCTACAAATACCTTGTCTTCTCTTCTCCAGGTCCTAAAACCCACCCCATAGACTGAAAGCTTTTACCCTCAGTCTAACTGTTGCTCCTATTGACAGTACCCTAGCACATCTTTCACTTTCCTTGCCTGAGCATGTCTCAGGACTGTAGAAAGTTAATTATTCATAGATTCAAGAGACCACCCAATGGGCTTCTTTGAACTTTGGGTTTAAGAGAACTGGGGTGTGTGTGTGTGTGTGTGTGTGTGTGTGTACACATATTAAATATTTATTAAGTGCCTACTATTTTCTAGCAACTTGAAAACCCTGGTTTGCAAATAGAATGAAGAAGAACAGAATGGTATTGATTCACAGAGCATTTTCATTTCATTGGTTCTTTAAACTGATCACAATTCTCTAGTTTCTAGGAAACTGAATATGTCAGACCACAGATTTTATGCTTACCCACTTCTATTCTCAGAATCATTTGTTCTCCCTGGCACCCACCCACATTGTCAGACCATACATCTGGGCTCTCTATCTCAAGTTGGGTTTCTTTCCCAGTCTTTTTCTGCCACAGTAATTGAGAGTCATTGTTTTTTTCCTGCAGTTCTGCTGGTGTGATTCATCAACTGTAGGACCTACTGCCTTTCCCACAGGACTCACAAATGTTTGTGTAAATAAAATCCTCATTGGTCATGGTGCCTTATGAGTACTGGACTTGACAAGAGTTTTGGTGTGTTCTATTCTTAGGAAACCACTCTGAGATCACAGATACATGGATATGGAGAAATGAATGTGGTAAAACATTATAATGTTATTTATAAGACAGATGGAAATATAGAAATATAAGACAGAAATATAAGACTGGTCTTTATTGTGTTGCCAATTGGTTACTTGGAAATTTTCAATTATAATTTTAGAAATTTCAAAATGAATGGTAAATATTGTAGAAGTGATGCCAGAAGAAAGTGGCCTTGCTGTCTTTCACTGATACTTTCCTTCACCTTGGTGCATCTATCATCCATGGAGCCTAGCTATTCAGCTTACAGACTTAGAACCCAAATGTGTCAATAACCCTAGAGGCATTCTCCTTTTATGAGAGTTACTCTGCTGGGTAACACACCATTTTCAAACGAGCTTCTGTTTTCTCTTCACTGCTATATATCCTTTATAAGGTGAAAGATAGAAACTTCATTTTTCCAATCTTTTTATTGGTAGGGGTGGACATGTTAAAGAGCTCTGGCCAATGTCTGCTAAGGAATGTCTAGGAAAGCTTCTCTTCCCTTTTAAAATATCAAAATATTAGGGACATCTATCCTTCATCTTAATTCTTGCTTTGAATACTAACATGATTCCTTGAGCTGAGGTTAACAATCTTGTGATCATGAGGAGTCTGGGAGTCTGGTCCTAGCATTTGCAAGCCTAAAACTAACAGCAGCAGCTGGCTATCTACACTTTTCTGGTTATGAGAAAAAAATTAACTCCTATGTTGTAAGCCACTGTTGATCTGGTATTCTGTTACCTTTCGATGAAAATTTTCTTATTATAAGCAATTGTGTATGAATTCAAAATGGTACTTTATAAATTTATAACAAGAAATACTTATCAAACCTATCAAAATACTTATTTCAACATACTGAGCTATATCCTTATAAGTAGGAAAACTGAATTAATAACTGCCTGGAAAGTATGGATTCTGAACAAATGGATTGCACTAGAAGAAAAGAATGTCTAATGACAACAGATTCAGATAACCTGGCCCACCACTGACATAGTAAGTATAGCATTGTCGTGTGAGGATTAAATGAAAGCTAATATAAAGAATTTAGAATACTTCCTAGAATGTAGTAAGGCTCAATGATTTTAGATTTATTTCATGTCTAGCTAATTTTCTTTCTTAAAACCAAATGCTTTCTCTATGTATTTTAATGTATTTGGTCAAGATAGAATCAGGTCTTGCAACCTCAGATCCTTTCTGCTTTTTAAAGATGGTTTGTACACCTTTGCTCTGACTAATTATGCATTCATATGATTAAAAATCTAATGTCTAGAGAGGAATGTTTTCTTTTTCATCACAACTATTTTTACATTTAAAATATGGACAAATATACTCACTTTTGAGAAAAAATGAAAAATTAACCACTCATACTCATAAACAGATACATTCTCTAAAAACATTTGGTTTGATCCAGTATAAACTGTGTTTCATGAAGTCAGGAGGCCGGAGCTTATATTCAGGTCATTCAGAAGTTCTTCTGAGTAGAAAAGGAACTGTGGAAACTCACTATTCAGTCTGTTGCAAAGTGCTCCCTGCCCAGCATTCTTTCCCTGCTGTCTAGTACTGCTTAGGTATTGTGAGATTATCCTCTGTCAACTCATGAGGTTTCTGAGAACTTTTAAAAATATCCCACAAAACTTTTAAATGAAATAATGAGGCCAGTTAAGAATTTTGAGGGGCCTCCAAAGGAAAAATCTCTGTGAAAGGTGTCACAAATTGAGCCAAAAGGGTTTTCAGCTGCATTGTGAAAAAACTAACAGATTACCAACCTCATGCTTCAAATTAATGAAAGCTCATTCAGGAAAATAGGTGACAATCTGCCAAGACTGCATACAGAATGGAACTGCAACCTTATTGAATGTCACAAAGATTTCACATTTAAAAATGTAAAATTTTAATTGGAGAAGACAGAATAATGCAGGTAATGGCTGATAGATAATGCTATCTGAGATTCCATTGGATATTAAAGGTGAGGTTCTTTTGTTTAATTGTAAAAATTACATTCACCTTTTTAGATAAACAGTCTATTTACTCTTCATATTAATGTTGAATGAAAATAATGACACAACTGATTTTTTTTTTGCAATACACCAGGTCTTTAAATCATTTTTAAAGCCCTTTTAAAATCCTTTAGGGGTGCCTGCGTGGCTCAGGTTAAGCATCGGGCTTTGGCTCAGGTCATGATCTCCTGGTACTGGGACTGAGCCCCATTTTGGGCTTCCTGCTCAGCAGAGAGTCTGCTTCTGGCTCTCTCATGTGCTCTCTCAAATTAATAAATACAATCTTTAAAAGAAGAAATACAATCATTTAAATTTTTGAAATCCTTTTCAGACAAGTGAATTATCCCACTGAAAAATGGAATGATTTTATAATTGTGAGGGAAATATCTCAGTATTACACATGTCTTTGTGGTAACTCCATTGTTTTAAATTTAAGGTAAGGATCCTGTTGAGTCCATATCTGAGGGCTGTTATCTTTGGTGAGAGATACTGAGCATGTATAAAGATGGTGATGATAATCATTATAGAAGTTTTTGTTGCAATAATGCAATAGCTATTGATACTTTATCACTTCTTTGATCCAGAAAATAAACAAAGTAATTAATATGTTTTTAAAAATATTAAGTAATAATTGGAGTGATTTTTTAATATGCATTGTCTAGATGAAATATTGAAGGTTAATATGGTTAAATTACTGAGTATAATTTAGGCAGTAAACTAATTTGAATTTAGATCTTGTGTTTTCCAAAATACGTTTTTTGAACATACATAACAATATACTTTATTATGTATATGTTACGAATGAGCAATTAAGTGCATGACAGGTTTTTAAAACTTTACTTTTTCATCTTAATTATAGAAATTGCAGTTAAAATTATAATGAAAAATACTGATTTCATTAGCTGATTTCATATTACTGAAACTTGAATATATGTTAGAAGTATCTTATATTTTCCAGAGTAAAGTATATTTCATCTTACAATTTCCTTCTCAGATTTTCTCTCTACTTTTTATTCATGCTCTTCAGGACCATCTAAATATCAACTAGTGTGAAGTGCTTTGAAACACTCTCTGTCATTTATCCTTCTCAACCTTGAGAAATAACTTTTTTAATCTCCATTTTATAGGGATTTATAAATACTTTTCAGAATTTAATTATCTATCTAAGTGAATACTCCACCATAACTTCCTGTAGCAGAAATGATAGAAATGTTAGAATTTAGAAGTCTGACCTTAGAGAGCATTGGGGAAGATACGGACAGATTTTCAAGTTACCATCTCTCTCTCTCTCTCCTTGTGATTCATTTGCTAAACTAATTACCACAAATTGTAGAATTTTCACCATTGTCATGTTCCATTTCCAAAACCAATATATGTATTGCTTAGGATAGGTTAGAGTATGCTGAAGAATCAAATAAAACTCAATATACCAATGGCTTAATACTTTAAATATTTATTCTCACTGAGGCTTTTTCTGTCATGGCAAGTATCTCTGGTGGTGTCTCTCCTCTAAGCATTGACTCATGGATTTAACCTGTTTCCATCTTTTAGTCATGCTCTTGAAGGAACATGGCTTCCAAGGCCACCATGGTGGAAGAGTGGACCATAAGGATTGGTGGGGTATTCTAAATGGTGAGAACAGTGTGTTTTTTATAGCTCTTCTGTGTGTATTATATCAGCAGTCACATGAGCAACATAATTGCAGGGGCGACCAGGAAATCTAGAGGAGCACTATTCTATAAGAATAGTTTCTTGTTGACTACCTGATTGAACTTCAAAATCTGACGAATTCCATGAAGAACTGAACTATTAAGATAACTGGAACAATTTTGGACCAGAAATGTCTGAGACCCATTCCATGACACTTCACTGTCAAAATACAAAATATTTGACACAATATGTCCAAGTACACAATAATTATTAATAATAATTTGTGCAGGGACACGTGGGTGGCTCAGTAGGTTAAGCATCTCCTTTGGCTCAGGTCATGTTCCTAGGGTCATTGGATTGAGTTCTGCATCGGGCTCTCTGCTCAGTGGGAAGCCTGCTTCTCCCTCTGCCTGCTGCTCCACCATGCTCTTTTTCTCTTGACAGATAAATAAATAAAATCTTTAAAAATAATAATAATCTGTGCCACTTAGCCACAATTATAAGATTAACCCATACTAAACTAGTTCTATAAAATTATCATTTTATGCTCAGAAGAGAGGGTTCAAGGAAATATATAGTAAAACAGGTATTTAGAAAGTTGGGGGAGCTGGGCTATCAGTCCAGATCTAATTGTGATCTAATCTGACACATCATGTAACTTCTCCATGTATCAATATCCTTGTGTATAAATATCCTGTGTACAAAATATTTGTACAAGGATATTGTGTACAATCCTTTATAATTTTGCATAAAATTATAAAGGTTACTGATAATGATCTCTAGATGCTCTTCTAGAGCCTAGAGTTCTATGGCTTCAGCTATTCCAGAGGATACTACAGCAATGATCACAGGCATAAACTCCAATGTCAGAATTCCTGGATTTTCATCCTGGCCTAGTATTTATTGGCACTGTGAATTAAACAAAGCTTCTATGTATTTCAGTTTTCACATCCAGAAAATGCTGCCTCACATATCTCTTCAGAGCATTAAGTGATTTAATACATGTAAATTAAAATGCTTAGAACATTATATTTAGTACATTTTAGCTATTATTTTCATCTGAGAAAACCTGTGAAAGAAAACTTGGTAATTTGTCAGAAGTCACACAACTATTTGGGAGCAAAGTTAGAATATAATCATTGATTTTAGCTCTTTCCATTTCTACTAGTCAACACTATAACTAAAAGTTCTAAATATTCCTATAAAATCATTGCTTCATAAATGGTTTCTTCTATACAAGATACTGAAAATGAAAATATAATCATTTCCATCTATAGGAAAATGCTTACAAGTTTTCCTGCAAAATGTACTTGTAATGGGAAAAAATGTTGAAAGCTTTAGCAACTTATTGAATACTTAGCAACTGCAGCAACTTATTTCAAATTATTTTAAAAATGAGATTTAAAATGTGAAATACCCATTTCTATACATGATTGCCTATTGCACAATTACAGAGACCAGATAATAAGATATTTTCTGATTGTGAACATTTCTTTGATTATTAAAAAAAAACTCAGTGTTTTAGAAATATTTATTTCACTTGGTTAACTAATTTAAGATGTTATTAGTAACATCTTGTCATATTTTAAAATAAGAATGAATACAGCATTTATTTTACAGAACTTAAAGAGGAAAACGTTTATTTAGTGACAGTTCCTTATCACATGTTCAAGTTTAATTTTCACAGCCATACTCAAGGAAGGGTATTATTATCCTCTGGTTCAGATGAGGCAACGAGGCTCACACAGCTTGTGTGTGGCAGGTCCAGGATTTATTCAATCCCAGATGTCAAATACTGAGTTTATTCTGCTGAACATCAGCATCTCACTTGCTGTCCAAAATAACTGGGGGTTCAGTTGAATTAAAAGAGACACTCTTTTTTCAGATGAATTTGAAAGAGTGTCAGGTCTGGAGTTAGAGAACCTGGCTTTAAGGCTTAGATTTTTCTGTAACTTCCTTCCAATCTGCCTGAAAATTACCAAGAATATAATGATTATTCTTCAAACAAGAGTATATCAGTAGAGGGGCTCCTGGGTGGCTCAATTGGTTAAGCAGTTGCCTTCTGCTCAGGTCATGATTCCAGGGTCCTGGGATTGAGGCCTGCATCAGGCTCCCTGCTCAGCAGAGAGTCTGCTTCTCTCTCTCCCTCTGCCTGTCTCTCTACTTACTTGTGCTCTCTATCTCTCTGTCAAATAAATAAATAAAATCTTTTTTTAAAAAGTGTATCAATAGCTATATTTGCAAATTGTAAAATGGCATGTAAGGAATATTATTACTATTATTATTATTTTAGGTAGAAATAACTTAAATATGAATTTTATCCATGCAAACATTTGACATAATAAATTTTCCTCAAGATGATCGAAGTTATGATTTAATTGTTAAATTCCATAGCTTCTTTATTATAATTAGTCTGCAATTTCTCTGTGGCATCTGACCTTTACTAACTTATTTATTTATTATTTTTTGGAGGGTGGGAAGGGATAGAGGAAGGAGGTGGAGAGATGGGATAACTGTAGGATAGACATTAAGGAGGACACAGGATGTAGTGAACACTGGGTGTGAACTAGTGAAAACTAACCTCTACCTCTGAAATAATAATGCATTATATGTTATTTAATTGGCTTTGTTTAAAAAAAATTCTCTTCTAGGTAGTCTCTGAGTATTATTCATTCCAACTCTACGGAGATTCGAAACACCCCCAGCCTCGCCGCCCTTTCCGTTCTTTCATTCATTGTCTTGGTTGGGAACCTCATGGATTCTGGTCAGATTTCCCACAGTTGGGAAATCATTTCCCCTTCTAAATGGCCCTGTACTACCCAAGTGTTCAGGCCACAAACAGCATCATTAACTTGGTTTGTCTTCTTAAAATATTAATCTTAATTTAAATGTAATTTGTCCCCCCAATACATCATAATATCTAAAAGGCCCTCTCATAAACTAGAGTCATATTTAAAAAGTAGAATCCTGTGTAGACAGACTTGGTTAGCACCTCACGCACAATTAACTAGTTGTGTGTAAACTTAAGGTATTTATTTCTTTGAAGTACAGAATCTCCGTCTTTAAATGTAATAATAAAACATGTGAGAATTAGAGAAAATATATGCAAAACACGATCCCAGTGTTGGGAACACAGGGGGTGTTCAATAAATGGTAACCAAGATCTGTCTAACACATCCCTTCCCCTCTAACCCAGTAATTTAAGCATCAATAAAACTGGGATTTTTCAGCATTTTTCAAATATGTCTAGTCCTTTACTTGTTCATGTAGTTCCTTTACCTGAAATATCTTTTTCTACCTTGGTTTCTAAATAAATTTCTCCTCATCTACTGAGATTATGTTGTGTGTGTGTGTGTGTGTCAGAGAGAAAGAGAGAGAGAGAGAGAGAGAGAGAGAATCATCCTGTGACATTTAGGCAGCATGTGTTTTCCTCTTATTGTATAGTTATTTGTCACTTGAATAAATCACTTTGGTAAGGAGGCATTCTGCCTCATCTCTCCAGCACCTGGATTACTCCTATATGCAGTTAATATTTGCTAAATAAATGCTATATAATCTTTCTAAAAATGCCTACATAGTAGAATTTTCCAAATTTAATTGTAACTTGTTTTTTCTCATAGTCTTTTTTCAAAATCTAGTTTTTTACCTCTATTTTCTGCTTTTTCAAAAATTTTTCCCTAAACCTTTTACCACATTAGAAAGTTCCTCAAAAATATTACAAGTTTAAGAGAAACTTCATTTATTTTAAAATAACAAAATAGCAGAAAAAATAGAAAATAGTTACATCAAATGTTCAATTACATCAAATGTAAAAGTTTTATGGTATAAAGAATACAGGCTTTAAAGATGATCTGCTTAGGACTTTTCTTAAATAGATCTGTGCTTCTCAGTAAACTTATGAAACCTCTTTATTTCAGTTACTTGAATGGGATTAAATACCTATGTTTGAGATAAGCATGAAGATTAAATGCAAAGTAAATATGTAAAATTACTCAACAGTAGTTGGAATAGAGTAGGCATTCAATAATTGTCAAATCTCGTCCATATCCTTACCACTTCTATTCAAATGGAAGCATTTCCTTCACATTTATACAAGTCAGATTCATATAAAATTTCAAATAAATAGGCAAAGAATAAGAAGAGCCAATTTGAAGAAAATGCATTAATAAATATAAATATATAATCATTTTCTGTAAAAACTAAAAATACAAATTGAAGTAACCTTGAGAATGCATTTTATATTCATTAAAGTAGCAATTTTTAAGCATATAACAACTAATTCTAGAATGGTTTCAGTAAACCTTGTGTACTAATTTAGTACCATTAACACTACAAATGTATATAACCCTCTCATAAAGTTCATTATACTTACATGTAATAAGACCTGTAACAATGGCATTTAGCTGGGTATATTTCTATATATATCATATATATGTATATATTCTATTCTCATTAAATAATTTAAAAGAAATTGAAGGCTATAAACACTTAAGTTGTTTATTGTGGCATTACCAAGACTGGAAAAACTTGCTGGAAGCAGCCAGAATGTTAGAATGTCTAAATGCATAATTCTGCCATGACTTAATATATAGGAATATTACTTGAGCATTAAAAGCAAAACACAAATTTTGCATAGTCCAGTGCTGTTCAAATAAAATATTGTGTGAACTACAAATGTACTTTTAAATTTTTCTAGTAGTCACCTTATAAAAGTTTAAAAAAAAAGGTAAAATTAATTTTGGTAATATATTTTATTTAACTAAAATATCCAGAATATTATTTCAATCTATAGTTAATATAAAAGCCTTATCAATTAAAGTTTTCCCATTCTTTGTTTGCCACAATTGAAGGTATGTTTGTTTGCCACTAAGTCTTTGAAATCTGTTGCAAATTTTATTTTTACAACGTATTTCAATTTGGACTAACCACTTTTCCAATCTCAATAGCCGCATGTGGCAGACTGCTACCATTTTGACAGATTGTGAGCAGATATTAAAGACAAATAGAAATATTGGTGTCTTTTTTTTTAAATTTTTTATTTTTTATAAACATATATTTTTATCCCCAGGGGTTTATTGTTAATAGCATATACACTGTTATTTCAATTCCTAAGATGAAGCTTATTTATGGTTTTGTATGCAAAAATATAAAAAAAGTTAGGAGAGTGAGATTAGGGCTCTTTTTATATAAATTTAAATATTCTCATACTTTTACAGTTTTTCTTTTAATGAGAAAATCTTGAGCCTTCAGACCAGTGCTTAATTTGCAAACTACAGATACTCTGACTATATACCTTCATAGAAAATGATGGTGAGCTTCAATTTGTAATATGTTCACATTTTAACCCCTGTTTCTGTGGAATTAATAAATCTTTCCAATTCACAGCTGTTTGGTATGCAAAATAGTCTGAACATTTTCATAGAGAGTAACAAATAAATGACCTTTCTGGATTAAGTCAGTCTGGCAGCCTACTATTTTTCACAGTTCCAACAGTCTATATTTGGTTGATCCTATGAGTTAGTGAAATAAGAAAATGTATTTAGAACCTTATTAATAAGAAAAAATAGCTAGCATTGTGCCTTACACATATTGAACACAAAATGCATACAGATTGAATTTAACTAATCTGATGTTTCTATCAATAGAATTATAGATGAATTTGTTGAAAGCTTTTTCTTGGTGGGATTTCCTTTTTCTTCATCTATTCTACTGGATGCATCCTAAGGGGAAAAAACCAGAAACATGGACAACAAAAGTCTTAGAATTTGTGTTAGACCTGGAAGTGAGCAGAGTTTTTTTATGTAGCCATTTTCTACCCAGGCATTTCTAAATGAGTGAAATACATCAAGATTTTTGCTTTCATTTTTTTACAACCTTATTAAGGTATACTTGACATGTAGGAAGATGTTCATATTTAATGTATACAACTCGATGTGTTTAGGCATAAATGTACATCTAAGAAACTATCACCACCATAAGGCCATGGACATATCCGCCCTCCCAAACTTTCCTCCTTTCCCCTTTCTTACTTTTATTGTTTGTGCCTGTATGGGTGTGTGTGTGTGTGTGTGTGTGTGTGTGTAGAATACAATGTAGCTTCTACTCTCTCTTCAACAAAAAAATACAGTATTGTCAGTTTTAGGCAAACCATATAATAGATCTCCAAAATTTATTTATCTTGAATAACTGAAACACTGTGCCTTTTGATAGTCATCTCATTTTCTCCTCCCATTGCCCCTAAGAACCAAAATCTACTCTCGGTTTCTGAGTTTGACTACTTTAGACTCTACATATAAGTGATATCATATAGCACTTGTCTTTTGGGGTGTGGTTTATTTCAATTTCATGATGTCCTACAGGTCCATCCACATTGTTGCAAATGACAGATTTCCTTCTCTTTTTTTTTTTTCAGATTTCCTTTTATAATACTAAGTGATATCCCATATAAATATATAAATTTAAATCCATGTAAATATAAACATATCTATATGTAAATCCATGTAAATATAAACATATCTATATCTCTCTATATATCAATTAAAAGATGGATTACATTTTTTTCTCTTCATTCATAAGTTGTTTCCATGCCTTGGCTTAAGTTAAGTTGTTTTGATGTCTTGGCTATTATGAATAATGCTGCAATGAACATGGGAGTGTGCTTCAAGATTCTCTTGAAGATCAAGAATCTATTCAAGATTCTGATTTTAGTTCTTTGCATAAATACTCAAAAATGAAATTGTTATATCATATTTATGTTTATAAACTTCTGTATTATTTTTCCATAATGGTTGCAATGATTTACGTTTCCTCACATCCTCACCAATACTTACCAATTTTTTTTTTAATAGTGGCTATTCCAAAAGATGTGAGGTAATATCTCATTGTAGTTTCAAATTGTATTTCTCTGGTGGTTACTAACATTGAAAATCTTTTCCTACATTTGTTGGCTATTTTCATGGTTGTTTTTTTTGTTTTTGTTTTTGTTTTTGTTTTTACATGTTTATTCAGATTCTTTACCCATTTTTCAGTCAGGTTTTTGTTTTTATTTTCCCCCAAAGATGTGTGATTTTCATATATATTAGATATTAACCTATTATAAGGTAATATGGTTTGCAAATATGTTTTCCCATTATATAGTTTGCCTTTTATTTTGTTGATAGTTTCCTTGGCTGTGCAGAAATTTTTTGGTTTGGTGTAATCCCATTTTATTTTTGCTTTTGTTGGTGGGATTTAGTGTTATAGCCAAAAAATTGCCAAGACCAATCTCAAGGAGCTGTTTCTCTATTTTCTTCTAAAAGTTTCACAGTTTCAGGTCTTACATTTAAGTCTTTAATCCACTGGAGTTGTTTTTTGTGTATGGTAGATATGGGTCCACTTTCATTCATTTGCATGTTAATGTCCAGTTTTCTCACAAAAGTTATTGAAGAGACTATACTTTCCCCTTTTGTATTTATGGATCTCCTGTGAAAATTCAATTGGCTATTTATTTGTGATTTTTTTGAGGTCTCCATTTTGTTCCATAAGTCTATGTCTATTTTTATGCCAGTACAATCCTGTTTGGATTATAATCTATTTTGTAATATAATTTGAAATCAAGAAATGTGATGTGTCTAGCTCTGTTCTTTCTCAAGATTGCTATGGCTATTCAGGGTCTTTTGAATTTTAAAACTGTTTTTCTATTTCTTTGAAAAATGCCTTTGGAATTTTGATAGGAACTGAATAATCTATAGATCCCTTTCAATAGTATGGATATTGTAGCAATATTAATATTTTCAGTCCATAAACACGAGATGTCTTTCCATTTATCTGTGTCTTCTTCAAAGTCCTTCATCAATGGTTTGTAATTTCTAATGTACAGATATCTCACTTCCTCAGTTAAATTTATTATTAAATATTTTATGCTTTTGATGCTACTGTAAATGGGATTGTCTTCTTAATTTGTTTTTTTGAAATTTGTTGTCAGTGCAAAGCAATGTGACTGATTTTTGTATGTTGATTCTGTATCCTACAAATTTGTGGAACTTGTTTATTAGTTATAACAGTTTCCTAGAGTAGTCTTTAAGATTTTCTATCTATATAAAACTATGGCATCTGTAAACTGATAATTTTGCATCTTAATTTCCAATGTAGATAACTATTTATTTTTCTTGTCTAATTACTTTGCCTAGGACTTTGAGTACTTTGAATACTTTGAGTATGCTGAAGAGGAGTGGCAAGTGTGTGTATCCTTATTCTGTTTATGATCTTAGAGGAAAATCATCTGCTTTTCCCTGTTGATTATGATGTTAGCTGTGGACTTTTAGTATATGGTTGTTACTATGTCGAGTTATATCCCTTCTATAGCAAACTTGCTGAGAGTTTTTACAAAGAACAAGTGTTGAATTTTGTCATATGTCCTGCATCTACAGAGTTAATCATAAGATTTTTAACCTTCATTCTGTTAATGCAATGTACCACATTTATTGATTTACAAATGATGAATCATCCTTGGATCTCAGGGATAAATCCCTTTTGATCAAGGTTTATGATCTTGTTACTGTGCTGATAATTTCAACTTGCCAGCATTGTTGAGGATTTTTGGATATCTATCAATAATATTATCTTGTAATATTCTTTTATTTCCTTTTCTTCTTTTCTTTTCTTCTCTTGACTGGCTTTGGTATCAGGATAATGCTGGTCTTGTAAAATGAGTTTAGGAGTGTTCTCTCCTTTCCTCCCTATTGCAAACTACCCCAGATAATGGAGGCATTCTATTTCCCTCCATGTACTGGGTGAGAAAAGACAAGATTGGTGTGTTCATGTGTGATGACACAATATAGCTTCTACCCTCTTTTAAATATTAACTACAGTATTATTAGTTATGGGCACTATGCTATATAGTAGAATTGTACCTTCTGCTCAGGGTCCTATGAGGCTGCGGAAGCCAGGCACTCACTTAGCATTCACTTTCCCCTGTGGTAGAAATAATTGGTCAAAGAGGTCTCTCTTGCCATTGATCTGTGCCACATTCAGTGAGGGGTGACAGAAATAAATTGAAACTTTTTTTTCTTATCTTCTTCCTGCATCTATTCTTGGATGTTTGCTCTAATGAAGTGTTTGAATCTCTCAAATGGACCCCTGGAGTCCCATAAACTTATTCTTTTCTATGGGTATCAGTGTTTCTGTTGAAGGTTAAATTGTCCTATTCCATTATCTTGCTGACATCACTCTGACCTTTTCTATACCTTTCATGTTATATTAATGATTATTTATATTTAAAATATTTATTTAAGCTCTAATATGATTCTTACTCTGACTACATTTTCACATAATATTATTATTTTTATTTTTTCTAAACCAGTTTCAAGCTGCTTGAGGACAGGACCATTGTTTATTATTTCTCACAATGTTAAATAACCTTCGATGTTGCTATGCCTAATAAAATCTTTAAAATGTGCAAATCTGATTCAGTTTATAAACACTAAATTAAATGTAGATAGGATTTAAAAAGATAAGCACAAAGATTAAATTTATGTTTTCTTTCTAGATAATAATGGTGTAATATAGTGAATAATTATGCATTTCATTAAAGAGGGGAAAATTGGTAAGAGTGAAATGATGGAGGTGATGCAATGGTGTGTCCTTTGAAAATGTTGATAAAATTTAACAAAAGGGGTTTTTTGTTGTTTTTTTGTTTTGTTTTAGTTTTTTTTTTTCTCTTTATACAACTCTGTGCAGAAAAATCTTTTCATCACAGCACCTAATTATCAAATGAGCTATGCCTTCAGACCAAGTCTGATCAGTTATTGATGATACTGGATCCCCTTTCCATCAACCTACTACAATGATTCGGATCTTTTCACTCTCCATTTTATTACTTTTCCTCTACTATGCTACTTTTCACCACCACTGTGTTAGGTCATTGTTCAAAAGAATGATTACCACTGAAGTTTTCTAATCTAAAGCTGATTTAAGCTGTAAATAAGAGTCTGCTACAATTTGTAAACACTCCTTGGTTCCAGAAATCCATTCTTCATTTGCAAATCCCCAAAGCTATGGCTGCACCGTCTATCATCATCTATAGTGTGCAAAGCCAGAATGTGATTACACATATTTTATAAAATGGGAACTGCTGACTACCCAACCCACTAGTTATTTCCTAGTAAAAGCATATTAGTATGATACACATATAGCACCATAATGTATACCATTATGTATCTAGTAATTAATTTCTTAATGACTTACTAAATATTTATGATCTTTTTTCTTATGACAAAATCTTCAGTTTCCCTATGAGCTATCCTAATTTAGGCAGTATTCAAATAGAATCACTTCATTATGCTTGTTTTTTCTGTTGTCTTGGGAACAATGTAATAACACTAGTAGAGTGTTTTCTTCAGAAATGAAAAAGAAAACATTCTGAAGATGTGTGAGCTGTTTAAAGTTCAAATCTGGAGGAGAATATAATCAATTGGGAGTATTATATCAGTGTACTAAGTGATAGAAAGATAGACAAATACATAGATATACAGATATGTAGATGGATATTTTTATGCTGGTGAATTTCATTATTGTGGATTTACTGGATTTCTCTTAAATTATTTTAACTGCTGAAATAAATTTTCAGATTGGAATGTATTGATTATTGTATGCTTTGCAATAGTAGCAGCATTTCAAAAGAAGTCCTTAAATGCCTGAGGCAATGAAGCTTCTATTCTAATAGATCTCTTAACATAAAGTTTTGCTTAGTGCACAACCTGGATAACTGCTGCATTTCCTTGCCTAGATCAGTATTCATGATGTTTCAGTTTTGTTCTCAGAATATCAAGTGTTATGCCTTAATATAAATGGTAATTCTTTATAGAATAAGGGGGCATAGAATATTGCAGCTGTACTTCTTCAGTGTCATATGACATCAGATCTTTGCCCCCTTTGATTGAGAACCTGATTGCAAGATCTGATTTTGGCCTGATCTGACAGTTTGGTTCTTTGGTTTTCCCCAGAATTGTGACCTATAAATTCTCAGAGGATACTGAAGCTTCCTGAAAATGCCCGCTTCTCAAGACACAGGTAATTTAAAAACATAATTTATAAACTAAAAATACCAAAATATAGGTCTCTCCCAGGGTTTGGTCCTAAGTAATCCCTTCTTTCCTGTCAACTTTACCCCTCTAGGTGATCTATCCAGTCCCATAACTTCTAATGTTATCTATAGCAAACACTCTCCAATCTTTAAATATATATATATATAATATATATATATATATAATCTCCCCTCTTATCATCAAATCTATATATATTAGTGTTTATTTGATTCCTTCACTGGGGTCTCAAAACATAATTTCCTCTCATCTTCCTGTTGTCCTCATCTTCCTCCTCCAGTCTTTCTCATATCAATAAATAGCATCACATCCACTCTGTTGATTATACTAACCTAGGAATTATCATTAATTGTCTTTCTCTCAGCTCCCATAGCATACTCATCAGCAAATCCTGTTGTTTCTTTCCAAAATACATCTCATTTACATTGCTACTGCCCTACTCCAAGATATCTTTGCTCATCTGAGCTAATGCAATAGTCTATTTAATGGTTTGTCTGGTTCTACTTTTGCTCCCTAATTAGCCATTCTCCACACAGCAGACAGTGTGATCTTTTAAAATCCATGGTACCCTTCTGCTTAAAATCCTCCAATGGCTTTTCATTGCACTTAGAATAAAATCCAAGCTCCATACAAGACTCTACATGATATGGTCACTGCCTCTCTCTCACCAGTCTTATTGCTTATCTCTCGCTCCTCCTCATTGACTTTGCTCTAACCGCACTAGGATACTCTAAGTTCCAGGAAAACGCCAACTTATTTCCACTCTTGAAGCTTTGCGTATGTTTTTCCCTTTGGAGCTCTCTGCCCTCTGAGTTTCACACTGGGCTTTCTGTTTTCATTCAGGTCTCAACCCAAATATCATCTTCTCAGAGAGATCTGAAAATCAATCTAAATAACTACCTTAGTTCCTCAGTTTCATCCACTGTTTTATTCTGTGCATAGCAGTCATCATTGACTGAATTATCTAACTTGTATATTAAATTTTTCTCCCCTATTTGGAACTGTAAACTTTCTATACTTTTATCACTCTATCTCCCATGCTTAGAAGAAT
The DNA here is from genome assembly GCF_964662115.1 of Mustela nivalis. Taxonomy (NCBI): domain Eukaryota; kingdom Metazoa; phylum Chordata; class Mammalia; order Carnivora; family Mustelidae; genus Mustela; species Mustela nivalis. Next base: position 87,869,994 of record NC_139020.1, read on the forward strand.
AATTGCAGTATATTAGGTATGTATCCTGGGAGGGTAGGGACACATGAGAGAGAAAAGGCAAAGAAACAGAGATAGTTTATGTACAATATGATATTGAAGTGCTTGACATGTAACCCACATTCTCCCTAAATTGGTTTGGGTAAATACTGATTTATAGGATTCTTGGATGCAAGAGATTCTTTGGACAAATTAGTTTGGAAGAATTCATTAGAGACTTATAAATTTTATTTGTCTATTATTCTATAAAATTTTACAGTTAAAATCTTATTTAATCATGTCTGATCAAATGAATCCTAAAGTTAATTGGCCCTAGAAAATATTTTTCTCCCCTTTTGACATATTGACCTTTGGAATTGCTGATCTAAATCAACACTGTCCCACTTAGAAGAGAATTAAGGTAACAGTAGGGTAATATCTTCTTTTTTAAGTTGTTTGAAATAAAACCTCAATGAGAAGGAAAGATATATTTGTTTTTGAAAATTTTGTAGGAATTAAAAATGGTTACACTGAGAGAAGAGACAAAAATATACTGAAGAGAAAATTTGGTAAATAGCAGTTAAGTGAGATTAGAAATCCATAAAATAACAATAGCAAAAATTAAAAAGGAAAAAATGGATACTTTAAAATACTTTCAGATTTAGAAGAATAATATTGGAAAAAATTGAACAGAATGTAGTCAGATTTCTAAAAAGTATAAATATCAGACTTGTTCTTTATAAAGTCTATAAAAGATAGGATGACATAAACATGAATATCCTGGTTATAGTTAGGGAAAGTGATGTAAAACCAGACGTTTGAAGTTAAATCGAGAGAGATTAGGGAGATTAAATTGAGAGGAATAAGTCTGTGAAATTTATAATTAACCACAATGTGGAGGGATAGTTCTTAACAGCTGCTCTTTAAAAAATCCTGTTTTTAGCTACATAAAATTTTACCAACATGGCTGTAGTGCTTTGAACTTTCATCATATACTTATACTTTGCTTTAAAGCTTCTCAAGAGCAAATATGAAAGTTTGTCATAGATAGGAGATGTATTATAACTCCCAAATGAAAAAATAAATAAATAAAACAAAAAACAACAACAAAAAAAACAACTGTGTATTTGAATTCCCAAGCCTCTGTATACCTTGCCACAGAATCACTGTTGTATTTTTAAACCTCATTCCTGGAAACACTGCAGATGTCAGATCAATTTAGAAGCCAAAGAATACCTTTGGGAATGACATGGCAGCAACTGAAATAGTGTTTGGCCAAATTAAGAATGTATGCCAAGGATGCCAAAAATCACAGTAATCTGGCAGGTAGGGAGCTATTATTTAACTGTATGATCATTACTGGTTTCTCTACTGAAAAACTGTTGACTTTTTATGCAGTGAAATGGAGCCCATGATTTAGAGAGGGTATCTCTCTGTTTTGATGTTAGTAGTAGCTGGTTGGGGATTATACCCAATCAAAAAATGGAATTTCTCAAGGAAAGTACTTGGGGGGAGAAACTTTTAACAAATTATATTTCATTATAAATGAAGCAATATCAATTTAGAGATTTTTTGTTATAGGCTCTTAATATTCAGAATGCTATTCATATTCTACACTACTTATATATTTCTTTCTTTCTAGTATAAACAAACTGGCCTGATCTTAGTTTGTTGCAAAACATTTCAGTTTTAAATTTTTATTCAGTAAGACCACTAATAAGATTGTTATGTTTTCTTAAAGATTTTATTTATTTATTTGACAGAAAGAGATCACAAGTAGGCAGAGAGGCAGGCAGAGAGAGAGGAGGAAGCAGGCTCCCTGCTGAGCAGAAAGCAGGATGCCCGGGCTCGTTCCCAGGATCCTAAAATCACGACCTGAGCCAAAAGCAGAAGCTTAACCCCCTGAGCCACCCAGGTGCCCCAAGGTTGTTATTTTTAAATAACTTGTTCTGTATATTCATTGTTCATGGATCTCTGCTCTCTCATCTGCATCTTATGGTCATGATCTCCTGCTGTTTGGAAAGAACTTAACTTTCATAATTCCTTCCATAATTCCAATCCCAAATTGGCGAAAATTGCCCATTTGCCTTGAAATGCAGTAAGTGTTCTTAAATTTAGGAGAGTCGATGATACGTACAAATAGCTTCTTTCTCTGGACCCACATTATTGTCCTCCTAATGGATAATGCTCAATGATAAAATTATTTTAAAGAGGGAATATCTGCTATCTTCAAAATGGTGGGCTTTTTCTCTTTCCTCCTCCAAGGAAGAAAGCGATACTAAAGACTACCTCAAAATTATAAATGTATATCCTCAAAAATTCTTATTAGGAAATTAATTTCATTTCTGTAACATTCAAATGTAATCAAATAGTCTCATTAATCACATCCATATGTAGTGGAAAGAATATTAAATTTGACTTGTGTATGTGACCTGCCTCTTCCAGGGAGAGTGTATTTGGTCAAGTCACTTCTAAACGTACTTCTTTGGTTAATGACATGAGTGTAATAGTATCTAATAGTCCCTAACCTAACTATGCAATAGTGTTATTTGTAAAGAATTACAAAGAATTATTACTATTATAATCTTTGTCATCCTAATCATCACCTATTTATGTCATTATGATTAGTATCAAATTTAATGGAGTCCATGAAAGATTTCAGAACTTCCACATACACAGATATAAATCTGAACCCACCATTTATGGAACAAAAGGCAAAATTTAGAATTAATATACAACCAAATAACAAATATAAGTTTGACTATTTTTTATGTTTTCTATCCTTGATCCTGTCAAAATTTCTAAATTGTTGTCTGAACAAATAAGAGACAGAAAATATAAATTAGAAAATATAAGTGTTTAATTCAAGTAAAAGAAATTACTAAGTGCTTCTTAGCTGTTTCATGTCCAAATTGAAATCACAGAAGACACTTTGGGCAACCACAAATAAATTGATGATACTACATTTATGCACAAATTTAACCCCTCACATTATGTTCTAAGTGATGTGGTTATATCAGTTATAGAAAATGACACAGAAATTACATTTGCTAGAGTTCTTATAAAAGAATGACACAAAATAAATTATAATATAACTTGAGTTAGTTTTGATATGCAAAACTTTATGCCCTTTATGTCATGTATGCTGGACAATGATAATCTAATGGAAAATTAGATTAATTAAATAATCCAGAAATTCTTTAATTAAATACACAAATTCAAGCGTTCTTGACAGACTGAATAATCAGCACTGTTGAGGGCAAACTTCCATATCTAAGAAGAAAAACAAAGAATCCTGGCAAATAAATCTGTCTGAATCCTTTATCATTCTTTATCGGTTTAGTTTTTGCATTGTGTCTTTTCTGAGTTTTGCATTGGTTTTATGTGTTTTTGTATAACCATAAGAAATACATAACATGCTAAAATATAAATAACTGAGCTTGAATAGTCTGTAAGTAGGGTAATCATTCATTTATCCAGCCAGCCAGCCAGCCAGCCATCCACTGAGGAAACAAAGATATCTGAGTATCTATTTTTAACTGGCATTGTAAATACAAAACTAAATGTCACCACTTGGCTAGCTTAAAAATAATGATTAAAATCTGGCATGGTAAGTGCTGATACACACATGCACGTGCACACACACACACACACACACACACACGCTCAGCATACATAGTGTTGGACAAAGAAAAGTATAATTTCAAATCTGCAACATAGACAAGGAAGGCTTTACAGAGGAAAAGTCACTTGAACTAGGTTTCAAAGCCTGCCAAGGATTTTTAAGTGCTTAAGACTGAATCGTTCACTTCAGGAGAGAGAAAAAAAGGTGTGCAATGGCAGAGGAGTAGCATGCAGTTTGAGTTGAATGAGGTGGGGCCAGTTATATGATAATGACAAAGGCAGAAACTAAACCACTGAATACTTTGTAATTTCATCAAAGGAATTTGGAGTTTAGGCTGTGGCTAATATTGTACCCCTGCTGCTAAGAGATCATTTGAATAATGAAATATGATTTTCTGTTTTGAAAATTCCTGTAAGCACAGTAAGTCTAATGAATTGAAAGTGTGTAGAGGCAAAGGCATAAATTAGGAGGTCACCACATAGTTTCATAAGACATAATGAGGACCTAAATTAAGCCAATAAAGTGAAAATAAGAAAATGTGGTGAAACAGTTTGCAGACTGGTTGGAGTCGGTGCTGTAGGCTGGTGCCTTACCTCCCGGGACTCTTCCCAGCCGTCTGTCCAGCTTGCCCATGATGTCAGTAGACCTCAGCAAATGGTTCTAGCCCTTGAGCCTGCCGGAAGTGGATGAGTAGCGGCAGCATCTGTTGCAGCTCAGATACACCAGGGCGGAGGTGGACAAGCTGGGCACATTGCTGACCCAGCCTAGGTTAAGAACTGTCCCACCAGTGTTGCATGGCATATCCTTGAACTGGGTGGACTCCACACTTGGTCATGACATATCCAGAAGCACCCAGCAGAAAGGACCCCAAATGCAGGGAATGGCACCCTTTTGGGGGGTCAACATGCAAGACAATGACATCAGCAGTGCACAGTCTTCTACCATTTTGGTGGCTCTGAGCCTCCCATGGCGATAGGCCTTCACTGCTACATCTGGCTGGTTTAAGAGCAGAATTGGTCACTGAAGTGACTGATTCCCAGCAATCAATCTGGAGACCACTGTGGCAAATTCAAAGGGGCACCTTTCCACATAAATCACGACCTCGGGCCACCGGTGGCCAGCACATGTTGACAGGCTGAATGAGATGACTGTGTCCCCAAACACTGTGAGCAGCTGTCTAGGAAGTAGGGGAATGCTAGGAGACAGAAACCATCCTGGAGGTTTCCAGCTGTGATCTCAAGTTCAATGATGCATGTTCCCAGTTCCCATTTTCACAGGTGAGGCCTGAATAATAAGGTAGTGGTTTAGGGTGACTTTTCCTTCTGCCTATCCTATATAATTCTAGATGGTCACACCCTGGTTTACATTTTGATTAAATCTGAACTCCATTTTGGGAGATATTTTGGTACTAGGATGGGGTCATCAAAATGTAAAAAGAATAACAACCCAAAATTTAAAGAAGAAAAAATGGAGATAATAAACCAGGTCTATAGTAATAGAGCAGAGCATTAACTAATCTTTAAGAGAGGTTTAAAAAAAGAGAGAGAGAGATTCATTGCCTCTGCTTTTTGAGCCTGTGTCCAAAATTGTGCAAGATGGCATTTCAAGGGCATGTTTTCATGGCCGTGTCTCTCACCAAGACAGAAGCTGGCCTGTCCACTAGACACCAGTGTAGTACATCTCAGACTTGTTAGTGGGGGCAGTGTCCCACTCTGGCTCCTTTAAAGAATAGTACTGGAGAAAGCAATAAGGAGAGTCACTTTGTGGTTAAGGCCAGGCTGTCTCCCTGAGGTGCAATACTGAGTGAGAGGCTCTCAGAAATCCCAGCTGCACCTTTTAGTTAAACTGGTTACTCTTTGTCTTTGTAAGTAAATGGATCTAGAGTTGTTGAATGTTGTGTTACTTCTGCTGTTTTCTTATAGCTGAATAGAAATTAAAAAAAAAATTGTGTTCATGAAAAAAGGAAGGAATGAAGGAAGGAAAAAGAAAGGAAGGAAGGTAGAAAATGTGGAAAAATTTGGTAGGGATATAGTGATCTCTTGCATGTGAGGTCAGGCTCCTGAGAGAGAAGGAAGATCTGCCAGATGGCTCTATGATTTCAATTCTGAATAAGAAGACTGTGTAATTTTTTTTAGTCCAAATCAGAAAACTTATGAAAATGAAAGAGGGTTCTAAAATAAGCAAACCTTTGGGGCGCCTGGGTGGCTCAGTCGGTTAAGCGACTGCCTTTGGCTCAGGTCATGATCTTGGGATTGAGTACTTTATTGGGCTCCCTGCTCAGCAGGGAGCCTGCTTCTCCCTGTCCCTTTGTCCCCAGTCATGGTTTCTCTCTCGCTCACTCTGTCAAATAAATAAATAAAAATCTTTAAAAATAAATTAATTAATTAAATAAATAAACTTATAATGTATATATTAAAGCAAAACAAAACATTAAAAAATTACATAAGTACAATTATTATCTTTGGTTTACATTAATATACTTTAATCAGATTCTAAGCAGTATCTGTCTCTCAAACTATGTCACAATTGAATGTATTTTTTAATGTGTCCAGATGATTTTTTAAGTAAAATTGCTTGCAGTGTTTTTCAAAGTTGTATTTTATGGTTAATAAATTTGAAGTACTTGACTGCTTCTATTGTTAAAGTCCTATAGGCCAGAAATATTTTTAATTGAGAAAAGTCTTCTGTATTTTTCCTAAGGTACATTTAAACTCAGACTTAATTCTGCTAAATAAAAGATCTTCATTCTGTTTTTTATTGAAATACATAAAAATTTTAGCTCAAGTATTTTTACCAGCACTGTTTTTTTTTCTTTATTCAAAGTTTTTTTCTTTATTCAAATGTTTCTTTATTCAAACGTTTTTCAACAAGTATTTTCATGTAACAAAATTCACCAAATAAGATGACTCTATAAGGGGAAGAGGAGCAGGAGGGCAGAGAAGTAGGAGACTGTTTCAACCGGTTCCCTGAAGTGAGCTAAATATCTACCAGAACAATCCCCCTCGGCCTGCAGCTTTCCACTGCTTGTACCACCACTTGGGCTGGGCGCACCCCTGCCTGCCCCTGAGAGAGCCTGGTGTGGGCACCAGCCAGTTGTCTCTGAACCTGCAGCCTTCCATGACCTGCACCACTGCCGGCTCATGGACATGGACCCCAAACAGCAGTCCCAACAGCTGCTAGTATTGGGCTCCCCCAGACCAATATCGCCTTCAGTTTTAGTAGCACAGGAATGCAGAGACAAGCAGAGGGCCTCGGGTGACCACTGAGACGGTGTCTGGGAGTGCACACCACCTGTGGGAGGTTGTGGTGTTCAGCGGAATTTGCAGACGGTAAGACTGTATGTTCTGGATCATCCAGCGGGGAGCAGACTGAGGCTTCTCTCTGAGGCCAAGGACTGGGTGTGGACAATTTAATTTTTACTTTACTTTTTGCACTAACCCTCTGAAAAGCTGCAAAAAGCCACCCAAGAACAAAAACCTGCAGAGAATAAAAACCTGAAAAATCTGTTTCCACAGAGCCCACCCCCTTGCTAGTACGGAGGACAACTCAGCCCAAGCAAGACTGACAGAAAAACAATGCAGGAGGCCCCTTCCCCAGAAGACAAGCACAAACAACAACAGGACAATAACAACAGGGTTCCCATAAAACTGTAAAACCCCAACATCAGGGGAAAACAATATATTAAAACCCTGGTATTGCCCCCAAAACCTGCATATTTCATAGATACAACTTTTTTTAATTAGTTCTCATGATTCTTCTTTTATTTTTTTAACCTACTCACCATTACAACTAGATATTTAATACAACATATTACATAATAACTTTTTACAATTGATCTTAATTAATTAATTTATTTATTTATTATTTGACAGAGAAAGTGAGGAGGAGCAGAGAAGGAGAGAGAATGAGACTCCCGCTGAGCAGGGAGCCTGATGCGACACTTAATCCAAGGACCCTGGAATCATGACCTGAGCCAAAGGCATATGCTTAACCATCTGAGACACTCAGGTGCCCACATAACTTTTTAACTTGAGCTTTTTTTATACATATACCTGGGTTTGTTTTTCTTTCTTTCTTTCTTTTTTTTTTAAATATATAGATAGATAGATAGATACAAGCTTCAAGGTAATCCTTTTTCCCTATTCAATACTATGCCTATATATAAGCCAGTTTTAATTTCCCTATATCTCTGGAAAGTTGAGTCCTTTAACAAAGATAATAAGATATACCCAAGTACTGAAATAACCTTCCTCGCTCACATCAAGAGTTTATAACCACCTTCCCATTGTACTCTTCTGTCAGTGTTTCCGTGTATTTGTTTCTGGTTTTGTACTATATAAATCTTATTCCTGGGATTCATTTTGACTGGGTTTTTCTTTCTTTCCTTCTTTTTTTTCCTTTCTTGTCTTTTACTTTTGTCCATCTTTTTGTTTGTTCATTTTTGGTTTGTGTACCTTATCTTAGTTTTGGGACTCATTATGGCTATTTTTTTTTTCTTTTTTTCCCCTCTCTTTTTCTTTCTTTTTGGTGGTGACTCTTGATTGCTCCAGAACTTTCCATGGGGCACTTTGACTGGATGGTGGTTAATATATTCAGCTATCCATCCCTTCAACCACCTCTCACCAAAATGACTAGGAGGAGGAACACCCAACAGAGAAAAAATTCAGATACAGCAACCTCTGGCACAGAACTATTGGATATGGTCATAAACAATATGTTGGAAATGGAATTCAGGGTAAAACTTGTCCAGGTAATGGCTAGGTTGGAGAAGACCATTGGTGGCAAAAAAGAATCTCTAAGGTCAAAAGTGAGAGCTGGCCTGGCAGAAGTAAAAAAAAAAAAAAAAAAAAAAAGCTATTAATGAGATCCAATCTAATCAAAATACTCTATCACCTAGGGTAACTGAGGCAGAAGATCAAATTAGTGATTGAGAAGGCAAACAGATAGAAAAACAGGATAAGGAAAAGGCCTGGAACAAACAATTAGAAGCCATGGAAACAGAATTAGGGAGATAAATGATACCATGGAACATTCCGAAGTCAGAATTATTGGGATCCCTGAGGGAGAGAGAAGACTAAAAGATATAGTTGAACAAATACTGGATGAAAGTTTCCCTAATCTGGGGAATGGAACAGTGTTCATGCCCTAGAGGCAGAAAGGACACCCCCAAGATCGACTGTTTAGAAAGACATCTAGACCCTTATTGTGAAATTCAGGAATCATAATTTCAGACAAGGTGTCTCAAGGGGCAGCTAAGGAGAAGAGATTCCTTATGTACAGAGTAAGGACCATCAGAAAAATGTCAGACCTGTCCACAGAAACCTGACAAGTCAGAAAGGGTGGACAAGACATATTCAGAGCACTAAGTGAGAAGAACATGCAGCCAAGAATACTTTATCCAAACATTCAGCTCACATTTAGAATGGATGGAGAAATCAAGAGTTTCCAAGTCCAGCAAGGTTTAAAAGATTATGTGACCACCAAGCTAGCACTACAAGAAATACTAAGTGAGGTTCTATAAAAGAAGAAAGAACCCAAGAGTGACATAGAACAGGAAGTTACAGAGATAATGTATAGAATCAAGAACTTCACAGGCAACATGATTTCAATAAAAACTTATCTCTCAATAATCACTCTCAATGTGAATGACATAAATGCAACCATAAAAAGGCACAGAGTTACAGACTGGATAAAACAACAGAACCTCTTCATATGCTGTCTACAAGAGATACATTTTGAACCTAAAGATATATCCAGAGTGAAAGTGAAGGAATGAAGAAACATCTTCCATGCAAATGGACCTCAAAACAAAGCTGGGGTAGTGATTCTCATATCAGATAAATTAGATTTTAAGCTAAAGACTTTAAGCAGAGATACAGGAGAACACTACATCATCCTTAAAGGGTCTATCCACCAAGAAGATCTAACAATTGTAAATATTTATGCCTCCAATGTGGAAGCAGCAACTACATAAACCAAATGTTTTTAAAAACATTAAAAAGTTGTATTGATATGAATACATTCATTGTTGGGGATCTGAACACATCACTCTCAACAATAGATCACTTAAGCAGAAAATCAACAAAGAAATAAGAGTTTTGAATGACACATTGAACCAGAAGGACCTCATAGATATACACAGAACATTCCGCCCTAAAACAACAGAATACTCATTCTTCTCAAGTGCACATGGAACTTTCTCCAGAATAGACCACATACTGGATCACAAATCATGGCTCAACTGATACCAAAATATTGATATTATTCCCTGCACATTCTCAGACCACAATGGTTTGAAAGTGGAACTTAATCACAAGAAAAACTTTGGAAGGAATTCAAACACATGGAAGCAAAAGACCATCCTGTTCAAGAATGTTTGGATCAACCAGGAAATCAAAGAAGAACTTAAACAATCCATGGAAACCAATGAGAATGAAGACACATTGGTCCAAAACCTATGGAATACAGCAAAGGCAGTCCTAAGGAGGAAATACATAGCCATCCAAGCCTCACTCAAAAAAAACTGAAAAATCCTGAATACACCAGCTCTCTTTTCACCTTATAGAACTTGAAAATCAACAACAAATTAAACCAACTCCACACACAAGAAGGGAAATAATTAAGCTTAGAACAGAGATCAATGAGTTAGAAACTAGAGATACAGTAGAACACATCAACGAAACCAGAAGCTGATTCTTTGAAACAATCGATAAGATCGATAAACCACTGGACAAACTAATCCAAAAGAAAAGAGAGAGGATTCAGATTAATAAAATTATGAATTAAAGGGGAGAGATCACAACCTATACCAAAAAAATAGAAACAATCATCAGAAATTATTATCAACAGTTATATGCTAATCGTTAAGCAACCTAGAAGGAATGGATACATTCCTGGAAACCTATTAACTTCCAAGACTGAAACAGGAAGAAACTAACAACCTGAATAGACAAATATCTAGTAACAAGATTGAAGAAGTGATCAAAACCTCCAAAAAAACAAGAGTCCAGGATCTGATGGATTCCCTGGGGAATTCTACCAAATATTCAAAGAAGAAATAATACCTATTCTCCTGAAGCTGTTTCCAAAAAATAGAAACAGAGGGAAGACTTCCACACTCTTTCTATGAAGTCAGCATTACCTTGATCCCCAAACCAGGCAAAGAACCCACCAAAAAGGAGATTTTCAGACCAATGTCCCTGATGAATATGGGTGCCAAGATTCTCAACAAGATCCTAGCTAATAGGATCCAACAGTGCATTAAAAAGATTATCCGCGGGCGCCTGAGTGGCTCAGTGGGCTAAGCCGCTGCCTTCGGCTCAGGTCATGATCTCGGGGTCCTGGGATCGAGTCCCGCATCAGGCTCTCTGCTCAGCAGGAGTCTGCTTCCTCCTCTCTCTCTCTGCCTGCCTCTTTGCCTACTCATGATCTCTCTCTGTCAAATAAATAAATAAAAATCTTTAAATTAAAAAAAAAAAAAAGAATCTCAGGCCCTGAGTTTCCTTTGCCTTGGGATTTAAAAAAAAAAAAAAAAAAAAAGATTATCCGCCATGACCAAGTGGGATTTATCCCTGGGATGCAAATGTGGTTCAACTTTTGCAAATCAATCAATGTGATAGAACAAATCAAAAAGAGAGAGAAGAACCACATAGTCTTCTCAATTGATGCAGAAAAGGCATTTGACAAGATACAGCATTCTTTCCTAATTAAAATGCTTCAAAATATAAGGAAAGATGGAACATTCTTCAGCTTCATAAAATCGTCTATGAAAAGCCCACAGTGAATATCATTCTCAATGGGGAAAAACTGACAGCCTTCCCACTGAGATCAGGAACATGACAAGGATGTCTACTCTTGCTATTGTTGTTCAACATAGTACTAGAAGTCCTAGCAACAGCAATCAGACAACAAAAAGAAATAAAAGTTATTCAAATTGGTAAAGAAGAAGTCAAACTCTCTCTCTTCCCAGATGACATGACACTTTACATGGAAAATCCAAAAGACTCCACCCCAAACTAATAGAACTCATACAGCAATTCAGTAATGTGGCAGGATACAAAATCAATGTACAGAATCAGTTGCTTTCTTATACACTAGCAATGAAAATATAGAAAGGGAAATTAGAGAATCAATTGCATTTACTATAGTACCAAAAACCACAAGATACCTTGGAATAAACCTAACCAAAGAGGTAAAGGATCTGTACTTGAGAATAACAGAACACTCAAGAAAGAAATTGAAGACAAAAAACGATGGAAGAGAATTCCATGCTCATGGATCAGAAGAATAAACATTGTTAAAATGTCTATAACTGCCTTGAGCAATCTATACTTTTAATGACATCCTGATCAAAATTCCACTGGCATTCTTCAGAGTGCTGGAACAAAGAACCCTAAAATTTGTATGGAACCAGCAAAGACCCCAGATCACTGAGGAAATGTTCAAAAAGAAAAACAGAGCTGGGGGCATCATGTTGTTTGATTTCAAGCTTTACTACAAAGCTGTGATCACCAAGACAGCCTGGTACTGGCACAAAAACAGACACATAGACCAGTGGAACAGAGTAGATAGTCCAGATATGGACCCTCAACTCCATGGTCAAATAATCTTTGACAAAGCAGGAAAAAATATCTAGTGGAAAAAGTATCTTCAGTAAATGGTGCTGGGAAAATTGGACAGCTACATATAGAGGAATAAAACTCGACCATTCTCTTACACCATACACAAAGATAAACTCAAATGGATAAAAGACCTCAAAGTGAGGCAGGAATCTATCAAAATCCTGGAGGAGAGCATAGGCAGTAACCTCTTCAACATCAGCCATAGCAACTTCTTTCAAGACACATCTCCAAAAGCAAATAAATCAAAAGCAAAATGAACTTTTGGGACTTCATCAACATCAAAAGTTTCTGCACAGTAAAGAAACAGTTAACCAAACAAAGAGGCAACCCATGGAATAGGAGAAGATATTCTCAAAATGAAACTACAGACAAAGGGCTGATATCCAAGATCTATAAAGAACTCCTCAAACTCAACACACACAAAACAGATAATCCTATCAAAAAATGGGCAGAAGATATGAACAGACACTTCTCCAATGAAGACATGCAAATGGCTAACAGACACATGAAAAAATGTTCATCATCACTAGCCATCAGGGAGATTCAAATCAAAACCACATTGAAATAACTCCTTACACCAGTTAGAATGGCCAAAATCAACAGGGCAGGAAACAAGTGTTGGAGAGGATGTGGAGAAACGGGAACCCTCTTATACTGTTGGTGGGAATGCAAGTTGGTGCAGCTACTTTGGAAAACAGTGTGGAGATTCCTCAAAAAATTAAAAATAGAGCTACCCTATGACCTTGCAATTGCACTACTGGGTATTTACCGCAAAGATACAGATGTAGTGAAAAGAAGGGCCAATGTACCCCAGGGATCATGGCAGCAATGTCCACAATAGCCAAACTGTGGAAAGAGCCTAGATATCCTTCGACAGATGAATAGATATAGATGATATGGTCCATATGTACAATGGAATATTACTAAGCCTTCAGAAAGGATGAATACACAACTTTTACATCAACATGGATGGGACTAGAAGAGATTATGCTGAGTGAAATAAGTCAAGCAGAGAAAGTCAATTATCATATGGTTTCACTTACTTGTGGAGTATAAGGAATAACATGGAGGACATTAGGAGAAAGAAAGGAAAAGCAAATTGGGGGAAATCAGGGGGAAGGCAAAGCATGAGAGACTATGGACTCTGAGAAACAAACTGAGGGTTTTGGAAGGGAGAGGGGTGAGGAGGATGGGTGAGCCTGGTGGTGGGTATTAGGGAGACACATATTGCATGGGAACTGGGTGTGGTGCATAATCAATGACTCTTGGAACACTGAAAAAAAATAAAGATGTTAAAATTTTAAAAATTTTTAAAAAGATGTCTATAATTCTTTTCAATATCTCATCAAACTTAGTCGCTGCTATAAACAAAGGCTGTCTCAATTTCATTCCATCCTATTACAGAATATTAATTTATTCAGTTAAAAAAGAACCTTTAAAAGTTTTTCTCAGATACAAGTTATTGTGTAGCTCAAGTGTAGATTTTCAGAAATAAATTATGTACCGTTTGAGCTCTCACCACCTGATTTTTTTAGATTTTTTAAATTTCTGTGTGAAAAATTTTATTCCTTCTATTTCCAAGTATTGTTTCAATTTTCTGAGAGTGTTGAAGTTAACATTTTTAAAAAAAGATTTCCAAGAAAAGAGTGAAAGTTAACCAAAATTTAGAAAACTCTTTCACAATGCAGTTCAGTACTATTGTACTTAGATTGATTTACAAGGTTGCTTTAAAAACTGAAACATCTATATAAATTTCTTGATGGTGGGAAACAAAGAGAAAGTATCAAAACCTCCGTGTAAGTGGCTTTTGTGTATTACAGAAGTTCTGGTTTATGACTTGCATATTAGACTGGCAATATACTAAAATTGTTAGGAGATAATTATTAAGTTTGTGTGTACAAAACAAATTCCAAATATATTCTCTCTGTGTACATTTTTAATTCAGAAAGAATATTGCTTTTATTATAACTTCATGATCTACAAATATTTATATTTTATCTCTGTAAAAGCTTATCATTTTAGTCTTTAAGGTTGAAGTTTTAACTATTTTAGAATTATAATCACAATATATCTTAGATGTTTCACCATAAAATAATTAATTTCCAAAGCTTTAGAGGGACACCTGGGTGGCTCAGTTGGTTGAGCATCAGCCTTCGGCTTGGGTCATGATCCCAGGGTCCTGGGTTTGGGTCCCAGGTCAGGCTCCCTGCTTGGCAGGAAGCCTGCTGCTGCCTCTCTCACTTCCCATGCTTGTGTTCCCTCTCTCACTCTCTATGCCAAATAAAAAAATAAATCTTAAAAAAAAAAAAAAAACTTTAGAGTCCATTGATTAGATGAAAATATAACTATTATTGGAATTAAACTTACTTTCTATTTAAAATAACTTGAGAAAATTTAAACCATGTATCATTTAACCCTTTGCAAAGTTCTTCTTTGGAAAATAGAGCTAACCCATGAACAGTTGTTGCTATACTTTTTGTATATGCATAAGAAAAATTGAGTTCGAAAAAGTGAAATTAACTTAGAATAGTCATTTAATCTAAATGGAAACACATATTTCACAGCATGATATATATAAACCCACTTTCTGTATTAAATCAAGATCTACTGGCATGATTTTCTTTTTAAAATTTTAAACTAAATGCTATTGTTTCCCCCTGAAGATTTGGTTTTCCTGTGACATGTGATATCATAGCTCCACATAAAGTAGATAAAGTTACAAATATTCTGTGCAATTCACAGCAACATTTACTAATAGATTTCATACTAAATATCTATTTCTTAGATTTTAAAATTTTTGCCTCTGCTGCTAAAAGTTTATTGTAAAATGAACATTCCAGTAATCAGTGAAAAATTATTTATAAATATTCAGCATAAAATATGTTATCCTAGATATGGGTCACTGGTTCATTTACTCATCAAGGGAAGAAAGAGATAGTTTGAAGTAGGATGAGGAGTTCAACTTGGGCATGGCTAGTTGCTGATGACTGTGGTACATACAATTGGCAATAACCAGGAAATATTAGTGAATATTGCTTTGAAGTACAAGAGCATTGTGAAAGAAATACGAATTTGGAAGTTTTCAGCATATGGGTGAAACCACATGAGATGAAAGATTAAGTAAGACATTTTCAGCACTGACACTTGTTGAGCAGTTTCTGGGAGGTCTTTGGACATTGACAACAAAGGAGAGAATGTAATGTTATTAATTTATTCAAAATGACTTGTGTATGGGTTTCTTGTAGCTGCTGTAACAAATTACCACAAATTTGGTGGTTTAAAACACATGAAGTCTATTTTCTCACAGTTCTGGATGCCAGAAGTCCACAAAAAGTATTACCCGGCCTGAAGCAAGGTGTGTGCATGGACGCATTCCCTCTGGAGGCTCTGGAGGAGAATTTGTTCTTTGCGTTTTTCAGCTTCTAGGGGCTGCCAACATTCCTTGGCATATGGCCACATTATTCCCATCACTGCTTTTTTTATAATATTGTCTATCTTTCTTCCTCTATGGTAAAATATCCCTCTGTTCCCTTATAAGTTTACATGTCTTTACATTTAAAGCCCATTCAGATAATCCAGGATAATCTCCCCATCTCAAGATTTTTAATTTAATCACATCTATGAAGCCCTTTTTACCATGAGAGATAACTGCTGTTCTATGGATTAGGATGTGGATATTTTGGGGAGCAGGAGGCTAATATTAGCTTACCATAACTTGTATCTATCTGATCACCATCAGTGTTGAGTTTTTCATCCTCTCTCTATTACCACTCCTGAATTTGGAAGACTTAATACAAAAAAAAAAAAGTATTAATGTCTCATAATTTTTTATTACTTTAAATGACATTTTGGATATTTTGTATTAAATAAAATATGTTATTGAAAGAATTTTATTTAAAACATTTTTTTCAATATGACTACCAAAAAATTTAAAAGTGCATTGCAATTCTATTAACATTGCATTTCTATTAGCACTGGTATAGAATGTGTATGAGTTTCAGTCTCTTCATCTTACAGAGAAATTGCTGTTTCCTACAAATAAGTAGTTAAAATTCTTGAAAGCTGTGCACTATGTTAATTAAATGCTCAATTTTATTCTATGGATGTACTTTGCTCTATTGTAATCCATATTCATTCAAACTATTTATTGCCGCTTTTCTCCATTTCACAGCAACAAATCAAAAGGACTTCATGTGAAATTATTGACTACTCTATGCCTCTCAGCCTCAAATAACCCCTAATTCTATGCACCTGGGAGCCAAAGCAAATCATAAGGAGCCACGCACACTGCTCTGATGAAGCATCTCTGGAATGAAGTCTCACATGGTGAGTGCCAGACTGACTGGCAGTCTCTTAGAACTGAGAGGAAATAAGGTAATTTTTAAGAGTTTGTTAATTTCCTTCAAAAGACGTTGTAGTCTAAAGGGTGAAGGGGGGTGAGGAAATAAGTGGAAAATGTTTTTAATGGGGATGGATCCAAGGGGAACTTGTAGGAACAAAAGAGTCTTCCAGGAAAGAAGGTTGTGATTTGATAGGACACTGTATATGGGCCTGAGGGAAGAGGTGAAAAAGAGTGACCAGAGGAGAAAATCTAGAAGATTCTAAGCAGTGAAGTCTGGTGATAGGGAGAAGAAAGGACACTACTATTTACCAAGCTTCTACTGTTAACCAGGTACTTTCATATATGTTATACAAATACACTTATAATATTTGGTTTTGCAGGCAAAAATTTGAGGTGCGTAGACAAGAAATGATTTTCCGAAGGTCACACAACTAATAAGTATCAAGGGCAAGTTTAGGATCTGTTAATTAGTGGGTTGATATTATTTAGAGTATTAAAGCTACACTAAAAGGTGAATCTGTGAGTGTGGAAAACATGGCAAATGACTTGAGAAAATTTGGGAAATTTCAATGATAGTAATCTATGTGTGATTGAAGTGGGGAAGGAGAAGTGGTAGGCTAGGGAAGTATTTGTACCTGGAACTGTTTGTAGCAGCTGTGGAAACACATCACATCCAAAGGGCTCAGAAGAAATGGAATATTGGTTGGCCTTTTAACTAGTTTAGTTTTTAACTTGACCAGCTCGCCGGCATTACGCTATATTTGTAATAAGCATAGACCTTTGGATTTTTATATAAGTACCTATAAGAAATATAAGCATATTTAAACTTCAGCCTCCCAGAGACCTGAAAAAAACATAGTCAAAAGGCTAGTTCAAGTTTTATTTTACCTGTAAAAATGAAAGCATTGAAAGAACTACTCCAGCTCATAATGATGTGATTTAAAGGTACCATGACACCACATCAGCTTGCAGAATTAATTCCCAATCGTATACTTCCCAACTTATACTCATCTCCTTTGAAATCCTTTCATTTTCATTTCACCCAGAACCATTATAGACTTAACACCTTTTCTTCAAATATTAGCATTTCCCTCATTTCAGTGGACTCTTCCATCCTGTAGTTCTGAGATATATTATTTTATTGATGACCTTCCCTGACATACTACTGACCTCTCATCACTTAAACACCAATCTATATGTAGATATGACAGAGTATCTCCTGAAGGTGAGGGGGAGAAGATCCTACACACTACAAACATGGCTCACTATAAATTTATAAAAACCAAATAGAACTTTACTTCTTGCTACTCTTTGGCAGCCTCCTTTTATTAATGACAGTGTTTTCCCTATTCTGATTCCCCATTATCTTTCTTTACTTCTAGCTGTTGGTCTTGCATATCATTTAGCCAAAACAAGACACTTATCTTCAGCTCCCTCATTTGTATGGATCGTTGCCTTGACATATAGAGCTTTTCATTCTTCCATGAGATCTGATGAAAAGAAATCACTTTAAAGCAAATATCTTTAACTAAGCTCTATTTCAAATTCCTCTTTGTTTTCCTAAAAAATGTGTCATCATTTACTTTTCTCCTGTTATCTTTAATTTTTCCTTTTCTTTTTTTTTAAAGATATTCTTTTTTTTAAATTTTTAATTCTTTATAAACATATATTTTTATCCTCAGGGGTACAGGTCTGTGAATCACCAGCTTTACACACTTCACAGCACTCACCAAAGCACATACCCTCCCCAATGTCCATAATCCCACCCCCTTCTCCCAACCCCCCTCCTCCCAGCAACCCTCAGTTTGTTTTGTGAGATTAAGAGTCACTTATGGTTTGTCTCCCTCCCAATTCCATCTTGTTTCATTGATTCTTCTTCTACCCACTTAAGCCCCCATGTTGCATCACCACTTCCTCATATCAGGGAGATCATATGGTAGTTGTCTTTCTCTGCTTGACTTATTTCACTAAGCATGATACGCTCTAGTTCCATCCACGTTGTTGCAAATGGCAAGATTTCATTTCTTTTGATGGCTGCATAGTATTCCGTTGTGCATATATACCACATCTTCTTGATCCATTTATCTGTTGATGGACATCTAGGTTCTTTCCATAGTTTGGCTATTGTGGACATTGCTGCTATAAACATTCGGGTGCACGTGCCCCTTTGGATCACTACGTTTGTATCTTTAGGGTAAATGCACAGTAGTGCAATTGCTGGGTCATAGGGCAGTTCTATTTTCAACATTTTGAGGAACCTCCATGCTGTTTTCCAGAGTGGTTGCACCAGCTTGCATTCCCACCAACAGTGTAGGAGGGTTCCCCTTTCTCCGCATCCTCGCCAGCATCTGTCATTTCCAGACTTGTTGATTTTAGCCATTCTGACTGGTGTGAGGTGATATCTCATTGTGGTTTTGATTTGTATTTCCCTGATGCCGAGTGATATGGAGCACTTTTTCATGTGTCTGTTGGCCATCTGGATGTCTTCTTTGCAGAAATGTCTGTTCATGTCTTCTGCCCATTTCTTGATTGGATTATTTGTTCTTTGGGTGTTGAGTTTGCTAAGTTCTTTATAGATTTTGGACACTAGTCCTTTATCTGATATGTCGTTTGCAAATATCTTCTCCCATTCTGTCAGTTGTCTTTTGATTTTGTTAACTGTTTCATTTGCTGTGCAAAAGCTTTTGATCTTGATGAAATCCCAATAGTTCATTTTTGCCCTTGCTTCCCTTGCGTTTTGCGTTGTTCCTAGGAAGATGTTGCTGTGGCAGAGGTCGAAGAGGTTGCTGCCCGTGTTCTCCTCAAGGATTTTGATGGATTCCTTTCACACATTGAGGTCCTTCATCCATTTTGAGTCTATTTTCGTGTGTGTTGTAAGGAAATGGTCCAATTTTATTTTTCTGCATGTGGCTGTCCAATTTTCCCAGCACCATTTATTGAAGAGGCTGTCTTTTTTCCATTGGACATTCTTTCCTGCTTTGTCGAAAATTAGTTGACCATAGAGTTGAGGGTCTATTTCTGGGCTCTCTATTCTGTTCCATTGATCTATGTGTCTGTTTTTGTGCCAGGACCATACTGTCTTGATAATGACAGCTTTGTAATAGAGCTTGAAGTCCGGAATTGTGATGCCACCAACTTTGGCTTTCTTTTTCAATATCCCTTTGGCTATTCGAGGTCTTTTCTGGTTCCATATAAATTTTAGGATAATTTGTTCCATTTCTTTGAAAAAGATAGATGGTACTTTGATAGAAATTGCATTAAATGTGTAGATTGCTTTAGGTAGCATAGACATTTTCACAATATTTATTCTTCCAATCCAGGAGCATGGAATGTTCAGAGATTTCTAATAGGAAATTATTAAACACACTGCATTTGCTGAGAAATGGAGCTCCATAGTTGTTGATACGTAGACTGTATGGAAAAAAAGAAAAAGAGTAAAAAGAAAGGAAGGAAGGAAGGGAGAAAGAAAAGGAGGAGAGAAAGGGAGAGAGAAAAGAGAAAGAGAGGGAGAGAAAAGAGCGAAAGAAGGAAGGACAGAAGGGAGAAAGGAAGGAAAAAGAGAGAGAAAGGGAAAGAAAGAGAGAGAAAGAAAGAAAGAAAGAAAGAAAGAAAAAGAAAAGAAAAAAATAGCAATGAAAGAAAAGCAGACCTAGGGCCTTAATGTTGGAAAACAGCTTTCTATGCAGTCAGATAATTGAATTTCTGTGAGGATGTAAACTGAGTTCACAGTTTAAAATTTCCTGAGGCAGATTTAGAGAATGGAGAGGAGGAGGAAACTAAATAAAAAAATAAATAAAATAAATAAATAAATAAATAAATAAATAAGTAAAGATCTTAATAGAACAAAATTAAGTACCTAGTATTGCCTTCTATAATTTTGGGTTTTTTTTTTTAAGGAAATAGACTTGAATAAGGAAAAACAGGTATACATGTTGTTTTAAGACTAGTGAGAAGAAAAATAATAAGTCAGAGACTAACACTGTATATGTAAGCCATAAACCAAGATTTATAGATAGAACTGGAAGTATGAGACCTCACAGTTTTGCTTAAAGCCACCTCTATTCATTTGCATCCATGTACCAGGCAAATAAGAATAATGTAGTATTTCCTGTCTTTTATAACTCCATTGTTGCACAATTTTGTAGGAACTATTTCATAATTTTGATAGGAAATATAACATATTTTTGTGTTCAATAAGAAAATTAGACTTACAACATCTCTTTTGTTCATTAAAAATAATAGTAGCCAACACTTGTTGAGCTTTCACTATGCGTCAGACACTATGTTAAGTCCTAAATCATGTTTCATTTTATTTTCACAGAAATTTTATGAGATAATACAAATGTAATACACATTTTCCAGATTAGGACACAAAGGCTTAATTGATGAGGGTCATACAAGTATGAGTGGCAGAGCTAGAAACTGAACCTAGGAATCTAATCACAGAGCTATTATAAAATAAAACCCTAAATAATATTAAGTCATATAAAATCCAACTCCCAATATTAGTAATATAAAATTACTAGTTACATTAAGAATATTTGTACATACGATCACTCCAGCTTTACAATCTTTTATCCATGGATCTAATAATTGCATTTACAAAATATATCTTTGTTTACATTAGTAAGTGATATATTAGTAATAATTTGCATTTTTATTGATGACTCAGGGCTCTGACAATCATCTAAATTTTGATCATTTAAAATAATGGAAGAGATATAGTTCATTGGATTAAATCCAAATATGAAAGGTCATATCTTCTATGTAGATCTCATGAATAAATCCAGAACCCCATGACCTTTCAACAGCCTTCTTGATTGTAAATGCAGGTACTAATAAGCAATGTGAAATGAGTATCTCTGTGAAGTACATTAAGACTGAGACAGCTGCCTTCTCAGGCTTGCCTAAGTCACAATACTTGGTAATTCCAAAATATAGAGTGGTTGATTATTAAAATATAATTCTACATTTAAAAAAATTGTTTGGAGATTTTGGAAGAAAAAAGGACTATTGGAGAATAAGGAATATATTAAAGGTGAGGCAGTTTACCAGGATGATAAATTTTTAACAGAGGAGAGGGGCAGGAGATTGTACCAGGAAGTAAATTTGCATATTGCTCCAGACGAAATGCTTGAAAAGAAAGTAGATAGTGAAAAGATAGTTTTGGGGGTGCCTGGGTGGCTCCGTGGGTTAAGCCGTTTCCTTCGGCTCGGGTCATGATCTCAGGGTCCTGGGATCGAGTTCCACATCGGGCTCTCTGCTCAGCGGGGAGCCTGCTTCCTCCTCTCTCTCAAAAAAAGAAAAGATAGTTTTGTTGGTTCATTTATGTTTTACTAATTTTGATATGCCAGCTGGAGGAATATGTGTTCCCATTAACCTCTGGTCCCTTGCTGCTGTTTGTAAACCCTGCAGATGGCCTTATGGCTAAGATTGCTTCTGATCATCTGAGATTGGGGGAAAAGGGCCTTGGTAGTCCCTTTGAGGTTATTATTCAATTTCAAAAAGAAACCTTAAGAAAACCTTACTTGATTTTTTATTTCCATTTCTTTTTACTTTGGTAAAATATATAAACATAAAATTTATCATCTTAATTATTTCTAACTGTATAGTTCATTGGTATTAAATATTTTTACAATGTTGCATAACCATCACCACCATCCAGTCTATCCGCAGAACTATTTTAACTTGAAAACTGAAACTATACTCACAAAATAACTCCTCATTCCTCCTCCTTGCCCCTGGCAACCACCATGTTACTTTCTGTTTCTATGGTTCTGCCTACTTCAGAGACTTTATATAAGTTGAAATGTGTTTTCAGTGTTTACCTGTAGGTGACTGGCTTATTTCATAACCATAATGTCCTCAGGTTTCATCTATGCTGTAGCTTATTTCAGAATATCCTTTTTTTCTAATGTTAAATTCTATTTTATCATATGTATATACTATATTTTGCTTATCTGTTCATTTGTCAATGGACACTGGGGTTGCTTCCACATTTTCCCTATTATGAATAATGTTGCTATAAACATGACTACCAATATCTCTTTAAGACCCTGCTTTCAATTCTTCTGGGTAGATAACCAAAAATAGAATTACTAGGTCATGTTCATTTTTAATTTTTTGAAGAACCACCATACTGTTTTCCACAGTGGCTTTACAAATTTTACATTCTTATCAACAGTGCACAGAGGTTCCAACTTCACATCATTGTCAATACATCTTTTCTTTCTTTTCTTCTCCTTCTTCTTTTCTTTTTTTTTTCTTTTTCTTTTTTTTTTTTCCTGATAGTAGCTATCTTAATGGGTCTGAGGTGGTATCTCATTATAGTTTTGATTTGCATTTCCCTAATTATTAGTGATTTAAATATCTTTTCATATGCTTATTGGACATTTGTTGTATTTCTTCTTTGGAGAATTAGGTATGTCCTTTGTCAGTTTTTTTTTTTTTTTTAATTGGCTTGTTGGTTTTCTGTTGTTGACTTTTAGCAATTTTCTACATGTTCTGTATATTAATTTCTTATCAGATATGTAGTTTGCAAATATTTTCTCTAATTTTGTGGTTTTCATTTTTATTGTTGGTAGTGTCTTCTGTTGTGTATTTTTAATTACAGTTTTAAATAAAGTACACTTTATTTTTTTCATGTTTTGCCTATACCTTTGGTGTAAGAAACTATTACCAAATCCAATGTCATGCAGCTTTTCTCCTGTGTTTTTTTTTTCTAGGAGTTTTATAGTTTTTCACTTTATATTCATGTATTTGATCCATTTTGAGTTACTTTTTGCATATGGTATTAAATAAGGGTTGTACTTCATTCTCTTGTATGTGGCTATTTAGTTCCCCCAACACTATTTGTTGGAATAGTCTGTATTTTCCCCATTGAATGGTTTTGGCACCTTGTTAAAAATCTTTGGGCCATATATGTGAAGGTTTACTTCTGGCATTCTTTATTCTATTCCATTGCCTTTATGCTAATATCACACTGTTTTGACCACTGCAGCTTTGTTTTAAGTTTTCCTATCAGGAAGTGAGTTCTTCAAGTTTGGTTTTCATTTTCAGAATTGTTTTGGTTATTGAGTCCCTGTAGATTCCATATGAATTTTAGAATGGGTTTTTCTATTTCTTCACAAAATGTCATTGGGATTTTGATAGAAATTACATGGATCTGTAGTTTGCTTTACATGATATTGGCATTGTTAAGAACATGGAGTCTTCCAATTCATAAACCTAAGTTGTGATTCCATTTATTTATGTCTTCTTTAATTTTTTTTGCAGTGTTTTTGTACTTTTCATTTTAGAGATCTCTTATCTTCTTGCTTAAGTTAGTTTCTAAATATTTTATTCTTTTCAATGTTATTAGGAATGGAATTGTTTTCGTAATTTCCTTTTCAGATTGTTTTTTAACATATAGAAATGAAACTGATTTTTGTGTGTTGACTTTATACTCTGCTATAATATCTATATACTGCTGAACTCATTCATTAGTTCTAATAGCTTGTGTGTGTGTGTGTGTAACCTTTTGGATTTTCTACATATAAGATCATATCATCTGAGAACAAAGAACATTTTACTTCTTTCTTTTCATGTTGGATGCCTTTTGTTTTTTTTCTTATAAAATTGTTCTCTCTAGAAAGACCAGTATTATGTGGAATAGAAGTACCAAAATGGGCATCCTTGCCTTGTTGCTGATCTTTGATGAAAATCTTTCAGTGTTTCAAAATCAAGTAGGAGGTTCACTGGGTTTTTTTGTATATGGCCTCCATTATACTGAAGAAGTTTACTTCTGTTCCTAAAGTGTGGAGTGTTTTTATCATGTATTTGAATTCTGTCAAATGTTTTTTCTGCATCAAAAATTGAGATGATCATGTCATTTTTTTCTCTCCTTCTGTTAATAATATATTATATTGCTTGATTTTCATATGTTAAAACAAATTTGCATTTCAGCAATAAACCCCATTTGGCCATATTATACAATCCATGTAATGTGCTGCTGAGTTTGGTTTGCTAGTACTTACTTGAAGATTTTTTTTTTTTTAAGATTTTATTTATTTATTTATTTTTAGACAGAGAGAGAGCCACACAAGTGGGGTAAGGTACAGAAGGGAAGGATGAGGAAGGAGGAAAGAATCTCAAGCAGACTCTATGCTGAGCCTTCGTGGGACTCAGTGGCATGACCCTGAGACCCTGAGACAAAACCGAAAGTCAGACACTTAACCAGCTGAGCCACCCAGGCGCCTCTATTGAAAACTTTTAATCTGTGCTTATAAGGGTTGTTGGTCTGTAGTTTTCCTTTCTTGTGGTGTCTTTGTCTGGCTTTAGTGTCAGGCTAATGCTTACCTTATGGAATAAGTTAGGAAGTGTTCCCTCCTCTTTAATTTTCAGGAAATGTTAAAAATTGGTATTAATTTTCTAAATGTTGGTAAAGTTCATCAGTGAACTTATCACATCCTGGAGGGTTTTTTTTGTTTTGATTTTTTTTTTGTCAGGAGATTTAAATGGTCAATTCAGATTTCCTATTTATTTGTGATTTATTCTTGGTAGATTTTGTGTTTCTAGAAATTTGTCCATTTTATCTAAGTTATCCAATTTGTTGGTATACAATTGTTCATGGTACTAATATTTTTTTTTATTTCTGTAGAATTGGTAATAATGTCCCACATTCATTTCTGATATTATAATTTGAATGATTTCTTTCTTTCTCTCTCTCTCTCTTTCTCTCTCTCTTTCTCTCTCTAATCCACCTAAGAAAAATTTGGGCAATTTTTTTTGGTCTTTTCAAAAACAAACTTTTGGTTCCATTGATTCTTCACTATTGTTTTTCTATACTTTATTTTGTTTATCCTTGTTCTGATCTTTATAATTATCTTCTTGCTATTAGCTTTGTGTTTAGTTTGTCATTTCTTTTGTAGCCCTTAAGCTATAAAGGTTTGAGATCTTTCTTTTCTTATACAGTATATTTTTTATTTATTAATATCAGCTTTATTGGGGCGTAATTCACATAAAAATTGTAAGATACTTAAAGTGTACATTGTGGTGATTTGATGTATATAGTTATCAAATATTGTGTGTCCATATATTATGTATGGTGTATATATATGGCATATATATAATATACTAGTGTATATATATATATATATTATATATATATAGGAAAGATTTTCCCATTTAGTTAATGAATTTAGTTACAACCATCACTATTTATTTACTTACTTATCTATTTATTTTTGGTGAGAATATTTAAGTTCACTTTCTTACCAAATATCAATTATATAATATTGTTTAATCAATCGTAGTCACCACATTTTACATTAGAGCTTCAGACATTATTCACATTATAGATGAAAATTTTTATGCTTGTAGCAACGTCTCCCTTTCATGCAACCAGACAGAAGATAAGTAGGAAATAGAAGACTTACAACAATACATTAAACCAACTGGATCTAATAGACAAATACAGAATACTCTACTCAACAATAATAGAATACACATTCTTCTCAATGGTGCATTTTCTAGAAGAGACCATATGTTAGGCTGTAGATTAAGTATAAATAGTTTTTAAAAGGCAAATATTATAAAAAGTAACTGTGATCACACAGGATGATGTTAAAAATCAACAGTAGAATTAAAACTAGAAGTTTCACAAATTTGTGGAAATTAAAAACCTCCCACTCTTATACTATTAGTGGAGCAACAAAGAAATCAAAAGAAAAGTTAGAAATTACTTGGGGTAAGTAAAAAGGAAACAAAACATACCAAAACTTATGAAACACAGTAAAATCAATGCTAAGGGAAAAATTTACAGCTATAAACACTTACAGTTTTTGTCCTTATTTCTTGCATTACAGTCTTATCTCGTTTTCAGTTTTTTTGTTTGTTTTAGTGGTCTTATTTAGCAAAATATTAATTTTTTTCTTATTTTGTTTTGAGTATATTTTATAGCTAATCCCTGTATGGCTACCATGGAGGAATACCCTTAACATCTTAAAGTTATAATACACTAAGTTGAATTTATTTATACCAGCTTATCTTCAATAACATTCAAAACACAGATCTTATAGCTTTTCCCACAACCCTTTTATTTATTTAATTTTTTAAAGATTTTTTTTTTATTTATGTGACAGACAGAAATCACAAGTAGGCACAAAGACAGGCAGAGAGAGGAGGAAGCAGGCTCCCCACTGAGTAGAGAGCCCGATGCGGGGCTCAATCCCAGGACCCTGAAATCATGACCTAAGCTGAAGGCAGAGGCTTAACCCACTGAGCCACCCAGGCATCCCATCCCACAACCCTTTTACTTGCTGATGTCACAAAATTATATTATGTCCCTTAAATAAACTAATAATTTTAAATACATTAGTCTTTTAAGTTAATGTAGAAAATAAAACGTGTTACAAACTGAAGTTTTAGCAATAATAGTTTTTTTTTTTAAGATTTTATTTATTTATTTGTCATTTGTCAGAGAGAGAGAGAAAGCTAGAGGGAGCACAAGCAGGGGAAGTGACAGGCAGAAGGAGAAGCAGCCTCCCACTGAGCAAGGAGCCCAATGCAAGATTCAATCCCAGGGCCCTGGGATCATGACCTGAGCCAAAGGCAGATGCTTAGCCTACCCAGCCACCCTTGTGTCCCAACAACACAAGCTTTTAGTGTAATAATTGTTACTTTTCATTTTGTTTTGTTTGCATTAGTCTCTCACAATATGTATCCAAAAATGAAGTTAGAAAGCATTGTTAACAATTTTATTAGCTTTTATGATTCTAATGTATTTGTGCTTATTAATATCTTCATTTCTCCATACTACTTAAAGTTGCTGCCTAGTGTCCTTTCATTTTACCCTTCAGGGCAAGTCTGGTGATAATGAACTCCCTCAGCTTTTGTGTGTCTAGGAATATCTTAATTTCTTCTTCACTCTTGTAGGACAGTTTGCCAGGTATAGGATATTTTTGGTTTACAGTTTTTCCTATTAGCACTCAAATATAATAGCCCACTGGCTTTTTTTTTTTTTAACTTTTTATTTTTTATAAACATATATTTTTATCCCCAGGGGTACAGGTCTGTGAATCACCAGGTTTACACACTTCACAGCACTCACCAAAGCACATACCCTCCCCAATGTCCATAATCCCACCCCCTTCTCCCAAACCCCCTCCCCCCAGCAACCCTCAGTTTGTTTTGTGAGATTAAGAGAACTGACAGAATGGGAGAAGATATTTGCAAACGACATATCAGATAAAGGACTAGTGTCCAGAATCTATAAAGAACTTAGCAAACTCAACACCCAAAGAACAAATAATCCAATCAAGAAATGGGCAGAGGACATGAACAGACATTTCTGCAAAGAAGACATCCAGATAGCCAACAGACACATGAAAAAGTGCTCCATATCACTCGGCATCAGGGAAATACAAATCAAAACCACAATGAGATATCACCTCACACCAGTCAGAATGGCTAAAATCAACAAGTCAGGAAATGACAGATGCTGGCGAGGATGTGGAGAAAGGGGAACCCTCCTACACTGTTGGTGGGAATGCAAGCTGGTGCAGCCACTCTGGAAAACAGCATGGAGGTTCCTCAGAATGTTGAAAATAGAACAGCCCACTGGCTTCTTTCCTCTAAAGTTTCTCATGAGAAATCTGCTCATATTTGGGCTAACCCATATAGGATGAGTCACTTCATTCTTGTTGCCTTCAGGATTTTCTCTCCATCTTTGGAAAATTTGGTCATAATGCATCTTGATATGGGCTTGCTTTTAGTTTGTCTTAGAGCTTCTTAGCTTCTTAAATATTTTGATTCATATGTTCTATCAACTCTAAGAAGTTTTCAGCCATTATTTCTTCCAATATTTTGTGTGACCCTTTCTCTTTTCTTTTTAAGGACTCTACAACTCTGATCACATGATCATATCCCATAGGTCACTTAAGCTCTGTGTACTTTTTATCAATTATTTTTTCTTCTCTTCCTCAGACTGAATAATTTCTATACACTTTTCTTTAAGTTCACTAATTCTTTTTTCTGCTTGCCCAAATCTATCTATGAATCCATTTAAGGAATTTTTAATTTCAGTCATTTTATTGTTCAGCTCTGTAATTTCTTTTTGGCTCCTTTTTTTTTTTTTTTTTTTTTTAGCTTTTCTATGTGTTGATATTTCTACTTGTTCATATATCATTTTCTTGACTTTCTGTACATCTTACCTTATTCTTTCAACATCTTTAATATAATTGTTTCAAAGTTTTTGACTAGTAGATCTGCCATCAAGTCTTTCTCAGGGGTAGTTTCTGTTATTTATGCTTTTCCTTTGAATGAACAAGACTTTTCCATTTCTATGCATGCCATATTATTTCTTGTTGTAGAAAACAGGAATTTTAATCTAATAATGCAGTAACTCTAGAAATCTGATTCTCTTCTTTCCCCAGAATTTGCTAGGTTTGTTTGTTTGTTGTTTGTTTGTTTGTTTTATTACCATAGGCTGTGTCTGTAGTAAGAATCACCTTGAGGTGGAAACATAAAGTCTTCTAAGGTCTTTACTGACCCTGTGTCTTTCCCAGATCATGCATAATCACTTTCTAATTTTCCCCATGTATGCAGTTGCTTTTGCATATCCTAATCCTTATGTCTGACCTCCAAAAGGAGAAAACTAAAGGAGAAAAAAAATATCCACTAGCCCTTTAGGTCCCTTGGAAGTCACTTTAGCCTGAGGTGAAGGGTCTTGCAAGATGTGGGGAAGTACAAGAATGACTACATGCCTCTTTGTCTGTATCTCTGAGACTAAAAGCAAACATAACCAATATTTGTAAGACAGGTTTGTTTTATTCCCACACTAGCTTCTGCAAGCTGTGTATAGGTTGCTCCAGCAACACCCGAACAACTTCCTGCCGTGGGGCTTGGGATGGGCATCCATAGCCGCTACTGTGCAAAAAGCTGAAATTTACTGAAATTAACCAATTTGACATCTAAGCCTTTCCCTGAATGTTGCAAGCCCTCAATAGACTCTAGAGTTCCAAAATTAATTATATTAGAAAGATTCTTCTAGTGTCATTTTTGTCTAGATATGAAGAAAGATTCTTGGTGCTTGCTGCTCTCTCAACTCAGAATCCTCTTTGTTTGACATTTTAGAGTAGCTGCAGACTTAGTTCAGCTACCATAGCAAAGAGAATATTTTATATATTTAATAATAATTCAAGTATGATAATTATATGTATATTATATGTTGAGGAATATGCATCATATTAATAAATTTTTCAATCTAATTTACTTAAAAGCCATACTTCTTTTCTTAATAGTACAGGAAATTGTGCATTTTTCTAGTTAATAAAAAAAAAAAAAAGAGGGCCGCCTGGGTGGCTCAGTGGGTTAAGCTTCTGCCTTCAGCTCAGGTCATGATCTCAGGGTCCTGGGATTGAGCCCCACATCGGGCTCTCTGCTCAGCAGTGAGCCTGCTTCCCCCTCTCTCTGCCTGCCTCTCTACCTACTTGTGATCTCTCTCTCTCTGTCACATAAATAAATAAAATCTTTAAAAAAAAAAGAAAAAGGAAAAAAAAGAAAACATATGTAATGGAGGAAATGTTGGGTATGAATTTCTAGCCTAAAATTTGATATTTTTCCTATAAAATATCATCAACTAATCACTAACGTTGGATTAACATAGAGGAAGAAGCATTTAGACATTTGACAATTGTCTCTTTTAATCCAGATATTTAGTTAGATCAAGCATAATCACTTCCCTCAACGTTGTTCCTTCTGTCATTTTTCTGCTGAAACAGAATGCTGTCATTTATCCTAATGTGCTTACAAGGTTTTATCCTAAGTCAGAAGCAATGACAGTCAGCCTGTTATTATATTGACAAGTTCACAACTTGCAAAATGCAGAAGACATTTTAAAGAAACATTTATTTTTCTATGTTTTAAAGATTTACTTCTTTATTTTAGAGAGAGAGAGAGCACAGAGGGAAGGGGCAGAGGGAGAGGGAGACAGAGAGAATCTTAAGCAGACGCTGTTCTAAGCATGGGGCCGGATGTGGGGCTGAATCTCAGGACCCTGTGATCACAACCTGAGCCAAAATGAAGAGTTGGACACTCAGGCAACTGTGTCACCCAGGTGCCCTGGACCATTTATTTTTCATTCATTCGTCATCCATTGAAATCCTAACACTTATGAAGTGACTATTACATATAAGGTAGTGCTCAAAGTATCATAGATGTAGAAGAGATCAAGACATAGTATCTGCCTTCAAGAAACGTCTAGACCAGTAATAGTAAGAATTAGATTTGACTACCAAAAAAAAAAAAAAGTTTATCAAAATATCATTGGTTTTCTGTTAAGCATCATTATAAGGCACAAAAAGGATAAAAATAAAAGATTGTTAGCTTTATCTATAGAGTCAGGAAAGACTTCACAGAGGAAATGACACAATGTCTTATAAGATAGCCTCACTGGTAAATTAACAAGCAGCTGAAAAGCTACCCTTCTAAATAGAGAGACTAGAGTACAAAGGCAAAAAATCAAATCACCTAGCATGGAGAACTGAAAACCACTTGGTGTGACCAGAGTATAGGTTATGTGGGAAATCAAGGCAAATACAATGAAGGCATAGCCCAAGCAATGGCAAAGTTTATATAACAAGCTAATGTGTCTGGGTTTATTAAATGAAAGATTTTGTACATGGAAACACAATAAACATATTTGAAGAAAACAGAAAACACCAGATTATTATAGCCCTTCAAGGACTGTGAAATGCATATATGTGAGGGTTAGAGAAATGTGTCATAGAGTCAGATTATAATATTATTTACAACCTGAGGACTTGGGATGGCCATTTTTTTTCTTCCAGGTCATCTTTCAGCACTTGTCTTGTAGGTAACAGATGTCTGACCCTCCTTTGGTTATGGTTTTTTTGGATGGCTTTTTCTACTAGAGATGCTTGTTTCTAGTAAAAGAAAAAGCTCTTATTTTGGCTTTTACGAGTAGCCATACATTTAGCAATTGTTAAGACTTAGTTGTTCTTCTTTGTAAAATGAGAACATCTCAGTGTATTGAATTGGCTATTTTAAACTAGAAGTTGCTTCTCTATCTTTTTTAAACATATATTTATGGTTCATTTCTAAAAACAAAAAACAAAGTGGAATATAGCTGTCATAATATTAAAAAATCTGAATTGGAAAAAAATGTGGTCTTAAGCCTTACTTTTCCCCTTAGTAAGTCCTTTCTCCATAGGTGCTGACTTTCTTTTCCTATTCCCCAATATTTAAATGCATATGATAATGTATGGTGAGTTTTATCGGCATTCTCATTTTTATTTATGAACTAATGTTATTTATTAATTCACTACCTTTATGGGTGCTATCATGATGTCTTTTCTACCATATTTTCCCAAAGCATATTATTAAAGCAAAATGACTGCCAATATAGACTATTTCAAATCTGAGTAGTTTAGTATAAAAACATTTCTTTTTCTCTTTCTGTATTAATTTTCATGTTTACAGTGGTCTCTTTACATATATAATTGACGTTTTAAAATATTTAATAAGATAATCTACTTATTAGTGTCCCTATTTTTCATAAACTCATTCCTTCTTGCCTTTGGTTTCCAACTGTGGTCTGAGCTCATGGGTCTTCTATAATCTTGGTTCATTGTTTGGCTTTTTTCCCTGATGGGATCCATTATTTCCTGAATCCTATATCTTGATTTGATTCATTAATTGATTAGTTGATCAAAAACTCTCTTGTTGGGGCACCTGGGTGGCTTAGTGGGTTAAAGCCTCTGCCTTTGGCTCAGGTCATGATCTCAAGGTCCTGGGATGGAGCCCCACATTGGGCTCTCTGCTCAGCAGGAGCCTGCTTCCCTTCCTTTCTCTCTGCCTGCCTCTCTGCCGACTTATGATCTCTGTCAAATAAATAAATAAATAAGATCTTAAAACAACAACAACAACAAAAACAACAAAAAACCTCTCTTGTTTCTTCAGAGCATTTCTTTAAGTACACACGTTAGAAAAGGTACATAAGAGGATATTATCATGGGTCCTTATGTGGCTGATTATGTTTTATGTTTTTATTATATGTTATATCTGTTGATTTAAATTTCATTTGGCTATTGAAAATTATTTTTTCCCTCATAGCGTTGGTAGATTTTAATCATGTGGCTAGTGAAAATATGATGCGTTCTGGTGCTCACTTCTTTGTTTTGACATATTTTTCTCTCAAAGACTTTAAGCTCCTCTCATTATTTCTGGTATTTTGAATCATAATGGCATGCCTTGATGTATTATGTAAACTTTCAAACCAGATACTTATGAAGTTCTTAGACAGTTAATTCTGTTATTTCTTTGACAATGTTCTTCACTTTCCATCTTTTGTTCCTTTTCAGAACTTCATTTAGCCAGGCATTGGGCCTCCTGGATCTGTCTTCTAGGTCTCTTTTCTCTCATTTATTTTTTTTTACTATGAAATATGTAATACATAAATTGAAAAATATATCTATACAGTTTAAATCATAATAACAAATGAATATTTTTGTACCAATCTCCCAGGTTAAGAAGAAATAAAACATTGCAGGTAATTTGGGTGTTTGTGATCTTTTACTTAAGAATTATGTGCACTCTAGGTTGTAGCAGTTTGCTTCTATTTATAGTTAAAGGTTTCCTTTTTTTTTTCTTTCTTCTTTGTTTTGTTTTGTTAAGTGGATATTCTCTTGGAAAGATACTGTTTTATCCTTTGCCATGTTAACATGGTTAACTACTTTTCTAATATTAAAACAAGACAATATTCATAGGAGAAATATAACATGGTCTTTTTTTATATATTGTCCTTTGTTTTAGTAAATATTTCATATAGGATTCTTGCCTCAGTATTTATCAGTGAGATAAAGTTCCTTTCTCCTACTATGTTTATGTTTGGAAATAAATTAAGGAGTAATCCGTCTTAGCCAATTCTCTGAGAATGTTAATGTAATACTCTGAGGTAGTTTTATATTTGTCAATTTAGTTAAGCTGGAACTGTGCTTCTCAGAACTCTCTTCCCTTTCTAGTTCCATGAAAGACCAAGCCTGAGAGACATTTGTGTGGACTGTAACAAAAGATGAAGTAGCAGTTATCATTCTCTGAAAGTTGGTACAGAGTACTAGGTACCATTGTAGCTCGCACATATTTTGCTGGTTCACTTGTTCATCTCGTTGGTCTCTTAGCTCTTCCAGCTTCTGTCCTTGGTCCTCCTTCAGCTTCTTTGACTCCTGAACCAGATGTGTATGAACGAAGGGCACTAGCTCCTTCTGTAGGAAATTGAGGGTGGTGAAAGCTAGACATGGATTCTACCTTGTCCTTGTGTATTCTAGCTTGTCCTCATGGACTCCAGTTGATCCTTGTTCTTCTCTGCTTTGTTTCCAGCTGTTATCTTCCAAATTTCCACGCATGTTGATTTTTAATGATGTTAGGCCCATCAGAAGATGCAGAGGTAACAAATTTCTATAAACCTATATATAAATTTTTTAATTGACTTTATTTTTAGAAAAGTTTTAGGTTCACAGAAAAATATCTGTAGACATTTTGATGCTCTCCCATTTCCACAGACATTTTTAGGTTCTCCTGCAATTGTTTTAGAGCTGATTCCATAGTCTGCTCCATGAGCTTGCACCCTATGCAGTCATTTAATGCCCGACACTTAGAAGAGTGTTCTGCCTAATTGCTGGCATTTTGAAATTCTTAATAATTTGATCTTTCAATGAGTGTTGTGTAAATAAAGGCTGATGGGACAATAGAGCATGAGCTGGGTGCTTGGTCCTTGGTTAACATGTGAACCTGGCATTCTGAGAGGAGTTCTTGGCAGTTCATTCCCTGGACCCTGGGTTATGACTGCTGATGTCTTCTGGACCCAATAGTCTACTGGGCACAATTGCAAGAAGGATTGAGGTTGGCATTGAGAAGGCAACAAGTCACAGGGCTGGATCCAGGTGACTGTTGGGGTTCTGCACTCAGCCACAGGTGTTTCTTTTGCCCAAAGCAGAATAACTTTAAGTAGGAAATAAAAACATCACAACAGATATAAAAAGAGATTAAGGAAAACAGAATTTCTCCCCTTGCTTCTTAAATGGAGGTTCTATATTTTCATTTTGTACTGGATCTTCCAAATTATGTGGTTGGTCTTATCTAATTCCTCTAATTAATCCTTTATTCTCTCTCACCCTTGTTTGTTCTGATTAAACCCTAACTTACCTGATTAAATCTTAACTGGCATAAAGTAGAATGAGCTATTTTTTGAATGCTGATAGAACTTGTTTGTAATATATTTGGGTTTGTGTCTTCATGGTAGTAAGACATTTAGCTAATTACATTTTTAATGGTTATGATTATTCAAGATTTTTATTTCTTCTCTTTAGTATTGATATAGTATTTTTTAAGGACTTTTTAGTTTCATCAAACTTTTTAGATGTATTGGTATAAATAAACTTGTTCTTGTTCTGGAAATTTTCCTAGCTGATTAATCTTTGTAGCATCTGTGGTTTTTGTCCCCTGTGTCTTCTCTGTTTTGTTTAACTTAATCTTGCTAATGATTTGTCTGCTTAGCAGTCTTTTCAAAGAAACTTCCTATTATATGTTTACTTTCTATTTTGTTAATTTCTGTTCTTATATTATCTTTTTGTTTTTACATTCTTTGAATTTATTCTGCTGTTTTTCTAATTTCTTAAGTTGGAAAACTGTAACTTTGAGACATTTTTATAACTACTGTAAGAATATAAGAAGTAGACAACTTTAGGGGCACCTGGGTGGCTCAGTGCGTTAAGCCTCTGCCTTTGGCTCAGGTCATGATTTCAAGGTCCTGGGGTAGAGCCCCGCATCGGGTTCTCTGCTCAGCAGGGAGCCTGCTTCCCCCTCTCTCTCTGCCTGCCTCTCTGCCGACTTGTGACCTCTCTCCCTCTCTGTCAAATAAATAAATAAAATCTTAAAAAAAAAAAGAATTAGATGACTTTAAATACATTTTAAAATCCAATATATTTGAGTATATTTACATAAAATAAGATTCACCCACCTGAATTATAAAGTTTGGTATTTTTTCACAAATGTGTGCACCCATATAATCATTACTTCAATCTAGATGGACAGTATTTTCATCACCCCAGTTATTACATGCTTCTTGTACTCAGCACTTTCCCCAGCCCTAGGTAACCACTAATCTACTTTCCATTATTAGTTAATTAGTTCATTTTACTATTCCAAGTCAAAAATTTTACAAGTGTAAACATATAGAATGTATTTTGAGGGGTATAGTTGTGAAAACTTGCTCAATCATTCTAACACATGCACAAACTTGGAAATACAAAGGAATTAACATTCCACAGGATAAAAAACTAGTCTTGAACAATAGGGATAGCAGGGATAAGTAAATACTTCCCTTTGCCATTTCTGGGATAGATAAATCTTAAACACATTCTATTTGATCCCTCAGAGAATCCTCAATGGAATTGAGCCTAGGTATCTACCTCAAGGATCATCCTGGGATTGAGTTTCCCTCTTTGTCTATTTCATTATTCCTACTTCCCTACTTTTAATTCCTTGGAAATCCTTTTCCAAAGTAAACTATTTCATGCAAACCCTTATCTCAGGCTTTCCTTTTGGGTACAAATCATGCTAAGAAAATGTGTATCAATGGAATATCACACAAGTAAATGAGAAAAAAAAAATGTCCAAAACACCTAGAGAGTCTATTCACCACATAGATGTTCTGCAAATGCACTGCCAAATATTTGCAAAGAAAATATTGTGTATGATGTACCAAGTATGTCCTTTAAGTCAACTTTGTTAATTTTGCCATTCAAATTCAGATTGTCCATATCAGTGTGTCACAGCAGTATGTTAATACCCTATTTTATAAATATGTAGGAGAAATATGTATGTTAGTGGGCACAGTTATGGCAGAGCGCTGTTGTCATTTTGTCAATGAGGGATTCTAGGGATTCTAAATGTTCTTGCAATGCCCAAGAGAGTGCCCAACAATAAACAAGTGTGCCATATATTAGAGTAAGCAATTAGTTAGACTTTAACAGGATCCTTGGAAGCCAGCAAATGGAAAATCATGGTCAGTGATGGGGAAGTCAGAGGCCCATCCTGACAGCACTCCAAAACAAAGCCACAAGAAGCCAGATCCAACCAACCAGACAGGTGCAAGACAAAGAAGGTCAGAGATTTTGACCAAGGGAGAAAAGGCACAAAACCCTCCTCCCAAAGAAATCACCTTTCCGAGTAATAAGTATTCTACCCCCTAGTTAACAACTATCAGTTAAAGATAGAGACCCATATCCCATGAGGCACAGCTCTCTCCGAGCTCACTCATTCTCATGTCTTAAGAGTGTGCTCTCACTTTAATAAACTTTTCACTTGCACTACTCAAACACTGGTCTGGTCCATTATTGAATTCTTTCTTAGGAGGAGACCAGGAGCCTCTGGTGGCATCCAGGAATAGGCTGAGCAGAATCCTCAGGGCTAGGAATCTCCCCAGTTCACCCAGTAATACATATGCAGCATGAGTGAACCTAGATCATAATTTTCTTATGCATATACTAAATATTTTATCAGTGTTTTATATTATACTGAGTTTTCCAAGTATACAAATGAAGATAAAGCCAACACTAAGGAGAGAGAGTAGGTAGTCAGAAACAACTTGGTTAACTCATTCAGGACTGAAACAACTGATTCACAAATTGCTCTCATTTGTACACCTGGTTACATACACTGATACTGGTTAAGCCCATTTGAATTTTTTTTTCAATATTCAGTCAGAAGCAACCTAAAAATTTGGCACAAAGATTTTTATAAGAGTACCTACATTATGCTGTAATTTTTAACATGAATGATATCCCATTAAATAACTTGTTAGTAAAATGTTTAAAAAATATTCTTGCATTTATTTTGAACCTAGGCTCCTTAATAAAATTTCCAAAGTATAACCAATTTTCTTTTATTTTCTAATTGTAAATTATATACTCACTGATAATTATTCACCATTTTGAAAAACTGTATACTTTGAGTATTGCACTTATCAAATGCTTATTCAGCATTAAGATTATGGCATTATTATTTTTAAATTTTTTTCTAATTTAAAACTTATCAATGTGTTTCGAGACTAGGTCTTATATGATCAGGTTGATGAATCTTTTTTTTTAAAGATTTTATTTATTAATTTGACAGAGAGAGATCACAAGTAGGCAGAGACGCAGGCAGAGAGGGGGGGGAAGCAGGCTCCCTGCTGAGCAGAAAGCCCGATGCGGGGCTTGATCCCAGGACCCTGGGATCATGACCTGAGCCAAAGGCAGAGGCTTAACCCACTGAGCCACCCAGGTGCCCCTGATTAATCTTTTAATGTATTATATAATTCACCTGATAGCTTTATATTGCTATTTTTAAAATCTCTTTTAATCAAAAGTTATGATTTTTCTTCTTTTATTATACTTGTAATATCTGGTAATGGATTAAATTGATTTCTATCCTTTTCTATACCACAGAAACTTTAAGTAACGTGAATTTTCAAAATTGCAGCAGAATGGTATACTTTATAATTCACAAAGTATCCATTCTCTCATAATTTTATTCTATATCTGTTTCTTAAATTTATTTCATTTTCTCATTTACTTCTAACTATAATTGCTGAAGTATTATGCTATTATGTCTTACTTTAAAGACCCTATTCTTGAATATATTTACTAGTCTGTTTTTAATATGTTTTTGTCCCTTCTCCAATTATTTCATTATGTATACACAGAATGTAGTTCATATTATATGTACTTTAAGCATCATTCTTAATTAGTATATATTTCTATAAATAGAACATATGTTCTTTGCTTATCTTGAATTATTTATACTATTTCTTTTTTTATTAAGATTTTATTTCTTTATTTGAGAGAGAGAGAGAATGGGGGGAGGAGCAAATGGAGAGGAACAAGCAGACTTCCTGCTGAGCAGGGAGCCCAAGAAAGAACCCAGGCTGGATCCCAAGACCCTTGGGATCATGACCTGAGCCAAAGGCAGACTCAACCAATTGAGCCACTCAAATCCCTCTTATTTATACTATTTCTAAATTTCCTCTTTTTTTGCTCTTATATGACACTGTGATAAATACCATTATAAATATTTTCTTATGAATTTCTCTGATTACTTAGTGGGACTAAACTCCTTTAAGAAAATTTGCTAGGGTAAATTCTGTCTCTGTCTTTCTGTCTCGTTATCTCTAGTTCATCTATCTCTTTCCAGCTTTGTCATACATTGCTAAATTAATTCCTTCTTAGAAAGTTGGCACAATATCCTTTATTTTATATTCATAAATTTGCTTTTGAAATCTATGGATATGGATTTTGATAATATTTGATCTTTTTCCAACTATCACTCTATTAAAAATACACACGGGATCAAGTAACTCTATTTATTTTTGTAGTTTAGAAAATTATTGGAAAAAAAGATACTTAGTTTTAGAATTCTCTTAATGAGAAAACATAGTAGATATGAAAATAGTACATTTCCATGAAGATTTTGGTGCTATCCACAAAAGAAATTAATTTAATTGATTTAACACTTAGTTGTTAACTTGGAGCTCTTAAGTTTTCTCTATCATAGGACTTTTACTCTATTATATAAATAGGGGAAGGGAAGCTTATCTAGAGTTGTTAATGCTGTTGCTGAGATAAGTAAAGGACTGTCAGTGGGGAAAAGCAGAATGAGGCTATTCTCTGTGCATTAATAACCTCTCCCCTTCCGACGTTCAGCTTCTTTTCTTGTCAAATTCTCTGCACACTCCAAGGACACTCTAACAGTAGAAAAGCACATTTCAACATAATTTAGAATAACAAAACAACTCTCTTAGCCTGTCCTGACATAGGCCTTCAGTTTTGTGTATTGAAACGATTGCTTAGAATGAGAAGATATAATTCTGTATTATAAAACCCTCAATTGTTTATATTACTTGTAGTCTGAAGGGATGGGAAGATATGAGCTATTGGCTTTGGGGTTAGAAATGCCAAATGTTCAAATTTCTGTCTGTCACTTCATTAGTTTAGTGACATTGGGAAAGCTAGCCAATATTCCTAAGCCTCAGGATGGTTTAATGGTTAATGAAATTTTATATAAATTTGTTTTAAACTATCATCATTTATTATTCATGTAAGTATATTCTCACTGTTCAGTTGATGTGTGTGTGATGTGTTTGTGTTTGCACACATAAATTAATAGGTTCAAAAAGCATAAGCGTATGCATTAGACATTTTTCTGAAAGATGGGACTTTTGGAAGGGAAACTTAAAATCAAATTTCAGATCTACCATCCATTAGCTACATAACCTTGGATAAGTTACTTAATTGTTCTTTCGTTTTATGCACCTCCCTTCTTCTTTACCTCTACTGGCCAGTTGAAGTTCCTTGGGCAAAGTGAGTTTTATTCCTGGCACAGATTCTTTATCTCTTCCAGACCCTTTATTATACCCTAGCTAACCATCTCATTATGCACACTGCTAAGGTCAGAGAAAGGATATCAAACAGCAAAAACTTCCTTTTGTCTTTCAATGTCATTTACTACACATGCAGTATATCTTTAACATTTATACTAAAACGCCACTTACTTAAATTTCTTTCTTTGGTCTGTCAATATTAGCATAAAGACTATGAAATTTTTAAAAAATTGTGTACCAGTATGCCTAGAACATATGTCAAACTATTCCAACAAAGCACTGGATGAACCAATCCCCAAGACACATCTGTACTGAATCAAGAACTCCCTGGGGCTATGAATATTTAGTTTTGTTTCAATAGTTTGTATCTTTTTTTCCCCTCTCATAATCTTTACTTGGGGAAAATGTGCATTGAATTCACAGTCTTCCCAACATGATAGCAGAAATAAAATTTATAACCAGCATATCACGAATGCACATTTACATTAATGTAAATATTATAAATATGGCATGCACATGCCTGACAGATGTTTGCCTATGTGATTATTTAGAATTATATTTTCCATGGATTCTCTTTAATGTCTATTAACAGAAAGACACCTATCTGTATTAGGTTTATTCATTTCTTTAAGGAAAATATATCTACTTGACATTTACTTAAATGTGAAAAAGTATATTTGACCTTGCTTGAAGAGGGCTCCTTAGATCCTCCTGTAATCTTCAGTTCAGGATGGGTCCATGAATTATTATTGCATGTTTTATTTTTTTTTATTTATTTATTTTTTTTTTTACTGTAACAACTTAATCTGCCAAATAAAAATAAACATAGCTTTCGGGATTTTTGTTTTGTTTTGGTGTTTGGGTTTTTTTGTTTTGTTTGTTCACTTTTTTACCAAGTGCTGGCTGCATCAACATTGCAGAAATAGGCCACAATTGTTAAAATATAAACCTTCAAACTAAGTTACCAGCATCAGAGAAGAATAAAAAGAAATATTTAGTGATTTTGTTAACTTATAGAGACCACAGTATTTTTTTTAATGTTTCAAGTTTTTATTTAAATTCTAGTCAGTTAACATATAGTGTAATATTAGTTTCAAGAGTGGAATTTAGGGCGCCTGGGTGGCTCGGTGGGTTAAGCCGCTGCCTTCGGCTCGGGTCATGATCTCGGGGTCCTGGGATCGAGTCCCGCATCGGGCTCTCTGCTCAGCAGGGAGCCTGCTTCCTCCTCTCTCTCTCTCTGCCTGCCTCTCTACCTACTTGTGATCTCTCTCTGTCAAATAAAATCTTAAAAAAAAAAAAAAAAAAGAGTGGAATTTAGTGATGTACCACTGACATATAACACCCAATGCTCATCACAATAAGTGCCCTCCTTAATACCCATCACCCATTTAGCCCAT
The DNA here is from genome assembly GCF_964662115.1 of Mustela nivalis. NCBI lineage: Eukaryota > Metazoa > Chordata > Mammalia > Carnivora > Mustelidae > Mustela > Mustela nivalis. Next base: position 87,911,371 of record NC_139020.1, read on the forward strand.
CCTCCTGCCCACCTTCCCTTCAGCAACCCTTAGTTTGTTCTCTATAGTTAAGAGTTTCTCTTATGGTTTGCCTCCCTCTCTCTTTTTGTCTTTTTCTTTCTCCTATATTCATCTGTTTTGTTTCTTAAATTCCACATATGAGTGAAATCATGTATTTGTCTCTCTAACTGACTTATTTCATTTTGTGTAATATATTCTACCTCTTTCCACCTTGTTGCAAATGGCAAGATTTCATTCTTTTTATGGCTGAGTAATATTCCATTATATGTCTATACCACATTTATCCATTCATCAGTCGATGGACATGTGGGCTCTTTCTAAATTTTGCTGTTGTTGATAATGCTACAATAAGCATCAAGGTGCATGTGCACTTTCAAATCAGTATTTTTGTATCCTTTGGGTAAATACCCAGTAGTGCAATTAATGAGATATAGGGTATTTCTATTTTTCACTTTTTGAGGAACCTCCCAACTGTTTTCAAGAGTGACTGCACCAGTTTGCATTCTTACCAACACAACATTCTCACCACCAACAAAGAGGGTTCCCTGTTCTCCACATCCTCACCAACATCTGTTGTTTCCTATGTTGTTAATTTAAGCTATTCTGGCAGGTGTCAGGTGGTGGTATCTCATTGTGGTTTTGATTTGTAATGAATGATATTAAGCATCTTTTCATGTGTGAGTTAGCCATGTGTCTTCTTTGGGAAAATGTCTATTCATTTCTTCTGCCCATCTCTTCACTGGATTGTTTATTTTGGGGATGTTGTTTGATAAATTCTTTATAGATTTTGAATACTAACCCTTTTCCAGATATGCCATTTGCAGATATCTTCTCCCATTCTGTCAGTTGCTTTTTAGTTTTGCTGGTTGTTTCCTTCTCTGTGCAGAAGCTTTTTATCTTGATGAAGTCCCAGTTGTTCATTTTTCCTTTTGTTTTCCCTGTTTCCAGAGATATATCTAGTAAGAAGTTGTTGTGGCCAAAGTCAAAGAGGTTGCTGCCTGTGTTCTCCCCTAGGATTTTGTTGATTTCCCATCTCAACATTTAGATCTTTAATCTATTTTGAATTTATCTTTGTGTATGGTGTAAGAAAGTGATCTGGTTTCATTCTTCTCCATGTTGCTATCCAGTGTTCCCAATAACATTTGTTGAAGAGACTGTTTGTTTTCCATTAGATATTCTTTCCTGCTTTGTCAAAGATTAGTTGATCATATAGCTGTGGGTCTATTTCTGAGCTTTCTATTCGGTTTCATTGATCTATGTGTCTGTTTTGGTGCCAGTACCATATTGTCTTGGTGACTACAGCTTTATAATATAGTCTGAAGTCCTGCATTGTAATGCCTCCAACTTTGCTTTTCTTTTTCAAGATTGCTTTGGCTATGTGGGGTAAAGGGTCCATAGACTTTTCTTCTATTTTATTATTAAAGATTTTATTTATTTGAGAGAGAAAAAGAGAGCACAAGTGGGGGGTGTGGAGAGGCAGAAAGAGAAGGAGAACAGACTTCCCACTGAGCAAGGAGCCCAACACGGGGCTTGATCCCAGGCATGACCTGAACCAAAGACAGGTGCTTAACTGACAGCCATGCAGACACCCTGGGATCATAGATCTTTAAATGTGGAAATATTTCAGTGGAAATATGCACAAGCTAATTTCAGAGTTAAGACTAAAGTATAAGGGGATGCCTTGGTGGCTCAGTTGGTTAAGCAGCTGCCTTCTGCTCAGGTCATGATCCCAGCGTCCTGGGATTGAGTCCCACATTGGGCTCCTTGCTCCACGGGGAGCCTGCTTCTCCCTCTGCCTCTGCTGCCACTCTGCCTGCCTGTGCGTGCTCGCTCTCTCTCTCTCTCTCTCTGGCAAATAAATAAATAAAATATTAAAAAAAAAAAAGACTAAAGTATCAGTTTAATGGCTTTGGCATTAAGAGAACCTGACCCCTATTCTAATAGTAATAATAACAGTGATAAATCACAATAATTTTAATATTAATTAGTATTTACTATTACCATAGTTAGCATTTGCTAAACATTTAAAACTATCCAGGCAATATGCTAAGCGCTTTGCCTTAAGAATTTTATTTGATTTCACATACATCCCCAATGTGAAAAACACTACTGTTACCCTCCTTTGCCAGTGAGGAAATAAGTTCAAAGAAATTAAAGAAAATATACCAATACTTTCTCGGCTCATAAACTCCAGATCTGGGACTCAAAATCAAGTTGTTTGACTCTACAATGTACCTTCTTAACTACAGTGCCCTATTATTCTGAAAATAGTCAACTTCTTAGGACCTTCATTTATTTACCTGTAAAATGAGAATAATCAATAACAATCTCTAGCCCCTTTGTAAAATCTATAATAAGTATCATAATGCAAATGAACATTTAAAGAGAAAAACTTTGATTCTTTTTGTTCTCTGTGACAGCACAGTGTTTGTAGCCTCAGTATACCACTATACCCTATGTCTTTCTTCAATTAATGTTTATGAAGTTAAGAAATCACTTTATACATATAAAGAACACTAAATGTACAAAGTAGTCTTCTCTTTTAATTCCATTTCTCTCATTTATTGTTTCATAATAATATTTTTTCATTTCATTCCAGCTATTTATTTTTACATTTTTCTTATTTTTATTTTTATTTTTTGGTAATAGGTTTTATAGCTTATTATTTATTCTGTTGTTAACTGCCATAAAATTATATTAGGCATTCCATTATTGATCATTATTCATTAATTTCCTACTCATTTTTAACATTATAGCCAATTATCTTCCTTTTCTCAAATTGCTTAATTTTGTATAATAAAATCCCCTTTTCCTGTGGTTCAGACAATCCATGACCAGGTTTTTGGCGTCAAAAATCACTCAAATAGTAACTGAAATTTCAAGGTGTTTTAACAAAATTTGATTCAATTTAGCTGAATTAATGAACAAAAGGAGCATAAATCTTCATACTTCTTTATGTACTCAGGTTAGTCTTAGCATAGTAACTCTGAGATTGTCCAAAAAATGTAGATCTTACTAGTGGCATTGAAAGTGATTATTTTAATTTCTTAACTGAAGAATTATTAACACACAAATTGTACTAGCTTCAGGTAAACACACAGTGTTTCAGTATTCATATATATTATGAATGGTAACAATAATAAGTCTTGTTACCATCTGTCACCATATAGAATTGTTTGAATATTACTGACGATATTCCCAATGCTGTATTACAGACACAGATATTACATCTCTGTGTCTTACTTATTTTATAACTGGGAAGATTGTACCTCTTAATTCCCTCTGTCTAATTCATGTATTCTCCCTACTCACTTCCTCTCACAGCCACCAATTTGCTCTCTGTGTCTATGATTCTTGTTTCTGTTTTGTTTGTTAGTTTGCTTTTTAGATGTCATATCTAAAATGAAATCACGTGATATTTGTCTTTCTCTGTCTTATGTTACTTGGCATAATACCCTCAAGTTCCATCTATGTTGTTGCAAATGTTAAGATTTCATTTTTTTAAATGGTTGAATAATAGTCCATTGTGTATGCATGCGTGTGTAAATATAGATATGAAATATATTACTTTAATTTTGAAAAAAAATCAAGGGAGTCCCTATATAAGGTTTTTAAAGTAGTTGTTTTTGCTTTTGTTTTTTTTTAACTTTTCCTTTGTCCTTGGTTGATATAATAGCCCCATCCCTATGGGACTTAGAAATATGAATTACTAGGTAAGGGATTAAAATCTAGGAGATACATTTTACAAAACACTTTGAAATAATCCAGACAAAGATTAATGAAAACAATATGTAACTATACTACACATATGGACCAGGTCTTATGCCTTGTGTACTACATGGTAAATCTCTTTTTTGTTGTTTCTAGGGTAGCAAGCAGTAAACTTTATTTCTTAAGAATATAAAAAATAAATTGGAGTTTTTATTTCCCAACAGTTAAATAGTCAAACTAGGCCAAACTAAAATGGGAAGAGCTTTAGTAAAGAGAACTTATTTCAAGTCTGGGATTTATTTTCCCTGATCACAGTTAAATAATGTTAGTTTTATGGGAAATAAAAACAATGCTAGTACACTCCTGTGTCTTTAGGGTTCCTTTTTCATTATTATTTTCAACAACTGTGGTAGAAAACACCTTTCAGAAATAAAATGTATCCTCAGTTTATTATTCCCTCTTTATTATTGAACATAAATACATTATTTAAAATATTACACATAAACACTCAATAGCTAGAGTGTTAATGTACTTTATTTTTGTTATAATGTATTTTTATTAAAAAAGATCACCAAAGATAAATATAAATCCATAGGTAAATTAATGTCATCCTAATATACCATTACCATTTTCTGAACTCACCTAACATAACTTGTCATTACATTTAAATATGCTTAAAGCATCAATTATAATTTTTGAATAATATTTTATTAGTAGTGTATGTTAAAATATGATTGAATGCAAATTGCACATAATCAAGTCGATTATAATGAAAATAATGACTTCACTTGGGGTGAATTTTCACTGGAATGGGTTAATTCATTGCGAACATTATTATCTCATTTATAAAATAAAGTCTATTGGCCAAAATAGTTAAAATTATCAAATAATAAAATTACCAAAGAAAAACTGAAAATGTTTTTTAGTTTATAATACATCAAATATTTTATATTAGTTCCATCTCCACTGTCAAAAAGCTTTTGAGGTGACATAATTTTAAAATATATACAAGATAATTTTAAGAATCAATTTTTTAAAGTGGAGAAATAATTTATAAAAGATAGTTGAAATATATCATTTAAACCCTCAATATACTAGAGGCAATTTGAAAACAAATGAGATAATGTATTCAAATCTCTCCCTCTATGTTATGTCATAATAAATATAGATAATTTCATAGAGAATTCACAAGCCTCTTTTTTAAGAAATATAATTTTTTGATATAAATTCTGCACTGCCCACTTTTCCAACTTATTTTCTATCACTGGGAGTTTTACGATTATGAGAATGGAATTGAATAAGTTTAGGAACTACACTTAAAGAGAATACTCGAGGGGCACCTGGGTGGCTGTTAGTTAAATGTCTGACTCTTGATTTCAGCTCTGGCCATGATCTCAGGATTGTGAGATCAAGCTCTGAGTCAGGCTCCATGCCTAGTATGGAGCCTGCTTAAGATTCTCTCTTTCTCTCCCTCTTCCTGCCCTGCTCTCTCTCTCCCCCTCTCCCTATCTCCAAAAAAGAAAGAAAGAAACAAATAAAGAAACAAACAAACAAACAAACAAACAAAGAGCGAGCTTGAGTTTAGAGTACCTGAGGTATACGTGTTGAATACATAACTATATATCAAAAGAAAAGGGGAAAATATTCAGGTATGTATTCAGCAGGAAGGGGCTGTGTTCCACAGTGCCTATCCCTGTGAGAGACTGGCAAGAGTGGAACACAGATGGTAAAAGGATAGTTGAAAGAAATAGAGACATTTGGACATCAATGACATCAATGCTGGACAACTTAGAGTGACAAATTTAAAACAAGGAAAAAGGAAAAGAAAAAGTCCTTTGGGCTTCTGCAGCTACCTAAAAGGTACTGGAATCCTGGCATGTGGAGAAATTGATTTTTACTGGGAACAAAAAGAGATGTCTTTCAAGAGTAAGAGAAAACAAAACACAAATTGTGAGAAAACATTTGCAAAACACATATCTGATATAGGGCTGTTGTCTAAAGGATACAAAGAAGCCTTAAAACTGAACAATAAGAAAAGGAACAACCCAATTTAAAAATTAGGCAGAAGATTTAAATAGACACCTCACCAAAGAAGACAAACATATGGCACATAAGTGTATATTATTAAAATAATGAAATGAAAACGATGAAATATCACCACACAATTGTTGGAATGGCTAAAACCATGAACACTCACAACACTAAATGCTGATGAGGATGTGGAGCAACAGGAGCTCTTATTCATTGCTGGTGGGTTGCAAAATGGTACATCCATTTTGGAAGAAAGTTTGGCAGTCACTTACAAAACTAAACATACACTTACTGTATGATTTGGCAGTCGTGCTCTTTGGTATTTACCCAGATGAATTGAAGAGTTATGTCTACACAAAAACCTGCACACAGATATTTGTAGCAGTTTTATTCATAATTTCCAAAACTTGGAAGCAAACAAGATGTCCCTTAGTTGGTGAATGGATTAAATATTTCATTATCTACTTGTACCACAGTTTATGATACACTGTTATCAAGCCATGTATAAACACTGAAGAAACTTAAATGTATATTACTGAGTAAAAAAAGTCAATCTTAAAAGAAGCAAACATGATTCTAACTATATGATATTCTGGAAAAGGTGAAACTAATAAAGACAGTAAAAAGATCAGTGGTTGCCAGATTTGGAGAGAGGAGAGGATGATTAAGCAAGGCACTGAGGCTTTTTAATGCAGTGGAACTTATCTTTATGGTAATTATAATAGTGGGTGGTATGAGGGAGCTCTGTACTTTCCACACAGTTTTGCTGGGGAGAGAGGAAAAGAGGGGAGGATGAGAGAAGAAAGGAGGAGAGGGGCGAGGGGCAAGATGGAAGTAGTGAGAAAAGGGGGGTTGGGGGCAGAGAGCAAGTTCTCTGGCAGCTTTTAGAAAGAAAAACCAACCAGTGAAGGCAAGAGAAAAAGAAATCAGAATAGACCAAACGACCCAGAAGTGATAAAAAAAATTTGCTTTTTTTTTTTTTTCCCTTCTTGAGTCAGGTTGGATATAGACACTCCTATTAAACTAGGAAATATGAATTAACATCCAAGTGCTTGTTTCCTGAGAATTAATTAGAATAGCCAGCAGAGTTCCTGATGGACAGACACATGCAACCAAGGGAAGCCATACATCATCACCTGAGTTATGAGAAAGGAATCCTACCCTACACACAGAAGAAGAGATGGAAAGGAGTCAGTGTTGGGCTATAGATGTAAATGAGCACTGGCTATCACTGATTGACATTTTATCTCCTTTTATGGAATACTGTGATGATCTGACTCAGTGAAAGATGACAGGAGAAAAGGTTCTCACATGCATACTCAATGTTTTGTTCCTTCCCATTGTCACCAAGGAAACTTACTTTCATCTACTCCAGCTTTTCTATATTTCATTTCTTTTCTCTACCACCAGGAACTCTTGTCAGTTTGCCCCACCATAGAGAGGACTAGAGAGGGCTGGAGAGCTTATCTTTACTTGATTAGTTCTGAGCCATGTCTACATCAGAGTAAAAGCTGGACTTTCAGTAGAGGTGAAAGTGGGAGAAAATCACTGCCGCCATCATCATAATTAGATAAAGGGGAAAAAGGCTAGACAGACTAGCTAGAGTCTGCACAAGGCAGACTGGGAAAATATTCTTTTGAGGTTACTTTGAAGGAAGAGAAAAATTTGTGGAGGCTCTCTTCTGTTGATGAGCACAAGAAAAAAAAAATAAGACAAGGGAATTTATATGACATGTTGCCCTACATTTAAAAACATTACTCAGGGCTCCTTGGTGGCTCAGTCATTAAGCATCTGCCTTCAACTCAGGTATGATCCCAGTGTCGTGGAATCGAGCCCTGCGTCTGGCTCCCTGCTCTGCAGGAAGCCTGCTTCTCCCTCTTCCACTCCCCCTGCTTGTGTTGTCTCTTGCTATGTCTCTCTTTGTCAAATAAATAAATAAAACATTTTTAAAAAATAAAAATAAACAAAAATAAAAGCAACTCTATTGATGTTTTCTTTAGAAATTGCATTAAAGAGGGGTGCCTGGGTGGTTCAGTTGGTTAAGTGTCCAACTCATGATTTCTACTCAGGTCATGATCTCAAGGTTCTGGGATTGAGCTGTGCATCAGTCTCTGTGCTCAGCAGGGAGTTTACTTGAGGATTCTGTCTCTCACTCTCTCTCTGACCCTCCCCCTGCTTATGCACTCATGAGTGCTTTCTCTCTCTCTTTCTCTCTAAAATAAAATAAACAAATCTTTTTAAAAAAATGCATTAAAGGGCACCTGGGTGGCTCAGTGGATTAAGCCGCTGCCTTCGGCTCAGGTCATGATCTCAGGGTCCTGGGATCGAGTCCCGCATCGGGCTCTCTGCTCAGCGGGGAGCCTGCTTCCTCCTCTCTCTCTCTCTGCCTGCCTCTCTGCCTACTTGTATTCTCTCTCTGTCAAATAAATAAATAAATATTTAAAAAAAAAAAAAAAAAAAAGCATTAAAGAGAGGCACCTGGATGGCTCACTTGGTTAGGCTTCTGACTCTTGATCTCAGTTCAGGTCTTCATCTCAGGGTCATGAGTTCAAGCCCCATGATGGGCTCCACACTTGGTATGGATCCTACTTTAAAAAAAAAAAAAAAAAAGAATGCATTAAAAATCTAAATTGCTTTCAATCATATTTTGATTACCAAATTTTTGTGTTCTTGTTTCATATTTTTGTTGTAATTGTAGTAATAATCATCATAATGTATTATACTGTATTATATAACTATTATTATTTTGAAAATACTGTATGCCAGGAGTTACCTACAAACTAATAGGAGTTAAATACAAATTGAAAATTAAAAGTGTTAAAATCTCATAGAGTTAATTTTTCCAATATTATGTGATACCTGAGTTTGCTCTTAAATCTAACCTTGGGTCTCAACTCACATTTTGAAGTTACTGGCAAAAAGGAACTTAGAGTATTAATAAACTTAAATATGGCATAGGTATAAATTCATGGAAGCTAAATTCACTTATTGAGAACAAATTTTATAATGTGAGTCAACTCTTCTTTTTAATGATGTAATTCAAATTTCTAAAAGCAGTATACAGTAGCATTCAACAATCTGTGGAAAAGATTAAGGCTCAAATATTAAAGCAACAAAATAGACAGTCATGAGGGTTGATATATTTCAACTTTACCAAGTTTTCCTTTTAATCTCTTAGTAATTGATAGTGCTATTTGACATATCTTACTATCTACCAGCTCCATCAAAAATAGACAAGACTGGTAATATGAATGGAAATCACTATTTCTTGTGGATTGTATTTGACATGATATACTATAGTTTTTTGAATATCCAGTTTTATATATCTCTGCTGAGAAATGGAAATCTTTATTTTGTCTTTTTTATCTGATTTATAACATTATTGAATTTAGAAATTGCACTCAATCCAATATGATTCCTCATCTGTCTTTCAATTTAAAAAAAACAACCCAAACAATCTCAAAGACTGTTTAAAAAAAAAAAAGAAGAAGAAAGTAAGATTTAACCCTCCACATCATATTGGAAAAAATGGAAAACCTTTTATTTATGAAAATATCAGCCGGCCAGGGAAAATCATGATCCAGGGTACTGGTTTGATAGACAATAATGTCTAGTTTAGTATTAATATTTTGGTTTTAGTTATGACACCTTAATATTATAAAAAATTTCACATGAAACAATCATAAACCTTCCTCTGTTACCATTTATTGAAGTGAAAGTATGTCAGTTGTGTTGTTCGGCTGCTTCCATCTTTAAGGTATTCTGTGACAGAATACCTTGCTCAAAGCCTGTTCCAAGGACCAACTATATAAATCATTTGTTAAAGAAAAATCCTCAATCCTATCTCTAGTCCTACTGAAATAGAATCTTCAGGGCTTGGGATTCAGAATCTACATTTTTAAAAAGTACCTTCTGAATGAGATGTCAAGTCTTCGTTTCAGAATAGATCTATATCCCATAGAAATTTTTACCTTAACGTTCTAAGTAACTTGAATTAAGAGTTAAGAATATTGTATTTAACAATAGCAGGTAACTCACAATTAATAGGTAGAAGTAAATTATAAGTTAAATTCATTTTGAAATAACACTGTCTTAATATTTTAAGCAATGTAACAAAATATTAATCAATTCAGAAATATTTTGTTTATGGTAATTGGAAAGCTAGTTAAAAATTAATAAATATTAAATATAACCTATGATATTAAATTTTGATATTTAATAAAATTTAATGTTAGAGTGACATTATATACTCCAGAAGAAGTTTGTGCTTAGTGTTCTCTCCATAAGATTTATGTCAAATAATTATTTTTCAAAAATAGAGTTTATAAGAAATTATGGATTGGAGGGATCCACTGGTCCAAAACCTCCACTTTAATGATGAGGAAAGAGGTAGCAGAGCTAGGATCAGCGCTTGGCCCTTCAGGGCATTTTTTTGTTACCTGACCCGTCATTCTGACTTTTTATATGTGTACCTTTCAAACCAGGAAGAGGATGGTAGTTAAGAACATAGACTTTGAAGTCAGAGAGATCTAGACCTGAACATTAATCTGTTTTTTTAACTTTAGAGAAATCACTTAACTCCCTGTGTCTCAGTTCCTTACCAGTTTACGGGAGAATATTTACATGTATTTATATTTGTAAATGTTTTTATTTTGAATTTAATATTTTAAGGGTAATGCATTCAGTGTGTTAAAAATCAAAGCACTGTAAAAAGCTATACTGTAAAAAGTACCCCTATGAATCTCCCTTCCCTTATCTGTAGATAACTGCACTTATTTGTTTGTGTGTGTGTATATATATCTAGCTTTTCATTATTCATCTATTATCAAGTATAAATTAATATATATTATTTTCCCAAATATATTAATGGTGACTACTCACAACTTTATACATTCTTTGTTTTAATTTAATGTAATATCTTGGAGGTCACTCCATGTCAAAATAGAGGTTGTCTTCATTTCTTTTTTACACCACAATCATAATAGTCAACATTTTTGTGGTAATTAGCATGCAGGAGTTATTATTTTAAATGTCTTACATATAGTAAGACATATGTATTAGCATATTCTTCAGAAACACCCTAGGAAATGTGCATTTATTTAATACCCATTTATAGATATAGAAGACATATTTATGAAATTTGAGGCAAATCTTACAAACATCAGGGGGTAAAATAGGGATTCAAAACTCTAAGTCTTACAATTTGGTTTCTGAAACTGCAGTATAATACATCTCAGCTTCATTATATCCCATTCTGTAGATGAATCATAATTTATTTATCCAGTACTCCACTATTGTAAAATTGTGTTGTTTCCAAACTTTCTTTTTATTACAACTAATGCTGCAGTAAAAATCTTGAACAGAAAAGTATATGCGACTATATCTATAAGAAAAATTCATAGAAATCAGATTACTGAGTGAAGATGTAAATGCCTTTGTAATTTTGATAGATGCTGCCAAATTACTCTCTTTAGTGATTTTTAATGTGTAGTTCCACCAGCGATGTATTAGAGTTTTATTTCCCGATAGCACTGCTAACAGAGTATGTTGCCAAATATTTAGATTTTATTCCCAAATAGGACAAAAATGCTGTCACAATAGAGTTCATGTTAATTTTTCTTATTAGAAATTAGATTGAGCATCTTTCCATTTTCTCAAGACTAATATGTATTTTCCTTTCTGTTCATAATCTTTATTCATTTTCAAAAATTGTACTGTTAGTTTTTTTTTTCTTATAAATAGCTAAGAATTCTTTTCATAAATTCAGGAGATTGATTCTTTGAATGCAATGTGATCTGAACATTTTTTTCAACTTTTCATTTTGAAAAATAGACTTTATTTTTTTAAACAGTTTTAGATTACAGAAAAACTGAGAAGCTATTACAGAGTTCTTGGATGTCTTGCATTCAATTTCCCTTACTAATATCATACATCAATTTGGCACATTTATTATATTTAATAAACTAATATTAATACATTATTAACTAAAGGCCATATATTCCTCAGATTTCCTTAGTTATGACCTAAGAAGTTTTCTGTTTGTTTTGTCTTTGTTTCTCTTTTTCAGGATCCTATACAAGCTACCATATTACATTTAGTCATGAGGTCTCCTTAGGCTCTGTCTTCATTCAGGCTGCTATAAATTCATACCATAGAGTGGTGCTTAGCCAATATACATTTATTTCTCATAGTTCTGGAGATTAGAAGCCCAAGATGAGGGTGCCAGTATAGTGGGGTTCTTGGTGAGAGCCCTATTCCTGGTCATATTCCTACACAGGCTTGGTATGTGCAGTCAGAGACAGAGAGCTCCTCTCTCTTCCTGTTTTTTAAGGGTGTTTATCCCATCATGGGCTCCACCCTCATGACTACATCTAAAATTACTTACTTCCCAAAGGTCCCATCACTAAATATCATCACATCATGGATTAATTCTCCAACATGTGAATTTTGGAGGACATAGACTATAGCAGGTTTTCTTGAGAATGAAAGTTTGTCAGATTTTTCTTGATTTTGATGAACTTGTCAATTTTCAGGAGTAGTATTCACATACTTTATAGGATGCCATTTCATTGGCATTTTTCTGATTTTTTTTAAATTATTAGATTGAAGTTACGAGTTTTTAGAGGAAAACCATGGATGTAAAGTACCGTTTTCATCATAACAAATCAACATATCATTACCGTCACATGATTTATTATTGTTGATGTTGACTTTGGTTACCTGGCCCAAGGTAGTGTATATAGGTTTTTTTTTTTTTTTTTTTTTTTTTTTTTTTTTTTAACTTTTTATTTTTTATAAACATATATTTTTATCCCCAGGGGTACAGGTCTGTGTTGGGATTAATATTTTATTTATTTATTTGACAGAGATCACAAGAAGGCAAAGAGGCAGGCAGAGAGAGAGAAGAGTAAGCAGGCTCCCTGCTAAGCAGAGAGCCCGTTCCGGTGCTCGATCCCAGGATCCTGGGATCATGACCAGAGCTGAAGGCAGAGGCTTTAACCCACTGAGCCACCCAGGTGTCCCGTGTCTATAGGTTTTTCCAATATAAAGTAACTCTCTAACTCCATTGCCTTTCCATACGATTTCACTTGACAAAAGCTACTATTCCTAACCCATACTTAAGCATGGGGAGTTACAGTACACCCACTCAGGGGGAGGAGTATCTGTATAAATTACTTAGAATTGCTCTTCATGAGAGATGTATTTATTATCTTCCCTTTATTTATTCATTTATTTATATCATAGGGTTTTCATCGTTCTTTTTGTTTTGTTTTGTTTTGTTTGTACTTGGATTAACCGAATACTATTTTATACATTTTGTTGTGCAGGAAAGTTTTGTCCATTAGGGATTCTTTTGGTTGACTCCTGCATTTTGTTTTTGTTTTTGTTTTTTTTTAAATTTTTTTATAAAAATATAATGTATTATTAGCTCCAGGGGTACAGTCTGTGAATCGCCAGGTTTACACACATCACAGCACTCACCATAGCATATACCCTCCCCAATATCCATAACCCCATCACCCTCTCCCTATCCCACTCCTTCCAGCAACTCTCAGATTGTTTTGTGAGATTAAGAGTCTCTTATATTTGGCTCCCTCCTGATCCCATCTTGTTTCATTTATTCTTTTCCTACCCCCAACTCCCCCACATTGCATCTCCACTTCCTCATATCAGGGAAATCATATGATAGTTGTCTTTCTCCCATTGACTTATTTCACTAAGCATAATACCCTCTAGTTCCATCCACATCATTGCAAATGGCAAGATTTCATTTCTTTTGATGACTGCATAGTATTCCACTGTATATATATATACCACTTTTTCTTTATCCACTCATCTGTTGATGGAAATCTGGGTTCTTTCCATAATTTGACTATTGTGGACATTGCTGCTGTAAATATTCGGGTGCACATGCCCCTTGAGATCACCACATTTGTATCTTTAGGGTAAATACACAGTAGTGCAATTGCTGGGTCATAAGATAGCTCTATTTTCAACTTTTTGAGGAAACTCCATGTTGTTTTCCAGAGTGGCTGCACCAGCTTGCATTCCCACCAACAGTGTAAGAGGGTTCCCCTTTCTCTGCATCCTCACCAGCATCTGTCATTTCCTGACTTGTTAATTTTAGCCATTCTGACTGGTGTGAGGTAGTATCTAATTGTGGTTTTGATTTGTATTTCCCTGATGCCAAGTGATGTGGAGCACTTTTTCATGTGTCTGTTGGCTATCTGGATGTCTTCTTTTCAGAAATGTCTGTTCATGTCCTCTGCCCATTTCTTGATTGGATTATTTGTTCTTTGGGTGTTGCATTTGCTAAGCTATAGATTTTGGATACTAGCCCTTTATCTGATATGTTATTTCAAATATCTTCTCCCATTCTGCCAGTTGTCTTTTGGTTTTGTTAACTGTTTCCTTTGCTGCACAAAAGCTTTTGATCTTGATGAAATCCCAATAGTTCATTTTTGCCCTTCCTTCCCTTGCCTTTGGTGATGTTCCTAGGAAGAAGTTGCTGCGGCTGAGGTCAAAGACATTGCTGCCTTTGTTCTCCTCAAGGATTTTGATGGAATCCTCTCTTACACTGAGGTCCTTCATCCATTTTGAGTATATTTTCATGTGTGGTGTAAGGAAATGGTCCAATTTCATTTTTCTGCATGTGGCTATCCAATTTTCTCAACACCATTTGTTGAAGAAGCTGTCTTTTTTCCATTGGACATTCTTTCCTGCTTTACTGAGGATTAGTTGACCATAGAGTTGAGGGAATATTTCTAGGCTCTCTATTCTGTCCCATTGATCTATGTGTCTGTTTTTGTGCCAGTACCATACAGTCTTGATGATGACAACTTTGTAATAGAGCTTGAAGTCCAGAATTGTGATGCCACCAACTTTGGCTTTCTTTTTCAATATTCCTTTGGCTATCCGAGGCCTTTTCTGGTTCCATATAAATTTTAGGATTATTTGTTCCATTTCTTTGAAAAAAAAATGGATGGGATTTTGATAGGGATTACATTAAATATGTAGATTGCCTAAGGTTGCATAGACATTTTCACAATATTGGTTCTTCCAATCCATGAGCATGGAACATTTTTCCATTTCTTTGTGTCTTCCTCCATTTCTTTCATGAGTAATTTATAGTTTTCTGAATATAGATTATTTGTCTCTTTGGTTGCATTTATTCCTAGGTATTTTATAGTTTTGGGGGCAATTGTAAATGGGATTGACTCAATTTCTCTTTCTTCTGTTTTGTTGTTGGTGTAAAGCAATGCAATTGATTTCCATGCATTGATTATATACCCTGATACTTTACTGAATTCCTGTGCAAGTTCTAGCAGTTTTGGAGTGGAATCTTTTGGATTTTCCACATATAGTACCATATCATCTGCAAAGAGTGATAGTTTGACTTCTTTGCTGATTTGGATGCCTTTAATTTCCTTTTGTTGTCTGAGTTCTGAGGCTAGGACCTCTAGTATTATGTTGAATAGCAGTGATGATAATGGACATCCCTGCCGTGTTCCTGACCTTAGCAGAAAGCTTTCAGTTTTTCTCCATTGAGAATTATATTTGCAGTGGGTTTTTCAAAGATGGCTTTGATAATATTGATGTATGTGCCCTCTAGTCCTACACTTTGAAGAGTTTCGATAAGGAAAATGTGCTGTACTTTGTCAAATGCTTTCTCAGCATCTACTGAGAGTATCATATGGTTCTTGTTCTTTCTTTTATTAATGTATTATATCACATTGATTGATTTGTCGATGTTGAACCAACCTTGCAGCCCTGGAATAAATCCCACTTGGTCGTGATGAATAATCCTCTTAATAAACCATTGGATCCTATTGGCTAGTATTTTGGTGAGAATTTTCGCATCTGTGTTCATAAAGGATATTGGTCTGTAATTCTCTTTTATGATTGGAGCCTTGTCTGGTTTTGGGATCAAGGTGATGCTGACCTCATAAAATGAGGTTGGAAGTTTTCCTTCAGTTTCTAATTTTGGAATAGTTTCAGGAGAATAGGAATTAATTCCTCTTTAAATGTTTGGTAGAATTCCCCTGGGAAGCTGTCTGGCCCTGGGCTTTTGTTTGTTTGGAGATTTTTGATGACTGTTTCAATCTCCTTACTGGTTATGGGTCTATTCAGGTTTTCTATTTCTTCCTGGTTCAGTTGTGGTAGTTTGTATGTCTCTAGGAATGCATCCATTTCTTACAGATTTTCAAATTTGTTGGCATAGAGTTGCTCATACTATGTTCTTATAATTGCTTATATTTATTGGTGTTGGTTGTGATCTCTCCTCTTTCATTCATGATTTTACTTATTTGGGTCCTTTCTCTTTTCTTTTTGATAAATCTGGCCATGGGCTTATCAATCTTATTAATTCTTCCAAAGAAGCAGCTCCTAGTTTTGTTGATTTGTTCTATTGGTTGTTTTTGGTTTCTATTTTATTTATTTCTGCTCTGATCTTTATATTTCTCTTCTCCTGCTGGGTTTAGGCTTTCTTTGTTGTTCTTTCTCCAACACCTTTAGGTGTAGGGTTAGGTTGTGTATTTGAGACCTTTCTTGTTTCTCATGAAAGGCTTGTATCACTATATATTTTTCTCTCAGGACTGCCTTTACTGTGTCCCACAGATTTTGAACCATTGTGTTTTCATTATCATTTGTTTCCCTGAATTTTTTCAATTCTTCATTAATTTTCTAGTTGACCCATTCATTCTTTAGAAGGACGCTGTTTAGTCTCCATGTATTTGGGTTCCTTCCAAATTTCCTTTTGTGGTTTAGTTCTAAATTCAGACCATTGTGGTCTGAAAATATGCAGAGAATGATCCCAATCTTTTGATACTGGTGGAGACCTGATTTATGACCCCGGATGTGATCTATTCTGGAAAATGTTCTATGCACACTAGAGAAGAATGTGTATCCTGTTGCTTTGGGATGGGATGTTCTGAAAATATCTGTGATGTCCATCTGGTCCAGTGTGTCATTTAAGGCCTTTATTTCTTTGTTGATCTTTTGCTTGGATGATCTGTCCATTTCGGTGAGGGGAGTGTTAAAGTCCCCTGCTATTATTGTATTATTGTCAATGTGTTTCTTTGATTTTGTTATTAATTGGTTTATATAGTTGGCTGCTCCCATATTAGGAGCATAGATATTTAAAATTATTAGATCTTCTTGTTGGGCAGACCCTTTGAGCATTATATAGTGTCCTTCCTCATCTCTTATTATAATCTTTGGCTTAAAATCTAATTGACCTGATATAAGAATTGCCACCCCAACTTTCTTCTGATGTCCATTAGCAAGGTAAATTGTTTTCCACCCCCTCACTTTAAATCTGGAGGTGTCTTCTGGTCTAAAATGAGTTTCTTGTAGGCAGCATATTGATGGATTTTGTTTTTTTTATCCATTCTGATACCTTGTGTCGTTTGATTAGGGCTTTTAGCCCATTAACATTCAGGGTAACTATTGAAAGATATGAATTTAGTGCCATTGTATTGCCTGTAAGGTGGCTGTTACTGTATTTTGTTTCTGTTCCTTTCTGATCTACTGCTTTTAGGGTCTCTCTTTGCTTAGAGGACCCCTTTCAATATTTTCTGTAGAGCTGGTTTGGTATTTGCCAATTCTTTCAGTTTTTTATTATCCTGGAAGCTTTTTATCTCTCCTTCTATTTTCTTCTTCTTTTTTTTTAATGCTTTATTTATTTATTTGACAGAGATCACAAGTAGGCAGAAAGGCAGACAGAGAGAGAAGAGGAAGTAGACTCCCCGAGAGCAGAGAGTCTGATGTGGAGCTCGAACCCAGGATCCCGGGACCATGACATGAGCCGAAGGCAGAGGCTTTAACCCACTCAGCCACCCAGGTACCCCTCTCCTTCTATTTTCAATGGTAGCCTAGCTGGATATAGTATTCTTGGCTGCATGTTTTTCTTGTTTAGTGCTCTGAATATATCATGCCAGTTCTTTCTGGCTTGCCAGGGCTCTGTGGATAAGTCCTCTGCCAATCTAATATTTTTACCATTGTATGTTCAGACTTCTTTTCCTGGGCTGCTTTCAGGATTTTCTCTTTGTTCCTAAGAATTGCAAATTCTACTATTAGGTGACCTAATAGTAGGGTGTGGACCTATTCTTATTGATTTTGAGGGTGGTTCTCTATACCTCCTGGATTTTGATGCTTGTTCCCTTTGCCATATTTGGGAAATTCTTTACAATAATTCTCTCCAATTTAACTTCTTCTTCCCTCTCTTTCTTCTTCTTCTGGAATCCCAATTATTCTAATGTTGTTTCATCTTATGGTATCACTTATCTCTCAAATTCTCCCCTCCTTGTCCAGTAGTTGTTTGTCTCTCTTTTGCTCAGCTTCTTTGTTCTCTGTCATTTGGTCTTCTATATCACTAATTCTTTCTTCTGCCTCATTTTCCTAGCAGTAAGAGCTTCCATTTTTTATTGCACCTCATTAATAGCTTTTTTTATTTCAACTTGGTTAGATTTTAGTAATTTTATTTCTCCAGAAAGGGCTTTTATTTCTACTGACAGGGTTTCTCTAATATCTTCCATACTTTATTCGAGCCCAGTGATAACCTTGAGAATCATCATTCTGAACTCTAGATCTGACATATTACCAATGTCCATATTGATTAGGTCCCTAGCCTTTGGTATTGCCTCTTGTTCTTTTTTTTTTTTTTTTTTGGGGGGGGGGTGAGTTTTTCTGCCTTGTCATTTTGTCCAGATAAGAATATATGAAGGAGCAAATAAAATACTAAAAGGGTGGCAAAGACCCCAGGAAAATGTGTGTTAACCAAATCAGAAGAGATTCCAAATTGTGGTGGGGGAGAAAGGGGATAAAAAGAAGTTCAGAAAAAAAAAATTTAAAAAAATAAAGAAAAAAAATATATATATATTAGACTGGTGACTAGAACAAGGTCACCCACTTAATTTTGGGAGTATTTTGGTCTCTAAGAAGAAACTACTTCCCAAAATTTTAAGAGTTTCATACTCTATCGACTGAGCTAGCTGGGCCCTAACCTCCCAAAATTTTAAAGAATGAAAAGCATATATAAGGATAAACACAATGAAGGGATGGAATATGCCTTTAAAGATGAAAAAAAAAACTTTTTTTAATTCCTAAAAAAGGAGTTGATAAAGTTAAGTTGGTTGGGAGAATAAAGAAAAAGTAAGTGGAGAGAATTTACTCTGGCTGGAGACTAGAACAAACCTGGAGCTAGATTTAGATTTTGATCTATTACAAGTTGTACCCCAATTTAAAAAAAAAAAAACCCTATGTGTATACAAAAAATAAAGTTAGATACAATGAAGGATAAAATATGACTATAATAATGAAGGTTCAAAAAAGATTATTATTTTTTTTTATGAAAGTTATTGTTAAGATAAACCAGTAAAGAACATTAAAAGAGGAAAGGGTAAAAGTTAAAAAAATTTAGCAGAAGAAAAAAAAATAAAATTAAAAACAAATTAATTAACTGCAAGACTAAAGAATCATAGGCATAAAGCCATGAATTCCATGCTTTGCTTTCTCCCCCTCTGGAATTCTGCTTTTCTACTTGGTAAGTGAACTTGGTCTTGGCTGGATTTCCTGTTGATCTTCAGGGGGAGGGGCCTGCGGTAGTGATTCTCAAGTATCCTTGCCCCAGGTGGAATTGCACCTCCCTTACTAGGGGCCAGGCTAAATAATACCTCGGGTTCACTTTCGGGAGCTTTTGTTCCCTGAACACTTTCCTTAGAGTTCCAGAGGACGGGAATGAAAATGGCAGCCTTCCAAGCTCTGGCCCAGAGGAGCCAAGAGCTTGGGGCCCAATCCTCAGTGCACCGTCAGAGAAAAGTGCTCAATCACTCCCGTCTCCCTGGCCTCCCTCGGTGCTCCAAGCTCACCCAGCCTGTGACCAAGCGTCTCTGTCTCTGGCATACAGCTCCACCTGGGGTCTCCGAACCCCACAGATCCCTGAGCTCTTCCAGGAGGGGTCTCCCTGCATCTTGTGGGGACCCCACTCACAGAGCAGAGGCCCGTGCCATGGATTAGGGTTCAAGGTAACCCCGAGTTGAGAGCTCACTCCTCTGCTCTGTCTCTTTAGCTGGCTTCCCCACTCTAATACCTGCAAGCTCAGTGACACTCAGACACCCCTGATCCTTCTGTGACCCCACAGGACCTGGGGCCATGCTGACCCGATGTGCGCTTCACTGCGGTTTAGCCTCTGGAACGATGTTCCTTGGTGGAGCAGACTTTTAAAAATCCTGATTTTGTGCTCCATTGTTCTGCCGCTTGCCGAGAGCCAGCCCCTCCCTCTGTGGTCTATCTTCCCATTGCTTTGGATTCACTTCTCCGCCAGTCCTACCTTTCAGAAAGTGGTCGATTTTCTAGAATTTCTAGAATTGTTGCTCTTCTTCTCTTTGATCTCCTGTTAGATTTGTAGGTGTTTGCAATGGTTTGATAAGCTATCTAGCTGATCTCCTGCTACCTGATGTTGTCTCAGCCTAACCTATTTCTTCACTATCTTGACTCCTCCCCCTTAATATTGACTCCTGCGTTTTTTTGAAATAACTCCATCAATGTCTGTTTTTTCTTTTTTGAGTACTTCCTCACTTTCCAGCAATACAAGATGCTCTAAGGCTTATCTTGTATATTTATAGTCCCAGGCCTAGAATTAACCATTTCTTCAGAGTCTTGCTTCCTTCTCTTATAGAATAACGTTGGAAACCAAGGTCTGGTCACTATGTGTGCTTTTGCTAAGGTGATATTATTGTCTTCAGGCCTTCGCAGGAGATAGAATAAGAAAATATTTGCATCCATATTAATTAATCATGAGTTCATGCAGGTGTCTCCAACTCTAATCCATCACCACATGGATCATTCTAGCCCTATTCCCTTGATTAATGATAAATTCCCACTCTAATAGTGAAATGTTTGGCTACCACAATCTGTCATCCATTTACTCTATTATTCAATTCCAATATATGTATAGAAGTATCAAAAATGGTCCATAAGAACTAAAGTACATTGCTTATGTATAATTCTTTTGCATTTAGTTGTGTAGACTCATTTCCAGAGTTACTTAAGTCAACACCTTTTTCCTCATCTCCTTTAGGGAAGTTGTTTTACACATTTGTAATACAATAGATCCTCTTGTCCTTGTCGGTCTTCTTTCCTGGGACTCCCCAACCTTCCAAATGATTTTGCTTTTAATTTGCATACAGTAAGATTCACCTTTGTGTTTTAAAGTTTGATGGGTTTTGACAAATATGCAATTTTATACTCAACATTACAGTATTATACAAAATATCATTGAAAAATTTTATCACCAAAAAACTTCATGAACTTCACCTGTTTATTCTTCTCCCTGGAATTCCTAGAAACCACTGGTCTTTTTACTTCTATATAATTTTGCATTTTCCAGAAGGTTATATAATTGATATCATAGAGCATATAGCTCTTTTAGACTGGCTTCTTTACTTCACAATACTCATTTAAAGTCTATCCATGTTTTTCCATAGCCTGGTGGCTCACTTCTGTTTCATTGCTGAGTAATGTTCCATTGTATGGATCCATCCAGTCTGTTTAACTGTTCACCTATTGAAGGACATCTTGGTTAGTTTGTTTATGGTGATTATGAATAAAGTTGTTATAAAAATTTGTGTAGAGGTTTTCATGTAGACATAACTTTTCAGAAAATTTGTGTAAATACCTAGGAGAATGATTGCTCAGTCATACAGCAAGTGTTTTGTGAGAAAATGCCAAACCATCTTCCAAACCATCTTCCAAAACAACTGCATCATTTTGTGTCATCAGCAATGGAAGGAGTAGCTCCAAAAACTTGCTAGTATTTGGCATTGTCAATTTATTAGTAGTAGTAGTATTTTTTTTTTTATTTTAGACATTCTAGTAAGTGTGTAGTTTAATATGGCTGTTGTTGTAATTTGAAATTCCTTAGTCATAAATGATATTGAACACCCTTTCATGATTGTCATTGCTATATCTTTTTTGGGGAAATGTCTGTTTAACTCTTTTGCCCATTTTTAAAATTAGGGTGTTTTCTTATTATTGAGCTTTAAGAGTTCTTCATATATTTGGATAACATTATCAGATATTGTTCTGCAGATATTTTCTCAGTTGATGGCTTTTCTTTTCATTTCTGTAAGATTCTCTTACAGAGCAGTTTTTAATTTCATTAAAGTCTAATTTATCAGTTTTGTGTTTGTGGACCATATTTGCTATGTTGTAATTAAAAACCCATCACCAAACACAAGGTTACCTAGATTTTTTCGTGTTTTCTTCTAAAAGGTGTATCATTTTGCATTTTATATTTATGTCTGTAATCATTTTGAGTTGATTCAATTTTTAGTGTTTCCTTTTGATTCTTTCTTAGCATTTCCATTTCCTTATTTACATTACCCATTTGTTCTTGTATGTTGCCAACTCTCCATTTTAGCCCTTAACATATTAATCATAATTTTTTTAAGATTATATTTATTTATTTGACATAGAGAGAGAGATCACAAGTAGGCAGAGGAAGGCAAAGAGAGAGGAGGAAGCAGACTCCCTGCTGAGCGGAGAGCATGATGTGTGGCTCCATCCCAGGACCCTGAGATCATGACCTGAGCCAAAGGCAGAGGCTTTAACCCACTGAGCCACCCAGGCGTCCCAATCATAATCTTTTAAATTCTGAGTCTGGGGGCACGTGGGTGCCTTTGTCCGTTAAGCATCTGCCTTCAGCTCAGGTCATGATCCTTGGGTCCTGGGATATATCCTTATGATAGACATCCTGTTCAGTGGGAAGTCTGCTTCTCCCTCTCCCTCTGACCTTTACCCTTGCTCATGCTCTCGCATGCACTCTCTCTCTCAAATGAATTTAAAAAAAAAAGTCTTTAAAAACATATCCTGTCTGACAATCCCTAAATCTATGTCCTATCTGATTTTTTTTTTCCCCTTCAGACTGCATTTTTTCTTGTCTTTTTGCATTTCTTGCAATATTTTGTTGAAAAAGAGACGTGATGCAATGAGTAACAGGAACTAAGCTAATTGGGCCTTTCCTGTAAAGTAGCATGTTAATCTGGCTAGAGGTTGGGCTGTTTTTTAATGTTCACTGTGGTTATAGTTGCCAGAAGCTTCAAATTCCTTTAGTATCTTTGTTTTTGTCTCTCCCATTGTTTTGAGGTTTCCAAAAGAAATTCTTCTTAAATGTAATCTGGCTTTGTAGCTCTTTCAGTTGTAATCCACTGTTGATACAAAAAAAGTTTGGCAGAGAGGAAGCATTTTATGGTATTAGAACTAATCCATCTTTTCCTGGGTCTGTATCAATGGACTGTGACCTTTGCAGCATTTCTTGATCTTTTCTCTCCCTTAGGTGAGACAAGAAGTCTAAAGGGGCTGGAGTGGAGTAAATGCCCTGCCCTCAGCTGAGCGAGATAAGGCTCTACTAAAGTCTTTTCCCTGAAGAAAAGGACTTAGTTATGGATATATTTTAATGTTTTGCTTCCATTCCTGCAGGAAACCTGAGCGATTTTTTTTTTTTTTTGGCTTTTTCTTTCATAATCTTATGGAGTTCTGGAGATAAAATACACAAAAGCATAAGGGTCTTCCTAAAACTGTTCCACACCCCCCCCCCCCAGGAAATTTCTTGCACTCATACTAGTCCACCCTCAGCCTTCAACAATTTGTTAAATTATTTGTTTTCCTGTTAGTTTATGACTCCAACCACTTCTCTTCCATGAAATCTATCATTAGCTGTTATTCTTTATATTTACTTGCCTCACCAGAGCTCTGGGTGGCAATTAGTAAGCAGCCTCTTTCTTTTATGGGTCCAAACATAGTCATCAATGTTGTTTGTTTCACTTTTTTCTTAATTATAAGGATGGCTGTCCAGTGGGCATGTCTGTATTAGCTAGGTGGTCACTGTGGCCCTTTCTATGTTCCATTGGTCAAGCCTGTTTGCCTAAAAGTGGCCTCTACAATAAGGTCATTGAGAGCCATATTGAAGGTGGCCTATGACATCCTTCTTCAATTGTCATCTTCAGAATATAATTGTTTTTGCTGGTTTAATTCATTGTATGAAATTTGCATTCAGTTTATTCAGATTTGTGTATGTTTGGTGACTAATATTAAATTTTAAAATTAACTAAGAAAGAGTTGACATTCCACGAAGTTGAGTGGTATACAAAAATATGACTTCCAGTTTGTTCAAATGTACATTTATGCTTTCCATGTTTTAATATTTTCTTAATGGAAGTTATCTGTATATCTTGTTCAGTTTGTTTTAGGTATTTTATCTGTTTCTGTGGCTATTTTAATAGGTTTGTATCTCCCAGTTTACCTTTTGATAATGATTTTGGGTGATAAGATGGCTTCTGATTTCTACATATTTTGTTCTTTTGTAATTTATCACATTTTTTTTTTTTTTTTGTTATTTATAGTAGTTGAGCTTATTCTCTGGTACATTCCAAGCATAGTTTAGCATATGCAAATAATGAGAGTATTTTGTCTCTATTTGGGTTTTTATAACTTTAATATCTTTCTCTCCTTTAATTTTTTGGCTAATATCCCCAGTTTAGTGCTCATCTGTAGCAATGCTTATGAGTGTCCCTTGCATTGTATGAAACCCTGCCTTTGTGGCTGACATGATGTTAAAAATGTACCTACTGATTCCTATTTTATTCACTATTTTTAGCAAGAATAGCTTTGAATTTTGTCCAGTTTCTTTGTACCATTTATGGAGATGATGATATGATTTTTCTCTTTATATCTGTCAATCTGATTAATTCCTTTAATAGACTTCATAATACTGAACTGATCTTGCTTTATAGAAATAAACTGCACTTAATTATGATAATAAACCTTAGAGTGTGCAACTGAATAATAGTTGGGAATTTTGCATTGATATTTATAAGTGAAATTGATCTGTCATTTTATTTTTGTGGACTCTGAAAATTTTCACTTAGTATTTTATCTTTCCAAGCAAAATTTAAAAATTGTTATGGATCTTTAATTATCAGTTTGTTTTTTGGTTAGTGGTTTTTGTACCTTAATAACTTTTTTTGCCTATTTTAAACTTGCAAAGATATTCCACTATTCCTATTTCTAAAAGCCTTATAGCTTTAGTTTTAACATGTAGTGTGTATTCCATCTCAAATTAAGTTTTGTATAAACTACAGTACATGTTGATATGAAATAATAAGATATATAATATTTATATTGTATATATAGTATATACAATACATTTACATATATACAATATATATAGTATATATATATATACATATACAATATACATATATTGTATACATACAATATATAATATATATAAATATTATATATCTTATTATACATTATATATTATATAGATAGTATGTATAAGTCTTCTAATTTTGTTCTGTTTTCCCAAGATTGTTTTAGCCATCCTAGATCCTTTCCGTTTCTATGTAAATTTTAGAATCAGCTGGTCTTTTATTACCAAAAAAAAAAAAAAAAAAACCCACCAAAAAAACAGCCTATTATGATTTAGAGGAGTGAGACTGCATTGACTCTGTGGGTCAACCTGGGGAAAATTAACATTTGGATAATACTGAGTCTTTAAATCTATAAGGATGGTATATCTGTTCATGTATTTAGGTCTTCCTTAATTATGCTCAGCAATGCTCATAGTTTTCATTGTTGAATCTTTGTCCAACTTCCATTATATTCATTCCTAACTTTCTTTTGTTAATGGCTTTGATGCTAATAAATGGTATTTTTAAAATGCTTATATTCCAATTTTGTGTTAACATACAAAAAATGTAATTTGGTTTTTAATATTGACCTTGTATCCTTAGACTTTGCTAAAAATTCACTAAATTATTTAAATACCTTAAGATTTTCTATGTATAAGTCAAATCACTTCTGAATAAAAAGATTTGCTTCTTCCCAATTTTTTTACATTTTTTTTTTTTAACTTGTTGCTTTGGTTGGGAACTCAAGTACAATGTGGAATAGAAACAAAGAGAGTGAATATTTGGTCTTCTTTCCAATATTTTAGAGAAGTATAAAATATTTTATCAGTAACTATTATGTTAGCTATAGATTTGTCAGCGCTATCTTCATAGATTAATTTTAAAAAATTCTTTTTATTTATTTATTTTTTTTAAAGATTTTATTTATTTATTTGACAGAGAGAGATCACAAGTAAGCAGAGAGGCAGGCAGAGAGAGAGAGGAGGAAGCAGGCTCCCTGCTGAGCAGAGAGCCCGATGTGGGACTCGATCCCAGGACCCTGAGATCATGACCTGAGCCGAAGGCAGTGGCTCAACCCACCGAGCCACCCAGGCACCCTAATTTTAAAAAATTCTTAATTTTTAAAGAATTAATGTAAAATTTTGTCAGATGACTTTTCTGCTATTTAGATCATCATATAATTTTTTAACTTTTATTCTGATAATGTGATGAATTGTGCTAGTTGTTTTTCAAGTTCTAAACCAATGTTTGATCCCTCCACTAATCTCTGTATTCCCATAATGATGTATTTATTTAGTTTATTCCCATGATGACGTATTATTATTTATTGCTGGATATGATTTACTAACATTTTGTTGAGGATTTTTACCCAAATGTTTATGAGACATATTGATACATAGTGTTTCCTTGTGGAAATATCCTTGCTAGATTTTGATATCTGAGTTAGCCTGGTCTCAAAAAAACAACTGGAAAATAGTCCTTTCTCTATTTCTGAAGGAATTTGTGTAAATGGATTTTAATTTCTCCTTATATGTTTGATAAAATCCATCAATCAAGTCACCTTGGCCTAGAGTTTACTTTTGGAAAGTTTTTTTTTTTTTTTTTTTAAGATTTATTTATTTGTTTGACAAAGAGAGAGAGATCACAAGTAGGCAGAGAGGCAGGCAGAGAGAGTGGGAAGCAGGCTTCCTGCTGAGCAGAGACCCTGATGTGGGCCTCAAACCTAGAACCCTGAGACCATGATCTGAGCCAAAGGCAGAGGCTTAACCCACTGAGCCACCCAGGCATCCCTTAGAAAGATTTTTAATTATTTTTTCAATATCTTCAGCATGTATAAAGATTTCAAATTTTCTCTTTTTCTCTCCCTTGTGTTGGTTTTCAATTGTATTTTCCAACATATCTGTCCATTTTCTTTACATTCTTGAATTTATTCGAAAAAGTTTATATAATGTCTCCTTATTCTTCCTTCAGTATGTGTAGAATGTTACCCCTGTCCATTCTGATATTGGCAAATCTCTCCTTTTCCTCCCTCTCACTATTTCCTCCCCCTCTCTCTTCTCCCACTCCCTCCTATTCTTCCTCCCCTTTCTTTTTCAGTTTTTTTTTTACTTACTTTCCAGTTTTTTTCAATGGATACAATTATACAATGTTTATTTTCTCTATGATTTGTTTTCTATTGCACTGACTTTTACTTTATTCCTGATTTTGTATGTCCTGTCATGTGTCTTCATTACTATTCTGTAGAGCATAAATTCAAATTTACTTCTTGTCTTTTTAAATTTATTTTTATTTAAAAGTACATTGCAGAAATCATTCCCATTTGGGGATTTCTTTCTTGTTTTTCTTGATTTCTAATTTAATTCTTTTTTTTTTTAATTTTTATTTATTTGTTTGACAGACAGACCACAAGTAGGCAGAGAGGCAGGCAGATAGAGAGAGAGGAGGAAGCAGGCTCCCCGCCGAGCGGGAAGTCCGATGCGGGGCTCGATCCCAGGACCCTGGGACCATGACCTGAGCCGAAGGCAGCGGCTTTAACCCACTGAGCTACCCAGGTGCCCCTCTAATTTAATTCTGTTGTGATCAGAGAACATACTTTGTATATTTCAGAACTATGAAATTTATTGAGATAAATTTTATGGCTCACTATATGGTTGCTCTTTGTGGATTTTTTTTTTTTTTTAAGAAGAAAGATTTTATTTATTTATTTATTTAGAGAGAGAGAGAGAGAGGATGCAAGTATGGTGAGGAGAAGATGGGGAGGGAGGAAGAGAGAAGAAGAGAAAGAGGGACAGAATCTCTACACAACTCCTAGTTGAGGACAGAGCCCCATGCAGGGCTTGATCTCAGAACCCTGAGATCATGATCTGAGCAGAAACCAAGAGACAAATGCTTAACTGACTGAGCCATCCAGGCACCCCTCTTTGTGAGTGTTCTATCTTGCACTTGAAAATAGTATGTATTCTCCTGCTGTTGGGTAGGACATTTTATATAAACTGTCCTTATAACACTTAAGTAAAGTGGTTTGATGGTTTTTAATCACATTTTCAATATCTTTATTGATTTTTTTGGTCTTTGTTATCTACTGAAAGAGGGATGGATGTTAAAAATATCCAAGATTATTGGGGCACCTCTTGGTTTCAACTCAGATCATGATCAAGTTTTGATCTCATGAGTCCCAGCATTGGGCTCTGTGCTTAGTGGGAGGCTGCCTGAAAGATTCTCTGCCTCTGCCCTCCCAAATAAATAAATAAACCTTTAAAAAATATCTTAAATTATAGATTTGTTTCTGCCTTTAGTTCGGTCTTAGTTCAATTTTTGCTGAGTATATATTAAAGTTCTGTAATTAAGAGTTAAATATTCAGGATTGTTATTTATTCTTGGTGAATTGAACTTTTATTATTATGCAAAGGACTCTTCTCCGTTAATAATCTTTTCCTTTGAGTCTACTTTGTTTTATTATAACCAAACTAGGATATTTATGCTTATTGCTTACATAATATATCTCTTTTGCATATCCTTTTATTCTCTATTATCTAAGTTTTAATATTATTAGTCATATCTTATAAACCATATATAGTTGTGTCTTACTTTTTAATCTAGCCTGTCAGTCTCTGTCTTTTCGAGGTTTAGGCCTCTAAATTTAATGTAATTATTGATATGGATGAGGTTGAATTTACCCTCTAGTTGTTTTATACTCGTCTCATTTTTTTTTCCTTTTCTTATTTATGGACTTAATTGAGCTAAGTGCAGGTCTTTTAGTATTTCATTCTATCTACTCTACTGACTTGAGTTATTGGTATTTTTCTATCAATTAAAAACATGCATCTTTAACTGATCACAATCTACTTTGAATTGCTTATTATATACTTACATGTATAATGCAAGAATAATACAAAATGAGTAATTTTGTTTTCCTTCCCTGCACACCAGCCCTTCCAATCTAAAATGCGTGTGCGCGCGCGTGCACACACACACACACACACACACACCCTTTGTTTTGGCCAAAAAGACAACATATTGAGAAGTCAGTGTGGAACCCAAAGCATTGAATGGGAGCTGTGTGGCTTGGAATAAAGAAGTAAAAGCCTTGGTTTCCTCAGGAGGCTACTGCACAGGCAACAACTGCAAGCAACTTATGGAAATAACTTTTCCTGAGCAAGCAAACAAAATGAACTTTGTCAAAGAAAAGCAATATATTTTATAATTAAAACTTTCTTATTACTGTCAGAAATACTGTCAGAAGATAATATATTTGCCTCAGGAGATTTTTTTTAATTATTATTTTTAAAATTGTGAATATCTTAAATATATAGTAAAGCCAAAAAAATTAAAAGCATGAGGTTATAGTTATTACTGTGCCCATCACTTGGATTTAACACATAGTAAGATTTTTATTATATTTATTTCTGATTGCTTTTCTTTTTTACAAAAATAAAACATTAGATGTTTATTAAAGTCTGAACTTCTCCACCCTATTCTTTTCTCTCTCTTCTCACACATATATTCTTTCTAATAATTAGAGTACATCTTTCTGGACCATGGTCAAGAAAGAAAAAAAAGGAAAGTATGTCCTGTACTTATCTATAGTATCTAATTTGGTAATAGCGTGGTTCAAATAGTTTACATCTTAATTTTTCAGAGTATTTAGTCAATTCCTAAGACACACATTAAAATTTTCACTATGTTTTTGGATTGCAAATTTCTTCTAATTTTGTTCAGTGTTTCAAATATTTAAGTTTGTTCTATAAGACCATAGGAGATTATGCTAGATGCATCTTAATTTTCCTTTTTCTGTTACATGGTAACCTATCTTCAGATTTGAAATAGGGGAAAGTTTTTTGTTTAACCTTATTGTAAGGGCTTATTTAGCCAGAGCAGCTCCATCTTGGTTGAATAGCCATTTTGTTGTTTATTCAACAAAAAAATTCACCCTGCCCCCTACCCCCTCCACCCAGGAGAACTTACTTAAAAGCAAGTCTGGGAAACCAGACTGCTCTGGTCGACCAGTCCCTGATAACAGAGCCCAAATACAAGGCCGGGTCAGGTCAGGTGGAGATAACAGCCCGAATGCAGGGATGAGTTGGGCCAGGTGGAGACATCCAATCAGTGCAGCGTGCATACTGTCTCCCTAAGTACCAAGCAGTGTGGGCCCCACCTTTTGGGTGCCAATTCTGACCAAGGTGATAGGCTAGGGGTGAATTGTAATTCAATAGGCCACCCATGTATGACCTAGCATGACTGTGCAGCTTTCTCTGTGTGTTACAATCTCATTGGTCACCTGTGTGTGGCTGGGCTCAACCACATGGCCTTTGCTCTATAAAAGTTAGTCTGTGAGGCTGGGAGGGGTTGCCCTCTCTGTAAGTGGCAGGCCCAAACGG
This sequence comes from Mustela nivalis, assembly GCF_964662115.1. Classification (NCBI taxonomy): domain Eukaryota; kingdom Metazoa; phylum Chordata; class Mammalia; order Carnivora; family Mustelidae; genus Mustela; species Mustela nivalis. The sequence continues at coordinate 87,941,684 of NC_139020.1, forward strand.
TCGGTTTGATTCTCGATTCTTGGCATGAAATAAAGCTTTGTTTTACCTTCGCTTTCTATCAGTCTTGCTCTTTTGACCACTGACCTCTCAGTTATCTCTAACTTAAACATGTTTTTTGTTTGTTTGTTTGTTTTTAAGAATTTGTTTATTTATTTGAGAGAAAGAACAAGTGGGGCAGGAAGGGGTTAGATGGAGAGAGAGAGACAGACTCTTAGCTGAGCAGGGAGCCTGACACAGGACTCAAGCCCAGGATACTGGAATCATGACCTGAGCCCAAGGCAGACACTTAACCAACTGAGCCATCCAGCCCCAAGTTAGAGATGTTATTTAATATCTCTGCATTGCAGTTTGATTATATATAAATGGGGGTAATTTTATGATCTTTTAGTAAAATTGAAGATTAAATGAGTCCAGTTTAGTTGTAGTTTAAGAATTTAAGAATTAAATGAGTTGATACACATAACGTATTCAGAAAAGTGCTTGGCTTGTGATAAGTACTAATATCTATTAGGATGATGCGATGCTGTCCCTTTTTTATGGTGTTAGAGTTCAGGCCACAGTCTCTAGGACCAAGAATATTATAACAGATGTCAGTGGTCCCTCATTACAAAGTAAGGTGCCAACTCCTCTATATAGGGCATAGTAAGAGTTTGACCTTTTAGCTAACTTTTGATCTTTCCTCACCTTGCACTTATATAAAGGAAAGGAAGTTGTAAAGGCCTACTGGGAATGTCTTTATAAATTTATCAGGGTAGCTTAACTTCTAATCCTGGAGGACCTAAAACAACAGTTAGTAAAACAAGAATAAATCAAAACAAGACAATAAAGAAAAAAAAATCACCCAAGTTTCCACATCACAGATTATTTGATCGAAGATAGGTTAAAGTTGGCAGAAGTAGGAAGCTTTAATTATGTGAAAATTTGGAGGTTTTAAATTGGACAGAAATTTTCACTAAGTGACTGAAAAACCAATGGAAAAATCCTCATTCTGGAGGCAGAAGGAAAAGTCCACAAATAAATATTCAGGAAAAGTAGTTCAAAAAAATGAAGTTGCTTTTCTTCACCTTTGACTGAATCCACTTATCAATAAACCACTGATTACTCTACATATGGCCTTAGGTACACAGTCAATTTGTTTAAATATGTCCTGGAAAAATAGGACCGATTCTTATTGAACTTACACAAATAATTATATTATTTGTAAAGTAATGAGACTCATTTAAACTATGTACTTCTGAAATCTGAGGAGACAGAGTTCAGATACCATTTAGAAATGGTTCATTTCCATTTACAAGAGTATGGTCTATTAAATTGAAGGTTAGACATAAATAAATAAAGTGACTGGGCCTTTTTATATATACATAAGAGAATATAAATTAATATAATTCTAACAGTATTTCAAACAAATAACCACAATAAAATTCTCTTTGTCTATTTATTTAGTCCTATATTAATTCTTGTTTTATTGAATCTTGGGTTAGAAGTGAACTTTCATGGATGATGTTCACTTCCAGAGTGACAAAGGTCCAGCTGATTCAGTCCATCAGTATAGTTTGAAAGTTTTCTAAGCATTGTGAGCTTAAAACAGTTTACCAACAGTATATTCTTTGAACTGTTGAAGTAACAATAGTTCAGAAAATCTGGTATAATCTTTTTTATGAGGTGCTGAAACTATCTTTATTGACGACACTAATGCTACTTTGCAACTTAGGAATAGCAGAGGCTTCTGGCAAATATCAGGAAGGAGAAACCTATTTGTTAATGAGACTTTTAATTTATTATTATAACCAATACTATCAGAATGGAGAAAAGTAAAATTCTCTATTAGGATAAAGTAAATAACTATTTTATAAGAGTTTGATCAATATTTTAAATGAATGACAAGAATATTTTATGGATAGTGAGGACATTAGCAAAACTTCAGGGCCTTCTCAAAAAGAATACAATTTCTGAAATATTAACATTAAAAAAAGTTTTCCTATAAACTTAGGGAAAAGTTTATTTAGGATACATGGGAGTATATCTTCTGCTTTGATAATCTTCCCATGCAGTTCTTACAATGGTACTGAGCTAATAAAGATTTAATGGAGCCTGCTAAAAAACCAATCATTATAGAACTCACCCCTTTTTTATAAGGGAAATAACAATTTTTTGTTATTTTCCTGGGGTCCTCTGGGAAAATTGACTTGTTTTAGCTGTAAAAGAAAACAGGAGGGTGTGTGGCTCAGTGGGTTAAGACTCTGCCTTAGGTTCAGGTCATGATCTCAGGGTCCTGGGATTGAAGCAGGCATCAGGCTCTCTGCTCAGCAGGGAGCCTGTTTCCCCCTCTTTCTCTGCCTGCCTCTCTGTCTACTTGTGATCTCTCTCTGTGTCAAATAAATAGATAAGATCTTAAAAAAAAAAAAAAGAAAACAGGAAATTTTATTTATAGCTTCTAACATAGGATCTCATCTTGGGAAAGCAAAATTAAAAGAATTGTCAAATGATATGAGGTCATTTAATAAAGTTAAGATCTAAAATGCCTGAGACTATACTTGTTTATGTATTTAATTGAAGTGATGAAATTTTTAAAATAAACACAGATGAATGTTACAATATTATAAGGAACTCTAGTCTGTCACAAAGGAGAAATCTTTATTAGTTGTGTGTGTGTGTCTGTGTTTATTATCTTTATTTTAAGTAATTAAATATATGGTAAAGTTAACATGAAATAGAGAAAGAAAATTATTCTAGAGAGGCCTAAAACCTCATGTCTACATGGGTAAATTACACAGAACGTAAAGAGTAATTTTTACCATTCTATGTTAATAACTCTGAGACTAATTTGTCATTTTAACAGAGATTAAGTCAGATATGTTATTTGGGAGTAAAGACTATAAGCTTTTTCCCCACTTATGAATAAACGCATCAAAGCAGGGCAATCTTTGGCAAAATTTTAACGCATTTCAGTGCTTCTTTTCAGACCTTAACACGTGCAGATATTTTAAACCAACACATAGAAATTCTTCTTCTGCAAACTCTGACCTTTTACAGCCATTCCAGTTTTGTGTTTACTGTCGCCTTTCACATTCTAAATTGCAGACAATTTAAGATGAAAGTACTCTCTTTTTATCTTGATGAACTAAAACACCATTCCATTATCTTGTCTACACATTCATGTCACTGTCATCATTGTCCCTAGTGTGGTTTCAACCATCCGCAGTAATTACAACTTTTAACCAAAGTAACTAATTTCTATTTCACACAGCAAAGTGAGAATCTGATAATTGAGATTGTTCATATATAAGCATTTTGCTAGACCATTAATGCTGACTCGATGAAGTAATACAGGTCAATTGACACCATTTTAAAGTTGCAAACATGAACTCATTCATTATCATAACCCAAAGATAGAGAATATAAAATTTTATATATATTTTGTAGTATATAAAAATAAGAAAAAAGTGTGTAATTTTAAAATAATTCCTAATCAGTAGTTCAGTATTTAAACATACTCTGAAATTAAGATCCCAATAATTATCCATGGTTTTAAGTTGCCTAAGAATCTTGAAATTTATGGTTAGTCTGAGGTAGTACGAATATAATTAATTACAAAAATGTTTATCATAATTATGATTCAATTTAGGTGAATACAGATATACTTTTTATTATCTTAAACTTTATGTAGGAATAGTATCAATTTATTTAATCAATAACCTAACATAAGTTTAGAAAGTTCTGATAAACTAGTTTGTTCATGAAAAAACAAATCCACATCTTTCAAAAATAAAACAAATATTTACATTATATCCCTAGTAATAAACTCAAGCCAAGACATAGAGATATTTATGTTTTTAAAGTATTAAATGAGCCTGATTTGTCCAAAGACTCACTTTAACTGCATGAATTTGGATTTTAAAATGTTTCTGAGATAGCAGTTTCCCTAAAAAGATTTTTTTCTTAAGATGTCCTTTCTGACATCCTTAAGATATTAGAAGCTCACTTTCCTTATTTTCTGTGAATTCTAGCAATATTAGACTTATGTAGAAGTGTATCTATGTATAAAACATTTAAAACAGGGGTACCTAGGTGGCTCAGTGGGTTAAAGCCCCTACCTTTGGCTCAGGTCAGGTCATGATCCCAGGGTCCTGGGATGGAGCCCCGCATCCGGGCTCTCTGCTCAGCAGGGAGCTTGCTTCCTCTTCTCTGCCTGCCTCTCTGCCTACTTGTGATATCTGTCTGTCAAATAAATAAATAAAATCTTTAAAAAATAAACATATAAAACAGAGTAGAACTACTTTAAGAAACATAATCATACAATTTATTAATTCCTTTTGGTGGTAGGAAAAGATGTCATTCTCATACCAGGAAAGGTAAAAGCTTTTCTGAATTACAGGGAGCTTATGGGTTTAGTTCTGCAACATCAGTCACAGGTAAAAGGTAAACCATAAACAAAAGCTACCAGTTAAGATATCAAAAAGCTATTTCCCTTTCCAGTGGATACAGAGATTTGAGTTCATAAGCAGATAACAACAACAACAAAATAAGACTAGCAAAACATTGTCATTTCTCATCGAACAGAAAATAGATCACATAATCCATCTGACAAGAGGCGTTCAGGTGGTCAAACCATATAATCAAATTCCCGATTACATCAATGAGAACAACTTTATCAGCTCTGAAAGTTGGACACAAAAGCACTATGGGGGGAAGAATTGAAAAGCACCCCTAGAGCATCAGGAAATATAAAGTTCTGGGTTTCACTCTGAGAGTCAAAAAAGACTTCCCTGGCCTTTAACAGCTCATGAGGTATACTTTCTGGGAGCAGTTTTTCTTGACATCATCAAGAGATATTTATGGGCATCAAGAGATCCTTGGGCATCTCAGTAAATGACTTCTATAATTGTTCAATTTGAAGCTAAAATTTTTAGGCAATGAGCATATGACTGCTGGGTTTGACTGAAACTGGTTAATGCCCATAACCTTAAGCTTTGGGGAGATATTTAACAGAAAAAAATCATTTGCATTTCTACCAGGACCCCTTAGAATTGTAAAAAAGCCCCGTCAATAGAAAGTCTGGAAAGTCAAGCCTAGCACTGCACGCAGAACACAGTAATCTCCATGGTCTATCTGTCTTGTCTATCTCCATATTTATGTGATTTTCTTCACCAGGATCTTTCTATTTCAGATTGTTCCTTTTCCATTATTCATTTTCTTGTTTATCTTAATCTCACTGTGGGTAGCAATTAGACTTTTTATCTTTGTACTCTTGGTGTCACCTATTTTCATTTTAACCCTCACATTACTTTTATTAATTTTTTTTTTCTCCAGTATCCAATTATCTTTGATTCTTCATTCACACTGATGGGTAAAATGTATTGATTTGTATAGGGGACAAGCAATTTTTATTGTGATGTTAGGAGTTATCTTCTTAATAGAGTTATTTTTGCTTGGGATGGTGATTTTATGTCTATGTAGGTGAATTGCACACTTTTGTAATCAGGGTTTCCTATAGAATAAATGGACTGCAAAAGGGTAATTAAGGTACTGACACTCACCATTTCCAAATTAAACGTAATTTGTAAGATGGTATTCTTTAATGCCATTCTCACTTGGATGTATCACTTCCTTGTTTTAGGATTTTCTTCTTCTTCTTCTTCTTCTACTGATCAAGTAACTCAGTTCTTTTTTTTTTTTTTTCCAAGATTTTATTTATTTGCTTGAGAGGGAAAGAGAGAGAATGAGCAGGAGGAGGAAGAGGAAGAAGCAGACCCCCACTGAGCAAAGCCCCAGGTAGGGCTCAATCCAGGACCCTGAGATTATGACCTGAGCTGAAGGCAGATGCTTAACCAACTGGGCCACCCAGGAGCTCCTAAGCAGTTTAGTTCTGTTCTGTTTTTCATTCTTGTCTGTGAGCTCTAACCAGGAGTCCTCCAAAGATGGAGTCCTCCTTCTACAAGTTTGGTTTTAAGGCAAAAAGTCCACTTCCTTTTGGTGGTTGAGGAAGGGAACAGGGCCAAAACCCACCTTCATAAGCTATTCTGAGTGCTATTATTCCTCAGCCGCCCGCTATGTGTATTTGTTGATTCTGAGGTTGTAGCATCCCCAGAATTCTCTTAGAACTAATAGTACATTACTTGTTTTTCTTAGGCTAAGATTTTACTATCATGATTTCTCTACCATCCAAATATATATGTCTTTTATCTGTCAGGTCCTTTAATGGTAATTCTTCTTTTCCCAGTGCTATTGTGGTTTCATTATTTTTTAACTTATTATTTTTATATCTTTTTTTCATTTAAATTAAATGTAGGAGAGTAGGAAACATTTGTGCTTAGTCTGTACTTTCAACCAGAATTTTAATCTGTTATAACCTAACACTTATTTTATTTTGACTAAGCTATAAGAATTATATAGAAATAAACTTATTAAATGTATAGTTGAATAATAGAATCACATATTTTATAATAACATATCATTTTCATTGCATGCAAATCTTTAAAATATGATGTGTTAACAGTGTCGGGAGGAAAATGCTTCTCTCTCTCTATTTAGGTCCAGTGCTTGGGGTCTGCAAATTAACTGTCAATAAGGAGATAAACAGGAGAAAAGACAAAGTTTATTCAAACTTGTATGTGGTAGTTGCTCAGTGTTAAGTAACTTACTGAATATCTAGAAAGAAAGATTTATATATCAAAACTAACAAAAATGGAGAGGAGGAATTAGGGCTTCAATGGGAAGACATAGAAGGTTAGATAATCTGTCTGTGGGCTAAAATCACAGGACACTCCCTCTGAGGGAAGGTAATGACAAGTGCGTTTTCAAGAGGCTCTGCTTTAGTGAGGTAAAGAAGTTCAGATTAAGATTTCTTTCTGCATCTTTTGTAGCTTGAATGTTTTCCCTTTACAATGATTTTATGCCAACTTCTAGAGTTCAAGTGAGTCTACACATTTTTGCCATTTGAAACTTCTCTAGAAGTTACACATGAGTGCACATATGTATGCACGCACACACGCACACACTCACACACGCTGATTGGTGTAGAGAGCTAAGCTATACTGACTGGTGTAGAGAGAAAGATTTAGGTTGAAAATCATGAGGTAAGGAATCTGCAAAGAGGAAAACAAGCATTGATTAAAATGAGGATGAATAAGCAGAATAGGAGAAATCCAAGGAACCTGTCTCACATCACACTGAACAAGTCTCTCAGTCCTGGGAAAAGGTAGATCAGTCTAGTTTAATGTTTGTGTCTCATTTAAGCAGGTGGTGATGCAGGTGGGAGCGTGGCGCACATAAATATTGGGCTTCTATATGCTGGGAACAATCAAGCATCGCCTCATGAAGTCCATCTTAGTTCCTTAAAACTGTCTAGTTACATCTGATTCTGTGCACATCATTCTCAAATATGACATTCCAGTTAAAGCCTTGATAATCTGATCAGTTTTCCCAAGTGTGCCCTGTTACAAGGAGAACAGATTCTCACTGAATTTATGCAAATAACTATATTGCCATGTAAGAATACTTAATGAGAGTTTCTAAATTCAAGAGGGATTGGGCAGGGAGAAAAGATAAATGTTTTGTTTCTGTTTACAAAAGTATGATCTACTAAATTTCTGTAAGTTATGGATAGCTTAAGATGAAAGAAAAAAGGAGTTCCTTAAATCTGAAAAATGGAACATGAAAAAAATCAAATCTGTTTCCCAAAAAAAGTTCATGAAAAATTACAATGGTCATTTATTACTTCATTTAATTCTGTGTAATTCTTTTTTTTTTAAGATTTTATTTATTTATTTGACAGAGAGAGATCACAAGTAGGCAGAGAGGCAGGAAGAGAGAGAGGAGGGGAAGCAGGCCCCCTGCTGAGCAGAGAGCCCAATGCGGCACTGCATCCCAGACCCCTGAGATCATGACCTGAGCCGAAGGCAGTGGCTTACCCACTGAGCCACCCAGGCGCCCGTGTGTAATTAATTCTTGTACCACTTGATCTTGAATTAGTAATTTCATAAACCCATCAGCTTTCCCCAGCAAAGTTTTAGAAATCCTTATTCAGTCCAGGGTAGGATTTAAGAGTTATTAATGCTATCAGAATCCTCTACTGCAGAGTACATGTCTTAGTCCTTTCCATGGGTCTCTGAGATAGTCAGTCCCTTTTGTTGAAGATGAAGCCTTCTGACTTACAGTTGATTGCAAAGCTTTTAGGAAGGTATCAGAGTAAAACAATAACTACCTGTGGATAAGAAGAGAATTAGAATAGATGTGGCTGAAGATCAGAATAAAGTTTATTAGAAAAAATGTAGTTGACAAGGAAATTTAGTTGTTTCTATGACATATGTTTTCAATAAGTGGAATTATGAATGATAACCTTAGACCATTGTTTTCTACTATCACACAAAACAGCATTAACAGCATATTGTAGACAGTAAAGATATTGAAGAATTTCTAGAAATTTTATGTAATTCCTGAAAAATTATATTGATAATGTCTACACATACGAATAAAATACAACCTAGGGAAGGTTAAGCATCTCTTCTATTTTGACAATGCTTTTCATGCCAGTCAACATATAAGTAAACCTTATTATATATTAATATTATTTAGAAAAACAAATACCATTGCCTTTCCTGGGGCTGTAGACACAGATGGCAAATCATGAGACTTCTTGGCCTCCATAACTCCATTAGCCAATTCCTTACAATAAATCTGATAGATACATACAGAATTACATACAGAGGTACAGATAGATATTTTCTATTCATTCTGTTTCCTCTGGAGAACACTGACTAATACACTTTTCATAGAATTTTTTTTCCTTCACCCTTACTATTTATAGTATATACCATATATATATATATATATATATATATATATAATTTTTTTATTTTTTTATTTTTTATAAACATATAATATATTTTTATCCCCAGGGGTACAGGTCTGTGAATTGCCAGGTTTACACACTTCACAGCACTCACCATAGCACATACCCTCCCCAATGTCCATAACCCCACCCCTGTCTCCCAACCCCCCTCCCCCCCAGCAACCCTCAGTTTGTTTTGTGAAATTAAGAGTCACTTATGGGGGCGCCTGGATAGCTCAGTGGGTTAAGCCGCTGCCTTTGGCTCAGGTCATGATCTCGGGGTCCTGGGATAGAGTCCTGCATCGAGCTCTCTGCTCAGCAGGGAGCCTGCTTCCCTCTCTCTCTGCCTGCCTCTTGTGATTTCTCTCTGTCAAATAAATAAATAAATAAAATCTTTAAAAAAAAAAAAAAAGAGTCACTTATGGTTTGTCTCCCTCCCAATCCCAGACAACTATCATATGATCTCCTTGATATGAGGAATTGGAGATGCAACATGGGGGGTTAAGGGGGTAGGAGAAGAATATATATAATTTTTTAACCATTAGTAACCCTTATTTTACAGAGAAAACTAGAAAGTAAACAATTATGAATCACTTGTCATATACCAACATTCTTATATTAGCAAATTTTATGAAAATATCATTTTACAATTTCTAGAAGCATATGCTTCTTCATGGTATATTTTTTCAATGTGAGGGAGTATGTTTAGTAACTGAGTCAAAAAGCCTTAATCTCTCTGTCAGAAGAAGTCATATATATATATATATATATATATATATATATATATATATATAAACTTATGTTTAGTAACTAATATTTCAGTATTTTATCTCATTTAGAAATATCCAGGTATTTATTATTACTTAATTTAGAATAACTCTGAGGTTTAAGTTAGCAAAAAATTTTGGAAACTACTTTAAGGCAGACATATAAAACAAAATTATTGTTGAAATAGTTTGTGAGAACAATGACTCAATTTGATTACATTAAGAAATGCGAGTTTTATACATTTTTTAAGATTTTATTTATTTATTTGACAAAGAGAGTGAGAGAGCACACACACAGGGAGGAGCAGTTAAAGGAGAGGGAGAAGCAGGGTCCCTGTGTGGAGCTCATCTCAGGACCCCAGTTTCACGACCTGAGCCAAAGGCAGATGCTTAACCTTCTGAGCCATCCAGCACCCCTGTGAGTTATATATTCTTAACCATTTAGTAGATATAATATAAGCTTCTTTGACTTATAAGCCCATAGTATTACAGTATTATCTTTGATGCTGACAATTCTGAAGACACGCCTATTGTATAAAACCAACAATATTGGGAGTGCCTTTGTGGCTCAGTCAGTTAAGTGTCTGACTCTTGGTTTCCACTTGGGTCATGGTCTTGGGGTCCTGGAATGGAGCCTCACCTTGAGTTCTGTGCTTAGTTTGGGATTCTCTCCCTCCCTCTCCCTCTGTTCCTCCCCCCTTGTGATGAGGGAGCATGAGGCTGGCTGAAGACAAAGCAAAAGCTGGCGCCTTGCACCCCCCTCTCCACCCGTTCCCCTCTGTAATATGTGTAGCATTCCTCAGGGACCCTTGACTGCTATAGATGATAAACAAATAGTTAACTTGCAGAGATCACAATCCTGCAAGACAGAAATCTCCCTTGCTCTACAAATGTCCTGGAGATCTACAAACAGGGAGGTTGCCTTATCAATAGCACAAATTTCCAGAGGCAAATAACTCTCCTTTCCTCAAGCCCTAATGTCTTCCTCCCCATCATAAAGGAAACTGGAGGAGGCTGGGGTAGAAGGGAATGTAAATAATAGCAGGATCATAACACCCCACCAAGAATCTTCCAACTATCTTGATGTTAATGGCTGGCCTAAAGACGACATTGATGTGAAATAAGTCAAGCAGAGAGAGTTGATTATCATATGATTTCACTTATTTGTGGAGCATAACAAATAGCATGGAGGACATGGGGAGATAGAGAGAAGGGAGTTGGGGGAAATTGGAAGGGGAGGTGAACCATGAGAGACTATGGACTCTGAAAAACAATCTGAGGGTTTTGAAGGGGAGGGGGGTGAGAGGTCGGGGTACCAGGTGGTGGGTATTATAGAGGGCACAGATTGCATGGAGCACTAGGTGTGGTGTAAAAATAATTAATACTGTTACGCTGAAAAAAAAAAAAATGACATGCATCAAGCCACAAGGGCAAGGCCTCCTCCTGGCACCTTGTAGCCCCTCTTTAACATATGAAAACTCTGTTGAAACCTCCCTTCCCCCAACTGCAAGGTATATAACCTGCCTTCCCTCAGGACCCGGGGCAGCAGCTTTTCCTGCCCACGGGTCCTGTCCCCATGCTTTAATAAACCACCATTTTGCACCAAAGATGTCTCAAGAATTCCTTCTTGGTCATCGGTTCCCGACCTCAGCCCACCGAACCTCACCTAGGTTCTAGAACTTCATCACTTGTAAAATAAATGAATGAATCTTTAAAAAACAACAATACTGAACTACTCTTATTCACCAAAGTCTTATTGAAGTCACATGAATTTTAAAAACATTTAGATCAGTTCCTATATTTCTGAGAGTTTCAGAAATATTTAGTTTATATAAGATTTGAGCTCTTTTATTAACTTAGCAATACCATCTGAAGATAGGAAAATATCACATACACATAACATATATACATACAATAGACAAATGCAAGTGAAGATCTTTATGGTTTTCATTATAAAATTTTAGCAATGTGTCAGGCATAAATACAGTAGTACACAATTCACTAGTTTATATGTGAATTAGTTTTCATCTTTGCCCACTATATTTTTATCCGAATTGTTTCTGGCAGATGGAACACATTATTCCTGGCTCAATATGAGGGTTAGAGCTTTCCATCAATATTTGTGGAGAGTTTTAAAATTTTCTTTTGCCATATTATGTAATCTTACCAAGGCTGTGGACTAAATTTTGTTCCCAGTTATCTCTTTTATTCTCTCTTTTCTTTTCTTTCCTTTTTCTTTTTCTGAGTCCCCTTAGCCCCTCAGGAGTATCGGGGGTACTAAAGATCCAGGACCTAGAGAAAGTTGAGGATTGGAATAGGAAGGTGTGCTTGGGACTATAACCTAGCTTCAGAGGATATACTCCTTTTAAATGTGAGCTGAACCAATATATTGTATTTTTATGGCTTAAGCATAGATACAAAAGATATCCCCAAGCAAGGCATAGACTCTTCTGCCTCCATACCCAAAAATTACCAAGGAGAAAGAAAGCAAGGACTGTTACTTTTACAGGAGGTAAGTGAAGTCAACAAGAATGATCTTAAGTACCAGAGTACTTAAGGGTTGAGACCCTTTTTTAGACTCAAGCGAAATTCCTGAGAATTGTCAGCAAGATGCTACCAGGAAATGGGGTGTCCGGGTTGCCACATTTTTGCCTGGCTATCAATTCTTGGGATCCCACTCTGACCTGCAATCACAGATCTTATGTCTCTCCCAACCCCACCTCCGGCAGGCAGAAAACCAAAGAACACTCTCTCTGGATCCAAACCAAATACTTAGGACACAAAATGAAGATTTAAAGAAAACTTCATCCAGTTTAATGGGGATCCATAAACGCACCAGCCTGCAAGGCAGGCTTCAACAACAGGTTTATAAGTAATACCTAAACTTCTGTTCCACCCCAGAATTCTCCTCCTTAAGACAAACACAAAAGGTAGAAACAAGAAACAACGATATGTATGAAAAGTCACAATAGCCAAAGAACTAGTTCTAGCCCAGGGTTTCGTGCTGTAAATCTGAATTTTGAGAAATACGTTTCAGAACAGAAGAGTCTCTTACTGCAAGCAGAGGTTCAGGAGTCTGATTAGTAAAAACAGTTTATCTTTGCTGACTTGGTCAGAGACCCAGAGAGCTCAGTTGCAATCTCTGGAGCGGGCAGGTAGTCCCAACCATCCTATCTTAGTCAACAGAACTGTTGGGAGGACAAATTTTTCTCTCTAAATTGGGTCCGTTAATGGAGCCTGTAAATTAACTGACAGTAAATAGATTAACAGGAGAAAAGAAAAGTTTATTTACACTTGCACTTGGTGCTTTGCTCAATTCTGAGTAACTCACTGAATAGCCAGAGCTAAAGCTTTTTATGTCAAACTTAACAAAAGAGAGGAGGGTTTAGGGTATCAATGGGAAGATGTGAAAGGTTCTATTGGGCTTTTTTAATGCTAATGTCTCTGTGCCAGCTGAATTCACAGGAAACTCGCTCGGAGGAGGGTTAATGGCAGCTGTATTTTCAGGAGACTCTGCTTTAGTCAGATAAAAGGAGTTCAGATAAGATTTCTTTTTGTACCCTCTGTAGTCAAATGTTTTCACTTTATAATAATCTTTGTACTAACTCTGGAGTCCAAGTAAGTCCCCACAGATGATTTATATAACATTTCAGAAAATTTTAATTAGGTTGGATTGAATTTAAACAACAGAAACAAAAGCCTATAAATTCTGGGGATAGAGATGAAAATTGAAAACTAATTGTTCAGGACATACACAGATAGAATTAGTAAATTATTAGAAATATACAAATACATTCTAGGAATATTTCCTCCAGTGCTCTTTTTCTCAGTTTATCTGAAAATATGGAATAGTGATAATTATAAATGTACTGAATGCCAGCTAGTTCTAATTAGCAACAATGGGAATAGTGATATTTAATTTCTTTTTTCTAGATTTTATTTATTTGACAGAGAGAGAGAGAGAGATCACAAGTAGGCAGAGAGGCAGGCAGAGAGAGAGGGGGAAGCAGGCTCACTGAGCAGAGACTGATGTGGGGCTGAATCTCAGGACCCTGAGGTCATGACCTGAGCCAAAGGCAGACTCTTAACCCACTGAGCACCCAGGCACCCCGATATTTTAATTTTTTAAGGCATGATTTAAAAGCATGTTTTACAAGAAAATTCACAAAATTTAAATAAAGGTTAATTCTTACGAAGAGAGTGATGACCATAATTAGAACTTGAGTTTAACTTTTGCTGCTTGTATTCTGTTACGAATAAAACACTTGGCAGAATATCTGGACGTTTCTTGTTTTTTAAATTTTATTATTGCTACTACTGTTATAATAATGTACCATAATTATACTTCTCTAAAATTACCATTATTTTCCAAGAGTCTAAATCTAAGAGCCAAGAAAATGTTAAAGTATACTTAAACATTATATAAGACAGGTTACCATGGGTAATGAAAGTAACAATAATCAAATCCATATGTATCAGCTGAGTTTTATTTCAAGTACTGAGAAAACAATCATAAATGATGTAGCAAACAAAGGCAGAAGAAAAATTATTAAATTTCCTTAATACGTAGGGCAGAATGACTTTCCTTTAGGGACTCAACTCCCTCGATGTTGACACTTTGCTAATGACAAAAGGCAATCTTAGACCCCCAGGATCCTTTAAGTTTACTTTAACATATAAAAATTCCTTTAGAAATTTCCTTTATCTCTAAACCCCCAAGATAAGTGTTGGCAATCATCCCCCAAGTATACGGCCCACAAATATACATCTGAAGGGTCTCATGTCTTAAGATTTTATTGGACAGTAATAAATGACCTTTTCCCAAAACAGCTAGCCCTCTCAAGGTCCTAAAAACCTTGCTTCCAAATTTCTTAGATTTACACTATCCCTACCCCCTTCTGAATTTGAAAGTATATAATGAGCCACTCCTCATGACCTTGGTGCAGCTCCTTCTGCCCAGGGGTCCCATCCCTGTGTTTTCTTTCATAAAACCACCTTTTTGCACCAAAGATGTCTCAAGAAATCTTTTTTGGCAGTCAGCTTGAACCCTAACATCTACATCAATAATCTGTCTTTTGAAATGGTATATTTCTGCTTGTTTCATGATTGTGTTAAAATAGGGAAAACAGCCTCCCTATTAATGTATTACACTTCAATCTACACTTTCTTTTACTTTTTTTTTCAGACTTGTACTTCTAAAATTGAAGGTTTGCTGCATGAAAACGCAAAGCTGACTGGCACCAATTCTCTTTAAGAGGGAGAACAGTTGAAAAAAAAATAAAAAGGAGAAAGCGGTGGGAAGGATGAGGATAGTGGAGTGATGTCAGGAAAAATAAAATGCTCATTTTACTCAAGAGCATATGAAAGCAAAAGTGGTGGATAAAGGATGAAGAGGAATTGGGAACATTTGATAGTTTGATGGAAACTGAAAGAATTTTAATGATAAAGGAAATGTGACTTTTTTCTGTTTCTATTCATCTTCACCTGGTGTTTTCTCTGTGGTTACCTTGTCTTGCATCTTTAAAGGGAAATTGAGCCTTATCACTGTCCTTCACTCTCCTCTGTGTCTTTAGAACTTTCAGAGGCATTTGTTGTCACTGACAGACATATTATTGTCTTTCTTATCAGACACTTTGGTAACGTTCTTTTAAATTCAGTCTCTACATCTATATCTTCCTTTTGTCTTCTCTTTGTAATAACTTACTGAATAACATCTCTTTCCCTTCCTTTCATTCCTTTCCTTTCCTTCCTTGTTTCACTGACTCCTAGTCATTCTGACATTTTTGCAGTTTTGTGCCACAAATACCACTGACTTACATATGTCTCTCTTCCTTGTCACACTTCTTAGAAATTTTGTTGCTGGAAAAAAGATCACCTCTCCTGATTGCTTATCATTGGCTACCAAACCACCTTAGTAACTATTTAAAAGTGATTTTGCCACATTTTTTAAGATAATATTAAGAGAATTTTCAGATAAAAGGTAAAATTGACTGTGGGGTCTGCTCTTACCAGCTTGATTTCCTCATGTGCTATTTAGCATTTAGCTGGGCATTGGAAGTTGTTATTGTGGGAATCCCACGTGCTAGTGGTTTGTGTACATTTGCGGGAACCCTTGTTTTCAAGTTTAAGTGCAAGAATTCCTGAATAAAAGGCCAAACTCCTATTGCTGTTTTAGATTAGCTTTTAAACTATTTCTTATACACTACTTATTTCTCAGCAAATCACTTACTTTGGTTATTGTGTTTGAATTTATCTTTAGTATGTTTTTAGATGTTAAAAAACAAAATTTGACTATGTAAATTTGAAGCGCTGATTGGCTTTATTCAGTGATTCATGAATTGGGGCATGATGCCATCTAATGGGTAGAAAGGAGCCCCAAGACACATATGAAATGGGCGACTTTTATAGGCAGAAATGGGGCAGGAAAAAGAACTTACTAGTAAGAGAAAAGAAAGGGTTGTTTGAGGCGAGGTCCTTTTCCTTCTGGGGTGAGAGTGGGACTGTGTCAAACAGATTACCTCAGTGGTGCAGACCAGGAAATTCCAAATTGACTGTGAAGAGGAAAATTACCCAGAGCAGGCCCAGGCCAGCAGTAGATAATACCTAAAAAGAACAAGAGATAACCAGATGATGGCCTCCACCCCCTACCCCCCCCCACCTGCGCCCCGCAGAGATAAACAGCACTTTCTGCTTCTGTAAACAGATTTCCAACCACAAGCTCCCCTTCCACTGACCACTGTTCCTTTCCTAAAGCAACACCTACCCAGTTTAAACCCACCTACCTGCAGTCAGCATAGCCCTTAGGACCCTGACCCCCAGCACTCCCCTATAAAAGCTCTGTAACCCCACTCCCCAGGCCCAGATTTTCAAGTGTGAGCTGGTCTGTGTCCACAAAGGTAATATAAACCCGAGTTCTTTCACTTCCCCAAGTCTCCCTTGATTTCTCACAGGTCTGTAATTGTCCCTCAGAACAATGTATTACTTAAAATATAACTTACAAGAAATTGTACCAGTCATCTAAGCATGCTTAAATAAAACCTTAAGCAAACAAACAAACAAAAAAAAAAACCTAAAACATTTACTAGCAACAAGCCTCTGGGGGAAAGCAAGATATACGTCCTTGAAGCCAAGCAGCTGTGAATGCCTGCCCCACTCAAGGTGGAACACTGCCTGCTTTTATCTGTTGTCTCCCCTTCTCCAGAGACCACCTGTGGCTAATTAGATGATCTCTTTGAATGTACTTGCTCAACTATAAATTCTGTGCCGCTAGACCAGGCATATCCTGCCTTTCTTCTTGCTTATCTATAAAACATAAAATCATTGTATAACTCATATTCCTTCTTGTTTATCTACAAGGCATATGGTTAATATACAGTCTTCTTCAGCTCCTTTGTTAACTACTGTCTAATATCTAATAAACACAGGACCTAGGATTTGTTGGGGCGACAGTTTTCTCTGCTGTCACCCTCTGCTCCCTTTCTCTTGCAGCTGACTTATTTGTGCCTCATTTCCCATGTGCTGTCAGGAGGCGGAAGGGTCTGATTATTTTCCACAAAAAGTGGCTAAAAGATTACATTCCTGCAATCAAGGCTTTGTTTGATGTTGTGGAGTCAAGTGACTCCATTTGGAGCTTGTTGTTTCTTTCCCCCACCCTTCTTTCCTTCCTTCCCTCTTACTTTCTTTTTCTCTCTCTTTCTTTAACATGGGTAACTTAAATTCTCCGCTGCCCAAGGAAAACTGACTTAGTATTAAAATATTTCATTTATCAAAACATTTACATTAAACTCTCTATATATTCCAAATTCTGGTATCTTTTTAAAATCCCATAGCCTTTTTTAATCTCACAACTATTTTCTTCAAGAATTGATCTACCTATTTTTTAAAAAGAGCAATTTTTTTTCAAATATTTAATACCTCAAATAATATTGTTAGATCGGTAGCCCTGGGAATGCAGGAGGAACAATAAAATGGCCGCGGGACTGCCATCTTCCCCCTACCCAGGACTTTCCCACTAGAAGGACATCTGTCAAGGACACCTCACCTTGAGTAAACTAAAACTTATTCGAGAAAGGGAAACCCTGCCACTTGGGACTTTCCAACCCCCAGTCTCTAATCTTACCAAATATAGTTATGAGCCCCTGCCCTGCCTTGGCCCAGCAAAAGCTCACTCAACCCTTTCCAGGCAGGACTTGCCCTACTCTCCTCTCCTGAGTCATGGAATAGGGAAGTTTCAAAAGAACTTTCAAATGCTAAAGAGGACCCACCTACAAGGTATAGGAGGCCTGGCCATTGTCAACTTAAGGTGGCTTTCCCCTCTAACAACATATTAACATTAAGACATTTGGAGATTCCTTGAAGAAGGTCACACCTGTCCAACCCAGAAGTGGGGGTTGGGTGGAGGTTGCAGGGTGTCTGCTTATGCTTTGTCTTCAGCCAGCCTTCTGCTCCCTCACCAGGATGATAGCACCATCCATTTTATGTGGATCAGTTCCGCTTTATACTTGTTTTTCTACTGTAACTATTAATATCCCCTTTCATTCCCAAATGTGCCCTGGGGCAATTAAATTACATGCTTCTACTTACATTTAAGTGTATTTATGAGAGAGAATAAAGATAATGTCCAGCTTACTTCACTTTTTAACTTTCCTGAACACTGAACTAACTGGTTTCCTATATGGATATGACCAGTTTCTACCTCAAAAAACTACTTTGGTTTATAAAAGCTAATGCTAAAATTTTTGTGTCATTGACTTGCTTAGGGTATTGCTTCCTCTGTATTACATGATTAGATAAACTACTCTTCACGGAGAATACTACTGAAATAGAAAGGGAAAAAGGTGTTAAAATTATATACGGGATGTTTGCTTATTTCTGAGCCATTACCAGTGTAGCTTCTTATTGTCATCATTAATGAAACTGATGCAGGAGAGCAAGGTTCTCATCTCTTGGATTTGAAGAACAAATTTCGGCGATAATGAAGAGTAAGTAAAGTGATAGAAGTTAATTAAGTGAAGATACAGAAAAAGTTCTCAAGAGTGAGAGGGGTCCCAACAAGGTTGCCAAGGAGGACCTTTAGGGTTGGTCTTTTATAGAAAGCTAACCAGGGAACTTAAATCCTTTTAACATCTCATTTGATATCATCATGAAGCAAAGACTAGTGGTTAACACCTTCAATGGCTTACTTCCTTTTTAGAGTCTGGTTGTTCTTTGTTGGTCACAGGTGCTTATAATAGAAAAAGACACCCACCTCCACACCTAGGGCGGGATGGTCTGTTTTATTCTCTTATCACTGGTTTTCCAACACCTCCACATTTTTAGGATTTCTGTAAGTCTGATCACATAGCCCCCCTATCTATCTCTCTTTACCTAGCTCCACCTGTCCCTTACTCAAAATCATGTGTAAGAAAGTCAATTGTAACTTATAAAATATCATAAAACAGAAAGCAACAATACTATTACAGTTGTATACTGAGTATGTCCAACTCTCTGTCTTCTGGATATATAATAGAATTGCCCTTCATTGCTCCTTGGAAGACAAACAAATGGCCAAAATAGAAAATTTATAATCCAGTCCATGATTTTCCACTTTCCCTTTCCATGAAAGCTGGACTTTCGATTGAGCTTTAGTTACTTGATTTTGAGAGAAAAGAACCTAGCTCTCCCTCTTCAGGCTATGAGATATCTGAGGGGAAACCCTTCTGTTCCATACGGAGCATGAGCAAGAAATCAATTTTTGTTATATTACGCCACTAAGATTTTAATGTACTTTGTTACCATAACATAACCTAGCCTAACCTAGCCTTTATCAACTGTGACATAACCCTCTTAAGTAGCCCTTATCTGCTCTCTTTAAAAAAACAATTACACTGTTTGCTTTCAGAGCCTTATACCATTTCCCAACCCTTCCCAGAGCTTTGGCTGTCTACTCAAGTGTGTTTTGACCACATGGTCTGCAAACCCTTTGTGAGGAAAAAAAAAAGTCATAATTTGAGAGAGCTGGAAGATATTTTAGGGATTATGTAGTTCAACTCCACCATTTAGATAGATCATTTGGAAAAGCATAATTTGAGTAGTCACTGGCAGTCACTTTTGTGAACTCAGCAAAGCTACCTGATCTTTCTCACTTTACTTCCTTTAACTATACAAATGCAGATAATCAATTGTCCCAGTTGGGTTTGTTTAAAAAATTGAGTGAGTACATTTAAATAAACCAATCAAATATCCGTGGTCACAGGATATCCACATATCTCTTTGTTCTTTACAAATCTTACCAGGTTAGACAGGTAAAAGAGTTAAAATATTTATAGTTTGACAATTTTATTTTTATATACATTACCTCTTTCCTATAAACTTCACAACCAACTTGTTATTCAGACAGAGCAATCATTATTACTTCTATTTCACAGTAGTCCATTGAAACCCAGAAACACTATGGTCATCCTGTTAGTAAATAGCAAACCTAGAGCTCAAACCAATAGCCTCTAATTGAACATCACATTGCTTTTCTGCCGCCTTGAAGCATAAACTTGGTGCAATGGACTATCTAGTCAGAGCTTTTCCACTGCAAATAACCTTTGTAGAAGTGGGTATTTCTGATTTTCTCAATGCTCAATCCACAATAACAGTTGACATAGTATTGAAATTCATGTTTTAGGGTATATTCTTTGAAGAAAAAAAAGATCAAAATAAACTCCTAAGTAATAAAGAATTTGTCTGGCCTTTCCTTCCCAATTCCTAGGAGAGTTCTTTAAATCCTAGCAATTTCCTTAGTGATAAGACTATGTTTGTTTTTCATGGTAAGGAGGTGACTAATGGAGGACCCTTAGATAGTTTATGCTGAGATGACTCAGGATAGGGTGTGGCCATGGTAGCAAGACTAGTCACTTAAAAGGTTGAGTGTTTTAAGCCATATGATATCTACCAAATCTCTGAGTAAGCAAAGGGTGGCTGGAGATTGTGTTTATCATTATAGCCAATGATGCCTGTGTAATGAAACCACTGTAAAGACTGGGAACTAAAGCTCAGTCATAGGAGCTTCCCTATTTGGCTCACACATGGATATGCCAGGAGAGTGACATGTCCTGATTCCATGGGGGGAAGGACAATGGAAGCTTGTTAGTAGCCTATGCATTCTTTTCTTTCTTTCTTTCTTTCTTTCTTTCTTTCTTTCTTTCTTTCTTTCTTTTTTTTTTTTTGCATTTCTTTTTGTATTCTTTTACTATAATAAACCTCTAATCTTAAGTATAGCCCTTTCCTGAGTTCTGTGAGTCATTCTAGTGAGTTATTGAATCTGGTGGTGGGGGCAGGTAGTGGAGCCCCCTGAACTTGTAGTCAGCTGGTCAGAAGAATGAGAGGTTGGGACCCTTGAACCTGAAGCTGGCATCTGAATTAAGGGCACTCTTTTGTGAAGTTTAGCCCAACTCTGGGTAGTTGGTATCAGAAATTATTTCATAAACATACTTCGACACTTGAAAACAAGAAAAAATACATGTACATACATAGATATATATAAAATGCAGAACATATCTTTTTATTATTCTTTTCACTCATAGGTAAAGATAAATGTCCTTTGGAATTACCTTATTTTTTAAGGTTTTGTTACATCATTTTTACATGAAAAAATCAAGGTTATTTCTAAATGTTAGATTTTTGTCTTGATTTAAAAAAAAATGTTTGTAGGACTAATTGATATAGGACTCAATGTTCTTTAATGAATTATTTTATTTAGTTTATGAGAACATAGTTTCCAAAATGTAATACATACTTAACTGAAAAAAAAAAAATGTGACCGAAAGTGAACATTTTTCTACCTGGGACATGAACACATGACTGTTTCATTATCTTTCTGCATGTGTGAAATATTTTCTTAAGTATATCTACATTTTGATAATAATTTTTTTTTCCATTCACTGGCAATGCTAATTAAGTCAGTCATTAGAATAATTGAACAGTACAAAATCAGAAGACCACAGACATTTGCAAAGGTTGTAAATCAGGACTTTCTTTCCACCTGTGGAGAGGGGGTGGTAAGCAGCTTACCATTGCATAGAGGTCTTTTTCAGTCTCCTGGACAATACAAATACAAGTTCTATCAGAAACACATTTTCTTAATAATTTGCTCTGCAGAATTGGTATCTCACTGAATGCAGTGTTTTGTTGCCTGCATTATTGCTGATTGTCGATCTCACCATACATTCTGCACAGTCATTATTCACCAACTTCATAATGAGAGAAAGGCTGCCATTCACAAAGTTCTCAGTTGGTAAAACACTTTATTTTTGTAATACTTCAAAATGTTAAAATTTGTTTTCTGATGAATTCACCTAATGTTTCCTACTTTACACCAATAATCTTAATAACATTTGAATATATACAATGTTAAAGGGGAGCCAGGGTGGCTCAGTTGTTTAAGTGACTGTCTTTGGCTCAGGTCATAATCCCAGGGTCCTAGGATGGAGCTCATATCCAGCTCCTTGCTCAGTGGGAGCCTGCTTCTCCCTCTCCCTCTACCTGATACTCTGTCTGCTTGTGCTATTGGTCAAATATTTTTTTTTTAAATGCAATGTTAAATTCATGACAACTGTTCATCTTGAGTGTACATCAGTATTAGCAGTAAATTTTCCTTTTGATGTCAAAATATGCCTAATTTATAAAAAAATTATTTTTAGTTACCATTTATTGAATATCAACTTTATGCCAGGCAATGTACTATATATTTTCTTTTTTTCATATTTCTATTTACCTATTCCTTTCTCAAAATCTTTGTCAGGGAGGTAGGATCTGTATATTTCCTGCACTGGAATGTAAGACTTACCAGGGAAGGAGCATTGTCTACTTCTTCAAAAATATATCTAAGGAACTTAAAACAATGCTGACAACATAGTCTACACTCAATAAGTACTAATTGAATAAATAAGTGGTTTTTACTGTTGTATAAACTAAAATTGAAATTTGATTTTTTCATCATCACAACTTCTAAGCCTAAGGCAATAATTAGAATGTGTGCTTTTCCTAGTGACGCAACAATCATGTATTCTCTGAGAACTCTGTTTGTCATCCTTTTCCTTATGTGGATTTGATAAGATTTATGACAGTCAGAAACAACAAAGGCATTATACTGTGGAATCCTACAAGGTAATATTCCACAGTAATATTTGTCTATTTTGTTCCATGATGTATCTAAAGGTCCTAGAACAGGAACTAATACATAGTTGGCACTCAGATCAATAAATAAATTTGTTGAATAAGCTAATTTTATTTTCTATGTATATGCTTAGGTTATTTAAAGTACCTCAAAGTGAAAACCACTATTTTTTTTTAATTTTAGTACATTTTTATCTTTTATTTTTTTTTTATTTTAAAGTACTATAGACTCATAAAGTGTTACAAAAATACTACAGAGAAGTTCTGTCATTGTGTAATGATAGCACATTCTCAAAACTAGGAAATTGACATTGTCACAATACAATTAACTAGACTACAGACCTTTCTGGGACTTCACCAGCTTCTGAATGCACTCATCTTTTTGTAGGTCTTTGTCTATAATTTGGTGACATTTTACCACACGTATAAATAAATATTGCAGTCAAGACTCAGAATTGTCTCCTTACCAAAAAGAAATGCCTAAGGGCCACCCTTTATAGTCATACCCTCCTTTTTCCATTACCAATGATAACTACGATCTGTTGTCCACCTTTATAGTCATTTCAAGAATGTTATATAAGCAGAATTAGGTAATTTTCTGAGATTGGCTTTTCTTCATTCAGCATGACGCCCTTAAAATCCAACCACATTGTGTGCATCAGTAATTCCTCCTTTCTTAGTGCTGAATACTATTCCATTGTATAGATGTGCCAACAATGTAATATTTAACCATTTACCTGTTGAAGGACATATGGATTGTTTTGAATTTGGGGTTACTACAAACTATGAAAATTAAATAATTTAGCTAGTACTAAATATTTTAATGAGCTAAAACTATTATGAATGTTCATATTAGATTATTGTGTGGGGGTACCTGGGTGGCTCAGTTAGTTAAGCATTCAACTCTTGATCTCAGCTCAGGGCATGAGTTCAAGCCTCATATTGATCTCCAAGCAGACACAGAGCCTACTAAGAAAAACAACAACAACAAAAAAAATCGCTGTGTGAACATACATATTTGTTTCCCTAGGATAATATGCCCGGGAATGTGATTGCTGAGTTATGTGATATAAGTGTATGTTTAAGATATATATGTGTATATATACATAAATATATGTTTAACATATACACATGTATGTATACACACATCATTTACATGTATACTATACACACATATATATACACATGCATATACATATATACACAAATTTATAGTATTATATATGTATCATCACATTCCTGGTCATTTTATACATATACATATACAATGTTATATATAACATACACAATATTATATATAAACACACAATATTATATTAATTTCAAGTATAAAACATATTCTATATATTCTATATCAGCATATATATTCTATATCAGCAATTCTATATCAGATATATATTCTATATCAGCAATTCTATATATTGCTCAATGCGCACCAAAATAAGTATAGCCATCTATCACCGTACAATATAATTATAGTCGTATTGACTATAATCCCTATGTTGTACTTTTCATCTCCTTGACTTATTTATTCTATAACTGGAAATCTCTACCTCTTAAGCCTTTTTATCTATTTTGTCCATCCCCCCATCCACTTCTCTTCTGGCAACCACGGTTTATTCTCTGTATTTAGGAGTCTATTTGTTTTTTTTGTTTTATTTTTCAGATTCTTCATATAAATAAAATTATATGGTATCTTTCTCTGACTTGTTTTATGTAGCATAATATCCTCCAGATCTATTCATGTTTTTGCAAATGGCAGGATATCTCTCTTTTTTAAGGCTAATATTCCATTGTGTGTGTGTGTGTGTATACACTATATCTTCCTTATCTACTTGTCTATCATGACACTTGCGTAGCTTCCATACTTGGCTATTTTAAATAATGCTGCAACAAACGTGAGCAGGTGCATAAATCTTTTCAAATTAGTATTTTCATTTTCCTTAGGTAAATGTCCACTGGTGTAATTACTAGACTATATGGCATTTTTATTTTTTATTTTTCAAGGAACTTCCATACTGCTTTCCACAGTGGTTGCACCAATTTAAATTCCCACCAAGGAGCATGTAGGTACTTTTTCTCCATATCTTTGCCAATATTTGTTTCTTGTATTTTTTATTTTAATCATTCTGAGAGATGCAAGGTGATACCTAGTTGTAGTTTTTATTTGCATTTCTCTGATGATTAGTGAAGTTGAGCAGTTTTTCATGTATTTGTTGGCCATCTGTATGTCTTTAGAAAAATCTCTAGTCAGGTCCTCTGCCCTTTTATTAATCAGATTTTTTGTTTTTTTGATGTGAAGTTGTCTAAGTTCTTTATATATTTTGGATGTTAACCCCTTATTAGACATATCAGTCTAATAAACTTTTCAGTTCACTAAACTGAAAGCCACAATTTAAATAAGGTATTTTTTTTACATTATACCATATTTTATAATATTTTTCAGTACTATTTTCTGTATTTCATTTGATCCAACAATAATTCTAAAGATGCATAAAGCAAGTATTATCTTTTCAACATATACATGCTAAATGTCCAAGGTCAAGTGAATTTTCTGAAAATTATATAATTAACTGAGAAGCTGTGATTACATATTTGTCTTCTGCCTATTTTTTAAAAATAAAATAGGGTTTTTAAGGCATCAGAATTTATTATCATTTAAGAAATTTTCATGTTCAAATAATTATTTAAGAGTCATAAATACCATATACCACATTTCATGAAAGTAATGTCTAAATAATAGTATATTGTGTGGAATACCCAATTCTTTGAGGCAAATATGTACTGAAAGAATAAACTTCATGGCTTTTTGCCTTGCCTAGTGTTAAAACTACCTGAGAACAAATCCTGTGTACTGGTTTATTAAATTAGTTCTTTGAATCAAAGGGATTCCAGTATTAATTATAAAACTTGTAGCTATACTACTAATTAATTAATTAATCCTTAATTAATCAATTTTAGTTTTTTAGTGTAAAACTAGAAATTATTACTCAATATATTTATTACCCAAAATATGATAACCAAAATTCTTGCTCTTGTAAATAGATATTAGTTGAAAATAATGTCCTGGGTGCATTGTTGGTAATGCTTGGTTAAATTTTTATTGTTTATTCTTCATTTAGTTTTAGTTTAGTTTTGTTTTTTAAGATTTTAATTATTTATTTGACAGACAGAGAGAGAGAGCACAACCAGGGGGAGCAGCAGGCAGAGGAATAGGGAGAAGCAGAATCCCCGTGGAGCAGGGAGACCAGTGTGGGACTCAATCTCAGGACCCTGGGATCATGACCTGATCCAGAGGCAGATGCTTAACCAACTGAGCTACCCAGGTGCCCCAGTTTTTCATTTAGTTTTGATTTGCTTTGTTTTAAATGTAAAACAGTTTAGATTAATTAATATGTCAGTGTATAATGTGATTTTCTAGAAGTGGAAGTATATTAAGCAGTATTTTTCCAATCTATATGAACCTGAAAAAAATGTTTCTCTTTTATAGGACTTCTTGTGGGATTTATTGTACTGCGGATCACACTTTGAGATATACTAGACTAGAATGTTTAGCTAACTTATGAACTGACAGTCTCACTAGTTTCTATAATACTGTACACGGTTCCTTCACTGTCTTTACTTTTATTTTATTGTGGTAAGAATACAACATGGTATCTACTCTCTTAGCAAATTTTTGTGTGTAATACAACATTGTTAACTATAGGAACAACATTATACAGTAGATCTCTAGAATGATTTCACCTTGCATAATTTAAATTTTATGTCCATTGATTTGCAACTCTCCATTTCCCCATCTACCAGGTCCTGGTGACCACCATTCCACTCTTCAATTCTAGGAATTTGACTATTTTAGATACTTCATATAAATGGAAACATTCAATATTTTTTCTGTTACTGGCTTACTTTACTATGTATAATGTCCTCCAGGTTTATCCATGTTGTCATATACTGCAAGATTTCTGTCATTTTTAAAGTTGAACAATATTCCATTCTATGTATACACCACATTTTCTTTATCAGTTCATCTGTTGATGGGCATTTATGTTGTTTCCACATTTTGACTATTTCGAAGGAACATTGAAGTGCTAATATTTGTTCAAGATACTGAATTCATTCTGTTTGAATAAATACTGAGACATGAGGTTGCTAGATATTATGATAGTTCTATTTTTAATTTTTGAGGAATCAGTATACTGTTTTTTGTAGTGACTGAAACATTGTTCATTTCTGACCAACAGTGTGGGAGGGTTCCAATTCTTCTAAATTCTATCCAGCACTTTTTTTTTCTCCCTCACTCCTTCCTTCCTTCCTTCTTTCCTCTTTCTTTCTTCTTTACAATAGCTATCTTAACATCAGGAAAATCATTGTGATTTTAATTTGGCTTTATATTTCTCTGATGGTTAATGATGTTATCTTTTTACATACCTGCTGGCCATTTGTATATCTTTGGAGAAATGTCTATTTCAAGTATTTAGCCCACTTTAAAGTCAAGCTATTTCATTTTTTTTGCTGCTGAGTTATATGATTTCCTTATATATTTGAGATATTAACCCTTATCTGATATGTGATTTGCAAAAATTTTCTCCCACTCTGTGTGTTGCCTTTTCACTCTGTTGATTATTTCCTTTGCTGAACA
Organism: Mustela nivalis; assembly: GCF_964662115.1. Taxonomy (NCBI): domain Eukaryota; kingdom Metazoa; phylum Chordata; class Mammalia; order Carnivora; family Mustelidae; genus Mustela; species Mustela nivalis. Next base: position 87,969,063 of record NC_139020.1, read on the forward strand.
GTAGATTTTTTAGTTTGATGTACTCTTTCTTCCAATTTTTTTTTTTCTTTTGTTGCCCATGGTTTTGGTATCATATTGATGAAATAATTGCAAAGACCAATCTCATGAAGTTTTTCTCAGTGTTTCCTTCTAGGAGTTCTATAGTTTTAGGTCTTATGTTTAAGTCTTTAAACCATTTTGAGTTTATGTTTGTGTATGGTGTAAGGTAGGGGTCAATTTCATTCTTCTGTGTGTGGATATCTAGTTTCTATAACACTATTTGTTGATGAGACAATCATTTCCCGATGTATGTTCCTGATACCCTTGTTGAAGGTCAGTTGACCTTGGATGTGTGGATTTATTTTGGGGCTTTTTTGTTCTATTGCTTTATATATCTGTCTTTATGCCAGTGCCATGCTATTTTAATAGGAAGTATGATGCCTCCAGCTTTGTTCTTTTCAAGATTGTTTTGGCTACTAAGGGTCTATTCTGGTTCTATATGAATTTTTGTATTTTTTTAAATTTTTGTAAAAACTGTTACTGGGAATTTGATAGGAATTGTACTGAATCTGTAGGCTGCTTTGGGTAGTATGGACATTTTAATAACAAGTCTTCCAATCCACGAATACATGATGTCTTTCCATTCATTTTTATCTTCTTTAATTTCTTTCATCATTTTTTTTCAATCATTTAACCATTCACCTCCTTTGTTAAGTTTGTTCCTAAGTATTTTATTCTTTTTGGTCCTATTGTAAATGGGTTATTTTCCTTAATTTCCTTTTCAGATAGTTCAAAATTAGTCTATAGAAATGCAACTGGTTTTTGTATATTGACTTTGTATTCAGCAACTTTACAAAATTTGTTTATTGTGTTTGACAGTGTGTGTGTGTGTGTGTGTGTGTGTGTGTGTAATCTTTAGTGTTTTCTTTATGTAAGACCATGTGATATGAAAACAGGGAAATTTTACTTCTTCCTTTCTGATTTGTATGCTTCTTATCTCTATTTCTTGCCTAATTGTTCTGGCTAGACTTCCAGGACTATGTTGAAAAGAAATAATGAAAGCAAGCATCTTTACCTTGATCCCAGTCAAGGGACTCTTGTGGATGATATTTGCTGTGTGGCTTTTATCTATGCCATTATTATGTTGAGATAATTTCCTTTTATTTGTAGTTTGTTGGGAGTTTTTATTATGAAAGGGTACTGTGTTTTCTGCATCTTTTGAGATGATCGTGTGATTTTTATCCATTCCATTTATGTGGCATATCATACGAATTGACTTTCATATGTTGAGCCATCCTTGTGTCCCAGGGATAAATCTTACTTAGTTATATTGCATGATTCTTTTAATGTGCTGTTGAATGTGGTTTGTTAGTATTGTGTTGACTTTGGTACCAGGGAAATGTTGGCCTCATAAAATAAGTTTGAAAGCGTTGCTCTTTCCACTCTGAAGGGACATGGTTGTGGAATGTTAAATAACTAAGGAGATTACTAGGAAAAAAAGGTACTTCAGCAAAATGAAAAAAATGAAACAAAGCAAATGATATTGGATATGAGAGGCAGCATGAACTAACCATGGCATAGGAGAAGATCGGAGATGATAAAGATCTGTTGACTTTAGACTTGGAAGATTCTTCTTTAAATGGCAATGTTTAGTCAGATTATATTATATTATATTATATCATATTATATTAAACTTTCCCTAGTCATCCAACCCCTAGTCTTAGATTTTAAGGACTGTTTAATGGTCTTCTACTTTTAGAAAATCTATAAATAAAGCATAGAAGGGAACTATAGCTACAAAATAGTGCATCAATACTAGATATTAGGGTTGCCCTAGGTAGCTCGATTAGTTAAGCATCCTGTGCTTGGTTTCAGCTCAGGTCATGATTTTATGGGCTATGGGATCAAGCCCCATGTTATTAATCTCCCCATTCAGTGTGGAGTCTGCTTGAAAAATTCTCTCCCTCTACCCTTCCTTCCCTTCACACATGCTTGCCCTCTCTAAAATAAATAAATAAATCTTTAAAACATACTAGATATTAATTTGTATAAGTAATTGACATACTTTAGTGAACATTAATTTGTTTTCTTATATTTCATAATTAAGGTTTATAAATACAAAAATTGAGAGATGAAGATTGGGTGAGAAGTTGGAAAAAGTGTCAATATTCCATCTACATTCTCAGTTTTCCCTCAAGGTTCCCCTGAAGACTGCAAAGTTACTGTTAATGTCTGCTTCTCTAAAAGCTGACCTGCTATGGGAAATTTTATGTTTGTGATTTATTGAGGAGGTGTTCTTAGGAGAAATCAGTAGGGGAATGAGAGAGGCAGTTTAGGAAAAGAGAAGGAACTATATAAGATGTGGCTTCATAGTCTAGGTTCTCTAATCCCCTAGGAGCTTTGGGGAATAAATGTCAAAATAGTCTGTCATCACTTGGGTTTAGGAAGCAGGACTTTTGTACACCTTGAACCCCCCAACTTATCATCAACTGTGACTTGCAAGGCAGAGGGAGGAGTGGGGTGCCCTGGTTCAGTCCTAGTTATTTTTAGGAAGGTGAATGTGATGGCTTATGGGTATTTCAACTTGACTGAGCCACAGGGTCCCAGACATTTGGTTAAACATTATTCTGGATCTTTGTGCGTCAGATTAACATTTGAACCAATAGACTAAAGCAGATTGCCCTCCTCATCACAGGCGAGCTTCACCCAATCAGCGGAATGTCTGAATAGAACAATAAGACTCACCTTTCCATGAGTAAGGAGGAGCTATTTTATTATGGCTTCCTTCCAGCAGGGATATTCAGTTTTTTCCTACCTTCAGACTTCAACTGAAACATTGATTCTTCCTGGATCTCCAGCCTGCTAGTCCTCAAACTAAACTACATTATTGGCGTTCCTGGTTCTCTGGTCTTCAGACTTGGACTGGAACTATACCATCAGCATTCTTGGATCTTCAACTTGCCAACCTCAAGTCTTGGGAGTTGTTAGCCTCCATAACTGCTTGAGCTGATTCCTTATAAAATCTTAGTATGTATGTGTCTCCCTCTTTCATTTTCTCTCTCTCTCTCTCTTTCTTATTTATTCTGTTTCTCTATAGAACCCTAGCTAATACAGTGAGAGATGGATACTACAACCCAAGTGAAATCCTCCAGAAAATGTCAGTCAATGTGAGGCCTCAGCAGTAACATCCTTGGGAAGTAGTAAAAGCAATTTCAAGGGATTTGGGTAGGACAACATTTGCTACATTTTTATATTTAGGTTCTCATTTATATATTCTAAGAAACTGCCTACATACAAATAGCAACTCCATCTAGTCTTTCTTTCCCAATAATATTTCAGTCATTTGTTGTGAAGGTTGCTGTATATGCACTAAATTTTAACTCATCTTATGGTAAACACGGTTTCCAGTGAGTTTTAGATCCATATTTAGTCCATAATGTATTCTAAAACAAGTTTCAGGATTCTAAATTGATGTAATTTTTATGCAGGTTCCTATGTTTTACTTTCAACAGAGCTATTCCTTATGGCAAATTACTTCAGTGTTCTTTTTGGAGATTCAGGTCTCCAAAACTTTCAGAAAAATATAAGAATATCACAGATAACCTAAAAGATGATCAGTCTATTATTTGAAGCTAAATACTTAGCAAAAATTGGGGTACTTGGTTATTTAGTACTGAGATTACAAGACCTCCCTTTGAAAATGATAAAATAAAAAAATACGACCATAAACCTTTAGGACTAAAAGTTTCTTAGAGGTCATCTTGTTCAATACACTGTTTCTCCATAAAGTAAACTGAGGAAGAGAATATGAAATCAACAGAGGAATAGAGGATATATATGAGATACTTTTTTTTAAAAAAAGATTTTATTTATTTATTTGACAGATCGAGATTACAAGTAGGCAGAGAAGCAGGCAGAGAGAGAGGAAGGGAAGCAGGCCTCCCGCTGAGCAGAGAGCCCAATGTGGGACTCGATCTCAGGACCGTGAGATCATGACCCAAGCTGAAGGCAGCGGCTTAACCCACTGAGCCACCCAGGCGCCCCAAAATACTTTTTTTTTTTAAAGATTTTATTTATTTATTTGACAGAGAGAGAGATCACAAGTAGGCAGTAGGCAGAGAGGCAGGCAGAGAGAGAGAGGAGGAAGCAGGCTTCCCGCTGAGCAGAGAGCCTGATGCAGGGCTCGATCCCAGGACCCTGGGATCATGACCTGAGCCAAAGGCAGAAGCTTAACCCACTGAGCCACCCAGGCGCCCCTATATGAGATACTTTTTAACTTTACATTTTTAACACATTAATCTGCAATTAGTTTTGATTGGAACTCAGTATAAAGTTATTTATATACAATACATTTTTAATGTTGAAATCTTATTGCTCATGGATCTAAATTCAATTCAAGAAATGCCCTAGAAGAAATTTTCTAGTAAATGTTTTATTAAAAGGAATGTATCCTTTATAGAGAACAAACTATTATGAATAAGATATAGCCATGATTTTTATTTATTACAAATCTTTGAAGAAAATAATAATAATGAAGGCAACAACAGCAATGTCAATACTATGCCTATAGTAACATATGTTTTATTAACACAGGCATATTAAACATATTGAGATAGGGAGGGAGACAAACCATAAGAGACTCAATCTCACAAAACAGACTGAGGGCTGCTGGAGGGTGGAGGGATAGGGATAGGGTGGCTAGGTTATGGACATTGGGTATGTGCTATGGTGAGTGCTGTGAAGTGGGTAAGCCTGATGATTCACAGACCTGTACCCCTGGGGCTAATAATAAATTATATGTTAATAGAACAAACAAATAAATAAATAATAAACAAATAAGTACATATGTTTAATCCCCAAACAATCCAACAAGGTCAGTATTTTTATTACCCCATTTCGCATACGAGGAAACTGTGAAACTTGATGTCCTAGTCACTCTGGATTCCATAATTGACTTCTCAACCATTATATTCTTCTGTAGAGCAAATATACTTTGAACACCTAACTACTTACTATTTAAAACAGCTCAACACACATTTAAACTATTTTCATGCACATTTGCCAGAGAATTATGAAAGTATGAATACCATTTCGCTACTTTTCTTGTTTTGTTGTGAACATAAAACAGTGGATGGTTATTAGATGCAATTTGTGATCAAGTAGAAAATCATGTATTTCAAAGCAACTCTGGATAAAGTTTGTTAGGAATGCAGTTTGGTATTTAAATATGAAGATGATGATATTGATCTACTGTCAAAGAACATATTGGTGGGGTTGATTTTGCAGTATGAGGGATTCCAGAGGCTATAATAATCATTCTTGGAAGAATGCACACTGTCACAGAAGTCAGAGGGCCTAGGGTTTAATTTCTGCTTTGTAAGTAGCTATTTGGCTTTAGCCAAATCACTTTATGAGAATCATTTTCCTGTCCTTTAAAGTGGGGAAGTTGGGGTTTTGACCTAGATCAATTTGAAGGTTCCCTCTAGGTCTCTTTAAACATCCTATGATTCTATGACCTAAGCCTCATTAGTGGTGTGCTAATAGTCAAAATTAGGCCCAAATGAAATACATTAGGTTGCTTTTTATATGGGACAGATACTGTTGGATTTGAAATACCGATTTTTAATTTCTATTTTGAGATTCTCTTCTCCCTGCTCTGTGTTCTTCCAGAAACCTTTGTTCTTAGAAAAGAACTGAAGTGCAAAGAGTGAATAGAGATAGGTCTTTTATTTAACAAGCTAAATTACAAAGATTTAATAAAAAATTAAATGCCTGAATTTCAAAAACAAACCTTAACTCAACCAGTCTATCAATTGTTCCTTCTCTAAACTGAAATAATAAATACAATACATTATCATACCTTATCCATGTAGACAAGTTATGTAATATGTAAGAGAGAAGAATGACTTTGGACCTGCCCTCAGGAAAAGATGCCCTTACTGGGCATTCTTCACTGATCCTTGAACAGTGTGCCTGAGCAGTTGGAAGCAGACTGGAGCAATTGGAAAACACTGCATTAGTAGGAGGTAAGGGATGTATCTGCAACAGCTGAAGCAAAATGAACTTTTCTGCCGAGAAAAGCAGCTTAGTTACAACCCTCTGAGCTTAGACGTCAATCCATCCACAAGCAGGACAAGTGTGGGTGATATATGGAAAGGATATTTTAAAATCTGCTTGAGTTTGCCAATCTGGAGAGTCGCCCAGGAAAGAGAAGCTCAGAAAAATCACGATGGAAACAAGCAAATTTTATTATATTTATGCAGAACTTGAGAGACACAGAAACTAATTGGATAGACTCCCATTGCTAAGCAGATGAAGATTTCATCATTAATGATTACTATGACAGAAAACTCTTTTAACTGTTTTTCTTTAATATCTGCAACAATTAAATAAGCATATGTATTAGCTTTGTATATATCATGATGGAAAAGATACTTTGCTCACATGTCCCTATAAAGCTAACCCTCTTCTCTTATAGCTTGCTGAGTCTTAAATCAGTTTTCAAATATGGCTATGTTGTCAAATAGAAGTGTGTTATGAACATTTCTTTCTGAAGTCAGAAGCATTTCATTTTGAATGCATAAGAAAATCGCAAATGCCAAGTGCTTTGTTCTTTTAAAATAAAGGTGTGTTTAACATCTTGAATTATGCAAAATATTTGTGGCACTAAATAATAATGCACCTTTTCTTTAATATAAATGGAATGTTTTGTCAGAAAAGTATAACATCCTGCATTTAAAAATAATATTAATGCTCATTGGCTGTGTGCATTATTGTCTTTTGCAGACATCAGCTGAATCACTATGATTTATTCCAAATGAGATATTTTTAATGAAAATGTATCACATAGAGAAGCTAAATCATTTCCAGTAATATTGTAACAGCTTCAAAAGGAGACACTGTGGTGTTAAAGAGAAGCATATGATTCTTGGTGTCAGTGCCAGAGAACTATAGTTTTAATGTGTTGAATCAGTACAAGTGATGACATGAATGATTAGATTTTTACAATAGCAATTTAATTTGAAAGAAGCAGACATTCTTACTCAGGGACTTAGCTAAATTTTCATAATAAAGTTAAAAGAATTAAAATTTGCTAGGTTTTCAGATAACTGCTTTTTTTAATAAATACAAACTTTAGGATATACTGATTAATGCTATAGGCTATAAAATAGTTTTGAGTTAGTGGAAGTACTTTAGATGGAGAGGTAATCATATTTACTTTTGCAAAAGTATGTAATATTTAGCTATTGAGATGTCATCTTAAACCTTATTCACTAAGGTTGTTAAATTCTAGCATCTTGAGTTGCAGTGTTGTTTTAAGACAAGTTGATAAAAATGGTAGGTTATATATATATATATATATATATATATATATATATATATATATTTATATATGATTGAGAAATTTTAAAAAATGGAATCCAAGCAAGCAGAACCAATGTTGGAGATCTTATGGGAATATGTGTGGCCACCTCACACAGACACTTCTGTGGTGCCAGCAAACATGAACTCCTGGATCCATGTCCTACTCTTCATGCAGGGCTCTTTCATGGGCTAGTGTATGCTCTCAGCATGTGGAGGTCAAGCCATCACACATCTTATCAGCCAGCTGAGAGCAAGGTCTCAGGGTAAGCATGGAGGTACAGGTGGATGGGAAGAGAAGGATTGAGGAAAAGGGCAGCCCTGAATAGGAAGTGAGAAAGAGGCAAAGACAAGAGATTTGTTGTGGTTTTGCTCTAGGCTGACCCTGATTTAAGGCATTGGAAAAAAAAAAATGGAATCCATAATACACAAAATAGGATAAAATTCACCAAAGATTTAATTGGCTTGTGCTCTTTGCATACATCAGTATTGATGCACTCAATTTAAAAGACCAGCAATAACACCATGAATCCAACTATCATAGATCATTGCTAATCAGATAGCAGTTGTTATTGAACATTCACAATGAAGCTATTGTTTTAGGTCAGATAGTGATACAGTATGGTATAAATTCTGATCCAGCTAGGAGAAATTGAAAAAAAGCTACATTCAAAATAAAAGTGATATTTAAGAAAAGGACTCGCTGGTAAAATGTTAGATAGTAACTTCTTTTACTATCACTTGGCATCCTTAAACCACCTCTGAATTTAATATACTAAGTGTACTTTGAAAATATAGTTTCTACTTTATCCTTTTTACAATGAGTTGCATAGGACATGATTTCCTTTGGTAGAAATGTATTTTCCAGATTTTGCCATTAGGAATAGGTCTGTTGTAGAGAATATATTATTTAATTTTGGTAGTTCTAATTCAAACTATAATTGAATAATTGTGTAAGTAGTTGTTGAATGGCTGCATCCCTGAGATGATATACTCTGTGAAGACTGTGGTGTTGTCTGCCTTGTGAATGACAGCTCCAGCCCCTAGTTAGGGCCTTAACACAGTAGGCAATCACTCAATAAGAAATTGCTCATTAATTGAAGGATGACATGGATTCACAACTAGTAACTAGGAAAGAGGAGAATTCAAGCCTAAACTGCTAACTCCATGCTTAGTGCTTTAGGGACTATTTTGAATTTGTAAATGACAGGTTGCAAGCATTAAATTCACAGATATATTTCTTAGTGAATAAGCTATGTGTATAGTGAGTAGCTTGACCAAATTACTTGATCTGTTCTTGTGTGATGATTTCATGGTTTGCTTTTTATGGAAATGCCTTTAAGTTACAGTTTATATTGCATATCATGATTCCAGACAGTTCATGGCTAGAGCCACTGATTCAGTTCTCAGAAGGAAAATTAGATTTTCCAGGGAAACTTTCTTTTCCCACAGAGTTTGTAATTCCAACTCTAGTGAAAAATGCCTATCTTGTCTGAAGGAAAAATTCTGCACTGAATGTGAGCTAACATCAACCCTTTCCCATCTCCAGCCCTGAATCATCAGTTAATTAGTTGATCCACCATGAATGAGTTAGTTATCTTAAGTATTTTCTAAACTCCTTCCTGGCTCAGAAATTATATTAAATTAATAGTATTCAAAAAAATCAATAGTATTCAAATTATGTACAGATTATCTTTTTAAATACTGAAAACAATTTTATGAAATAGATACTAACTTCCCAATTTGAGATGAGGAAAATGAGTCACAAAGGGAATTCAAACCTAGGTTCTGCAGTAAAATAAAGATGATAATAAGTATATGCTCATAGTGGTTTATGAGTATCAAATATGGTAGAAAATATTGCTGTGATTAATATGATTTATAAGCTAAAAAGTAGTGTTTACATAACAAGGCTGTCTTAGAATAATCGTTTCCCAAAGATGTTCATGTCCTAATTCTTACAACCTAAGAACTTATGAAGTTGCGCAGTAAAAAGGGGTTTTTGCCCATATGATTAAGGTTACAGACCATGGAATAGGGAGACTATCCTGGTTTGCCCAGGTGGGCCCAATCTAATCACTTAAGTCCTGAAAAGCAAGAACTTTTTCCTGACAAAGTCCAGGTATATAGATAGACCAAGAGATAGGACAAAAGAAGAGGCATGAGAATGATTCTCTCTGCTGTTACTGATGTTAAAGAGGGAAGAAGGGGGCTATGAGTCAAGAAAGGCAAGTGACCTCCAGAAGCTTGGAATGGCCCGCAGGCGACAAACAGCGAAGAAACTGATACCTTAATTCTATAACCGAATGGAACTGAATTCTGCTAACAACCTGAATGAGCAAGTGAAAGGAATCTACTCTAGAGCCCAAGAGAGCTCTCACCTATAAAACTGTGAAGTAATAAATTTGTATAGTGTTTAAAGCCACTGGATATGTGATTGTAGATAGCTAATACAAGGCTAGAACAAACTCGGTAGTTCATGGAGCAGTGTCTGATTGGAACACTGACGAGCATTTGTATAAAGCCAGAGAGTCAATCCAGGCCCTGGAAATACTAATAGGATGGTGATCCAGTTTCATAGTCACAAAGTACAAAGTTTATAATTATCTATTCTTGCACAGTCTGTTATCAATCATCAGCTGTGCTGTGGGGTTACAGAGCCAGCACCCAGTTCATACAGGCCACCAATACTCTATTATTTATGTCTTGATTCTTATTATAACCAGCTTCATGTACTTGACCTTTCTGTGCTCTGGATCTTGCTGTATTCTGTTCCTGTCATTCATTCTTTTATTTTTATTTTTATTTTTATTTTTGCTTCCTTGAACCAAGGTTCAAGGTATTCTTAACAAGGTATTCTTAGCTGTCACTTTAGATATGACATAATCTGCGCCTGACCATGACTTCGATTTTGCTGCTGCAGAATACTGCTTCTGTCCTATGCTAGAGCCCTTAATATAAGACTCTTACCTTGACCTCTGAGACTGGATACTAGTTTAGAAAGATCTCTATGCTTAATATCAGGAGACAAAGTACAGAGCAGGAATAAACAGTGAGAATAGTATATAGCAAAATTCAGAGAGAAAGGGCATGAAATGCAAAATAAGGCCTGAATCAGAAAACACTGAAATTAGTCGGGCTAGCAACACTGGGCAGTTAAACTGTTAGTGCTTCTATTCTTCTGTATTTAAAATTTGGATAATAACAGCAGTTCATAGATAATTTACAGTACTGAATAAAGCTCTTATAATGGTCTGTGTCACATAGTAAATGTTTTATAAATGACCGTTTTTATTGACATAGGATATAAATGCCAGCATACTTATTTATAAAGAAAGCATACTGAGGGAGGGGGGAAAAGGAGGTATTTCTTCTTCAATTTTTCTGTTTACATTGAACTGTTGTCTTTGTGAAAACAGTATTTTGACTTAGGAACACACCTGGTCATCAACATTTATTTAATAAACTAAATATTAATACTCACTTAATTTTCAACTATCATAAAGTCGGCCCGTTATGAATGAGACTGTTTGATAGAAAAATCAGTAATCTAAAAAGCTTTGTTTTTCAAAGTTTGGTCTGGGGGAGTGTGTTTGAATACAGCATCTCAGATCCCACCTGATAATTAGAACTTGAATTTTAATAAGATCCCCAGATGACTCATGGGTATCCTAAGGTTTTGGAAGCACTGTTCTAAAGCACAAACAATAAAAATTCAAAAGGTAGCCAAATTAAAATTGTAAACTACTTAAAGTTATCACAACAAGAAAACTCTTCTTATGCCTTTACCATTTTGTTTCGTCATTTGTAAAATGAGGTTGCTATACTACCTATTTCTTGAAATTAATGAAAAGATTTAAGGGCCTGTATCATTACTAATTAGATAATACATGTAAAGCTCTCTGTAAAGTGCCTGGCCAATATTCAAATGTATCAAATGTAAATATGATCAATATTCTTATTTATCAGCTCATTTCTCTACATAAGACTTCCTCTTTAATTGTCCAACAATCCTATTTAAATAACATCCATATAATAACTTGGGTATGCTATACAAGTAATCAATTGAAATGATGGCCACGGTAAATCAAGAGGAGAATCAACCCTATTTTTGTTCTTCTTATAGCTACAGCAAGGGAATATGATAAGAAAAAAGGGTACTAACTTACCCAATTCAAATGACTAATATTTACTGATTTTTTAAAATGTTTTTATTTATTTATTTATTTGACAGAGAGAGAGAGATCACAAGTAGGCAGAGAGGCAGGCAGAGAGAGAGGGAAGCAGGCTCCCCGCTGAGCAGAGAGCCCGATTCGGGGCTCAATCCCAGGATGCTGGGATCATGACCTGAGCCGAAGGCAGAGGCTTTAGCCCACTGAGCCACCCAGGTGCCCCATATTTACTGAATTTTTTAATAGATTAATTAATTGACTGTGAAAAAAATTTATCTCCAGTTATTTGGGCCTATAGAAAATTACTGTAGTCTGTGAGAAGGAAGCCACATATAACATCTAAAATGAGAAAAGACAGAGATTAAGATGTGTGGATTTTTATATCTCCTACAGAAGCATAAGTATAAAATAGAAGAAAGAGACCTTGCTTAGAAGCCAGTAAAACCTGTACCCCTGGGGATAAAAATATATGTTTATAAAAAATAAAAATTATATTAAAAAGAAGCCAGTAAAACCTGGGCTTAAAATCTGACTGTTCGTCTTACTTACTTCATGACATTTGGCAAATCAATGAATTGCTCTGAAGTTTATTTCCTCACTATAAATATCTACCTTAAAGGACTGTGGTTCTTGTTAAATGTGAATACCTTTTCTATGTTGTCTGGAACATAATAGGCATAAAATAAAGGCTATATTTTGTCTTTTTGATTTTTAGATATATAAATATGATAAGGTAAATGACAGGATTATATCTCTAAATATTAAAATGCGTTTTCTATATATTTTCCTCACCCCCTTCATAATATTTTCCAAGGCGATTTTATTCCCTCCCAATACGTTTGTAGATAAGTAGAAACAAAGACTTACATTTAAGTATGTGACAGAAAGATTCAACTATATGCTTACAGAACAGCCTAAGACAAGATAAGAATGGACCTATGTATAGGAGAAAATAAGGAGTGGCTGGGAAAAGAGGAAAAAGGGACTCTAGACATTGAAAGAAAAAGAGGAAATAGTATCTTTCTTTTCAAGAGCTAGAGCCACAAGCAAAAGAGGCTGAGCATCATCTATCCAGTATGGACTATTTATCAATCCATCACCTAGGGACTAAACTCTAACAGCCCTGGTCTACTGAGTAGATTTTAAACATGGCTTGAAAGACTAAGTATATTGGTGACCAAGATGGAATTGAACACAGCCAGAAGTGATTTTTCTATGAGCCATAATAAGGCTATATACATTGCTAAGGATAATCCCTGTCTAGTTATTGACTCAACAACTGCAGAAATACATACTAGGTATCTTGAAAAGGATAATGATTAAGGTTATACCATCACATGATTCTGATACTTGAATATGAAAAATCTCAGATTTTTTAGTTCATGAATTTTAGTGACTACTTGAACTTTAGGTAGTCACAGAAAAACTAGGAAATTATTAATAAATATTACGTAGTATTTCAAATGTGTGTATCAATACAGATTATTACAAAAAATGTTTACTGATAGGGGCGCCTGGGTGGCTCAGTGGGTTAAGCCGCTGCCTTCGGCTCAGGTCATGATCTCAGAGTCCTGAGATCGAGTCCCGAATCGGGCTCTCTGCTCAGCAGGGAGCCTGCTTCCCTCTCTCTCTCTCTGCCTGCCTCTCCATCTACTTGTGATTTCTCTCTGTCAAATAAATAAATAAAATCTTTAAAAAAAATGTTTACTGATACATTTAGACATATGACTACAATAGTTTTAGTGTATGCAATATATGTTAAAATTTCCTTTGGGCACCTGGGTGGCTGTTAAGCATCCAACTCTTGATCTTAGCAAAGGTCTTGATCTCAGGGTCATGAGTTCAAGCCCCATGCTGGGCTCTACACTTAGCATGCAGCCTACTTAAAAAAGATTTGGGGCACCTGGGTGGCTCAGTGGATTAAAGCCTCTGCCTTTGGCTCAGGTCATGATCTCAGGGTCTCTCTGTGTCTCTGCCTGCCTCTCTGCCTACTGGTGATTTCTGTCTGTCAAATAAATAAATAAATAATCTTAAAAAAAAAAAGTTCTTTACTGTGCAGTTGTTACATTGACAGTTTAGGTCTGAAGGCCTAATAAAGCAAAGAGATACAACTTTACATTGAAATTTAGTTGAATTTTTATATGTATCTTTGTCAATAGGGTAAAAGCAGTCACCTTAAAGTAGCTCCTGAGTTATCTGATGAAAATTCTTTTAATTTTATCAAATACATTCAGTTTTGCAAGACTTATTGAACACTTATCACGTACTATTCAATGTGCCAAGATGATAACAATGATACACTTTTATAAGTGTTGTGTTTAATATTATAGGAAGATACATAAAAAAATTACAAGAGCAAATTCTATAAAAATGAATGATTCTGTGCTCATGTATTATAATGTTTTTCAAAAAATTAACTCAGGCTTTTTCTACTCTGAAGAAATTTTTTTTTCATATATTAGAAATGCATAACCTGAAAATTATAAAGATTTATAAAGAGCCTTTGTCTTGATGTTATTCTTCAGAGAGTTTTAAACTGATTACTCACATTTACAGTTTTGGTTATAACAGCTTGGGTAATTTGAACTTATTTTCACATTTGAAGACAACTTTAAAAAGTTGGATGAAGTTAAAAACAAATTGCTTAAAAGCACGTAGCACTAACAAGGCTCTGAAAAGTTACAAGGTCAAGATTTGAAAAGTAGAAATCTAAAGAAGGCTGGTGTTTGTCGACACTCTCCCTGGAGGAGTATTGGCTTATTCTGAAAGACGCAGCTCAATGTTTTAGAATCTAAGCAGTCATGTTGAAACTCTCTCAAGGCTAGAGGGAAAACTTTGGTGAGCAACATGTAGTTTGCTCTTCCATAAATTGATGCTTAATTTCTCTCAAACTTGAAACTGAATTAAAGTAACACCAGGTTCCTGGTACCTCTAGCTGTATTTGAGTTTAAGCAACCCATTTTGTTATATTCAGGGAGATAATTGATAAGATTAAACTTTTTAGAAGACTGCAAGAAAAAAATTTTAATAATTAAATGATTATTCCAGAACTTAAAAAAAAAATTTAGAAATTTAATAGATTGGTTCACTAATATAATAGACATACCAAGGAAATTAGTGAACTTGAAATAGCTTAGAAGGAAATTTCCATAATAAACTTAAGAGAAACAAAATGTGTAAAACACAGAAGTGTATTTAAGAGACAAACAGGACAAAGTGAGATGATCAAATACGTACATAACTGAATTGTCAGGGATAGAGAAAATGAGGCAGAAGCACTATCTGAAAGATACAATTCTCAATAATTTTCCAAAAACTGATCACAACATATAATAAACCACAGAGAACTTATGGATGCCAGAGAAAACAAGTGAAAAGATAATCAGTCCTAGATAACATTCAATAAAATTTCTGAAAAATGAGATAGGGAGAGAGTGAGAGCACTTGAAAGAATGTATATCAGAAACTGTAAACACTAACAAACCAAGAGGATATCATGAAAAATTTTACTCTAAATTTAAACAAGGTGGGGGTACCTGGGTGCCTTAGTTGGTTAAGCATCCAACTCTTGATTTTGGTTCAGATCATGATCTCGAATCAAGAGACTGAGCCTTGTGTCTGTGCACTGAGTAGGGAGTCTGCTTGAGATTCTCTCACTCTCTCTTCCTCTGACTCTCCCTCTAGTCATGTGCTCCCCCCCCAAAAAATAAATAAATCTAAAATTCAAACAAAATGGACAGATCTAGAAAAATATAACAATGGAATATTATTCAGCCTTTAAAGGGAAAACTTGCCATTTGCAAAATTTGATAAACTTGGAGAATGTTATTCTAAATGGAATGAACTAGACAATGTAAAAAAAAAATACTGCATGATCTCACTATTATGGAGAAGGTAAAAATATTGAATACATGGAAGCAGAGAGTAGAGCAGTAGTTACAGAGGAGGGAAGGTGGGGAAAATGGGGAGATTTATCTCAAAGAGTACAAAGTAGCAGTTACATAAGATGAGTAAGTCTAGAGACCTAAAGTGCAGCCTGATGATTATAGTTCATAATACTGTATTGAATACTGGAAATTTGCTAAAAAAAGGAAATTTTAGGGACTCTCATCACATATATGTAAAAATGGTAATATGTGAGATGTCTGTATATTAGTTAGCTTGAAAATAGTTATCATTTTCTGTGTATATGTATATCAAATTATGTTGTACATCTTAAATATATATTTTTTATTAAATTAAATTTAAAAAAAAATACTTTATTCTATTTGGGACATAGTAAGTATAAAGGTTTTATTAACTATGCTGGGTCAAATATTACTTTGTCTAGAAACTTGTAAATATATGAAATTGTAATCCGTCCAAAATATCACTAAAACTGCTATGGAATTTCCCAACAATGGAATTTTTATGTTTAAAACCAAAACCTTACTAATACAAATAGATAAATGTTTAACATGTGAAATTCATACTTTAATTTGAAACAAAGAATTTTGAAATTATAATTTTTGATCACATTACTAAAATAGATTTCATTGGGAAAAAATGTCTCCAGAAAAGTGAAAATAGTGATATAAGAAAAGTCATCATTTGAATAATACAGAATAGCCAGACTACAATGGAAATATTTTCTGTTAGCTAAAGACTTGGCAAAATTACAATTAATAAAAATAATTGGAATGGAAAAAAAATGTATCTACATGCAAAATACAAATGGTCAAATAAGATATCTTTCAAAAGAAAGTATTTTTAATGTATAAAATATAACAAATACTTAGGAAGTAAATTAGTCAAACCCAGTTGTGATAGTTAATTTTGAGAACCCTGACTAACATGTCACTTGGGAACTCAGATAGCTTGAAGTATTACTGAAAGATAAATGAATATATACTCTTTTAATAGTTTGGAAGACTGCACATGGTAAAGGTGTCAAATTCCCCATGTAATTTCATCTAGATAAATTACAGTCTGGGGCACCTGGGTGGCTCAGTGGGTTAAGCCTCTGTCTTCTGCTCAGGTTATGATCTCAGGGTCCTGGGATTGAGCCCCTCATTGGGCTCTGCTCAGTGTGGATCCTGCTTCCCCCTCTATCTCTGCCTGCTGCTGCTCTGCCTGCTTGTGACCTCTCTCTGTGTGTCAAAAAACAAAACAAAACAAAACAAAAAAACTTGAAAAGAAAAACCCTACAATCTGAATGAAAATTCCAATGGACATTGTTGTGAAAATTGACAAGCTGATCCTAAAATCATAGAGAAATGCCACGGACTGAGATTAGAAAAGACATCTTGATGAATTAAAACATTATTGGAGGACTTTTAGCAACTCTTCTTATAGAAGTACAGTAAGGATATATGGTATTAAGGCAAAGTTAGAGATAAGAATCAGTGAAATAGGATAGAAAGACCGTACTCATGGACACTTGATTTATGATATTACTAAAGAGTAGTAGAGGAAGGGCAATCTCTTTTATAAGTCAAATGGTTATCAAGTTGATAAAAATAATTAATTAAACCTGATCCCTATATGATAGTATCATAGTATAATATTTGTATATTTATATATAATAATTCATTTATTGTTTCTATCACCATATCCCCAAATCATTACATACAAGAGAGATGGCCAGAAAGTAATGGAACAAAATTTCTTCTTGATATTTGGAGAAAGAAATATTTATTAAATAGTCTTTCATAAATTATCATATTTTAATCCATCAGAATGGGTAAAATTTATAAAATATGATGCAAAGTATTAGTGGAGATATGGATCATCAGGAACTATCAAATGCTCCTGGGGGGAGAGTTGCAAACATTTTGGAAAACAACTCAGCATCATCTACTAGTGTTGTAGATCTGCATATCAACAATTTCACTCCTGGGTATAAAGTAAGAGAAAGGCATGCACAGAAAGGCTATGAAAATATTCGTAGCTGCTCTCATATAACAGAACCAATGTAGCGATGAAAATCAATGAAATATGCCTACAAAAAAAGTATGAATCTTAAGTAAACAAATTAAATACCAAAGAATATATACTATATTACTCCATTTATTTAAAACAATCTGAAACTGGCAAATTTAAACTAAAATATCAAACCTCAGGGTAGTGGTTACTTTTGTGGAAAAGGGAAGTGCTAAAGGCAGAGAAGATACATAAATGGACTCACCTAGTTGTGGTCTATTTCTTGATCAGGATGATTGTTACATAGATTTCCTTTGATGATTTGTTACACTATGGCATTTTTCTGTGCGTGATACTTTATAATGCAGGCCATTTAAAATCCTTATTGTTTATACTAGAACTATTTTAAAATAAATATTCTGGTTACAAAGATTGAGAAGCCTACACATTAAGGTATTATGCTTGTTTGTATCTGTAGAAGTCTATAGTAAGGATGTCATGTATGTCCTTGTGCCAGCGAGAAAAGACTAAACCACCCAGCTGGCAGAACCTTCACTCTTTCAGGCCAACAGAGGGTGTTTAGAAAATTACCTTTTGAAATGAATTAAATCAGCCAAATAGATATATGTGGAGCCTTATATGCCAAATGTTGGTGATAAAGCTGCCCCAACATTTAGGATTAGATAATGGACACTGACTTGTTTGAAAAATTGAGTGTCATTTGCAAAAAAAACAAAAACAAAAACAAAAACAAAAAAACAAAAAACAAGGAAAACAGGGACATTATAAAAACATAATTATGATCACTTTATTAAAAAAAATGTGTATGAGGTTTGGAGTGAATCCTCTATCCCTTTTATGAACTCTTCTTGGCAGAGGACATCTACTATTACATAACTATGTGAATGTTATATTGAAAACAAGTTCCTCAGAAAAAATGTAAAATCTGTTGCTTTGATCAGGAACTGGGTGCTATAGTAGAATATATGAAGTCTGGGTGCTATAGTTGGATATATGAAGCCTCTGTAGATTTATTGTTTTCTTGCCAATTAAATTAGCAGCCTGTGTCTAACCCTGTGAACATTCTACTGATTTCTTCTGTTATATCTTTAACACTGACTGGAGTTTGATTAAGGTTTGAGCAATGATCTGGTTAGAGTAACTGACCACAAGGATCTACAATGAAGGTAACTATGCACTGGTCTCCTAACTGAAGTAAACACAAAGTTTATGCATTTAGAAGGTAAAAATTAACCAAACAATCAAACAAATATTTGTTTAGAATTTTTATTTCTTTGCCTATTATTTAAAAATAAATTGTTTTTTTTTTTTAAATTTATTTTTTATTTTCAGCATAACAGTATTCATTATTTTTCACCACACCCAGTGCTCCATGCAATTCGTGCCCTTTATAATACCCACCACCTAGTACCCCAACCTCCCACCCCCCACCCCTTCAAAACCCTCAGATTGTTTTTCAGAGTCCATAGTCTCTCATGGTTCACCTCCCCTTCCAATTTCCCCCAACTCCCTTCTCCTCTCTAACTCCCCATGTCCTCCATGCTATTTGTTATGCTCCACAAATAAGTGAAACCATATGATAATTGACTCTCTCTGCTTGACTTATTTCACTCAGCATAATAATCTCTTACCCTAAAGATACAAAAATAAATTGTTTTTAATTTAAAAAATCTTTAACTTGTTCTAGGGAGAATTTATTTTTTCTATCATAAAATATATATAAACCAACACTAGTATGATTTATTATTTAATATTACATATTAGGATATAATTTTACCTCAGATATTATGGAAAATGAAATAATGAAGACATAGAGTTACAGGCCAGGATTCCAGATGTTTAGGTGTGTAATCAAGTATTCAAGAATTCAGTAAATGCTAACAAGACTTTCTTGAAGCCACATATAAAGAATATTTTTCAAGGAATTCTAACAGATTTTTAGAATCTTTATCACAACGATTGATCAAGGCAGGGAGGGTTGTCAATCTCACCCAGAGAAGTCCAAAATATCAGGGAAAAAAACTTGTAGCAATGCTGGTATTACCAAGAGTTTAAACCACTGCAGTTACCCCCAGATGATGTACCTAAGTAAGGAAAACAAAGCCAAAAATAAAAATGGATGAAAATTTTCCTGTAGTGATTATTTGAGAAAGTGATCATTATACTTCTAGACTGTAAAAAAGCAAAGCAATTTTAGACTTTTAAAAATTACAAAGACAAACAAACACTTTCCTTCCAGAGACATATTGCCTTACCTTACACCAAAATCTTCGGAATAAGAATATATTTAATTGTGTGAATGAGAACTACAGAACCAGAAGAGAAAATAACTAGTATCACAATTTGCAGACATCTTTGTTGTTCATGGAGTGTTGAAAATTGATTTTTTTTTCAAATACTTTGTTCTTCTAGTCCTTTGGTGTACTGACATGCACTTAGGCTTCAATAGTAATTAATTATATGAACCTGATTTTGGTTAATACCTTTTCCTGAAACTGAAGGAGGCTATATGTCCTTGAGCAATGGATAAATTTCCATCACTTTCTGAATTTGCTCCCACCACCATCACTTTTGGTTGCTATGTGGCTTGCCTTAATTAACTCATTTGTTCCAAAAAAGAAACAAGATTTGACTATGGAGATGGAGTGATATTTTGAGGAACACTCCAAGAAGTTGACTGACAAAAAACATATACAAATAGGGGAATTCCAGAAGTTGTATAATCTAGGAAATTAGGATACTTGGGACAACTGATCGAGTGTGGATCACCCTGGCTTTTAAATAGGTAGATCTCAACCTCTATGTATCTGTGGTATTATTTTTTGGAGTAAGAGTTGTAGTAGGTGGTAAAGGTGGTTTATCACTTCTAAGAAAGATAGAAGCAAAAGGAAACTGGAACTAATGGTTCATTTGTTCTTATACTAAAAGCTTTCTATTTACCTACCTGCAATCACGTACTAATCGGTTTCTATAAATGCATGTTTTTTCAGTTTTCAGTTGGGTCAGATATTCTGTTAGCAAACAGTACAGAAATTAGTTTCTTTAGTTTTGTTATATTTTGTTTTATTGTGGTAAAAAAACACATTACAAAATGTCTCATCTTAACCATTTTTAAGCGTATGGTGTTAACTGTATGCACATTGTTATGCAACAGATCTCTAGAACTTTTTCATCTTGCAGAATTGAAGCTCTCTATTCATGGTGCAACTTGCTCTTCCCACCTCCCATCTGGCCCTGGCAACTTTAATTCTATATTCCGTTTCTAAGAGTCTGACTATGTTAGATACCTCATATATGTGGAATTATGCAGTATTTTTTTTTTATGACTGGCTTATTTCATCGAGCATAATGTCCTCAAATTTCATCCATCTTTTAAAATATGACAGAATTTTCCTCCTTTTTAATGCTGAATAATATTCTTTTGTATGCATATGTCATACTTTTTATCCATTAATTCATTGATAAATATTTATTTGCTTCTGCCTCTTGGCTAGTGTGAATAATGCTGCAGTGAACACAGTGTGCAATGTTTTTTGAAATGAGTTTTCTCTTGCTAATTATGTACTTTTTAAAGTAAGTCCATCATGTTAGGACATTGTTTTTGATTCAGTAAAATACTTCAGTGAAATAATGTAGGGGATAGACAAGTAAGAAGATCCAGTTATTTAAATTTTAGTAGAAAAACAGATTATCAGGTAATGCTATAGTCAAGGAAACAAAATTATATAAAAGATGAAAGCATAGATAATGTAAGACAAGGTTTGGGATTTAGGCTTGGATTGAAAGAGAAAAATGATCTTCCTCTGAAACTTGGGGCAAAGAAGTGCAGTTGAGTATAAAAGTAAATATTTTTAAATAAAGGACTTTATGTCTAAAGTTCTCTATTTTCTTTGTGAAATAGAAGGCTTAATTATCTGTTTAAAATAAGGGTCACAGACTGTTGAGGAACATAAGAGAAAAAAAGCAAATCTTCACTGAGCAGAATTGGAGAGGGAGGAGTCAAGAGACAGTTAAATATTTTTCAAGCAATTTTATCACCCCTTTGAAGTTAGAGACTGTGTGTGTGTGTGTGTGTGTGTGTGGTGTGTTTGCAGTGATAGTGACCTATATGATTTTTCTCCAAAGTTTCTCAGTCAACTTGCTGTTGGAAGTCTTGACTATTCCAAAATTGATTTTTTTCCATTTTTATTCATTTAAAAGTGTACCAAGTGAATACTATTAGTCAAGAATTACAATTTGCACAGGGCATGAATAGCAAAAAAAGGTAGTACCTATGTTTATCAGTTAGGGTTCAACCAGAGAAGCAGAACCAGTAGGAAAGATTACAACTACAATTCAACTTCTTGGGCATAGGTTGAAGCTTTTGTCATACGGGAATTTCTTCTCTTTCAGGGAAACCTCAGACCTTCTTTAAAGGCCTTCCACCTGATTCAGCCAAACTCACCTAATTTATCTAGGATAATCTCCCTTATTTAAATTCAAGGGATTAGGAATTGCTTCAGAGCAACACCTAGATTCCTGTTTAATTGAATCACTAGGGACTGTAGCCTCGCCAAGCTGACATACAAAAAAGCCATTATATCACTCGTTTATTTCCTAGTTCAGAGTAAGATTGTTAGATAGACGTTAGTATTAAAGTATTGCATGTGGCCATTGAACACAAACCATGGACATCAGGAAAGGAGGGGTCTGTCCTGCTTAGGAGCTAGCTAGGAGAGTTTGGAAAGGAAGTGCAGACAGAGGAAGCTGCCACACAGCATCTCATTCAGAGAGCAACAAATAATTCAACACATTTTAATTGTGACATGTGAGATGGGAAGAGATGAGGGAGTCAGTAAGAGCTGAAGTCATATCATAAAGAACAATATATACTACAATAAGACCTTTGGTTATTATCTTGAAAGTTATGCAAAGCATTCTGGGTTGTTAACTGGTATAATGCACTTGAATTATCTATCACAATGCTCATTATAGATTATATCCTCCCTGGAACAGGTATTTTCTTTATAAATGATTTTAGAAACAAATTTTACATAATCAAATTAGCAGCACCTTGGAGAAAAGAAAAGAAATTTGGACACAAATGAGGCCATGGAATTTATTATAATATCTCCAGTTTGAAATGATGGAGGAGTTTAAACATTATGAGCATATAGAACACAAAAGGAATTGTGAATGATTGTTTGTGGAGGTGAAAGAAACAAGATGATAATTATATCCTGATTTCTCGCTAAGTTCAGTAGGTAGATAACTGTACCACTCATCAAGATAAGGGTATATTGGGCCGCCTGGGTGGCTCAGTGGGTTAAAGCCTCTGCCTTCAGCTCAGGTCATGATCTCAGGGTCCTGGGATCGAGTCCCGCATCAGGCTCTCTGCTTCGCAGGGAGCCTGCTTCCTCCTCTCTCTGCCTTCCTCTCTGCCTACTTCTGATCTGTCTCTGTCAAAGGAATAAATAAAATCTTTAAAAAAAAAAAAAGATAAGGGTATAGCAGGAGGAAAATTGAAGGGTTGGGGAGAGGTAGATGAGATGATGAGTTTAGCATTGGACATGTGGAATTCCAAATGTCAGGAATAGTCAGTTGAATATTTGAGTTTGAAGCTCAGAAAGGAGATCAGATGTGAAAACATAGATCAGTAGTTCTTAAATGCTAATGTGCATAAAAGTGCTAGATCTTGTTAAAATGGATTTTCAGAGTCATATTCCCTAAATCCCTGAATCTAGAGACCCATGTCCAAGAATTGAAAAGCATTTCATGGACTAGTTTGAGTCATGCTTATGCAAATTTTACAGAAGATATCAACATATAGAATTATAACATTGTTGAAACCGTGGGAATTGGGTGAATTCAGCTAGACAGAGTAGGAAATGATGAATTAAGAATAGAACCTTGAAGAAGAGGATTGAACAGACTGGCTGAAAGCTAATCCCTGAATGGCAACTGAGAATGGTGGGTAAGAGAAAGTTGTGAGGAACATCAGGAGCATGGGAAGGAGAGACTTCCAAGAATGAAAAATTCAAAACCAGTGCCAAATGAGCCAAAACAGTCAAGAATATTCACCTATTGAGTGTCATTTGATTTACCAACAAGTTTCTCAGAGAGCCAGTTTTCAATTAAGGCAAAGTAATGAAGATAGTATTTGAAGAGGGCAATTTATTCATTCATTCAACAATTATTTACTGAATTCCTCTGAGTTGGCTTCTAAGTACTGGAATTGTAACAGAGAACAAGACAGAAAAGAATCTACATCTTAACTTGGGAGATTTGAAAAAAAATCAATAAATATTTAGTAGCCTAAATTGTGAGAGGTGTTATAGAAAATAATAAAGCAGCAAAAATATAGTGCCAAGAGAAGGAGGGGTACTATTTCATGTAGGATAATTAGGGGAACATCTCTGGTAAGGTGACATTTGAACAACGAGCCAAAGGAAGTATAAAAACAAGTCAGATATCTGCATAAAGAATATTACAGGAAAAAGAAACAGCAAAGATCTTATGTTGTGTGCATGTGTGGAATGTTTCAGTATCAGCAAGGAGACAAGTATGGGGAAGAAGGAGAGCAGTAGAAGGAAAGAATAGAGTAGACAGTAGATTTCTTAAACATGTAAGGTCTTGTAGGCCTTTGCAAGTTACTAACTTTTATTCTGAATGAGATAGGTTGACATTGGGGAGTTTTGGAAATGGGAATAAAATTATATGACTTTCGTCTTTTTTTTTTAAAGATTTTATTTACTTATCTGACAGAGAGAGATCACAAGCAGATGGAGAGGCAGGCAGAGAGAGAGATAGAGGGTAGCAGGCTCCCCGCTGAGCAGAGAGCCCGATGTGGGACTCCATCCCAGGAACCTGAGACCATGACCTGAGCCGAAGGCAGCACTTAACCCACTGAGCCACCCAGGTGCCCCGATGACTTTTGTCTTAATGGTATTACTCTGGCTATGGGTTAAGAAAAGACTATAAGTGGGGCGCCTGGGTGGCTCAGTGGGTTAAGCCGCTGCCTTCGGCTCAGGTCATGATCTCAGGGTCCTGGGATCGAGTCCCGCATCGGGCTCTCTGCTGAGAGGAGAGCCCGCTTCCCTCTCTCTCTCTCTCTGGCTGCCTCTCCGACTACTTGTGATTTCTCTCTGTCAAATTAATAAATAAAAAAAAAATATTAAAAAAAAAAAAAAAAGAAAAGAAAAGACTATAAGTAAGAAGAGTAAATAAAAGGAGCCCAGCCTGAAGCTACTATAATAATTCAATTTAGAAATGGTGGTTGGGCCCAGGATATTGCAGTGGAAGCAGCAAAAAGTGACTAGAATTGTTTTATATACTGGATACAGCACTAACTGTATTCACTGGTGAATTTGAATAAAGGTTATAAAAGAAAATCTTCAAGAATAATTCCAAATATATAGGCCTAAACAACTGAAATGATTGATTGATTATTTACTTAAATAATGGGGAAGAAGATGATGGAAGATGTAGCTTGGTCAGCAGTTATCCAGGATGGGGGTTCTTCTGGTGTTCAGGAAGACATACCATGTTTGAGGTGTTTGCTTATACATAGAAGTAGTAGTGTTGAAAACAAAATTATATATATGAGTGTAGGGTTCAGGGAAGAGATTGAGCTGGAGATATCAGTTTGGGAGCCATCATCATATAAAGAATGTGAGTCTAGAACAGATCAGCTAGAAAGTTAGTGAAAGAGGTAAAGAAAAGAGCCTTGGGCCACTCCAGTATTTACAGATCATAGTGTTGAAAAGGGAAGCAGAAAAGGAGCTAAAAAGATAAGGGTGGAGATATAAGGAGAAGACCTTGATCTACTGGGCCATTTCTATTAGCATACAAATGTTTGGTATTTCTTCCATTAAAAACCTACACTCATTCCTCATTTTCCTCCATCTTTCACCACAACTTTTTCCCCATCCCTGTAAGCGATATTTTTTGAAAGAATAGTTTTATCTCAATATTTCCATATTTCTCTTCCAATTCTCTATTGAAATCATTCCAGTCAGGCTTTTGTTCCCATAAACCAGCACAGATGTTCTCTTCAAGATCACCAGTGGCATCCTTCATTGCTAAAAATCAATGGTCAGTTTTCAGTTCTCATTTAACTTAGTGCATCGGACACAATTGCTTTCTCTTTCTTTCTTTCTTTTTTGTTTTTTGTTTTTTTTTTTGAAGTGCTGGCTGTCCTTGGCCCCCTGTCCACTCAACCTACACAACTGACTAAACCTTTACTTGGTTTCCAGAACATCACTCATTCCCCTCCTACTTCTCTGATAACTCCTTTTCAGTCTCATTTGCTGATTCTTCTTAATTTTCTTTTCTTTTTTTTTTAAATAAAGATTTTTAAAATTTATTTATTTGACAGAGATCACAAGTAGGCAGAGAGGCAGGCGGGGGGGGGGCAGCAGATACCCTGCTGAGCAGAACACTAGATGCGGGGTTCAATCCCAGAACCCTGAGATCATGACCCGAGCTGAAGGCTGAGGCCTAACCCGCTGAGCCACCCGGGTGCCCCCCTCTTCATTTTCTTGATACATATGTTCAATAACACAGAATTTAGGCTTTGGAGTCCATTTTAATATATGCATGCTCCCTTATAGATCCAGTTTCGCAGATCTCTCTACTAATGGCTCAAAAATGTCCTTCCTGGACATTTTCTTTGGATTATAGAATTCTTTACGGAACTGCCTAAGTTCATGACTTTTATTCCAAGTGGATCCTCCCTCAGTCTTCCATATCTCAGTAAGTGACAGCTCCATTCTTCTGGTACTCCATCAAAAACCCATACATCATACTAGACTCTTTTTCCTTCACAGCCTCTACCTGATACATTAGCAACTCACAAAATATCTTAAAATCAGGCTGTTCTTCTGTTCAACATTCTCTAATGGTTTCCCTTCCATTCTGAATGGAAATTAAAATCTTTAAATCATCTTACCTAAACCTATAAGATCTAGCTTCCTACTATTTCTCTGATATTTTCTCCTTGCTCTCATTTACTCAACCAACTTTTTTCACCTTCTTGCTCTTTATTAAATATGTAAAGCATGCTCTTGAATTAGGGCCTGCTGCTCTAGAAAGTTCTTCCTTCAGATTTCGACATGAGATAGCTCCTTTTTTCAGAACTTTACTCAAATATCTTCTTAGTGAGATCCTACCTGGCCACCCTATCTAAAATTGCCTGCATTATTTTTCTCTTTAGTAAGCTGATACATCATGTGTTTTACTTAATACTTCTTACTACATTTTTTAAAATCCAAACTAGAAGATAAGTTTCATATCTCCTAGAACTTTAACAGTACATGACGTGTAGAGTCAATAAGTAGTAGCTGAAAGGGGTGCCTGGGTAAGTCAGTTGGTTGAACATCCAACCTTGATTTTGGCTCAGGTCATAATCTCAGGGTGGTGAGGCGGAGCCCCAGTGTGGGCTCTGCACTCAGTGTGGAGTCTGCTGGATATTCTTTCTCTCTTTCCTCTGTCCTTCCCCTAACCCCGTGCTCTCTCTCTCTCCCCTAAAATAAATAAATAAATATTTAAAAAAATAGTTGTTGAAAAATGAATAATGAACTGGACCTGCTTTGCATTATCAGCATCTTCCTCTTTTCTAGATCATTCCCATCAGCATATAAATGTGATTTTAATATTCTCATCTTAAAAAAATCTCTCATCTTAAATCTCTGACTTCCCCTAATTATCACCCAGTTTTCTGGTCCTTTAATAGTAAAGCTTAACCTAAAATAATTTCTTTATAGTTGCTATTTTCTCTTCCTAACATCTCTTCTATTCTATATCTTGCTCAAATAATTCTTCCAATTACACCTGTCCCCTTGCGTCTGATGACTTTTTTGTTGCCAAAAGAACGTTCACATCTTTGTTCCCTTTATATTCACCTCTAAAGAGTTCCCTTCTTACCATGCAGTTCCATATCAAAAGTACTTCCCTAGATAAATTTTCCTGACTAATTAAAATATTAGCCCCTCATTCTATTACCCAGGTTTGTTTATTTTTCCTATTACTATATTTTATTTTATTTTTTCTTTATGATACTTATATCGTTGGCTTCTGATTTGTTGTTGTTGTTGTTCTTGCCTCTCTAGAATGAACATTATCCTTATCTGTACCATTTTACTAGAGCCTAAACATGGCACATGGTAGATACTCAATAAATTAGATAAATTTTCTACTTCAACTCTAATATCATATTTAATTGAGGAGTGGAATAAGAACTCACTTTTTGGAACATGGGTTTGATTGGCAACCTCCAAGATGACCCCCAATGATCCCCATCTCCTGGTGTTTGTGCTCTGTGTAGTTCCCTTTGCTTGAGGGTGGCTGATTTATTGACTTGCTTCTAATGAATAGGATAAGGTAAAAGTGAAGAGTTGACACTTCTGAGGTTAGGTTACGAACAGACTATGACTTCTGTTTTCCATGTCTTCTATTGCACATTCACTCACTTGCTCTGAGGGAATCCAGCTGCCATGTGTGAGAAGCCAGTATGGCCTAGAATTGATATTTTCAGCCAACAAACATTGATGAGATTAGCTAATAAATTGCATCATACTTATTTTTAATATTTTTATTGAAGTATAATTGACATACAATATCCTGTTAGTTCCAGGTGTACATCATAATAATCTGATATGTTTTATACATTACAAACTGATCCCTGTGACAGCCCTAGTAACAGTCTGTCACATACAAGATTAATTAGCAAAGCACTTTAGCAAAAACTAAGGAAAAATCATATCTTGTATAATGCAGTTTTTCTATAATGCAGAGTTCTGATTGTGGTATGTAATTCTGATTCACAAAGATATATTATCATGGGATCTGAGCTAATTGTAGTTTTTGATTTCTAGTCAGAAGAGTTGAGATGCTTCAATTGGTCTTCCAATGTTCATATAAACCTTATATTTATGTAGGAAAGTAAGCAGTTTGATTATATTTTGCCAAGATCACTGTTTGAAAAGTTAGCTTTCTGAAAGTATTAATAGTGTGTATATTTCAAGAGTGCTAAATTACAAGAACAAAAATTATATGACTTGTCAGTTCATTATGCTAGGAAAATTTGAAGGGTGAATTAGATTTTACAAAACATATTGAATGCAATATATATATATATATACATATATATATATATACACACATATATATATACACAACATAGTTTTAAGATACTTCAAATATATTAAGAGGAAAAAAATCATTTTAATCTTCTGTCTCTGAAATGCAATTTTATTCTTAGGCTGGTTCAGCAGAGTAGAAATAATTTTGACATTTGTAGTTTCTAGATGTAGCTGAATATAAGAATAAAAGTCCTTGTGAAAAATTTGTGTCTATGAATTTAAAAGTTTATGTTGAACAGTTTGAAAGTATGAGCACTACTTTTACAACTGAAAAAAAAAAAAAGGCAGACATTTGGAACTGAACTGAAAGACTGAATCAACAGAATAGGAAACCTCTGTTCATATGACTAATAAATACCAGTCTGTGATATTACTCTTAAAAAAGAAATCACATCACGCAATCTAACAAACTTCCATGTCTAGGGTCAATGGCAATGAAGAGAGGGTTATTAGTGTGCTGGCAGTGGTCATTTTAAGGCTGACAAAATTTTAACATATGCCCCTTTTCAGCAACTTTTCAAGGGGCAACTCCTATAAATGTCAAATATAAATGGTTTATATTTAAAATAGAAGTTTTGATAGTGATAGTTATTCAGGTATCTTGATTTTAAAAAATTATATAAACTTTTATTGTGAAATGTGTAAGTTGGTTTCATGGTTATGTCAGATATTAACATTCATAGTAGAGTATATCTATTCAGTTGAGGATTGCATTGTAATTGATGCTATATAATAAACTTTTGACTCAATCATTCTTTAGGACTAATGGCCAGAAAGGTTATGCCTACGGGTATAAATTTAAGACACTCAATTACTAGTGTGAGAATCTTAGGATAAGCATAGTAGAACAAATGCAAATATCAATTTTGTTAATGTGAATTAGTTATTGTAAGTTAACTGATGTTAAGAACATACTAAAGTTTAAAAAATTAAAAATATAACCAAAGAAGAAATAATGTTCATTTATTTCTCTTATGGACTTTAATGTACTTAGAACTTATTCTGATGATAGTGATGAAAATTTTACATATTTTCAGTATTAGGATATATCTAGAAGTTAACAATACAATCCATTATGAAATGTAGTAAGTGCATGGAGTGGTTATAGGATGAAAATGTAACTTAATGTAGCATATATATTATGTTTCACAATTGATGCTTTGTTTATAATTGTATTTGCTTTTAAAGTACTTCTGACTTTTCTTTCTTTGTAATTGTTGGTGTTGTTGATGCTGGGGTACAATTTTCTGCAGATCTGAGTTAAATTCACCATTTGGGAATAGAATGTTGCTTAGAAAGATTAAAGCAACCCTTTGAGCCAGTGAGAGATACTTTAATGTTCTTAAGACAAAATATTTTAAAAGATGAAAGGTTTATATAAAGTAAAATTGTGTCTATAGTTAGGATAGAGAAGAACTGTGCTTCCAGGGATTGCTGCATAAACTTTAGTTGAAAAGGAATTTCCCTGTGGTTTAGCGTTATTAAATTGTATGAGTTATGGAGCTTCCACATTTTGTTTGGAGTCATCCATCACTGGTCTTGTCACATATGGAGTTTGATGATACTGTGAACCAAGTGGCGTAGTGTGTTCCTTGGGCCTGCTTTTTACACTATGGAACTCATTGAGGATCAGATTATACTTACAGAGGATCCTAAATACAAAAATAACAATTTTAAAGCATTGCTTTTAAAGACAGGGTTTATGTATGAGGTTTTTTTTCTTTCTTTTTTTTTTTGTATCCCTTAATTATGTGAAATATTGTCCTATTTGAACTGCCACTAATTTCAAGGGTGAGTCCATTTATTCTGAAGATTTACTTTAATAATTTCTTATAACCCTCACTGATTGAACCCAGAATATTCAATGGAAAATATTTAATCTAGGATTTTATGACATTGGACTGAACCACTAATTACTGAATACAGTATGCAGTATGCACTAAATAATACAATTTAGAAAAAGCAAGATAAATATAGATAATACATCAGAATTCTATCAGAATTTGCTACCTATCTATAATTGCCTCACAGAGTAGTAAAGACCTCCATCTGGCTTCTACAGTGCTCCTCTCTCACTCTCTGCCTGCCTCTCTGGCTACTTGTGATCTCACTTTCTGTCAAATAAATAAATAAATAAAATCTTTAAAAAAAAACAAAAAAACAAAAAAACATCATAGGGGGGGCGCCTGGGTGGCTCAGTGGGTTAAGCCTCTGCCTCTGGCTCAGGTCATGATCTCAGGGTCCTGGGATCAAGCCCTGCATCGGGCTCTCTGCTCAGCAGGGAGCCTGCTTCCGCTTCTCTCTCTGCCTGCCTCTCTGCCTTCTTGTGATTTCTCTCTCTCTATCTCTCTTTCTCTTTCTGTCAAATAAATAAATAAATAAATAAAATCTTAAAAAAAAAAAAATCACGGGGCACCTGGTGGCTCAGTGGGTTAATGCCTCTGCCTTTGGCTCCGGTCATGATTTCAGAGTCCTGGATCAAGCCCTGCATCCGGCTCTCTGCTCAGCAGGAAGCCTGGTTCCCCCTCTCTCTGCCTGCCTCTCTGCCTACTTGTGATCTCTGTCTGTCAAATAAATAAAATCTTGAAAAAAAATCACAAATAACATTTCATTATATAATTATTTCTGTGTTCATATTTATGAAACAAGTATTTATTTTTCAAAATCCGAGACAATCAACAATGGATATAGAGTTTCAGTTTTTAGGGGCCCCTTATATAAATCTCATCCTTAACTGCATCCTCATAAACATACATTCAGTACAGAGTTCCCCCAGTTTGTTGAGTTTACCAGAAGGTTCAACTATTAGAGATAACTTTAGTTGTGTTTTGATAGAATGTTTCTAGAAAATTGCCATATTTATAGATCATTTTGCCAGATGTAGGGATACCTGTATAAGGTGATCATTTCTATTTTGGTCTGAAAATTGTGCTTATGTGGTTGGCATTTTCTGATGCTGCTGTATCAATCCTTAATGCACAGTCTTATAATAGTTTCGTGTTTTTTTTTTTTTTTGACTAGTGTCCAAAATCTATAAAGAACTTAGCAAACTCAACACTCATAATAGTTTTTATCCCTCAGGTTTGAGATGTCTTGCTGTTGTCCTCTGATCTGGTGACAGCAACTATATAGTATTCCTTTGCATAAGAATACAATTGTATAATAGGTTTTGTTGAAATTTTTTGCATATATGTGTCTTACAAACTTTATTATTTACATTTTCTTTCTTCATAATCTGTTTCCATAAAGCAATTTTGTTACAATTGAAATCACTATTGCAATTATCACTATTTTGAATCATAATTTATCCTGCAGCTACAAAATATGTAAAATATGTAACACATGATTATTCATTCACAAATTAATATAAACATTATAGCATTTTATCTACTACCAGATTAGTAATTAACTACCAGAGTGACTACAAGCAAGGCACTTCATTCTGCTTTGTGTTTTCTGGACCCCTCTTCCAGTCAGCTTTTCAAGAGTGTGCATTTCTCTGCAATGCTGCCCTATCAAATATGTGAAATATTTTTCTTGGAGAGCATTTATAAATGGAAATATCTAAATTAGTTTTTCTCATCATTATATTTTAATTACTATAAAAAACTATAATATACCAAAAAATCCATTAAATGCTTTCCAATTCTATATTTTAGCAACCAAGTAAGAATGTGTATCATAATATTGTTTCTTCTATTATATTTTCTATCTCCTATTGTTATTATATTAAAACTTTTAGTTGTTTGCTATATTTGTATTAATTCTACTCTTAATAGACAATTCAGAGGAACAGCCACACACAAATACAGAAACAAAACTTCTGAAATCTAAATAAAATATGTAGTTTATCTTTTTTTAAAAATTTTTTATTTTTTATAAACATATATTTTTATCCCCAGGGGTACAGGTCTGTGAATCACCAGGTTTACACACTTTACAGCACTCACCAAAGCACATACCCTCCCCAATGTTCATAATACCACCCCCTTCTCCCAAACCCCCCCCCCCCAGCAACCCTCAGTTTGTTTTGTGAGATTAAGAGTCACTTATGGTTTGTCTCCCTCCCAATCTCATCTTGTTTCATGTATTCTTCTCCTACCCACATAAGCCCCCATGTTGCATCACCACTTCCTCATATCAGGGAGATCATTTGATAGTTGTCTTTCTCTGCTTGACTTATTTCACTAAGCATGATACGCTCTAGTTCCATCCATGTTGTTGCAAATGGCAAGATTTCATTTCATTTGATGGCTGCATAGTATTCCGTTGTGCATATATACCACATCTTCTTGATCCATTCATCTGTTGATGGACATCTAGGTTCTTTCCATAGTTTGGCTATTGTGGACATTGCTGCTATAAACATTCGGGTGCATGTGCCCCTTTGGATAACTACATTTGTATCTTTAGGGTAAATACCCAATAGTGCAATTGCTGGGTCATAGGGCAGTTCTATTTTCAACATTTTGAGGAACCTCCATGCTGTTTTCCAGAGTGGCTGCACCAGCTTGCATTCCCACCAACAGTGTAGGAGGGTTCCCCTTTCTCCGCATCCTCGCCAGCATCTGTCATTTCCTGACTTGTTGATTTTAGCCATTCAGACTGGTGTGAGGTGATATCTCATTGTGGTTTTATTTTTATTTATTTATTTATTTTTTTTTTTAAAGATTTTATTTATTTATTTGAGAGAGAGACAGTGAGAGAGAACATGAGCGAGGAGAAGGTCAGAGAGAGAAGCAGACTCCCCGTGGAGCTGGGAGCCCAATGCGGGACTCGATCCCAGGACTCCGGGATCATGACCTGAGCCGAAGGCAGTCATCCAACCAACTGAGCCACCCAGGCGTCCCTCATTAAGTTTTAATTTGTATTTCCCTAATGTCGAGCGATATGGAGCACTTTTTCATGTGTCTGTTGGCCATCTGGATGTCTTCTTTGCAGAAATGTCTGTTCAGGTCCTCTGCCCATATCTTGATTGGATTATTTGTTCTTTGGGTGTTGAGTTTGCTAAGTTCTTTATAGATTCTGGACACTAGTCCTTTATCTGATATGTCATTTGCAAATATCTTCTCCCATTCTGTCAGTTGTCTTTTGTTTTTTTTTTATAAACATATATTTTATCCCCAGGGGTACAGGTCTGTGAATCACCAGGTTTACACACTTCACAGCACTCACCAAAACACATACCCTCCCCAATGTCCATAATACCACCCCCTTCTCCCAAACCCCCTCCCCCCAGCAACCCTCAGTTTGTTTTGTGAGATTAAGAGTCACTTATGGTTTGTCTCCCTCCCAATCTCATCTTGTTTCATTTATTCTTCTCGTACCCACTTAAGCCCCCATGTTGCATCACCACTTCCTCATATAAGGGAGATCATATGATAGTTGTCTTTCTCTGCTTGACTTATTTCGCTAAGCATGGTACGCTCTAGTTCCATCCATGTTGTCGCAAATGGCAAGATTTCATTTCTTTTGATGGCTGCATAGTATTCCATTGTGTATATATACCACATCTTCTTGATCCATTCATCTGTTGATGGACATCTAGGTTCTTTCCATAGTTTGGCTATTGTGGACATTGCTGCTATAAACATTTGAGTACACGTGCCCCTTTGGATCACTACGTTTGTATCTTTAGGGTAAATACCCAATAGTGCAATTGCTGGGTCATAGGGCAGTTCTATTTTCAACATTTTGAGGAACCTCCATGCTGTTTTCCAAAGAGGTTGCACCAGCTTGCATTCCCACCAACAGTGTAGGAGGGTTCCCCTTTCTCCGCATCCTCGCCAGCATCTGTCATTTCCTGACTTGTTGATTTTAGCCATTCTGACTGGTGTGAGGTGATATCGCATTGTGGTTTTGATTTGTATTTCCCTGATGCCGAGTGATAGGGAGCACTTTTTCATGTGTCTGTTGGCCATCTGGATGTCTTCTTTGCAGAAATGTCTGTTCATGTCCTCTGCCCATTTCTTGATTGGATTATTTGTTCTTTGGGTGTTGAGTTTGCTAAGTTCTTTATAGATTCTGGACACTAGTCCTTTATCTGATATGTCGTTTGCAAATATCTTCTCCCATTCTGTCAGTTGTCTTTTGATTTTGTTAACTGTTTCCTTTGCTGTGCAAAAGCTTTTGATCTTGATGAAATCCCAATAGTTCATTTTTGCCCTTGCTTCCCTTGCCTTTTGCGTTGTTCCTAGGAAGATGTTGCTGCGGCAGAGGTCGAAGAGGTTGCTGCCTGTGTTCTCCTCCAGGATTTTGATGGATTCCTTTCGCACATTGAGGTCCTTCATCCATTTTGAGTCTATTTTTGTGTGTGGTGTAAGGAAATGGTCCAATTTCATTTTTCTGCATGTGGCTGTCCAATTTTCCCAGCAACATTTATTAAAGAGGCTGTCTTTTTTCCATTGGACATTCTTTCCTGCTTTGTCGAAGATTAGTTGACCATAGAGTTGAGAGTCTATTTCTGGGCTCTCTATTCTGTTCCATTGATCTATGGGTCTGTTTTTGTGCCAGTACCATGCTGTCTTGATGATGACAGCTTTGTAATAGAGATTGAAGTCCGGGATTGTGATGCCACCAACGTTGGCTTTCTTTTTCAATATCCCTTTAGCTATTCGAGGTCTTTTCTGGTTCCATATAAATTTTAGAATTATTTGTTCCATTTCTTTGAAAAAGTTGGATGGTACTTTGATAGGAATTGCATTAAATGTGTAGATTGCTTTAGGTAACATAGACATTTTCACAATATTTATTCTTCCAATCCAGGAGCATGGAACATTTTTCCATTTCTTTGTGTCTTCCTCAATTTCTTTCATGAGTACTTTATAGTTTTCTGAGTATAGATTCTGTGTCTCTTTGGTTAGGTTTATTCCTAGGTATCTTATGGTTTTCGGTGCAATTGTAAATGGGATTGACTCCTTAATTTCCCTTTCTTCTGTCTTGCTGTTGGTGTAGAGAAATGCAACTGATTTCTGTGCATTGATTTTATATCCTGACACTTTACTGAATTCCTGTATAAGTTCTAGCAGTTTTGGAGTGGAGTCTTTTGGGTTTTCCACATATAGTATCATATCATCTGCGAAGAGTGATAATTTGACTTCTTCTTTGCCGATTTGGATGCCTTTAATTTCCTTTTGTCGTCTGATTGCTGAGGCTAGGACCTCTAGTACTATGTTGAATAGCAGTGGTGATAATGGGCATCCCTGCCGTGTTCCTGACCTTAGCGGAAAAGCTTTCAGTTTTTCTCCATTGAGAATGATATTTGTGGTGGGTTTTTCATAGATGGCTTTGATGATATTGAGGTATGTGCCCTCTATCCCTACACTTTGAAGAGTTTTGATCAGGAAGGGATGCTGTACTTTGTCAAATGCTTTTTCAGCATCTATTGAGAGTATCATATGGTTCTTGTTCTTTCTTTTATTGATGTGTTGTATCACATTGATTGATTTGCGGATGTTGAACCAACCTTGCAGCCCTGGAATAAATCCCACTTGGTCGTGGTGAATAATCTTTTTAATGTACTGTTGAATCCTATTGGCTAGTATTTTGTTGAGTATTTTCGCATCTGTGTTCATCAAGGATATTGGTCTATAGCTCTCTTTTTTGGTGGGATCCTTGCCTGGTTTTGGGATCAAGGTGATGCTGGCCTCATAAAATGAGTTTGGAAGTTTTCCTTCCATTTCTATTTTTTGGAACAGTTTCAGGAGAATAGGAATTAGTTCTTCTTTAAATGTTTGGTAGAATTCCCCCGGGAAGCCGTCTGGCCATGGGCTTTTGTTTGTTTGGAGATTTTTAATGACTGTTTCAATCTCCGTACTGGTTATGGGTCTGTTCAGGCTTTCTATTTCTTCCTGGTTCAGTTGTG
The DNA here is from genome assembly GCF_964662115.1 of Mustela nivalis. Taxonomy (NCBI): domain Eukaryota; kingdom Metazoa; phylum Chordata; class Mammalia; order Carnivora; family Mustelidae; genus Mustela; species Mustela nivalis. Next base: position 88,005,482 of record NC_139020.1, read on the forward strand.
GTAGTTTCTAGGAATGCATCCATTTCTTCCAGATTGTCAAATTTATTGCCGTAGAGTTGCTCATAGTATGTTCTTATAATAATTTGTATTTCTTTGGTGTTAGTTGTGATCTCTCCTCTTTCATTCATGATTTTATTTATTTGGGTCCTTCTCTTTTCTTTTTGATAAGTCTGGCCAGGGGTTTATCAATTTTATTAATTCTTTCAAAGAACCAGCTCCTACTTTCTTTGATTTGTTCTATTGTTTTTTTGGTTTCTATTTCATTGATTTCTGCTCTGATCTTTATGATTTCTCTTCTCCTGCTAGGCTTAGGGTTTCTTTCTTGTTCTTTTTCCAGCTCCTTTAGGTGTAGGGTTAGATTGTGTACCTGAGACCTTTCTTGTTTCTTGAGAAAGGCTTGTACCGCTATATATTTTCCTCTCAGGACTGCCTTTGTTGTGTCCCACAGATTTTGAACCGTTGTATTTTCATTATCATTTGTTTCCATGATTTTTTTCAATTCTTCTTTAATTTCCCAGTTGACCCATTCATTCTTTAGAAGGATGTTGTTTAGTCTCCATGTATTTTGGTTCTTTTCAAACTTCCTTTTGTGGTTGAGTTCTAGCTTTAGAGCATTGTGGTCTGAAAATATGCAGGAATGATCCCAATCTTTTGATACCGGTTGAGTCCTGATTTAGGACCGAGGATGTGATCTATTCTGGAATTTACAAGTCTCAGTGACAAAGAGAAAATCCTGAAAGCAGCCCGGGAAAAGAAGTCTGTAACATACAATGGTAAAAATATTAGATTGGCAGCTGACTTATCCACAGAGACCTGGCAGGCCAGATAGAGCTGGCATGATATTTTCAGAGCACTAAATGAGAAAAACATGCAGCCCAGAATACTATATCCAGCTAGGCTATCATTGAAAATAGAAGGAGAGATTAAAAGCTTCCAGGACAAACAACAACTGAAAGAATTTGCAAACACCAAACCAGCTCTACAGGAAATCTTGAAAGGGGTCCTCTAAGCAAAGAGAGATCCTACAAGTGGTAGATCAGAAAGGAATAGAGACCATATACAGTAACAGCCACCTTACAGGCAATACAATGGCCCTAAATTCATATCTCTCAATAGTTACCCTGAATGTTAATGGGCTAAATGCCCCTGTCAAAAGACACAGGGTATCAGAATGGATAAAAAAACAAAACCCATCTATATGTTGCCTCCAAGAAACACATTTTAAGCTGGAAGACACCTCCAGATTTAAAGTGAGGGGGTGGAAAAGAATTTACCATGCTAATGGACATCAGAAGAAAGCAGGAGTGGCAATCCTTATATCCGATCAATTAGATTTTAAGCCAAAAACTATAATAAGAGATGAGGAAGGACACTATATCATACTCAAAGGGTCTGTCCAACAAGAAGATTTAACAATTTTAAATATCTATGCCCCCAACGTGGGAGCAGCCAACTATATAAACCAATTAATAACAAAATCAAAGAAACACATCAACAATAATACAATAATAGTAGGGGACTTTAACACTCCCCTCACTGAAATGGACAGATCATCCAAGCAAAAGATCAGCAAGGAAATAAAGGCCTTAAACGACACACTGGACCAGATGGACATCACAGATATATTCAGAACATTTCATCCCAAAGCAACAGAATACACATTCTTCTCTAGTGCACTTGGTTTTTTTTTAACTGTTTCATTTGCTGTGCAAAAGTTTTTGATATGGTCAACTAATCTTCAACTAATGTCCAATGGAAAAAAGACACTCTCTTCAATAAATGGTGTTGGGAAAATTGGACAGCCACATGCAGAAAAATGAAATTGGACCATTTCCTTACACCACACACGAAAATAGACTCAAAATGGATGAAGGACCTCAATGTGAGAAAGGAATCCATCAAAATCCTTGAGGAGAATACAGGCAGCAACCTCTTCGACCTCAGCCGCAGCAACATCTTCCTAGGAACATCACCAAAGGCAAGGGAAGCAAGGGCAAAAATGAACTATTGGGATTTTATCAAGATGAGTTTTATAATCTTAAATATAATCTTAAATATAACCATTATAATCTTAAATATAAATTTTATAATCTTAAATACAAATCTTAAAGATTTTATAAATTTTAAATGTATTTAAAATCTAAATATAATCTTTAAATAAATTTTAAATCTATAATCTTAAAAGTTTATAAATTTTATAGTCTTGCAATTGTAATGGGATGGATCAAGACCTTAATAGTCATCTGAATTCATAGATGTGTGCTGACAATTTTAGATATTTATATGTTTGCTGTTATAAAGTATCACTTTATTTTTTCTAATTTAAAGATCAGCTACTAATTTATAAATAAAATTGTTTAAGATCTGTTGAGCTTTATATCACAAAAAGTAGCTTCTGTTGTATAATAAATAGAATATACTTCCCCCCAAATAATCACAATCTGCCCTTTCAATGCAAAAGTGAAATTTTAATGAGTGCAAAAGTAAGTGGTTTCTGTGTTATATGCATTTTTGGAATTTAACGTTTGGACAGTTTTCTGGTCACCATGGAATTTACTGGAAAAAATGTAAGCTTGTTACCTATACAAAACAAAACAGAACAAAACAAAACTGACATATATTTCAATTTAAAGCAAACAAACCTTGCCATCCAGAATTTTCAACTTGTTTAAAAATCATTCAAAAGAAAACGTAAAGTAGGTTTTGGGAAAGTATTTCTTAAAAATACTTAAAAAGAACAGCTGATTAAAATCATGGTGGATGAAAAGCCAAATTTCCAAAGATATTTGTATGGCTGTTGTTTGAGATTTAAAAATTGGTAGCATGTTTCTTTAAAGTTTTCCCTTCTAAGAAGCTCTAAAACAGATTTTGTTCATTTTCTGGGTTTAAAAAATAATCACTTAGAAATTCCTAAAGGAATGTCAGGAAGAAATTAAGAAAAATTAATACCTCCATATATCTTAGATATATAGTTTCTGCTTACATTCTAATTCATTATAATCATAATATATTTTAAGAATCTTTTTAAATTTATATTTTGCTTTTTAAAATTTAATTTAATTTTATTTATTTTCAGTGTTCCAGAATTCATAGTTTATGCATCACACCCAGTGCTCCATGCAATACATGCTCTCCATAATACCCACCAACAGGCTCACCCAACCCCTCAACCTCTCCCCTCCAAAACCCTCAGTTTGTTTTTCAGAGTTCTCATGGTTTCTCATGATTTGTGTCTCCCTCCAATTTCCCCCAACTTACTTCTCCTCTCCATCTCCCAATGTCCTCCATGTTATTCCTTATGCTCTACAAGTAAGTGAAACCATATGATAATGGACTCTCTGCTTGACTTATTTCACTCAGCATAATCTCTTCCAGTCCCATCCATGTTGATACAAAAGTTGGGTATTCATCCTTTCTGATGGAGGCAAATACTCCATTGTATATGGACAATATCTTCTTTACCCATTTGTCTGTTGAAGGGTTCTTTCCACAGTTTCGCAACTGTGGCCATTGCTGCTATGAACATTGGGGTACAGAGGGCCTTCTTTTCACTACATCAGACAACAAAAAGAAATAAAAGGTATTCAAATTGATAATGAAGAAGTCAAATTCTCTCTTTGTAGATGACATTATACTTTATATGGAAAACCCAAAAGACTCCATCCCAAACTACTAGAACTTATACAACAACTCAGTAATGTGATAGGATACAAAATCAATGTACAGAAATCAGTTGCTTTCTTATACATTAACAATGTATATACAGAAAGAGAAATTACAGAAAGAGAAATTAGAGAATCGATTCCATTTACTATAGCACTAAGAACCGTAAGATACCTGGGAATAAACCTCACCAAAGAAGTAAAGGATCTGTACTTGAGGAACTACAGAACACTTATGAAGGAAATTGAAGAAGACACAAAAAGATGGAAGAGAATCCCATGCTCATGGATCAGAATAAACATTGTTAAAATGACTATACTGTCTAGAGCCATCTATACTTTCAATGCCATCCTGATCAAAATTACACTGGAATTCTTCAAAGTTCTGGAACAAAGAATTCTAAAATTTGTATGAAACCAGCAAAGACCCCAAATCACCGAGGAAATAAATGTTCAAAAAGAAAAACAGAGCTGTGGTTATCATGTTGCCTGATTTCAAGCTTTACTACAAAGCTATGATCACCAAGACATCATGGTACTGGCTCAAAAAACAGACACATAGACCAGTGGAATAGAGTAGAGAGTCCAGATACAGACCCTCAACTCAATGGTCAAATAATCTTTGACAAAGCAGGAAAAAATATATAGTGGAAAAAAGACAGTCTCTTCAATAAATGGTGCTGGGAAAATTGGACAGCTACATATAGAAGAATGAAACTCAACTATTCTCTTAAACCATACACAAAGATAAACTTGAAATGGATAAAAGACCTCAACATGATGCAAGAATCTATCAAAATCCTGGAGGAGAGCATAGGCAGTAACCTCTTCGACATCGGGCACAGCAACTTCTTTCAAGATATGTCTCCAAAGGCAAAGGAAACAAAAGCAAAAATGAACTTTGGGGACTTCATCAACATCAGAAGCTTCTGCAAAGCAAAGCAAACAATCAACAAAACAAAGAGGCAACCCATGGAATGGAAGAAGATATTCTCAAAATGACACTACAGACAAAGGGCTGATATCCAAAATCTATAAAGAACTTCTGAAACTCAACACCCTAAAACCAGATAATCACATGAAAAAATGGGCAGAAGACATGAAGACACTTCTCCAAAATAGACATTCAAATGGCTTACAGAGACATGAGAGCATGTGGAAAAAAGGAAACCCTCGTACACTGTTGGTGGGAATGCAGATTGGTATCGCCACTTTGGAAAACAGTGTGGAGATTCCTTAAGAAATTAAAAATAGAGCTTCCCTATATTTTGTTTGAAATATGTATGTTAGACATCACTTTGGTGCTATTAGACTTATCATTTACTACTAGTTTATGTTACTTTTATATAGGCATACCTCAGAGATACTACAAGTTCAGTTCCAGACCACTGCAATAAAGCAAATATGGCAATAGAACAAGTCAAATGATTTTTTTGGATTCTCAGTGCATATAAAAGGTACAATTAAACTCTCTGTAGTCTGTTGAGTGTGCAATAATAGCATTATGTCTAGAAGCTGTACATACTTTATTTGAAAAATATTTTATTGCTAAAAAATGCTAATCATCTGAGCTTTCAGTGAGTCATAATCACTGATCACAGATCACCATAAAAATATAATAACAATGAAAAAGTTTGAAATATTCCAAGAATTATCAAAATGTGGCACAGAGACACAAAGTGAGCAAATGTTATTAGAAAAATGGCACCAAGAAACTTGTTCTACCAATGGTTGCCACAAGCCTTCAATTTAAAAAGGAAGGAAGGAAGGAGAAAAGAAAAGAAAGAAAGGAAAAGAGAAAGAAAATTTATGATGCACAATAAAGCAAAGTGCAATAAAAAGAGGTATGCTTATATTTATAAACTACACTGTTATAAAATTGTATATTATTTTACAAATCCTCCAATATGCATAGTGCCAGGCTAATATAAAGAATAAATTAACATTAAATTATCTAGCTTCTGGCTGAGATCCATGTGCAAAGTAATTAAATAGAACTGCATCCTCCTCCAACAGTCCTGAGATGTGGGCATAAATTAGACAAATACAAGATATTAGGAAAAGAATTAGAATAAAAACGAGAGCTATTTATATTGCTCCAATATTCTCAATTCTCAATTTTGCATGTACTTTTATTCCTTGTAAGCTCTTCTGGGGTTCTCTATACTGTTGAAATAAGCTGTAGCTGCGTTTGTTTTTTAGGGAGTTAAAAAAAAAAAGTAGATAATTCAAATAGGATTGTTTCACTGCACCTGACAGAATGTCTATGTTTAAGAAGAGGATTTTAGACAAGGACTTTCTTCTAGAATTGGGCAGGAATCTGTCTCATTTGTTGTGGATGCCTATTATAGTCTTTATCTCCCTGTTATAAAACACTGACACTCTTTTTAGCTTGGCGACTTTCTCCCCTATTTGTATTTAGTTTCAGTAATTGTGCTCATCTCTACTTGTAAAGCAAATCTCATTTGATTACTAGACCAAATCAGCCTATTTGTGTACAGAACCACAAGGGACTAGAGTTTAATCCCTTGAGTATTTAAGGTTCTTGTGAGTCAGGAGCACAGCTAAAGTGAATTGATGATCAGAGGCACCAATTCCTAAAATTATGGGTATTGCTGACAGACTCTTTGTTCTACCGAGAGCTTGTAGACACATTGTTTTTCTTCAGTAATCTCCAAGAGGGACTGAGAGTGAACACAACTCAAAATGCCAGTAAAATCATTTTAACCATTAGCAAGAGCGCATTATTGGTCTCATATTAATTTTTTTAAAAATCTAAATTTAAACAAGCAGTGATCAGCTGCAGTTTCTACTCACTTTGCTTATTTTGAAATAAAAAGAGCATGAATTGTCTCTATGGCTATCTTTACTGCATAGTCTCATTTGTGTGCTTTTGATTTTTATTTCTCAGATTCTCTAGCTATTATCAAAAGAGGGGAAAAATGTCTTTCTAGCTAATTTTCAGTTTTAATTCCAGTTTTTGTAATGTACTTGGATTTTTTTGTAATTCTGTATTCATATTTACTTAACCTTCTTCTTCTTGACTTGGTGAGGAATCAGGACTGATGATGACCCAATAGAAAGAGCATGGTAGCAAGTTGACATTTACTATACATGTGAAAGGGGAAAGTAAACACTGGCTACAAAATCCAATAGAGTCAAGCAAGAATAGGGAATTAAGAGGCAAAAATCAGGCTTTTAGGAGACTTATGGGTGGTTAGGGTTAAAGTAGATGAAAAAAAGGTAACTTGGAGGCATTCCATCAGCTTTGAGGTAAGTGCATGTGAATTCTTTGTATGCCATGTCCACAGTCAATGGGGTTTGGCAAAATGAGACTAGTTCAGGGACACTTGATGTTTATTTTCAACAGGTTTGTATAATACTCTAGAGAATTTTTTTAAAGATCTCAAGCTGGAGGTCAAAAATGGCTGCTTTTGTTTTTATTTTTTTAATGATATGCAATCATTAATATAGGCTAATAAATAACAGGCTGTTACTATTTCAACTATTTCCCAGAAGTATGTACAGGTGTTTACTGACAGTGCTACCTCTTTTTCACAGATAAGTGAATCACAGTAGCTTAGTACAATTCCAGATCCTCTTCTGTTCTCTGCAGATAGATTTGCTGTGTCATTGCTAGGTAGATATGAAGACAGCCTCCTGCCCCTTGCATTTTAAGATTTGTGGGCTTTTTCTTTTTACCTCCTGGTAACTAATATCTGAGGGAAGTGATAACTGTGATCTCTTAATGCTATAGGGGCTGCAACCTCCTCTTGCCATACTGCCTAGAATTCAGTATGTATATGGTCCCCACTTTGAATTCCTGAATCCAAGTCCCAGTTCTGAATCTCCTGACCTAGATCTTCCTAGGTCTTTGCATTTGGCTAGTAATTAGAATTTTTCAGATTTATGCCAGTTGAACTTTAGGACTGTCAGCTGCTTTTGCAGGAGTCTCAGCTTGTCTGATTTCATACAGTATTAATCAGGACTATGGCAATGACAAATGGCCAAATTCCAAAATAAATTAGCATAAACAAAATTAAAGGGGAAATAGTGGTTTCTCATATTGTTGTTAGCTTGAAATAGCTTAATGTATTTTAAATAGTTAAGAGAGTACTGGGTATAAACAAAGTAATATCACCATTATAAAAAATGAAACTCTCTGTATTGACACCTTGCCTTTATTGCCCTCACTAAGCATATATTATGGGTCTGCTGTGGGCTCTCAGGACTTTATAGGAGAAAAAGAGAGAGAGAGGAAGCAAACTTTTCTGATTTTATGAGACTTGCAACCTAATGATGAAAATCAAACATTTGCATAGTCACACAGAAAGCACAAGATTAATTACAAAGTCATATTGTATAAAATATATATTGTATGAGGTCGAAATATAAAGTATTAAAAATATGAATTTACTCTTTTCTTAAATGTAGAGCATAATAATTTAGAGCAAAAATATTTCTTAAAATGTTGAAAGTTTCATTGTTTTATAAAATACAAGACATCTTTATCACTATTAAAATGTAGCCTAAACGTCCCATTTCAAAAGAAGAAACTTAAGATCAAAACTGAGAGACTATGGACTCTGAAAAACAATCTGAGGATTTTGAAGGGGTGGGGGGTGGGAGTTTGGGGTACTAGGTGGTGGGTATTATAAAGGGCACGAATTGCATGGAGCACTGGGTGTGGTGAAAAATAATGAATACTGTTATGCTGAAAATAAAAAATAAATTTAAAAAAATAAATAAATAAATAAAATTTCTAGACCAAAAAAAAAAAAAAAAAAAAAAAACTGAGTTGTCAACACTAACTAAATCAGTAGCAGGCTGAAGACCAAAATCTAATTTGTCTAACTCCCAAATAGTATTCCTTCAGCTAAAATCTTGCAGAAACTCAGGAACTAAAGAGTTAGTAGAGGGAAGATGAGTTAAATGGAAGAAAAAATGGAGTTTTATTTCAGGTCATTAAAAAGAGAGACATGATTAAGATGAAGGAACAATGTATGATTTCACCTATGATGGTTTTTACCTTAATTTTAAACGAAAAAGTACATGAATAAAAAATGGTGTTGCTAATTTCTTGGGCTGGATTTTCTTCCACTGCATTCACAAAACCATACGTTGTTATCACTGAACTCATAAATAGTGGGTCTTTATTTATATCCTCTATCTTCCCTCAGGAAGGTTATGCATAGAGTCTATTGTCCAATAAAATTCTAATTCCTTTAGCTATACTCTGAACTTCTGATTTGTACCTCTATGAGGTATCTCCAAACTTTTCTTCATTTCCACTTCTTCCTAGTGCAAGCTGCTCTCATAACTCTTCTAAACTATAGAAATAACTTCCTTAATAGTCTCCCTTTGTCCAGTGTTAACACACAATAGCCTATCTTTATAGTAATAGCCAGAGTGATCTTTTTCAGCCAAAATCAGATCACATTACATTTTGCTTTTCTTTTTATTATTATGATTTTTTTTTTTTTTTTTTCCGAGAAGGAGAACATGACTTGGGTGGGGAGAGCAGAGGGAGAGAGAGAATCCCAGCAGGCTCTACACCCAGCACGGAGCCTCATGTGGGGCTCTATTTCATGATCCTGAGATCATGAGCTGAAATCAAGATCTGATGCTTAACCAACTTAGCCACCCAGGCACTACCCCCCCCCCCCACATTTTGCTCTTCTAATGTGACTTGATATTTCTGCCACTTAAATGTGAGAATCTATGTCCCCTCTCTTAAAATTGGATGGCCCTGTGATTCCACTGGAAGTGACACTATAGGTGAATAAGTCAAATGAAACTATGCCTGTTTCTCTTTGGACACTTGCTTTTGAAACCAGTCCTCATGCCTGAATAAGCCAAAGCAGCCTATGGAGAGGCCCGTATGGAGAGGAACAGAGGTACCTCCTAGGGTCAGCTAAGTTTCTAACCAACTGTCATTTACTAATTTGCCAACTATGTGAGTGAATCATCTTGATATCTAGAATGGAAATGGACTGTCCCACAGAGATTATAGAATTATGAACAAAGGAAATTAGTCTTGTTTTAAATCACAAAGTTTGGGGATATATTTTTATTTGTCTTTTAATACTATAATAGAAAATTAACACAGATTTTGGTACCTAAAAGAGGGATGCTGCTGTAAAAACCCGAAAGCATGTAGCACTGACTTTGGGACAGGCCATATGAGGAAGCAGGAATCCTTGGCAAAACGTTAGAAAAAGTCTAAAGAGTATTGAGGAATGTGTTTCTGATAGCTCAAAGGAAAATGTCATTGGAAGATGTTTATAGTAATGGAAATTCTGGCTACAGTATTACCTGAAGTAAATGGAAGATAGGAAATGTTCCAATGAGTTCAATGATCAAGCTAAAGGAGTTTTCAGGCAGACTATTAAAAGTGTCATCTGGATTTTATTCATTGTCTATGATATAATGTGAGTAGAGAGGAATGAGCTAAAAATGAACTCTTAAATATAAAAGATCCAGAACTTTCTTAGTTTCAAAATAAATCCTGTTTCTCTTCCCAAATCTCTCTTGGTGGCAAACAGTGCTCATATTAAGGACTAGTTTAAGGAGAAGATCAAACATACTATTATTAAGATCTTAGATCTGAGGTAGTTCCTCATAGAGACTTTCAAATAGACAAAAGCCCTCCTAAGTATAACAGTACTGTAATTTATAGTCCTGTCCATTTTATAGTAAGGCTTATAAGGATCATAAGGATGTTATTCCACAGCAGTGCATGGTGAGTTCAAGGAAGAGAATGGCTTATCTGGAAAAGACTGATGGTTAATTTATGGTTATAGTGTTTTGTCTGGTGGAGTGAATTATAAATCAATGTACAGAAAGCATAACAATATTGTTTAAGGAATTGTATTAGCTTGTGATAAAAGGTTTAAAAAAAGTACAACTGAAGAAGGGCCTTAAACCTTCAAGCATTTAAAAACGGGAAATATGCTTAAGAAGGCTTAGGGGAAAAGGAAGGTAGATTCAGAGTGAAGGACCAAGAACCACTGAATTGACCCAAGAGCCATGAAGTCTAATTTCCAGAAAGTAGGTATACTCTAATCAAGGAACTAGCAACATATGCCTGGCTGGATTTCAGAATTGATATAGATCAGTGACTACTGTGTTCCTTCCATTTCCCTGCTATTTTCTGCTATCATAGTTATCCAGTGACTGTCCTACCATATTATTTTGAGTATTTGGAGACAGAAAAATGATCTCTCTAGGTCAAATGTGTCACATGTCATCACATCATAAGAGGGAGTGCTCAAAGAGCTGTATTTGAGGAACTGCACAAAAAGAATATCACTTATACCTAGACTGATATGGATGTAAGATTCTTGACTTTGAACCGATATAATTATAGAATGAGACTTTTCAGTCATGGGAAAGGAAATGAACATATTTTGCATGTAGAAGGGATATACATTATTGTAGCCTGAAGACAAAATGTGGCAGATTTCATTTTTCAAAGATGATTGTAACAAGAGCCGCTTTCTTACTTTTTCTTCTTACAATGTGATTTTGATACTCTTCTTATCAAGAGCTATGCCTTTTTCTCGAATCTGGGCAAGATTGTGAAAACGAATGCTATATGACTTTTGAGTATAGGTCATGAAATGTGATACATCTTTCTAGATTCCTGGAATGTTTGCTCCTAAAACCTAGCCACTGTGTTTGCATAGTCCTAGGAGAACTCAGAGAGCCAGGTGAAGAAAAGCCAAGGCCCCTAGTCTACAGTCCTGACTGTAGTGTATAGTCCTGACTGATAGTACCAACTCAGCAATTATGTGAGGAACCCTCTTGACTCTTTCAGCCAACCCCTTGTTGGATCTCTTGCAACTAATGCTAATATTGCATGGAAGACTGCAGATTTGTGAGCAAAATATATTAGTGTTTTTGTTTAAGTCACTAAGTTTTAGAGGGCTTTGTTATACAGGTTGGACAACTGATACATTATATAGAATAAAATCAAACTCCTACCCTGTTCTGTGAGACCCTATATTATCTAGTTTCTCTCTATTCTCCAACCTCACATCATACTATTCTTGTAATTCAGGTTGAAGTTTATGGATTACCAAGATCTCCAGCCCATTTACTTAGTCATTTTTCTCATGACATCTGTATTTATCAATTCCCTATCTGTCTATCTATCCATCTATCTATCTTCTATCGGTCATCTTACCCTACGCATTATTAGAACGATTTCTGTGAAAACAGAGACATTGTTCTTATTTTCTTCTCTCTCTGAATTACTTGAAACAGTGCTTGGTACATAGTAGGTACTCCACAAATACTTGTTGAGTGAACAAACTTATGGAAGTAAATATTAATTCATTTTATATCATAGAGCAAAATAGAAGTCCAAGATTTAATATAACATATATTTCCTAGAAAAAAAATGATGTTTTCTTTTTTAAAATTAAATCTGTCAAATTAACTTAGAAGAATGTTCACAATCTTGTGATATTGTGAAAAATAAGTTGATTTCTGTACTACCTGCATTGTCTCTGTAAGTTCCTCCACATTAATAAATATTAACAATAAAATTTTCAGATAAAAGCACATACTTAGTTACTTGATTTTTTTTCCTTTTTTTTTTTTTTTTTAAAGATTTTATTTATTTTGACAGACAGAAATCACAGGGAGGCAGAGAGGCAGAGAGAGAGGAAAGGAAGCAGGCTCCTGCTGAGCAGAGAGCCCGATGCGGGGCTCGATCCCCGGACCCTGGGATCATGACCTGAGCCGAAGGTAGAGGCTTTAAACCACTGAGCCACCCAGGTGCCCCAGTTACTTGATTTTTTTCTTATTGATATTAATCTTTCACTTCTTGTAAAACAAACAAAAATATTCTGAAATTTTCATTTTTAAATATTATGTTAGGAGTTTAGTGTTCAACTGTTTAAAAGTTGTTTTCCAGAGAGGAAAACATGTATAGATGATAGTGAATAAAACAGAAGGACTCTGATTTTCAGGAATTCAGAATGTGCATCCCTGGCATAATAGTGCTATAGCTTTCCATCTAACCAAAGTTTAAAACAGAAAAATGATTTTAATGCATTTACTTGAAATTTGCTTCTTCGCACTGTGAAGCCTGAATAACCGAGTGCACAAATATAGTTAGAGTAATCCTTCTTAACAAGAATTAGCCACCTCTGTGGACTCTCAAAATAATAAGAGGAATTACCCTAGTGATATTTTTCCCTGTGAGGGGCCAGTAGTATGACGTCTCATTGGTGCCTAATTTTAAAAGAATCAGAGGATCTGCTTATATCGTAATATGACGTTTTCAGTTTTCCTCAATTTTTCTTGGGATTTCCTTCAGATACAACCTACAGAGAACAGCATACCAGGCCCTTCAAGTTTGAGAAGTAGGAAGAACAAGTCACAGGCTTAGGCCAGAAGACAATCTTCCACTTTGATCATCCATGTCCTTGTTCTGTACCCCATATTGTTGCTCTTCCATAGAATCTCTTGGGATTAGTAAATAGTTGGTAGACTCTAATCTGCTCTTATTTCTTGCTCATTTTCTTACTCCTTTGATAAAAGGCTGAACTGTCAATAGATTTTATAGTCATGTCTTACTCTACTAGCCTAATCATAATGTGATTCTACATAAGCACAAACACAGCAACAGTTATCATTACTTAATTCTGATTCCTAACTCACTGCAAATAAGCCATCCCACACTTTTACTAATCAATTTCCAATGCACGTAAATAATAGCATATGTTTATCTTATCATAGTGCCCAACTCTCTTTGAGGAGCAAGAAGATTATATTCACTTGTGCTTATTTTACAGTTTCACACAATGTCTTGTTAATTTCCGTGTTGTTTCCTTAAGCTATTGTGTATAGTCCTTTTTCCCTATCACCTACTTCCCACTGTTGATTCCGTATCTTTTTCTTCAGACTCCTGCTTGGCCTTCTTCCTGTGTTAGTGAGAACTCCTCTGGTGATCTAGCTCCCGCCACTTTCCCTACTCTCAGATAGTCTCGGCATCTTCCATCATTCTCCACATATATTATTTGGTTTATGCCATACTATATTTGTAAAATACATAAAAGATTGGTAGTATTCTTATTTTATAGATGATGAAACTGAAGTACAGAAGATAAATGACTCCCCAGAGGCCATGATTTGTGGGCCTTGTAGTGGGTTTAATGGGAGGAAAGCAGAGGTGAAATGCCAGAATAGAGAAGTTAGAGAGAGCAGAGATGAGTGATAGAAACCCAAGAAAGAGAGAGTTAAATAGTCCAGGGCATAAAATGACCTGAGGAACAGTACATATAAAGAGAAGGAAGACCTTAAAATTGATGACACTTCTGTCCTGATAACTTCAAGGTACATTTCAATTTGAAATCTCTATCACCTCATTGCATGGGGATGGATGAAAAAAACATATACAGAGCATTTATCTTTTCCTGAAGCTTCTCAAACTCATAAAATTTCTAAGATATTGAGAGAAAAAATACTACAAGCATGTTTAGTTTTTTTTTATCAGTTATTGCCATTTCTCTTTTTCTCTTAAGTACATTTTATAAATTTGATTTCATGTATTATTTAATCTTATCTACCTAACATGATATTGTTCAACTGACACAATCTGTTTATTAAATATGCATCACACACAATTTAGTGGATTAAAATTATGCATTTGATACTTTACATATTTGTAGGAAAAAGTGACTTCGGTAGAATCACCTCCATAAAAACCATATCCCTACTATTATTACCTGCATGATAATGCCATTAACAGTGGACTTAGGGATGATACTACTCCATTTGAGTAAAATTTATCAGTTCCTTTGTTAGAAGTTTAGGTCTCTCTCCAGTCACTTCTTTTATATTTATGGAGCCAATGTGAAGAGCCACAGAATTTTTTCTCCTTATCTTTCCTCTCCTTTCCTTTCTTCTCCTTCCCCCCCTTTTCCTTCCTTCCTTCCTTCCTTCCTTCCTTCCTTCCTTCCTTCCTTCCTTCTTTCCTTTCTTTCAAGATTTTATTTATTTTAGGGAGAGAGCGTGTGTGTGCAGGGGAAGGGAGAGGGACAAGCAGACTCAGTGCTAAGTGTAGATCCTGACTTGTGTCTCATACCCTTGGGGTTCATAATCTCATTACCCTAAGATTATTACCTAAGCCCAAATCAAGAGCTGGATGCTTAACTGACTGAGATACCCAGATGCCCTGAACTACAGTTTCTATGTGATGCAAATTAAGGGGTGCTCCTGACATTCCAAAGTGCACAAACTGCAAAAATATATCTAATGATTCTGCATTGGTTCCATACAGCAGAGTTCCTGTTGGATCTTTAGCAGGATAAATGCTAATTACTACAAAGAGAAAAATAAACCTATACCTGCTAAGACACAGAAGAGTTATTTGAGGAGTGTCTTCAGTGTTATAGACAAGATAATGAGGCAAGCTGTGTTATAAATGTTAGAAACTTGAAAATGAATAGTACAGTTTGAAGCCCACTCTCATAGAGCTAATATTCTTCTTCTTCTTCTTCTTGTTTTTAAATTTCTTTTCAGCGTAACAGAATTCATTGTTTTTGCACCACACCCAGTGCTCTATGCAATACGTGCCCTCCTTAATACCCACCACCTGGCTCCCCCAACTTCCTACCCTCCTCCCCTTCAAAACCCTCAGATTGTTTTTCAGAGTCCATAGTCTCTCATGGTCCACCTCCCCTTCCAATTTCCTTCAACTCCCTCCTCCTCTCCATTTCCCCTTGTCCTCCATGCTATTTGTTATGCTCTACAAATAAGTGAAACCATATGATAATTGACTCTCTCTGCTTGACTTATTTCACTCACATAATCTCTTCCAGTCCAGTCCATGTTGCTACAAAAGTTGGGTATTCATCCTTTCTGATGGAGGCATACTACTCCATAGTGTATATGGACCACATCTTCCTTATCCATTCGTCCATTGAAGGGCATCCTGGTTCTTTCCGCAGTTTGGCGATGGTGGCCATTGCTGCTATAAACATTGGGGTACAGATAGTCCTTCTTTTCACTACATCTGTATCTTTCAGGTAAATACCCAGTAGTGCAATTGCAGGGTCATAGGGATAGAGCTTACATTCTTTTATGGGGAGGAACATAAAATAATAGAAATAGGACAAAACACTGGGGAGTAATAAATCCTTTATGAAGGAAAATAGAGCAGGATAACAGGATAGACAGAAAAGGATGCTCTTTTAGAAAAAAATTCTCTTAGGAGTGGAAATATAAGAAGATATATTAGAAGTCTATTAGAAGATACACACACACACACACACACATACAGAAATCTGAATGAAGTGATTAAGTTTGTTTGCCATGCAAATATGCAGAAGGAGAGTATTTTGGGGTGGAGAAATAGCAAGTAAAAATGCCGAGATAAGAGTGTGTTCAGATTACTTAAGGAATATCAAGGGAATCAACGTGACTAGGATGAAATAGGCAACTAGTAGAATGGAAGGAAATGGAGACACAGAGAAACTAGAGATAAGGCCAAGCAGTGACTTAAAGCAATAATAGGAAGTGAGGAAGACATTGTAAGTGTGATGGAAAATCACTGAAAGCTTTTGAGTAGAAGAGTAACATTATCTGACTTACCACTTAGAAATATTCTTGCTGCTGTGTGAATAGAAGAGATGGAAGGCATTAAGCAATAGAGTGAGTAAGAAGGCTACAGAAGCTGGCCATGTTAGAAATGATGATGCCTTCAATAGGTTACTGGTGGTGGTGGTAGAGTTGGTGAGAGGAGTGAAAATAAGAACATATGCTAAGGTAGCTCTGATTACCTTTGGTTTGATTATACTCACTGAGGGCTTAGATACGAGGTTTCAGAAATCAAGAAGGATGAAGTGGGATTGCAGTGCTTTAATCCCAGACAACTAGGTAAGAGGTAGCACCATTTTCTTTCACAGGAAGTACTGGAAGACAACAATGCTTGAAAGCAGAAAAATAATAGGAATCCAGACATTGTGTTTGGAGATATTGAATTGAGATGCCCAAATTAGAGGTTATTGTGGTTTGTATTTGGCTAGTTGAACTGTTCTGGAATTGTGTTTCCCCAGATTCCATTCTCAGAATTGCTCTAGAAGGGTCATAAAAAACATTTTGCATTAGATTTGGAAAGCATAAGTTAAGCGGCAGCCATATTATTTTTATTCTTAGAAGGATAATGCAGGGAATGAGGTACTTTTGCAG
This sequence comes from Mustela nivalis, assembly GCF_964662115.1. Taxonomy (NCBI): domain Eukaryota; kingdom Metazoa; phylum Chordata; class Mammalia; order Carnivora; family Mustelidae; genus Mustela; species Mustela nivalis. The sequence goes on from NC_139020.1 coordinate 88,022,347, forward strand.
GGCACACATTTGGTCACTGATCTGCTGACTCACCTTGCTGGTTTGAGGCAGCAGCCAGCTTTCAGAAAGTTAAGAAGTATAGAAAAGAAAATGAATATCTAGTACTGATGATATATTGTTTGTTGTTTGTTTTATAATGGACAGATGGATAGTGGAAATGAAGCATATTATTAAAAAATGTGATGAGGAATTTAAGTCATAATTAAAGAATGGTCTGGCTAGAAAGGATAACAAATACCTTTATGCAAAGCTGTCATTGGTCTTAACAGCCTGGCAGCCTTAGAGCTGGAAGCACCTTTAAGAGGCCACAGAGTAAAATCTGCCACAGTTTTGCTGGGTCTGTTAAAAATAGACCCAGGTCAGACACATGCCATCCATCAGAATTAAATGGATCACTCAGCACCTGCTTCCTGTACCTGTCTTCAGTTATTCCATGTGCTTTCCCAGATACTGACAGGTCCTTGGCCCTTGCTTTTAGGTATAACAGTGATCTCTGCCCAAGGATTGGGTAATAATCCCTGGAACAAGATATGCAAACCAGGCATATATTTATCATCTCAGGATTGAGCTTCCGTTACTAATGATAGCTATTTTGTACTAAGTCCTCATTCTATGCCAAGCTCTTTCAAAACACATTCCATATTTTATCTCATTTGATCCTGGCAACAGTGGTATAAGACAAGTTCTGGTATTACCCCCATTCTGCATTTAAATAAATTTAGTTGTAAAGAAATTAAGAAAAAAAGGTCCGACAGTGACTGGCTGAATAGTAAGGACTTGATCAAGTGCCACCTGACTGTAATGATTGAACTCACTATATTAAATTGCTCTCATGGGCTTCTCAAGGAGAAGTTTGGGGCCAGCTTCTTTCCTAGAGAGACCTCTGGGAATATATGACTGGTTGCTTTGAAATTGAACTCTGAGTGGCCCCTAGATTCTTTGAAACCTTAAAGGAGGGAGATCCTGTAATAACTCCTGTGTAGTTTCAAAGGAAATAGCTAGATTCTATTTTGAAATAAAGGTGACTTATACATCTCTGTGACAGAACTTTTATTCTAGAAAAATCATTCAAATGAACCATATAACTCGATAAATGAAAAAGTAGACTCCCATATTAGAAAAGGTATTCTGGATTCTCTATTATAGCAGTAAAAAATGTTCTGTGTAATAACGGAAAATACGGTCACTGTGATACTTCTCTGAAGACTGACATTTTCTGGAGTTTTTGTTGTTTCTGCTGTTGTTAATAGGGCAAGACTTGACTGTTCTGGCAAACAACAGCTTGTCCTGTGGAGAATTCTGAGGACTCGCTGATGGAAAATTAGAAGCTGAATACCAAAAGGCAAAGAAGCTGTTTTCGAGGGAGTCCTTCTGGGACACTGGGTGTAAGCCATGGTGAGCTGGTGGCAAAGGTGGTATATGGAGCGGGAAGAGCCATAGCTGGAAGAAAAAGGCAAAAGGTATATTGACCAGGAGTATGTAGCCATGAAAAGCATGTATGTACTGAAAAACATAGCTATAAATCATATAAAGCAAAACGTTAGAAATAGAACTTCATGAAATAATAGATTTCAGCCTTTCTAGTAAATAAGTGATACAGATTTCCCCCCCATATAGTCATACAGTATGTTAGCTTGAAAATCAACAAAATGCAAGCAAAATTGATATAAGTTGTAGTACTAGAAGATAATAAAACAAAAATAGAAGTTAAAAGCAGAATGGTCAAAATTAATGTTTTGAAAATAAAAAAATATACTTTTTTCTATTATTTGTATTAAAAAGGAAATCACAACTGAAATTATAGATTGTTTAGAAATGAACCTCACTACATATCAAATCATATGTTAGAATCATACTCAAATTTTATAGCATTAAATACTTTTTAAAAAGTCTGATAATAACTAAAATTTACATTCCCTTCCAGAATCCAGCAAAACAACAAAATAAACTAAGAAAAAAAAATGGGAACCAAAACAAGTGTAATGTGTTGTCATTATATTAAATAAAACCGAATCTAAGCCTACTTTTTTGTTTCCTCTGTTAAACAATATAGAGCACAAGCAAAAATAAGTCAGTCACTTGCTCTAGGAAATACTTGCTCTTAAAAGATAAGACTGTGAACTAACTAAAATAGCTTTTCAATGGAGACTAATACCTTGTCCAACAATACTCATTTTAAGACCCCCACTTCACGGTGGCCATCAATCCAAAATTATTATTTCTTAAACCCTGCCAAATTCCAGCCAGTTTCCCTCCGGGAAAAACTTGCTTTAAAATCCCAGTCCAGGAACTAAAATCTAATAAACATATCTCTTTCCTTCTTACTTTTCCTTTCTGAGACACTACACTAGTATTCTGTTAAGGTAGTATTCGTTACTGCAGTAGGTCTAATAAACTAGCTTTCCTTGGCTGATGATATTTCTGGAGGCGTTTTAGAAAGTTAACATTCAATGGAGGAAGAAAAAGAAAATATATAATTAAAAAAATAAACAAGGTGGAAGTGACAAACCTTTCTCATAGAATTTTTCAAATAATATATGGAGACACCCTTCAGGAAGTGGGGCTTAATTCTTGTCCCGTCCTTATATCTCCTCCATTAAAGATGTGCTAGACTTGCTGATATCTTTCAAAGAAGTATATAAGAAAAGGGAAAAATGGTAAATTTACAGTGGAGGAATTTTAACCAAATGATGAAAGTTAATATCACCAGTGATGCCAGGTAGACATCATTACCCCCATGATATATGATAAAAAGAGTACTTTCTTTTGTGTTATTCTGTCCCCAAGCCCAGAACCAATCATGAGAATAGAAGACATATCTATATTTGGTATGTTCAACAGGATACCTGCCCAGTATGCTTCAAGGCTTTCGAGGTCATGAAAATTAGGAAAGACAGAGAAAGTCTCGCAGATCAGAGGATCCTGTAGAAATAGAACAGTTTCAAATCTGTGAATTTAAATGAGTGAATCCCTGTAAAAATACCAACAGCATTTTTCACAGATTTAGAACCAACAATCCTAAAATTTATGTGGAACTGCAAAGGACCCTGAATAGCCAAAGCAATTTTGAAGAAAAGCAAAGCTGGAGGTACCACAATTCCAGACTTCAAATTACATTACATTGCTGTGTTATCAAAACAATATGGTACCAGCACAAAGATTGACCCACAGATCAATGGAACAGAATAGAAAACCTAGAAATTAATTCACAATTATATGGTCAGTTAATCCTCAACAAAACAGGAAAGAATATCCAAAAGGAAAAAGACATTCTCTTCAACAGATAGTATTGGGAAAACTGGTCAGCTACTTGCAAAAGAATGAAACTGGACCACTTTCTTTCACCATACAAAAAAATAAATTCAAATGATTAAAGACCTGAATGTGAGACCTGAAATCATAAAAGTCCTAGAAAAAAAACACAAGCAGAAAATGTCTCTGACATCAGCCATAGCAACAGTTTTCTAGATAAGTATCCCAAAGCAAAGGAAATAAAAGCAAAAATAAACTATTGAGATAATGTCAAAATAAAAAGCTTCTGCAGAGCAAAAGTAATAATCAACAAAACTAAAAGGTAATCTACAGAATGGGAGAAGATATTTGCAAATTACTTATTTGATAAAGGGTTAATATCCAAAAATTATAAAGAGCTTATATAATTCAAAACCCAAAAAACACAAATAATCTAATTAAAAAGGAGCAGAAGACATGAACAGACATTTCTCCAAAGAAGGTGTCCAGATAGCGAACAGACACATGAAAGGATGCTCAACTTCACTTATCATCAGGGAAATGCATTCAAAACTACAATGAGAACTCACCTCACATCTGTCAGAATGACTAAAATCAAACACATAAGAAACAACATGTGTTGGCAAGGATGTGGAGAAAAAGGAACCCTCTTGCACTATTTTGGGAATGCAAACTGGTGTACTCACTGTGGAAAACAGTATGGAGGGGCCCTCAAAAAGTTAATAATAGAGCTACCTATGATCCAGTAATCATACTACTGGGTATTTACCTCAAAATTACAAAAACACTAATTCAAAGGGATATGTGCACCCCTTTGTTTATAGCAGCATTGTTTACAATAGGCAAGGTATGGAAGAAAGCTCAGATGACGTGGTATATATAATAATATTATCTAGCCATAAAAAAGAATAAAATCTTGCCATTTGCAATGACATGGGTAGAGCTAGACAGTATATGCTAAGTGAAATAGGTCAGTCAGAGAAAGACAAATACCATATGTTTTCATTCATACGTGGAGTTTAAGAAATAAAACAAACAAGCAAAGGGAAAAAAGAGAGAGAATTGCATAAACAAAACAAACAAACAAACCAAAAACAAACCAAAAACAAAACAGACTCCTAATTATAGAGAATAGACTGATGGCTACCAGAAGGGAGGTAGGTGACTGGAAGGGTGAAATAGATGATAGGGATCAAGGAGGGCACGTGTGATGAACACCTGGTGTTATATGGAATTATTGAATCACTATATTATATCCTGAAACTAATATGACACTGTATGTGATATACTAGAATTAAAATTTGAAAAAGGAAAAAAGAATAATAATAACACTGATATATTATTTAAAAAGAAACAGAATAGTTTCATGCAATAGGGTAGTCTGGTTTGAATCCTGGAACAAGAATAAGACAATAAAAGAACTGATGAACTCCAAATAAGTCTGGAGTTTAGTTATAGCAATGTTCAAATAAAAGTATTGAAATAAAAGACAAGTTCCTTGATTAAAAAAAAAAAAGCGTCCAATAATTCTCATTAAAATCAGAGAAAAAGGGGTGCGTGGGTGGCTCAGTGGGTTAAGCCTCTGCCTTTAGCTCAGATCATGATCTCAGGGTTCTAGGATCAAGCCCCGCATTGGGCTCTCTGCTCAGCAGGGAGCCTGCTTCCCCCCTATCTTTCTGCCTGCCTCTTTGCCTACTTGTGATCTCTTTCTCTGTCAAATAAATAAATAAAATCTTAAAAAAAAAAAAAAAACAAAGAGAGAGAGAGAGAGAGAGAGAGAGAAATCAATTGCTGCTTGTAAAAAACATCACCAAAAGTCAGAATTGATTTTGAAATGACAGAGTTTGGAACTTTATTCTATGTATTGGAAATTTAAATGAAAATTTTAAATTTCCTTAAAAATTATCTAAAATACCAGAACTCAATCAATTATGTTTTAAAGATAATGTAATCAGTAACGAGATATAGATGAAGGGGAATAAAAACCTACCATCAGTAAAGGATAGGTTATATGATTTCTACATAGGAAATAGAAGACATTCAAATAAACTATTAGAACTAGTTGGAGTACTAACACGTATCTATAGGTTTTTTTTTTGTGGGTTTTGTGTGTGTGACACTCAGTAAAACAGTATTAGGAGAAAAAAGTCCAATTAATGAAAAAACAACTACAAAAATATGTGGAAATATTCTAAATATTGAAATGCTTAAGATTTTTGTGAAAAATAAAAGCCTTTATTAAATAACTAAAGTAAAATATGCACAAATTCAAGGTTACCAGATATATGCCAAATGAATCTGTATATCCAATACAACTCTAATCACAGTCATAAACAATGAACACTGAAATTGATTAACTATTTCCAGAATTTATCGGGAAGAGTGAATGTGTAAGGAAAACCATGAGCATATTGAAATGATTTACTCAGAGTGGTGGGATGTCTCTGGTAGATAACAAACATGCTATACAGTTATATTAATTAAAACAGAGGAAGAGTCTTATTTATGTATAACTACAGCCATGTTTAGTCGCTAAGTGGCAAAATTCACAGTAAAAAGTATGATATAATTAGAAAGTTACCATTTCCTGTAAAGGACAAAGAAATGGAATAAAATTTAAAAAGTAGGCTAAGCATCAAAATTTCAAAGGGCAGTAGTAATAGCTCTTTGATATTGGTGGAAATTACTTGCATTTTTGTCTATTTTGCAAACAAAGTAGAACATGTTGTACGTTACCAAACACAACAAATTAAGTTTGCTATGAAATTGATTAAATTGTAATAACACATTTTATGCATTGGATTTCTTCAAAGCATTAGGATTTTCTTATATTACATAGATGTATCATGAGTAGAAAAATTACTATTTGTTAAAATAATTGAATTATCAGCTTTTCATAACATCTAGTCTAAAATTTATTTTAAAAAATTATGCACTCCTTTAGTGATTTGTGTATTGCTTTTCAATTAATAGCTTTCAGTTGGCAAGAATGGTCAGTACCTGATATGTTACATTTATTCTTTCTCAAGGTAATCATTGTTCAAAAGATATGAAATGTGCGTTCCAGAACCCAGGATTCTTTGATACATCTATGCTGACATGGGAAAGCTGGTTCACTCCCATTACTAAAATATGCTACTTTACCATGTTTTTTCTTCCAAGAAAAGTAGCCACAGTCATAAAAACATAGCCTTGAAATTCTGTGAACATTTATACTTAAGAAAGTAAATGAAATTCTGTCTTTTGGGATAGTGATTATTTCTTTTTAAATATTTAATAAGCTGGGTTAATGTATACCTCTGTGAGTCTGTTTGTTTGAGCTGTACTAAGCTTATCTTTTTTGATTCAGGTAGATTTTGTTTAAATTCTTTAAATGCTAAACTCTTTCTAAGTTAAAGTAGGAAAGAACTGGAAACTTTTATGTGGTTTTTCAGGGTTTTGTTTGTTTGGATACTATGCCAGTGGTACTAGTTTCCCTTTTAGGTTCCCCTTTTAAGAGGCTGGGCTCATAGTAATTTATTCTTGAAATATTTTATTAATAACATATCCCGAGTCCACTCAGGCAGTCCAGAGGTCAATAAATTACAACTCATAAACTTAGTCTGGCCCACTGCCTATTTTTGTAAATAAAGTTTTATTGGGACATATTGGCTGTTATTTGCATATTGTTTGTGATTTCTTTTTTGCTGTAACAGTTAAGTTGAGTAGCTGCAACAAAGATTTTGTGGACTGCAAAGCCTAAAATATTGATTATCTGGACCTTTACAGAAAACATTTGCTCACTCCTGATCTTAATTAATTAATTAATTGTGTCTGCCCAGTCACTGTATAAATACCTAGAAACCATAGGCAGTACATGTAGATTACAGTGGCATTCCTTAAACTTGAATGTAAATGATCTTTTTCAGCCATGAAAAATATTTTCTTAGGCCATGAATAATGGTTTAAATTACTTTTTAAAAAAACTTTTTAAATTTTTATTTTTTTAACAATTTTATTTATTTATCTGACTGACAGAGCACAAGCAGGAGGAGTGGCAGGCAGAGGGAGAAGTAGGCTCCCTGCTGAGCAAGGAGCTTGACATGGGACTCGATTCTAGGATCCGGGTATCACGACCTGAGCCGAAGGCAAACGCTTAACCAACTGAGCCACCCAAATAAGATATGCTTATCTGAATAAGCATAAAACTAAGTATAAATATATCATTATATATTTTTTGTTATACATATTACTGAACGAAGAGGAAAATTAAATTATTCTATTTGAGAACTTATAGATTAACAGAATATGTTTGCACACTTTCATTCTGATTAAGAAATACTGACTGACCCATACCATGGTGAAAATATTTCAAAAGAAAGGAAGTACAAGTTATTGGTAATTCAAAAAAGCACAGATGGAAGATACTATAATGTTACTTAGTGGTGGAGCAGCTTTTATTTCAGATGTCCAAAATTTGAGCAGAGAATCAAAAACAAGTCTATTTCAACAAAATCCACTCTTCTATAAGCAACCTAACAAATTTAATAAAAAAGAACATTAATAGTCAATTCTGCATCATACAGAATTATGAGGGAATTGAACAGAATATGGAAGATATGTTTCCTGTACTGTAAGCCAACCTAAAAATTATACAAAAATTACTACATTAAATGGCTATGTAGTACAGGATTTCACATCTATATATGAATAACTGCCAAAACACCTGGCAAAAATAATCAATACTTTAAAAGTTCTGAAGGAGTTTGATTAATTAGAAGAAATGAAATAATGTAAAGGAATTTGCTATAGCAAAAATTCTTATAATAATAAGCCATAGTAAAATTCCAATTTCTACAATGCCAAATCCATGTACAAAAAAAATTGGTCAAATTATTATATTTCATCAAGAATGGGTCATTATAAAATTTTAACTTACACTAAGACATATTTTGATGCTCCTTAACATCTTTAGAGATGCTTAATATAGATAATTATTTATAAGATCATAGAATTTTATTTTGTTTAATTTTTGTTTTATTTATTTATTTTTAAATTATATTTATTTATTTGACAAAGAGAGACACAACAAGAGAGGGAACACAAGCAGGGGGAACAGGAGAGGGAAGAGCAAGCCTCCTGCCAAGGTGGAAGCCCATGGATCATAGGATTCCAGCTTGATCCCAGGATCCCAAGTTCATGACCTGAGCTGAAGGCAGATGCTTAATGACTGAGCCACCCAGGTGCCCCAAGATTATAGAATTTTAAAATAATTAGGAAATTATGATTCTTCTAAATGATGCATTTCTGATTTGAACATGTTCCAGGTACCAACAATCTCTACTTTTTAACTAACTGTTCTAGAATAAGCCATAGAATTTTTGTCTGACATGAGGATGACTAAAAATGATGATTTGGACTCAATTCTAGGTTACTTTTATTTTCTTCGAAAGTAGCAAATAAACAGAGTGGTGAATGTAAATAAGATAAGAAGGTAGATGGATATGATGACATACTTTGCCTCTCGCAACTCATAAAGGTGCTTCAGAGTCTGGTGGTCTTGGTTAACCACCAGATATGAGATTTTGCTGAGTCAGAGTAGAGATCTATGGTCTCACTGCCTTTTATGTCCCCAACAATCATGTTAGTACCCAGAAGCAAATTACATTATCCTAAAAGATAGTAATGCCATTATTCAAGAAGTTGCATTCTCCAACCCTTTAAGATTTATTTATTTATTTTGGGAGAGAGAAAGGGAGAACAAGGCACGGGGAGGGCAAGAGGGAGAAAGATAATAAGAATCTTCAAGCAGACTCCCCACTGAGTATGGAGATTGACACAGAGTTCTATCTCAATACCCTTAGACCATGACTTGAGCCAGCTGGATGTTAAACGACTGAGACTCCTGAGCACCCCTAGGACATTCACTTTTATGCACAGTTAGGCATAGCCAGGCCTATTGTACCAAGAATACTAGGCTTCCCGGATTACCAGTACATGAAAAATTTACTTATGAAACAAAGGGAAAATGCAGGTGCAAAGAATAAGGATAATGAATAAGAATAACAATGATACATTTTTAAATAAAGAGACTCCTAACATTTTGACAAAAATTATGCTTTTGATTATCCTATCAAAGATTACTCTGCAAGTGTTAATGACTTTGAAGTTTTCTTAATAGTCCATATAATAGACTCTGGAAATTTAGTAAGCAAATAAATTTTGTTATCACAAATGCAGTAATGACCACATTCATATCAATAAATGATATATGAACTCTATCTGATAGGGGAGCCTCTTTTGGATTTCCCCTTCCTTTCAGAATAGACTGTGGCACATTATAAAATAGATTCCCTTTAGTTCATGACTTGTTCAGTTGCAAATTCATGTAAACTACAGGACCAGTTTGGCACCTGCTGTGATCATGAGTCTACTGCTGTTTCTCTAATCAGAAAACATTCCTATTAGATAAACCATCTGGCTTGAAAAGCATCCCCTTTGCATTCAAAATGGTGTTGTTAGAATTCAGCCAAAGTATATTTTAAAAGGAAAGATGTGTCAGCAAGACTAGTCTATTTACTAATGGAATAGCCCTCTATTAAAATACCATTTGTGGAATAAAAACCGTAGAATGAAAATATCGCACAACATGAATATGTTCTAGTTACATGTGAAAATGCGGGTGGTGGCAACTTTTCCCTAAGGCCATCCACTGAAATCTGTCGAAATTTAGTCAGTCATCATCTGGTCAGAGCCAGCTAAATTGCATGTTATACTGATTGCAATTATTTTCATTGAAGTGTGACGTATGAACATTGCTTCTTTACCTTTGGGAACTACGTTACTATTTGGTTTTCAACTGAATTATATATTCCTGTGGATATGAATCATTTTTATTTATGTTCCCATTCTTTAGGTCATATGTATTTTATATAATTTAGTCAAATAATAACAATATAATTCTCCTTTGGAAACAATTCATAGGGACCTAAAATATCTAATCTTAATATTTTGAGTGAATTTGGGCCACTACTAACAGGAAAAATAAAATATTGCAAATGAGACTCTTAAAGTTAATTTAAAGCTTAATAATATGCCAACAGAAGTGCTGTTCTTTGATTTTTTTTCCAATTAATGTATTTTTAAAAATTTATTGTATGCATTGGTAAGATGTTCTTAGTTTTATTTCAAAGAACAGAGACCTGGTTTCTGCCTTCAAGCAGCTTACATGTATTTGAAGAAGAAAAACTAAGATATAAAGTAACTGCCTAGTCATGAGAGAGTGCCTGTGGATTTTTGAGATTCAGTTGAAAATATAAAGATCAGAAAAGGAAAAATCAGAATGGTGGGAGTAGAATTTAGAATATTTTTGGTGCTCAAGTTGGTGATGGAAGGCTAGAAGGCAAAAAGGCAAGACAACTTGGAGGGAACCCAAATGGAAGAGAAAAAATGTAGACTACAGGTAGAGTGATCTTTTGTACAGCATGCAGTGGGATTTGCATTTGGACATGTCAAACTTAAGGTATTCATAGCCATTTAGAGTCCTTGAATATGAGTCAAATAATTTAGTATTTGTCCACATGAGTCAGTAATTTCATTTTGTGCTTTTATTTTCTCAATTGGACTGTAAGCTCCTTGCCCGCAGGGCATAGGTTATATTCGGAACACATAATAACTTATGATGCCTTGAACACTGTGGCATTCACATGGTATTTTTCCAAAGAATGAATGTTTGAATGGGAACATAATAAATACTAGTTGTGTGTATGTGTGTGTGTGTGTATGTGTGTGTGTGTGAGAGAGAGAGATTAAAAGCCCCTCTGTCATTTTCTGCTAAAGATCTAACAACTTTTTATATTGACAATGTCTGAAGGGAGTATGATGTAACTTTATTACATTAATGTAAAGATATGATTATTGCTAAAATGAAAGAAATTGTAAGGATGAAATTGAAAGATCCCTGAGAATTACCTTTTTCATCCTATCTTGTTATCATTTCCTCTTTCTGCTGGCTTTAAATTCACACCATTAAAATCACTCTTTTGGAAACTACAACAGATGTGAAATCATTGTCTCCAGAAGGCTACCAAGTACATGCTATGTATTTTTGGAACTGTTATGTATTATCTGGATCTAGAAATAGGTGCTGGAATATATTGCCATCACACTATTAATGGGGACATTTTCATCAGATTTAGTTAGGTACCGACTTTGAAAGCAGAGTAGTCTTTTGCTTTGAAAGAAAATGATAAAGTACAGTTAAATTTTAGTAGGCAGGAAAAAAGTTATTAATTCTAGGCCTTAGGAGGAAGCACCATAACTAACTAAGCATAAGGAGAGGCAAACTGTCAAAACAGGTCTACCTGTATATGCAGTGTGTGTGTGTATGTGTGGGTTGGTGTGTGTACATAGACACTAGTGTGTGTTATGTAAAAGTTCTGTCACTTATAAATTATCTAGAAAGTACAAAAATAATTAATGAAATAATAACTAATGCATTTATATTAATACATAATTATTTTAAATAATATATTTTGTCTCAATATAAGAATACCTTAAGAGCTGGTATTCAATAAAATTAGTCAGTGGGTGCCTGGGTGGATCAGTCTGCATCTGACTCTTGATCTTAGCTCAGGTTTATTTAATTTTTTTTAAGATTTTATTTATTTATTTGAGAGAGAGACCATGAGAGGGGGGAGGGTCAGAGAGAAAAGTAGACTTGCACACTGAGCAGGGAGCTCGACGCTGATCATGACCTGAGCTTCAAGCAGTCACTTAATCAACCAAGCCACCCAATGACCCCTCAGCTCGGGTTTTGATCACAGCATTTTGAGTTCAAGCTCCGTGTCATGGAGCCTACTTTAAAAAAAAAAGTTAGCCAAAATCCTAATGCCAATTAGATATATCTCTTAATAAAACTGGCATAAGCCACTTGTGGTTTATTTACATATGTCAGGTACTATGCCAAGTGTTTATATTCATATTTTACATTTTTTTATAAAACATTATATTTATTTATTTGAGAGAGAGCATGAGTAGAGGGAGAGGCACAGAGGTAGAAACAGACTCTCCACTGAGCAAGGAGCCCAATCAAGTCTCAGTCCCAGGACTTGGAGATCATGACCCGAGCTGAAAGCAGACGCTTACTAACTGAGCCACCCGGGACCCCTGATTTTATAATTTGTTTTTAATTTATAATCATATTTATAAATTATTTATAATTAATTTATTTTACTCAAGTATAAAATTTATTTTGTACTCCAGTGGTTTTTTATAGATGAGGAAACTGTCACAGAGAAGAGGGGGAGCCTCTGTGATGTCATACAATGGGGCATACAAATTTAATCACCCTGTATCCCAGATGTTATGAAGGCAAGTCTAGAAGCAAAGGAGGAAGAGAGTGACTTGTAGGGTTGTTTCTGTTGTTATGGTTGATGTTTTCCAGATCTAGTGGACTTCTTACTATTTAATAAAATACAATCAGTAAAGTTGCTGGAGTGAGAAGCAAGTGTTGCCAAGCGTTAAAGGCAAGATTTCTTAAAAGTGACCCGTAAACCCGGAAGTGTGGACCTCACTCACAGCATACACATCAGTGTCAGTAGAGTTTCAGGGCCTTATTAAATACTCACAAGAACGTAACATTGGATTCTTCTGATCTCACCAAAAAGAAATGGACAAAATGTAAAAGTGTTAATGAATGAGCAATCAAAATAAATCAAAATAAATACATAAATCAAGATTTATGTATTTATTTGAGAGGGAGAGAGCCAGCGGGAGAGAAGCAGAGGAAGTAGGAGAAGGAGAGAGAATCTGAAGCAGATTCCTCGCTGAGCATGGAGCCCACTATGAGTCTCAATCTCATGACTGCAAGATCATGACCTGAGCTGAAACCAAGAGTCAGACGTTGTGTATTTGTGTGTGTGCGTGTGTGTATTTTTCTTTCTTTCTTTCTTTATTTTTAAAGATTTTATTTATTCATTTGACAGGTAGAGATCACAAGTAGGCAGACAGAGAGAAAGGAGGAAGCAGGCTCCTTGCCAAACAGAGAGCCTAATGTGGGGCTCGGTCCCAGGACCCCAGGATCATGACCCGAGCCGAAGGCAGAGGCTTTAACCCACTGAGCCACACAGGCACCCCTGTATTTGTATTTTTAAATCATTGTGGATTTCTGTGCAATCCCAAGCAGAATAGTATAGTGGTTAACATCATGGTCTCTTGTATAAGTACTTGATTTTGAATTCTACATCTGTCAATTTCTAGCTGTGACCTAGGATAAGCTACTCAACCTCTTTGTGCCTCAGTTTTCTCATCAAGGTTCAGTTTCACGGTTACATGAGTTAAGTACTTAAACATTTAGAGTTGTGCCTGACACACAGTGAGCATTAAATATTGTTAGTCACTATTATTTTGGTTTTTATGTAGGTACTCTTAGGTGAGATAGAAGAATACATTGATTATTTTAAGTCACTGACTCTTACCTGTGAAAAAGTGACATCAAAGAGGTGACATATCAAAAGAAGAAGGAAGAAAGGATTTTTCTCTATCTAAACCTTCCTGAAAATTCTGGTAAGTCCTATCCTTCCCCACCTCTACCCTGCCCCATGCCTTGAGCCCTATCCTAAATCTAGCTGAGAATCATATGTTCTAATGAGAGATCTTACAGGACCTTCTGGAAAATGTGAATGGTATGGAGACAGAAGAAGATTAGAATCATTGATATAAGTAGGGTTGGATCATATAAACTTAGCTGCCCAAATAATAGCTTTTTTCATTCAGGTTTTTTACTTGTTTTATTAAACAAGCATTGAACCTTGCTGTGATATGTAATCCTCAATAGTGAGTGTAATATCCATTTTAAGTGTCTTCAGCATGAATCTCCAAGTGAGAAGCTGCTGTTACATAGCAGCTCTGGGATTGGAAAATGTGTCTTTTGAAGGAAGGAATATTATCTCTTTGTTGGCAAGAGTTTTATACAACTGATTGCCGCCTTGTCTTTGTAAAAATAATGAACATACATGTTTTAAAATATGATAGATGAGAGAAATAAATTACCAAAAGCTTGTAAGGAGCATAATCTCCTGTAAGAGAAGTAAGGTGCCATGAAATGACAATTATAGTATGACTTTGTGATCACTCTTTTCACTTAGAGAAAAATATTTTTTGCATTATCACAAAAGAAAACTGTGAATATGTTTACACATGCATGGTTGATATCATAGTTTAGTATTTAGTTTGGAAGAGATTTTTATTAGTATCTGTTGTTGGTTAAATTGTTTCCCAGAAAGGTAAGGTGAAGTTCTAACCCCTCGTACTTGTGAATGTGACCTTATTTAAAAATAGGGCTTTTGCAGATGTGGTCAATTCAAGATATGGTCATAGTGGGTTAAGCTGTCCACTAAATCCAATGAGTAGTGTTTCTTATATGCAGCAACATGTTTGGACACAGACACACACACAAAAGGAAGATGGCCATGAGAAGTAGAGGCAGAAATTGAAATGATGCAGCTATAGCCAAAGATGCCAAGGATTGCCCACAACCATCACAAGCTATGTAGAGGCAAGAAAAGATTCTTTCCTGGAACCTTCAGAGACAACATGATCTGGCTGACATCTGGATTTCAGATTTTTTTAGTCTCCAAAACTGTTGGAGAATGAGTTTCTTTTGCCTTAAGCCATCGGTTGGTGAAGATTAGTGGTTGCAACCCTAGGAAACTAACAATGGTTTGCATCATCCTTGACACTTCAACGACAATGGCCTTCTTTCAAATCCTCAAACACACGAAGTATTGACCTGGCTTGAGGTGTACAGGCTGTTCACTTTACCTAGAATGCTTCCTAAGGTACCTCCATGTCTTGCTTTTGCTTTTCATTAAGGAATTGCACAGACCAGAGACCTTCCCTGAGGACCTTAATGAGAGCAGCCATTTACTCTCTACCACATCAGCTTAATTTAATTCCCACATAAGAATTATATTGGATATTTTTTCTTTTCTTTTCTGTGTGGGTTTAGTTATTTTTTGTTCATATACCATTAAAATATAAATTATAGTGGTGCCTTCGTGGCTTAGTCATTAAGAGTCTGTCTTTGGCTCAGGTCATAATCCCAGAGTCCTGGGATTGAGCCCCAAATCTGTGCTGAGCAGGGAGCCTGCTTCTCTCTCTCCCTCTGCCTGCCTCTCCCGCTACTTGTGCTCAATCTCCCTCTGTTAAATAAATAAATAAAATCTTTAAAAATGAATATAAATTATATGAGAACAATTTTATGTATTTGTTTAGTAACCAGAATAGAATCTGTAGGACATAGGCATTCAATAAACCATGAATGAATGAAGTCATAAGTTTTTACCTCTTGAATAGAATATTTTGATGTCATAGGACAAGGCCTTGAAATACATTGTTTCAGTTTGTAAACAGCTATTCTACACATCTGCCATGACATTTGTGGTATTTTATTTTTTCAGTTAGTAAAAATGAGCTTGCAAAAAATTCTTTCATAGATATTCTTTTACATCTGAATGACTAGCAGATATTGCTACTATATCAGGGCTAAAAAGTACTTTTTCACTGTGTGGTTACTCTTAATTTTTCCAAGTTAGCTACTGACAGGAAAATAAGCTTTTAGTAAGTTTTCCTTCTTTTAGCCAACAAATTCCTAGAGGCAGAGGTCGATATATTCTGCAGTGTTTACTTGTCAAGAAAATAGAATATAATCTGATTTGCTCTTTCTCAATAATCTTAATGTAGTCAGGCATAATGCATGAATATGGAATAATGTGCTTATGAAGGAAGATGATGGGTTGGATGGAACTGAGAACTTCTCTGATTTCTTCTCCAGGCGATGTTTTTCATAAATATTTCCAACACAAATGACCTCCTCTATTTGACAATTTTGGGTGAATTCTCGACTATAATTTTATACAGTATGATATTAACAACCTCCCTAAAATGTTGTGAGCTTTTTAGATGCTCTTTAGACTTTAAATGACCAATACAAGTTTTTGTTGTTATCTTTGATATTCATCTTAATTTGTTTTGGGATTGTTTTATTATTTATTTATTTACTTATTTAAATATTTTATTTATTCATTTGACAGAGAGATAGAGAGAGAACACAAGTAGGCAGAGTGGCAAGCAGAGGGAGAGGAAGAAGCAGGCTCCCCACTGAGCAGGAAACCAAATGTGGGGCTTGATCCTAGGACCTTTAGATCATGACCTCAGCCAAAGGCAACTACTTAGCTAACTGAGCCACCCAGGCACCCCGGGATTGTTTTTAAAACAATTAGTTCAGATTTGCAATAACCTAGAGATTTGTATCTTGTTTTGTCATGTTGCAAGTTTGATTTATGTGCATTAATTATGTTTGTTATGTCTTTTAAATGATAGCTTGAGATCGTTCTCCAACATTTTTCTTTTTAAAAAATGTTATTTTTTTCTAATTAAAAAATGGGCAGAAGACATGAACAGATCTTTCTCCAAAGAAGGTATCCAGGGAGCCAAAAGACACATGAAAAGATGCTCAACATCAGTCATCATCAGGAAAATGTAAATCAAAAGTACAATGAGATATCCTCTCACACCTTATCAGAATGGCTAAAATAAAAAGCACAAGAGAAAAGGGAACCCTCTTGTACTATTGGCAGGAATGCAAACTGGCACAGTGACTATGAAAAACAGTATGGAGGTTCCTCTAAAAAATTAAAAATAGGGGCACCAGAATGGCTCAGTCACTAAGCATCTGCCTTTGGCTCAGGTCATGATCCTGGGGTCCTGGGATGGAGCCCTGCCTCAGGCTCCCTGTTCAGCAGGAGCCTTGCATCTCCCTCTACCGCTCCCCCTGCTTGCATTTCCTCTCTCATGGTCTCTCTCTCTGTCAAATAAGTAAATAAGTAAGTAAGTAAGTAAATAAATAAATAAATAAATAAAATCTTTTAAAAAATTAAAACCAGTCATTGTAGAGCCCTCAATTCTTCCTGCTCTGCTCAGATCTGGCTGATTGCCTTCTCATCATTAGCTTACAGCTCAAATATCCCATCTACAGAAATACCAGTCTCCAACTTCTTGTCTAAACTCTTTTCCTTCACTGCCATTTTCTGTAACAGACAACTCTTCACCCTATTCATTTTAAGCAACACCCTGAGTTTTTAGACCCACCTTGGATAGCCACATGTTTCAGAGGATGTGGACTCCAGCCCCACTAATCTAAATCTGATGGATTAAAATCTTTACAAGTCAAACTCAATGGTTTTCAACCAGGACAGAATCCTGCACACAAAAATGTTAATATTCTTGTTCTGAGGTTAAAAACCATTTTTGTAAATCAGTTATGGTATTTTGAGTATATTTTGAGTGATTCGGTGTAACAATGGGCATAGGTTGAATTCGCTAAATGAGAAATGAAAGAAAAATTATTTATGAGAATCTGAGAAATGTTCTTTGTCTTAAAAGAGGGATGAAAGAAGATCTAACTTCTCAAGAATCAGCTAGGTATTGTTGTATAAGATTGTGAACTATGGTACTGTTGCAACTATCTTATGTTTAGGGAGGTAAAAGCCTGAGGGGGGGGGGGGAACAACTCAGGATGACAGAGAAAAAAGACAGACAGAATCAGAATCTAAATGGCATTAAGTTAGGTAACTCTTGCACCACATGAAATCTAATTTTTGTTTGTTCTGTTTTTTTGTTTTGTTTTGTTTTAATGTGAGGTAACAAATCTCACTTTTACTTAAGCCATTTAAAGATTTAAAGTTGGGTCTCATGTTAATTGCCTACCAAAGTATCTTAATTGATATGTTTTCTAGTTCATTACCCTGACCAGTTATCTTAATGCAGGCAATAAAATCTGAAATTACTTTGTTTATTTATGCATTTCCTTTTTTTTGTCTTTATTTTCCTGCATTTAAAAAAAAAAAAAGAACATTGTTTTATGTTCATTTCTGACCCAATGCCTGGAATTTGTTTGGCATATTGAATGAATATGTAAAAATATATGATGAATACATTCAATATATCAAATATATTTCCTAAATGTCTAAAGGTAAGCTTCTCTGTGCTCATTTACTATCATAGCTTTAGTTTCAGCTTTTTCCAGGAATGCTTTAATACTCTCTATTAAAATATATTTTTCCACAATTCATACTCTATCAATTAATCTTCCACATTGCTATTAAGGTAGAAAAGATCTTATCTGCTTAAAATCTGTCTATGGTGCTCTATTACCTACCAAGGCAAATTAATACTCTATTGTATGTAGACATCAGACCTCTACTTATTTACCCAGCCTGTCTGCCTCTAGCTGTACTACAGTCACAGCTAAGATCTCAGATCTCTTCCGACAACAAACCAGTTGTAGAAGGCAGAATTCCAAGATGGTTCATAAGATTTCTACTTCCTGGTATGCACATTTTGTGTAATACTTCCCTCTAACTCAATCAGGTGAGCTCTTTGGAAAGAGGACATAGGGGTCAGAGGTGGAAGAATCTAGAGACAGTCAGCCAAATCAGATGTCTTCCTGACCACATGAGACTTCGGTTCTGTCACCACAAGTGTTTGAGTTCAGCCAACAACCTGAATAACTTGAAAGCAGACCTAAAACTCCAGAGAACCCCAGCCAGGCTGACATTTTGACTGGTGCTTTGTGAGACACTAAGCAGATAATTCACCCAAGACATACCCAGAACTCTGACCTATGCAACTATGACATATAATAAGGGTGTTGTTGTTTTGAGCTGCTAAATTTGTGGTCATTTATTGTGCAACAATAGAACATTAATACATCATGCTTGCTTAATTTTCTTTACCTTTCACTCATTGTTCTCTCTAATTTCAGTTCATGTCTGCCTGGTAGGTACCTAACTTATATCCTTCAAGATCCAATGTACCCATTGCTTCATTTAGAAATCCTCCAGCAAAATCCTTCTGCAAAACACCTTTCTCCTAACTCCAGCTTGTTTTGCCATGCCTCATTTACCCCCTCACTGGTTTTCATTGTTCTAACATTTCCTCTCTCACAGGTCTATTATATTAGAAAAGTAGTGTTCTCATTTTGAACTGAAGCTATGACCTCCTGTCTTGGCAAGACCAATGCCATACTGGAATGAGGTTATCAGGAATCTTCTGATAAAATCATACCCTAGATATGCTGAAGATATTTGATTGATTCAACAGCAATACCTCAAGTTTTTGTGAGGGTGTGATATCAGTGTTACTGTCACTCAGATTTCTCCCAACACGAACCCTCAGCAGACTAATGACTGACTGAGCCCACAGATGACAGTGGACATACAAGGTAACATCAAAATTTTAGGAACTGACTTGTGATTGACAAAGCATAATAACATCTTTGTTGCTTTCAATTCTTCTCTTTGAAATTATTCTAAGACAATGAGAATTACAAGAAAGAGATGAGAAATACAGCTCCATCTTTGATGACAATAAAACTATCTGTAACCCTAAAAATATATGAAAAATGCTTGGCCACCAAATTCAATGGCAATAATAATAGAATGCAAGAAAATGCTGAAAAAAGAAATCTACAGCTGCACCATCAGTTAATGCTGGCATAGAGAATGTTCCAATGCAGGTGGTCATCCCAAGGAGTAAAATATTACTAACAATTGTGTTTTTTCAATGATTTGATGGGCTGTGGCAACTTCTCTAGATTTTGTTTATCATCACAGAGAAATAAAGAGAGGAGGTGGAAGAAGCACACAAATATGGCAAATGTACAGAAAGCCATCTGCCAGGGATACCAGATAAAGGAAAGCCTTTCAGCTGTAAGCAGTCCTGCAACTGCTGATTTATTTCAGCTGGGAGAAGTAAAAGCTAAATAATCCCTCTCTGTCTCTGTATATTTCTCTCTATGTGTGTGCATATGTGCACATGTGTTTGTGTAAATCATAATCACACACACACATAAGCTCAAAACCTTGTGTCATAATAAATTTCTCTATGGACTGGGGAAAAATCCTGGTAATCTATCACCTTATTACTCTAATACCACATAAGCCATCTCCTATCAAGAGTTGGTGTTATAGACAGAATTCACTTTATGCACAGGTAATTAATATTTTTAAAATATTCTACTAAGCATCTACAAATATTTCTACAAGTTAAAAATTAAGGAATATACAAAAATGCAAGCGGCAAATTAGGAAGACAGAAAAATGTCACCTTGGGGGAGATACAAGATTTTTAACACACTGTGTGAAAATACACAATTTAAAGTAGGAGTTCGAAGAAGAGAAATGAAAGAATGAGGAAGACATTGGATATAGGCATACATACATACATACATACATACACCAATCTCCAGAGCTCAAGAGACAAGAAAAAGAGAGAATGAAATCTTCAGAGAAAGGAAATCTTTGCAGAAAACATCTAAGAGAAATAAATAGAGTCTGCTGGAAACATAGTGGATAGTCAGATTGGGACTGAAGATCAAAATGGAATTTAAAAGAGAATGAAAAGAATTAAAGGAATTAGCACTGGTTGACAAATAAAAAACCCAAAGCATATCCAAAATAGATATAATTGGTATACTTGAATAATAAAACTGAAAGGAAATAAGAATTTCAATATATAAATAAAAGATATCTAGAATTATATATATAAAAAAAAAAGCCTTGTAGACTGACCAGAAAAGCTTTAATGCATACACTAAATAAGAAAACTATGTCAAGGTAAAACTGCAACAATGTGTATTATACTTCCTGGAGTTCAAAGTTAAAAGAATAACCTTTCAGGCTTTGAGGACAAAGATGTCTAGAGTGGGTAAAGAACAGAAGACTTCACATATCCCCAGCTCTTTTCAATTTCTCTGCCTTTCTCTCTTGCCTTTTTTTTTTTTAATTTTATTTATTTACTTGACAGAAAACACACAAGCAGGGAGAACAGTGGGCAGAGGGAGAGGAAGAAGCTGGCTCTTCACAGAATAGGTAACTCAATACTGGGCTCAATGCCAGGGCTCCAGGATCATGACCTGAGCCAAAGACAGGTAGGTACTTAACTGACTGAGCCATCCAGGCTCTTTTCAATTTCTCAAGCAAAGAAAACCTGAGTCTTCTTTACTCAGTCAAAATTTCATTCCTGATAGACAATTTCCAACACACAAGAGTTCTGAGAAAAAAAATTCTAGATGGCAAATTGACCAATATAGTAGTAAACATAGACACTAAGGCAAAAGATTGGCAATGATCACTGGGCTCATTTAATTGCAGGACTAAAGCTAATCCAATTGTGGAAATTATATGTATAAATAGACAATCATAAACCATCACTTTTATCAAGAAGTAAATGGAAGAGAAGGGAGAAGTATTAAAATAATTTAAAAGCACCAAAGAGACCAATAGCAACACAAAAAAAGAGCAAGAATATGGTATTAATATCATATTAATTCAAGACAAAAGCACTATAATAGCAAGGATTTCAATTCATAAAAGTTTCACAGTCACATAGAACAATGCATGAATAAACACAAAACCCAAACTCATGAAATAAAAACTATAAGGAAATTTTCAGTAACATTTTGGGAGTTAGATTTTTAATTAATTTTTCTCTTTTGCTGGTGGCATTTCAAGTAGACCAAAAATAAATACAGCTATGGAAGTCCAAAATTATGTAATATATAAAGTGTATCTAGTTGATATAGATCTTCAGAAATAGACCTCAGATCTTTACAGAGAATTATTTTCCTAGGAAATTGAGGTTCCATAATCAAAGGTTCTCACTAAGTACCCAAAAATGTAGGTATGGTATATTATCAGTTACATGTGCATTATACAGGGATATTCAAATCACAGTTTCCAGAAGAGTTTGAAGGATGCAGGAAATTATAAAGTCTTACTTGAGAATTTAGGGAGGAAATATTTCTGAAAGACCTGATAACATCCTCACTTTGAGAAGGCAGTATCTTTAGCAACCTGCTCTTCTGACAAAATGTACTGCTCCTTGTAGACATGAGTAGATAAATTGCCTCCTTTGTTGGCGTTTCTTGGTCAATCCTGCTGCTTTGTCTTTACAAAAACTATGCAATTATGTGTTTTTGAGTTTAATTCCATATAATTGAAAGGATAACACCAAACACCAACTAGAGTTCATATCAATAGCTCAAAGATGACTGATTCAATATTAAGACTCAATAAGCACAATTTACTATAGCTATAGAGAAAAGATTATAACTATTGATACTGAAAACTAATTTGATCAAAGTCTACATTCATACTAGATAAGATTGCTAATGGACTGAGGGTTGTTGGAGGGAAGGGGGATGAGGAGATGGAGTAACTGGGTGATGGACATTAAGGAGGGCACATGATGTGATGAGCACTGGGTATTATATAAGACTCATGAATCACTGACCTCTATCTATGAAACAAATAATACATTATATGTTAATTAACTGATAATAAATTCAAAATAAAAAAAGGAAAAAATAAAACAGAAAAGGCATTTTAAAATGACATAATTTAAATCTCCATCATGGTAATATAATAGTATATATTTTTTTAAAAATTGCTAAGGGATATAGTTTTTTTAAAGGATTTTATGTATTTATGTATTTATTTATTTATTTGCCAGAGACAGATAGCAAAGCAGAGGCGTGGCAGGCAGAGGGAGAAGGAAGCTTTCTGCTAAGCAAGGAACCTGATGTGGGACTTAATTCCAGGACCCTGGGATCATGACCTGAGCCAAAGGCAATTAACTGACTGAGTCACCCAGGCGTCCCATATACTTTCTTAATATGTTATATAGATAAAGGCATTTCCTCCTAATATGTGTATATAAATGTTGATATATATGTAATATATATAAACATATCTATATGTGCATACATATATCTTATGCAAAAAAGGATTTGTATTAAAGTTGAGAATAAGAAAATTGACTACTATCACTTATATTTAATATTTTTGTGAATGTACTAGTTATTGGAATTTATATGAGAAAGCAAGTATAAAAATTGGAAGGGAAGAGACAAAGTTGAAATTGTTTATAATAATATAGTAGAAAAGCTCAAAAGAACCACATAAAAAATTATCACAAGCAATAAGAGATTTCAGTAAGGTGGCTAGTGCTAAATCAATATACCAAAATTATATATACATCATATACATTACATTGTAAAATGCTTGTGAGGAAAGATGATGGAGAAATATTTTATTTACAATAGCCACACAATCATACCTGTGAATAATCTAAACAAGAAATACAGCAGCTTTTTATGAAGAGATATTCATAAAGTTACCAAAGGATCCAAAATGAGACTTGAGTTTTTAGAAAGGAATGCCTTGTTGTTGGATAGACAGACTTAATATTAGAAGAATCTCAACAAATCTTAAAAACAATGCACAAGTGGTGAATCCTGCAGTGTACCGATAGGCTATTCTTCATTAGTGCTAGACAAACTGACTCTAAAATTCATGTGGATAAATTATCTTTAAAATCAGCTAGGAAATTTTTGAGAAGAAACTAATCATGTGGACTTGAATACCTAATGATACTCAAGCATATTATGAAACATTATAAATCTTAATAATTAAAGTAATAAAGTACTGATTCAAAAATAGAATTAACAACAAATAAAAAAGGGTCCAGAAACAAATGCAAATATGTATGGGTATTTACTACATGATAGAAATGTCATTTTATATCAGTCAAGAAAAGGTAGATTAATAATGGGGCTGGGCAATTGGTTAGGCACATTAAAAAAATAAACTTCTATACCAACCTCATTTCTTTTTTTTTTTTTTTACTTTTAATTTTTAATTTTTTATATTTTATATAAACATATCCAACCTCATTTCTTATACCATAATTTCAATTGAAGCAAATAAATTAAGACTATGAAAGAAGAGAAGAAAGAGGAGAGGAAGAGGAAGAAAAAAACGTATAAAATCATTAGAAGAAATTTGTTTTTCCTAAAAAAAAAAAAATTATTTTTGAAATGGGAAAGACCTCTATAAATATTAAATAAAAATCACAACAACTGATACCACCTGTATCAATATAATTAATTGTTAGGCTTGAAAACTAAGACCACATGTATTAACATAATTTAACTGTTCCATGAAATTCTCACTTAAGAAGATAAGACTAAATATCAATAAATAATCAATAAATCAAATAAACTAAAAATCAATAAATTCACTGTTTGCTTTTGGAAACTCTTGCGAATCAGTTCATCTGGACAAACAGTTTACTCACCTAGTTGAGCAGCTTACATAGTGGGACAATAATGTTCTCACCAAGACCTACTACAATAATACCCTTGCTTTGCTGTATATCATTATGAACTTTGCCCAATTCTGACCAGTGCTCCTCCTTGAAAAATACAACTTATTTCTTTCATGAGTACTTTATAGTTTTCTGAGTATAGATTCTGTGTCTCTTTGGTTAGGTTTATTCCTAGGTATCTTATGGTTTTGGATGCAATTGTAAATGGGATTGACTCCTTAATATCTCTTTCTTCTGTCTTGCTGTTGGTGTAGAGAAATGCAACTGATTTCTGTGCATTGATTTTATATCCTGACACTTTATTGAATTTCTGTATAAGTTCTAGCAGTTTTGGAGTGGAGTCTTTTGGGTTTTCCACATATAGTATCATATCATCTGCGAAGAGTGATAATTTGACTTCTTCTTTGCTGATTTGGATGCCTTTAATTTCCTTTTGTTGAATGTTTATAGCAGCAATGTCCACAATAGCCAAACTATGGAAAGAACCTAGATGTCCATCAACAGATGAATGGATCAAGAAGATGTGGTATATATACACAATGGAATACTATGCAGCCATCAAAAGAAATGAAATCTTGTCATTTGCGACAACATGGATGGAACTAGAGCGAATCATGCTTAGCGAAATAAGTCAAGCAGAGAAAGACAACTATCATATGATCTCCCTGATATGAGGAAGTGGTGATGCAACATGGAGGCTTAAGTGGGTAGGAGAAGAATCAATGAAACAAGATGGGATTGGGAGGGAGACAAACCATAAGTGACTCTTAATCTCACAAAACAAACTGAGGGTTGCTGGGGGGAGGGGGTTTGGGAGAAGGGGGTGGGATTATGGACATTGGGGAGGGTATGTGCTTTGGTGAGTGCTGTGAAGTGTGTAAACCTGGTGATTCACAGACCTGTACCCCTGGGGATAAAAATATATGTTTATAAAAAATAAAAATTAAAAAAAAAATACAACTTATTTGAATATAGACCAAAATACCCTCTGAATACCATTTCCTGACAGCTCCTTTTGAAAGGCCACCAAGTTTTCTCAGGGTCATGTTTTCCTTTGCTATGGCAAGTTTATTAAATTTAGGTTTACTTGATCAAGAAGTTTTTCTGGTAGTCCAATATGGACAATCGATGACCAAAAGCCATTTAAAAACCTGAAATGGAAAACAATGGGCAAAATTCAAAGGAAACTGGTAAAGTGGGGCAATGTTTTGGATACTCGTCATAGACAAAATGCTATTTACCTAAATACTGAAGCCCTAACAAACTGATGAGTAAAAAAAAAAAGAATTGGAAAGGGTTACATACGTAAAAGAAGTTCACATTCAATGAAAAAAGCTTTAAAATACATGAAAATAAGCTCAACATAAATTATATTACCATAAATGCATATTAAAACTATAAGGAAATTCTATTTTTCACTTTTCAGATTGGCGAAGATTACAAAGTCATGTAGCTGTGGGAAGACAATATTGTTGCAGCTTCTATGGAGTGCAACATGGCAATATTTATTATGATTTTAAATGCATATGGGCTTTGACCGAGGAATTCTACTTCTAGGAATCTGTCTTCCTGTTATATATATTTTTTTAAAGATTTTATTTATTTATTTGACACAGAAAGAGAGCACAAGCAGGGGGAGCAGCAGGCAGAGGGAGAAGCAGACTCCCCGCTGAGCAGGAAGCCCAATGCGGGAATGGATCCCAGGACCCTAGGACCATGACCTGAGCAGAAGGCACTCCTTTAACCAACTGAGCCACCCAGGCGCCCCCAGATATATTCCTATAAGTGGAAAAATATATATGTATGAGATTACTCATTTTGGCTATTTCTGGAAATAACAAATGATTAAAACCTTTAAAATATCCATTATATGGTACATGCAATAAAAAGTGACATATTTGAAGATAGCTATTATAAATAGTAAGATATGTCCTAACGTCCAAAGTATGTTAAATTAAAAAATGATTACACAGGAGTATGACTTTTATGCAGTGATTTTAGCAAGAAAGTACATCAATAGTTATTCAAAAGATCTGTGTAAAAGCTGTTGTTACTGAAGTTAACTAAATGGTTTGGAGACAGAAGTAGCTTCCCCCGCAAACTCTTTTGAACCCTTTGTCTGAAAATATGCATTTATCATTAACCATCCCTTCATCCTAATGAATTAGCAAAAGGGAACTTTTTCAGTAAAAACTCTGTAAGAGATTATAACATTGACTAGTTTCACTTTGAAACTTTAATGGAGTATAATAAATTTAAAGGGAACAAGAGATCTTTTTTTCTACTTCTGCATGGTGGACAGAGGGCACAGGCACACTGAGAGTGCAGAGAAGGGAGGCTACTCCCATCGAGCACATTTGCAGCAGAGTGTCAGTGCCCAGGTGGAGACTGATGAATTCATGGGGCTGAGTGCACTGGTAGGCATCCAAAAAATTTATCCATGGATCCCAGAAAAGAGAGATCTCAGCAGGAGAATGGTAAGAAGGTGAATTCACCTTTATGCTATCAAGATTGTTTATGAATGGATGGAATTCCTCAACCCTACCTAGGGTAACCCCTGAAACTGGGGAGACATGGCAGGAGACTGGAGGTTTTGTAAAAGCAAGATTAAGTATAGTGTTAAGGCTTGTGTTACTTGAGCATCAATTTGGTTTGGGGATAGAGTGTCATGGTAGGGCACATAGAGTAACAAATTATAATTATTTTCAAGTAATTTTTAACAATAGAAAAATGTATGTCAGAATTATCTAGGAGCTCATGCTTGTGGCCAAGTCCTCAGATATCAGGACATTTTAAAACAATTAATAAAAAATGTCTCCTACATATACCACATCTTCTTTATCCAAAAAAAAAAAAAATGTCTCCTATAGTCAAAAGAAGCACATGATAAACTTAAGGATATTATTGTTTCTAAACCAAATGTTCAAGATTGAGTTCCACACAAGTTGTTTCTGAATAACTCCCCTTCACTGAAGAAGGAATGGTTAGTAGTAGGAGTTATAGGAAACAAACAGATGGTATTTAAATATTTCATCAGTTTCCCACTCCCGCCTACTTATTCAACTTTATTTTACTTTTATCTTCACTATTCTACCAACACCAATGCTCCTTGCTTCAGTCATACTATTCTTCCAAGTCCTTGTTCAAAGTCATTTTGCCCTAGGAGTGTGGCTGCCAGTAGCCTCTGGAGCCTTTCCTCCCAGTAAGCTCTGTTCACTGGAGATCCAGAACAAGCAGCTGGAGGAGTGTCTACAAAGCTGCCCAATACCACAGGAGCAGCACATTCCTCCACTGTCCCTTTGCACCACAAGTCTGCATAATATTAGGGCTTAAAACAAACAGTACCCTAGGAAGATTATTAGTTTGGAAAATCAAACAATAAACAACGTGAAATTAATTAATTCCCTATCAGGTAAACACTATGTTAACATTGAAGCATAACGTGAAGAATTAGATGAAGTGATAATTTTAGCCTATAGTCAATTTTGTTTTTCTAAATTACTTCAGTGTTTATTGCCTCTACCACTCTTCAAATTAAAGGCAAACAAGTGCTTTTAATTTTTTTGTTGTTTTGTATTTGCTCGATTTATATTTGTGGCTTATTTCACATGCCAGTTTTCTGTGGAAAACCTTTTGAACTAATAAGATTAAATTTTTCTTTTAAGCATATTGTATTGAAAAAAATGCTTTTATGCAGAAAGTATACAGAGAATAATACTTCTTATTGGTAAATTCTGACCTAATTCTTTATTAAATGGTCTCCATTCATCATAGACACTACATGAACTGGATCTGTGTCCTGATTTGAAACACATATCCTCTGAACTTGGGTGAAAGTGTTCTCCAAAATGCATCACCTGGAACCTCAGAATGTGTCCTTATTTAGAAATGAGAAGGCCATGGGAAGATATACTGACAAGAAAGTCATGTGAACACAGAGGCAGAGATTGGCGATAGATGTATAAGACAAGGAACACAAGCAACCACCACATGCAAGGACAGAAGCATGAGACAGTTTTTGTCTTACAGTCTTCAATTCGGACTTCTGTTGTCCAGAACTGTGAAAGTATCAATTTCTGTTTTAAATGAACTGATTTGGGGTCCTTTGTTACAACAGCTCTAACAGAATAAGACAGATTTTGGTCCCAGAGAGTTGGGTACTGCTGTAACGAAATACCTAAAACTATGGAAGTGGCTTTGGATTTGGATATGGGTAGGGGAACCTCTAGAAAAAGCCTATGTTATCTTGAAGAGAAGATTGGTAGAAATATGGATGTTAAATGTGGTTCTGATAAAGGAGCAGGTGAAAGTGAAGACAATGGTAGAGAAAGTTTCTATCATCTTAGAGAATATATGAACAGAATGCTCAACAGAAAGAATGCCATTTGCGAGAACATGGATGGAACTAGAAGGTATTATGCTTAGCGAAATAAGTCAATTGGAGAAAGACAACTATCATATGATCTCCCTGATAGGAGGAAGTGGAGATGCAATGTGGGGGGGGGGATTGGGGTGTAGGAAAAGAAAAAAATGAAACAAGATGGGATTGGGAGGGAGACAAATTATAAGTGACTTTTAATCTCACAAAACAAATTGAGGGTTGCTGGGGGAGAGGGGTCCAGAGACGGGGGTGGGGTTATGGACATTGGGGAGGGTATGTGCTATGGTGAGTGCTGTGAAGTGTGTAAACCTGGCCATTCACAGACCTGTATCCCTGGGGATAAAAATACATTATATGTTTATTAAAAAATTAAAAAAAAAAAGAATGGCAGTTGATGTATGGTTATTAGAGATGCTTTAGTGAGTTTTCTGAAGGAAATAAGAGACATGTTAGTGGACCCTGGAGGAAAGGTGATTCTTGATTCTTGTTATTAAGTGGAAGAAAGCTTATTTGAATTGTGTTCTAGTGTTGGGTGGAAAGTAGAAATTGTGGGTGATGACCTTGGATATGTAGCTGAGGAGATTTCTAAGCAAAGTATGTAAAGTGTGGCTTGATTTCTCCTCATTGTATATTGTACAATGCAAGGGGAGAGAGATGAATTGAGAAACAAACTATAAACAAAAAGGAACCAGAGTTTGATTTGGAAAATCCTCAGCTATTCATATTATAAAAAGCATAAAGCTTTCACTGGAGAGAACTTGAAGACTGAACAACATTTTGGCGAAGAAATTAGGTGTGTGACTCATGGATCCAGTGGACACTCTCAGTACAAGTTAGGAATAGAGATGGGATTACCCAGAAAGAACCTGTAGAAAATTGCCCAAGAAAAGAACCTGTGGAATAACCCATGGAAAATCCTGCTAATTGTGTGCATCCTTTTGATGTACATGGAAGATGGACAGGATTTTTGGAATTTTATTAATTTTTTTATCAACAGAAATACTAATAACGTGGACTGAAAGGGACAGAAGGAAGAATGACTCTGAGTGTGGCCCAGAGACCATGCCAGTGGGAGACTTTGACAGGCCCAGAGAGTAAAATGTCCAGTCACAGAGGATTATTCTCAGGCCTTAAAACTTAATGGAACTTCCCCTGCTGAGTTGTGAACTTGCTTTGCACCAGTGAACACTTTATTCCTTCCATGTTCTTCCTTTCAGAATAAGAATATCTGTTGTAGACTTTCCCACCTTATTTTGGAAGCAGACAACTTGTCTTCCAGTTCTACATGTCCACAGCCAAGGAAGAATTTTACCCTAGGATAGATCATACTCAGAGTCTCAACCATACTTGACACCAAATGATGGGATGTAGTGTTAATACAGGAATGGATTAAGAATTTCGGGGATGTTGGGGTGGGATGAATGTCTTACATGTGGGATAGATGTGAATTTGGGGGAGACAGAGATCATACTACATGTGGTTGAGTAGTATCTGCCTCTAAAATTCACATCTACCTGGAACCTAAGAATGTGACCATATTTGGAGATAGGATTTTTGCAGATGTAATTGGTTAACATAAAATGATGCCATATAGGATAGGGTAGGCTCTAAATCCAATAACTGGAGTATTTACAAAAAGGTCGTGTGAAGGTAGAGGCAGAGATTGGAGTGGTACATCTAGAAACAAAGAACACCAAGGATTGCCAGTAACCACCAGAAACTAGAAGAGAAGCATGAGACAGTTTCTCTGTCATCAGGACTTCCAGAAGGCATCAACCTTATCAACACCTTGAATTAACACTTCTAGCATCCGTTAACTATGAAAGAATGAATTTCTGTTGTCTTAAGCCATTCAGCCTGAGATACTCTGTTATGGCATCCCCAGGAAACTGTCATACGCTCTAAAAGAACATATGCCATATGTGCATTTGTTTATATTCAATTTAATTTTATTGTAATGCTAAAATTTTTGCCTCTGCTGACTACCATTATTGAGAGCAACTAACATTTATTGAACATTTCTGAATTTCCAGGCAGTATGCATTAATGATCTTCACAACTACTATGAAACAGGCATTATCCCTAGTTTACAGATTAGGACATTCTAATCTGTATGGAGGGCTTATAGGATTAAGTAGGAGAATCAATATTTAAACATTTTATTTATGTTTATTAATCATGTTTTATGATTAATATCTATTTAGCTCCCATGTTTATAATCTACCTATTAATTTATAAGGAGAAAAAATGAATCATGCTAACATATAACAAGATTTTAACTCACACAAAACAAGGAAAAGAGCACTCAACCTTTATCAGTGTGCAGTCTATATGTATTTAATTTTCCTCTCCAACCCTGCAAGATGTTGCCCAATGTGTCATCCATCAGGATGAGCTTACAAATTCACTTAGAAGTGCGAGCACATTCAAGTGTGCCATATAGTCAATTCCTTTTTCAATGAACCTTCTCTCTGACACCACAAAGCTTTTATGTTTAAGCGAGTCTAATGACAATACCATTACATCAGGTATTGACCAAAACTTGCAAATAGAAGAGCGATAAGGAGGTTCTCCTAAACATGTTATTACAAAGTGGAAGCAGTTGAACACATGCGTTACTCTCTTTTAAGTAGAATTTGCCTTTTGCTCTATATTAGTTCATACTTATGAACTTTAATGACACTGATTTATAGCAGAGTAATTCTTATGTTTTAAAAAGTGTCTCTATGAATCAATGAAACAAGATGGGATTGGGAGGGAGACAAGCCATAAGCGACTCTTAATCTCACAAAACAAACTGAGAGTTGCTGGGGGGAGGGGGTTTGGCAGAAGGGAGGTGGGGTTATGGACATTGGGGGGTGCTGTGAAGTGTGTAAACCTGGCGATTCACAGACCTGTACCCCTGGGGATAAAAATATATGTTTATAAAAAATAAAAAATTAAGAAAAAAAAAGTGTCTCTATTATAATGATGCTACCAACTATAGTGCTGTGACAAGTCATTAAAAGTAAAATAGGAATGTTTGGGTTAAGAAGGAGGATCGTGTGGCTTATTTCAAGTTTCAGCAGCATCCAGCACCAGAATGCAGACCTGCTAAGTATGGTAGGGGAACAAAGGACTGGAAAGGCTTCTGAGGGAGAACTTATTTTAAAGAAGAAGAATCCTCTATTAATAAAACTTCAGCTCTAAAATGGGAGATGTTTTAGTTTGTTAAGGCTTCCATAACAAAGTAACCCAAGTTGGGTGGCTTAGTGCAACAGAAATTTATTTTCTCAGACTTTTGGAGGTTGAAAATTTCAGATCACTATGCCAGCAAGGTTGACTTCTTCTAAGACCTCTCTCCTTGGCTTGTGAACAGCCATCTTCTTCCTGTATCTTCACATGGCCTTCTATCTGTATGTGTCTGTGTCCGGATTTCCTACAAGGACATCCGTCATATTGGGATAAGGCCAACCCTAGTGACCTCATTTTACCTTAAGCCTTTAAATAGTCACATCTGAAGTACTTGGGGTTAGAACTTCAACATATAAATTTTGGGGAGATACAATGTGACTCACAATAGGAGAGATGATTCTAAGTACTATACTGTACTTGTCAAAACATTAGTCCCTGACCCAGATGCCCATAGATTTATGTGTAATTCTCTGAAGGGTTTGAGAGATGAAGATTATAAAACACTGTAATAGCCCTGTGACAAAACATAACAGCAAAAGTGAGTGAAGCATTCCTTACTTCATCATTGACCATAGTGCCTGTGGAAAATGCACTGGGTTCAGAATGTTAGAAATGCTGAAGGAATAAAAATTTCCACTGACTTTAGCAAGACTTAGCTTTCAATTTTCCTCCCATAACTATTGCTAAATCCGGTTAGTTAATGAATGTCTGATAAACCATGGATTTAGTACTGTGGGCCCTGTGTCATGTTCTATGATTAACACAACTTCAATTTTTCATACTTTTTAAGAATTCATTCAGTGAAAGTTCTCTGAAAAAAACTGGATTTTACTTGACCATCCTCAATTTTTTTTTTTTTTTTTTTTTTTTTTTTGTAAAATATTTAAGCATCTTGCTATCCACAAAACCATCACGGCTGTTTCTATATTTCAATAAAAGGCTTAAGCTAATGGCTCTTTTTTTCTTCTTCCACAAAGAACCACATTGGCTCCATTTCATGAGGTCTCCATTTCAGCAGGGCTGCAAGTTTCTGGCAAAGGAAGAAGCAGCAATAATGTCCACAAAAAAGTGCTAGCGGCAGCAAAAGAGATTGGTAAATGTGATGCCAGTGCCTGATGGAGACAGTTCAGCCATGGGAACAGAGTGTGAGTCAAAGTGCCTTCCTACAGTTTTCAAACAGAGTGGTCCTGGCAATAGACATTCCTCTGTGAAACTGAATCTGGAGAAGAGAAAGAGGGTAGAATCCATGTGGTTGG
Source organism: Mustela nivalis (assembly GCF_964662115.1). NCBI lineage: Eukaryota > Metazoa > Chordata > Mammalia > Carnivora > Mustelidae > Mustela > Mustela nivalis. The sequence continues at coordinate 88,055,620 of NC_139020.1, forward strand.
TTATAGGCTTCATCAGTGAGTATATATAGAGTAAACTTTGGGAATAAAGGTATGTTTTAGGATACTTTAATAGGGACTGAAATTTCACTGACAGCAAGATGAGGAGACGTTGATATAAAAAGGCTATTATTACTAATATGACCTAGGGCAGCAACTTTGTATGATTACTATGAATGATGCTTTCTAGAGCTGTTTTTCTAGGGGTACCATTCTGCCAAAATTCTGCCATATTCTATATTCTATATTCTGCCATATTACATATTCATAGTATATTCCACAGGTATGGTTCTATCTGGAACTGTCAGTGCAACTGCTCATGTCTGTGAAATATGACCTAATTTTAAGTACTAATTTGGGTTGCCCTTAAGAAACACCTTATAGAGGTGCCTGGGTGGCTCAGTGGGTTAAAGTCTCTGCCTTTGGCTCAGTTTGTGATCTGGGGTCCTGCGACTGAGCCCTGCATTGGGCTCTCTGTTCAACAGGGAGCCTTCTCCCCCACCCCCTGCCTGCCTCTCTGCCTACTTATGATCTCTGTCAAATAAATAATTTTTTTTTTTTTTTTTTAAAGAAACACCAGGCGCCTGGGTGGCTCAGTGGGTTAAGCCGCAGCCTTCCGCTAGGGTCATGATCTCAGGGTCCTGGGATCGAGTCCCGCATTGGGCTCTCTGCTCAGCAGGGAGCCTGCTTCCCTCTATCTCTCTCTGCCTGCTTTTCCGTCTACTTGTGATCTCTCTCTGTCAAATAAATAAATAAAATCTTAAGAAAGAAAGAAAGAAAGAAAGAAAGAAAGAAAGAAAGAAAGAAAGAAAGAAAGACCTTAGATGTACATGTCAATTTTTCTAGTTTACAATATATTTTCACATGTATAATTACATTTTTATCTTTTTAACCTTCATAAACTCTATTAGGTAAACATATAATTTATATCTAATGGGAAAGAAATTCAGGAATTATTTTGCTATTTCTATGATAATATATTGCAATAGCATAATTTCTATACCATTGTAAGTGCTCAATAAATATCTGATAACCATGGAATTACTCATGCATAATATAAACCTATGAAAAATATAAGTTCAAATGGAGATTTCATTATGATAAAGTAGATGTTTTAGATCTTCACGTATGTGATAACTGTATTCATTGTCAGCCACACAAATAAGAAGAGTGGAGAGCACCTGTGTTTTTCAATTTCATGAAGATAAAAAAGATCCCCAGTGTTTCCAAATGGCACCAAAGGGCAAGTAAATGACATTGTACTTTTTTTTCTAGTCGGACTGATAAGAGAGATAGAATTAGAAAATAGCTTTCCCATTTAAGATTAAAATCCATTCATTCATTTAACAAATATGTATTGAACATATGAATATGTTTACTATGTTCAAAGGTTGTTCTTTATACCGATGAGTTGTCATTGAAAAAAAGATCCCTGCATCTAGAGGCTTTAGATTCTGTATTTAAATGCTTCCTCTTAGGGTTTGCATTATAGTGATTTAACTTTGGAAGTCATCATGTAGTTACCTATTTAATTTTATAGTTAAAGATAATATATGAGTCATTCTTGTCTTCTTACAAATAGCAGAATTCCAACTTGAACTAACTCTAAAGGAAAAAAAAAAAAAGAATTTATTGGATAAACATGCCTGAATACATGAACTCATGTTGAATCGAGAGGTCTCTGTCTTTCCCAGTATTTTTTTCTATTTTCTCTTGCATTGGCCTTGTTTGCTACAGGGCTGTCTACACAGGGACTTCTACACCTCCAGGCTTACATTATACCAGTTTAGCAATCCCAGGGAAAGGACATCTCTCTTCAAAAGAAAGTCTCAGGAATTAACAGTTGCTGGTCATAATTGGTCTCTAAGTACTTTATGGATAAATCACTGACATCCAGGCAATGGTTTCAACTCTTATGCCAATGGAGGGACTTATCTCATTTGGATAACATAAACTCCTAAAAGATTGAAAAAATGGTGTTTTGTTATCAAAAAAGTGGAATTTAATGATGCATATTGAAATTAAGTGACTTTACAGTGAAATTAAGTGACTTTGGAAACAGCCAAATTGGGTCTTAGATTTCTGAGTCCTAGGCCAGAATTTTTCAATTGTATTTCACTGTCAGTTTTTATTATGGAGAGTAAATAAGATCATGAGCTTAATTGTTCTTTGAAAAAGTAATAATGTGCTGAATAAATAGCTATTATACATAATCCTTAGGCAATAATCTTGAAAGTTCCAGATGTCCTGATTTAATTTGTACATTTAAAGTTTATTCAATCTGAGTGAATGTATTAATAAAGTTATTTGAAAAATATGCTATGATTAGTGGATTTTTTATTCAATAGGTTTTGACAAAGACTACTTGAAGATGATAATAATCTTCTGGATTAAGAGAATAAAAAGTTTTCTCTAAAGTAAAGACTGAGAAGTGTTTGGGCACTGTTTCCTTTCCAGTGGGTCTGCAGGGCTCTCCCATAAAGCTCTTTAAAATGACTCTTTAGGGGCGCCTGGGTGGCTCAGTGGGTTAAAGCCTCTGCCTTCGGCTCAGGTCATGATCCCAGAGTCCTGGGATCGAGCCCCGCATCGGGCTCTCTGCTCCGCAGAGAGCCTGCTTCTTCCTCTCTCTCTCTGCCTGCCTCTCTGCCTACTTGTAATCTCTGCCTGTCAAATAAATAAATAAATAAAATAAATAAAATAAAATGACTCTTTACATGGTCCCTTCATTCAATTCCTGCCAGACTGAGTACTATCGAACTTCACCATGATCAACTCCTTGGTTTGGAAGCTCTCTTCTCAATTCTCTGACCTACTTTTCTCCTAGGGGAAAGCATTAATCTTTTATTGCTTCCCCAAGAAGAACCATATATCTTATCTTTTCTAAAAAAAACATTTTCTTCTTATCTGGCAAGAGACATATATGGCCTAGTAAACTCAGATTTAGAAACATCACAAACCAAAAACCAGTTCTTCTTTCCTTGAGGAAAAGAAAAAGCTTAATTTTAAAAATTTGTAAAAGTGAAAAGAAATTCTGCGTTCCTTTCTTTTAACATAACAAAAGAAAGAGAAAATACAGTTGTGTTCTCGTATTAAGACAGTTTGAATCATTTATAATAATAAGCATATGTTGTAATTTCTTGAAAATGTAAGTAATTTTTCCACTATAAATTAAGAGATTTTGAAGAAATCTCTTGGAAGTTTAACTTTCTTAACATAAACATGTCCCTTACAAAATATTTACATAATCCAAATTCATTAATCTAAAGGGAGTATTTACTTGAAAAACTGGTCTTACTATAATTAAACTTCAGCAAGCCAGGACTTGGATGAAGTATGTAATGGAATTCTAAATATTTAGAATAGAAAGTGACGTTAGAAATTGTGAGGTCTCTCCAAAACATTTTATAGGTCAAGAAACTATTCAGAATAATGGTTTCTTTAAGTATAAATATCAATCATCAGTTTTCAAGTACAAATATCAATTTTCAAGTACACTATACTATATATACTCTTCAAGTTTGTTTCAAGAATATAACAATTACCTGTTGATTATTTTATTTGGTAGTATGTTGAACTTTTTCCTATAAATTATTTGAGATAAAATCACTTCCTAAAAAGTGCATATTGCATATGATGAAAAACTTCAGTGTTCCAGAAATTGTTTCCTTCATTATTTTCCAAGAAATCATCCCACAGCCACACCATTTATGAGAAACAACCACATAAACTCTATATTCCATGAAAGCTGGAGGAGTGAAAACTCAAAATCCAAAATGAGTGGAAAGAATGTCCATAGAAGTGGCTATTTGTCAGGGAAGTCATGCAAACAAAGGGAAGTAGTTAAAATATATCTAGCAGAGGGGTGCCTGGGTGGCTCAGTGGGTTAAGCCTCTGCCTTCTGCTCGGGTCATGATCTCAGGGTCCTGGGATCGAGCCCCGCATCGGGCTCTCTGCTCAGCGAGGAGCCTGCTTCCCTCTCTCTTTCTCTCTGCCTCTCTGCCTGCTTGTGATCTCTCTGTCAAATAAATAAAATCTTTAAAAAATATATATATATACCTAGCAAATAACGCCACACCTGAGGCCCAAGAGTCCAGCAAAAAGTTTTTCTTTGAAGAAAAAGCAAAATACTCAGCTAAGGTGCAAAAACTGAATACTTCACTGCTACAACAGGATCAAGAGGGAATTGGATGAAAGCAGATGACACAGGAATAAATGAGAAATTATATCTGCAACTATAATCACAGGAAACCCTTTGCTCTGTGAGAATAAGAAGAAAAATATTTATTGCTTGATGGGGTAGGGGAAGTACTAAACTGTTTCCTATTATCACTGGCAAAGAATAGGGTAAAAAAAACCTCAAAATTAAGAATCCTGGATTATAGGGGCACCTGGGTGGCTCAGTTGATTAAGTGGTCAACTCTTGGTTTCAGCTAAAGTCTTGATTTCAGGGTCATGAAGTTGACCCCCATGTTGGAGTCAGCTTCAGATTCTCTGTCCAACTCGCATGCGTGCCAGATATCTATCTATCTATCTATCTATCTGATCTATCTCAAACAAACAAACAAACAAATCTTTTAAAAAAATCCTGGATAAGGGCGCCTGGGTGGCTCAGTGGGTTAAGCCGCTGCCTTTGGCTCAGGTCATGATCTCAGGGTCTTGGGATCGAGTCCTGCATCGGGCTCTCTGCTCGGTGGGGAGCCTGCTTCCTCCTCTCTCTCTCTGCCTGCCTCTCTGCCTACTTGTGATCTCTCTGTCAAATAAATAAACAAAATCTTTAAAAAAAAAATCCTGGATCATAGGAAAATCTCTAGTTAGCCTGAAGCACATCCTTACACCAACAGAAATATAAACTTGCTGCAAAGAAGGAATTCCACCAGACAAGAGGGGAGAGAGAATAAGATAGCATCACCAATGGGTGGACAAAACATAGTAGCCTAAATATTTCTTCTTGGATTTTAATAACTAAATAATAATGATCACCATTCAGTAATAGTGACCCCCACTTCTGAAGATCCTCCTCGCTGACAAGTTTTTAAGCAGAGTGTTGAAGGTGTGGCCTGGTTTCTCCCTACTGCTTATAGTCATGCAAACAAAGGGAAGTATGCTTGCTTATAGTAAAATGCAAGCTGAAAGAGATACGCTGAAGGAAATATAAAGTGAAGATTTGGGAAATTCTACCCATATTGCAAAAAATAGAAAGCATATTCTGGAGACAATATCAAAGATGTGGCTGGAAAATCCTGTGTTAAGAAAAATCATGGGTGACTTTGAAAAACAGTGTGAAGATTTCTCAAAAAAATTAAAAATATAACTTCCCTATGACCCTGCAATTACACTGGGTATTTACCCCAAAGATATTGATGTAGTGAAAAGAAGGGTCATCAGTATCCCAATGTTTATAGCAGCAATGGCCACAGTAACCAAACTGTGGAAAGAGCCAAGATGCCCTTCAATGGACAAATGGAGAAGGAAGATATGGTCCATATATACAATGGAGTATTATGCCACCATCAGAAAGAATGAATACCCAACTTTTATATCAGCATGGATGGGACTGGAAGAGATTATGCTGAGTGAAATAAGTGAAGCAGAGAGAGTCAATTATTATATGATTTCATTTACTTGTGAAACATAAGGAATAACACAGAGGAAGGACATTGGGAGGTGGAGAGGAAAAGTGAGTTGGGGGAAATTGGAGGGGGAGAAAAAGCATGAGAGACTGTGGACTCTGAGAAACAAACTGAGGGTTTGGGAAGGGAGGGGGATGCAGGGTTGGGTAAGCCTGGTGGTTGGTATTATAGAAGGCACATATTGCATGGAGTACTGGGTGTGGTGCATAAACAATGAATTTTTGGAACACTGAAAAGAAATAAAATAGAATGAAAAAAAAATGGATAGAACAGAATGGGTGGTTAGAGAAATTCTAAGCAAAAGAAGGACTCAGTATACCATTGCTAAGTTGAAGATGCAAGGAGTTGGAAGAATAGCCTTTAGGACTTGAAAATGACCTGTCACCATCAGCCAGAAAGAACATGGAGACCACAGTCTTACACCCATGAGGAACTGAATTCTGCCAATAAGAATGTATTTGTAAGCAGATTTTTCCCCAGAGTCTTCAGATAAGAACCCAGTCAAGCTGACTTTTTAAAAAAAGATTATTTATTTATTTATTTATTTGAGATATATATAGAGAGTGACAGAGGGAACACAAGCAGGGGGAGTTGAAGAGGGAGAAGCATGCCCCTCACCAGGCAGAGAGCCTGGGGGTGGGCCTTGATCCCAGGATGGTGGGATTATGACCGGAGCTGAAGTCAGATGCTTAACAAGGTGCCACCAAGGTGCCTTCAAGCTGAAATTTTTTAACAACATATTAATTATTCAATCAGCATATATGAGGAACATAAGAAAATATTAAGAACATCAAAATTTAGTATGGGACAACAAAAAAATTTAAAAAACACAATAGAAGCACTCATGGATATGCAAACATAAATTAGGTTTTTAAAAATCCTTAATATTACTATGTTTGCCATGTTTAAGAAAATAGATAAACATACAATATAAATATAATAAAAAGACAAACTGGAGAATTTTATTAGAAAACCATAGACAAAATCAGTTAAAATTCTAGACTTGAGAACTAAAATATGTCAAATCAGAAACTGTTGTTATTTTGGTTTAATAGCAAACTACAAACAGAAAACAAATTTAAGAATTGACAAAAAAATAATAGAAAATATACAAACTGAAGCACAGATAAGTGAACTCAAAGGGAAAATTTAAAGCATTAGATTAAGGTGGAATAAAGTGAAAAGTCTTAACACAATTTTAGTTAGAAAATCAGAAAGACAAAAACAAGAGAATGGGACAGAAATAAAAGTTAATGAGCTTATGTTTTTTAAAAATTTTAACAAATCCATATTCAAAAATCTATGAAACCCTTAGCAAGATAAATATAAAGAATAATAAATCTAGCCATATCTTAAGACTGCTAAAAATCAAACCAGAGGCAAAACTTTTTATCTCAATTTTATTGAGGTGTAATTGACAAATAAAATTTGCATGTATCTTAGCTATACAAAGTAGTGATTTGATATTTGTATACATTGTGAAATGTTACCACAATCAAGCTAGTCATCAAACCTGTCACTTTATATTGTGTGTGTGTGTGTGTTTCAAGAATATTTAAGTCTACTCTCCTAGCAAATTTCAGGTATACCATACAATATTATTAGCTATAGTCACTCTGCTGTACACTAAATACTTAGAATTTGTTCATGTTATAACTGGAAGTTTGTACCATTTGGCCAACATTTTCCCATTTCTTCCACCCACCAGACCCTGGCAACCACCATTCTACTCTCTGTTTCTATGTGTTTGACTTTCTTGGAGTCTACACATCAATGAGATAATATAGTATTTGCCTTTCTATATCTGACTTATTTCACTTAGCATAATGTTCTCTGGTGTCATATGTTTTGTCACAAGTGACAAGATTTCCATCTTTTTATGGCAGAAGAACATTCCATTAAAAAAAATACACACACACACACACACACACACGTATATATATCTGTATACATATACGTATATGTATATATATACCACATTTTCTTTGCTCATTCATCCATCAACGAACACAGGTTGTTTTCCTCTCTTGGCTATTGTAAATAATGCTGCAATAAACATAGGAGTGCAGGTATGTCTTCAAGGTACAGATTTCATTTCCTTTGCATATAAAATCTAGAAGTGGGATTGCTAGATCATATGGTAGTTCTATTTTTAATCTTTTGAGAAACTTTTATAATGTTTTCCATGATGGCTGTACCAATTTACATTTTCACCAACAGTGTACCAGGGCTCCTTTTTCTCTATATCCTTCCCACACTTGTTATCTTTTGTCTTTTTTATAATAGCCCTTTCTCACAGGTATGGTGCTGTCTCATTGTGATTTTGATCTGTATTTCCCTCATAATTAATGATGTTGATTAGTGATAGTATTGGTTCTAGTGATGGGCTTCTGTTTCCAGTAAGCTGTCATTTTCTATATGCTTCTCTCACCAGTTTTAGGGGGCAACAGTTTGTCCTGTAACCTCAGTTCTCTGACAGATTTAAGAAACTTTGTCATTTTTCAATTTCTTTAGCTTTTTTCTTATCTTAAGGAAAGAAATGATGGCTTCTAAGTTCTTTATTCATCATAGCTAACTTTGAAAGTCTTCGTCTCTATTTTTGAAGGATATCTTTGTTGACTATATAATTTTGCATTAGAATTTTGTATCATTTTCCTTCAATCCTTTAAAGAGATTTAGGTTATTGTGTAGTTTTTGAACATTTTTACTGAAAAATAGGTGTTAGTTTTTCTTTTGAGGGTGATGTATCTTCTATCTGTATTTGAGATTTAGTCTCTGGCAAATCCACCAACCTCAATCTAACTGCATCTCCTGTAGCAGTCCTGTGACCCAGCAGCAGCCCTGCTTAGCCATGGTCCAGGGAATGATCTTGCATGTTCAGAAACCCAGCAGTAGGCACACCCATTCAGACCCCTAGAATCAATAACATGGGAATGTTTTCCTGAAATTGAGGAATCGCAGGAGGTTCAGTGTGGAGTAGCTAGAGAATTAAATACTCCAGAGGTCTCAGCCTTCTATATCTTTTGCCTCCAGAAACCCTACTAGATTCTCATTCTTAAGAATGCAGAAAACCTTCATGCCTCCAAGAAGGGGTGGAAAGAAACCATTTTGAAATAAGGATACTCTAGTATTCTTTCCTTCATTATATTCCTGTAACAAAGAGGAGACCTCAAAGAGAATACTTTCCTGAAGTATTATCTGGCATGAGGAAGGGCATCCCCTGTAGCCTTCTTGTCTTACCTAAGGGAGGATGAGAAAGCAAAGAAACATTTGGGAAAATCACACCTCAAGGACACTTAAAGGCCAATGTCTAATAATAGATTTAGAGATTCATTGCTTCCCCCAACATCTATATTCACATCAGTGGAGCATCTGTGCTATAATAGATGATTAAATCCAAAAATACCTGCAAACCTTAGACCTTATTTAAGAAGTCACTAGAGAAATCTAAAGATAATAGAGGAGACAAACACAAATAAACCAGAGGAGATTTTAGTCTCTGACATAGCTACCTCAAACAATAAACACAGCCTAACTTCTAGACAGATAAATAAAACCTCACATAAAAAGCCTATTTACCTCAGTTCCTTTTACCTGGAACATCATACCAGCTTTAAACAAAAAAAAAATTATAAGGCATACTAAAAGGCAAAAAGGCAAAACAAAACAAAACAAAACAAAACAAAAAACCAAACTAGACAAAACAAAACCCACCACTGTTTGAAGATACAGAACGGTATTAAAATCCCACATATGGCAAAGATTTTAAAGTTACTCCATCTGGAATTTAAAATAACTATGATTAACATCTAAGATCTCTAATGGAAAAAGCGGACTGTATGCAAGAATAAATGGCTAACATAAGCAGAGAGATGAAAACTTTATAAAAGAATAAAAAAAAATTTAGAAATCAAAAAACTAAAGCAAAAGTATAAAATGTAAAATTGTAAAATTTCTGGAAGATAACATAGGAAAACTCTAGGTGACCTTGAGTTTGGCAGAACTTATTTTATTTTTTTTATTTATTTGAGAGAGAGAGAGAACAAGAGGGAGTAGGAGAAGGGGGAGAGGGAGAAGCAGGGTCCCTTCACACTACCTCAGAAGTTAGTGAGTGAACACTAAAAGAGACACATTATATTAGTGTGGTTAATGTTAAACAATGAATCAAACCCCAAAGCAGTAGTATCAACATTTATTTATTTCTTGAGGACTCAGCTTCATCATTAGTAGAGTAACTCCAAGGAAAACACTACCGTTTCTCTAAAAACAATTCTTATAAATAATATTTAATTCGGTCTTATGTTCCCAGGACATATCCATTAGAACCAGGAGCCACTGAAAATTCAGAAATTGGGTAAAACTCGATTAAAATAACCCCTGCAGCATTTGTATGTGCTTCAAAGACATTACCCTTAATTACTTTGCTAGCTAATACCCTTATATATAGGTTTGAAGATATGACTTCAGCACTATTAATGCTATAGTTACTGTCTTAGAGAATTTGATATTTTCTGCCTGACACACTATCATCTTTGTCTAGCTGGCTTTTAAATTTTGATTAATTTATAAAAACCTATAATGAACACAACGTAAAATTCAGATTCTACACTAAGAAAACCCGTACTGGTAGCTATATTGATCATTTATAGGATATTACCCTAAAGCTTTGCAGCCTAAACCAACAAATGTTCATTAAATTACAGTTCTCTGTGGGTCAAGTATCTGAATGTGTCTTATCCAAGCGCTACTGGCTCAGAATCTAACACAAGGTTGTTCTCAAGCTGTCAACTGTGTCTATGATATCTGAAAGATCCATCACAGGGAGGGAGTTCTGCCTCCAAGCTCACTCCTGTAGTTGTTGGGAGAACTCAATCCCTCACTCAATAGGTTTATCTACAGGGTTGTCATATAATATGGTGGCCGACTTTCTTTTTTTTTTTTTTTTAAGATTTTATTTATTTATTTGACAGACAGATCACAAGTAGGCAGAGAGGAAGGCAGAGAGAGAGGAGGAAGCAGGCTCCCCGCTGAGCAGAGAGCCCCATGCGGGGCTCGATCCCAGGATCCTGAGTTCAAGACCTGAGCCAAAGGTGGAAGGTTTAACCCACTGAGCCACCCAGACACCCCGTTGGTGGCCGACTTTCTTAAGGGTAAACAATCCAAGAGAAAATGTGAAAGACTATGTCTAAGACAGAAATCACACCTTTTTATAAGCTACTCTCAGAAGTGACATTCCAGCACTTCTACTGCATTTTATTTAATACAAGTGATACAGTTAAGCCTACATACAAGAAGAACTTACACAGGATATGGATACTAGGAAGCAAAGATTATTGGGGACCATCTTAGAAACTCTTTACCCTAGTGCTTGCCATATCCTCTTTGATGAGACTTAAAATAACAACATACTAGGTTACACTGGGAGATTGTGGATATCCTAATTGAACAAAATAAGAATATGAACATTATAAACTCTTTTAAATATTATAACAAAGTTTACTCAAGGGTTTATAGAGGCAAGTAAAAATTATTTCTGTTAATCTTTAAGAAATAGAAGTCAAAATGAGAGGCTCTGGAGTCAGGCTATAAGAAAATGTTCTATATTTTAAAAGTATGCAATGAATATAGAAGTTTCCTAGAAGCAAGACACTGAAAAGCATGATGCTTTTCACCCTTTCAGTGCTTCTCAAAATCTTAAAAGAATGCAGGAATAATAATAGGGATCACAAGGAAACCATCATGAGTTCTCTAAAAAGAAGCAGAGAAATCTGCCTCTTCTCTTCTCCCTCACCTCCTCACCCCAACCCCTTCTTCTTTTTCTTCTTCCTAAGATGATTTAATATGCAATTAATAATAGTATTGTTATTAGTTCTACTACTGATTAAAAATATACCAATGACATTGATTAATTACTCATAATCTCTCGGACTCTAATGAAGTGAAAAAGTTTGCTCTCATCAGCTACTCAGTTAAATACTTTTTATTAATAAATATTAGGAGTCCAAAATTAAATTTTCAGGTGATGCAGAGTTATGTTACAATAGAAAAATCAGCTATAAAATGTTAAATGGATAAAATGTTAAACAATGAACCAAATCAAAAGTGGGTATTAATAGAAGTGAAAACAAGATTTTTTAAAACTAGCAATTTTATCACAGGAATGTGGCTAAAAAGCTTTATGAAAAATATATTTTGGTAAGCCAGGCTCTCCATGAAAAAAAAAAAAAAGAAAGAAAATTATTAAGATAGTTTCATTGAATTAAAAATTAGACACCAGGAAGCACTGCTGTTGCAGGTTGTAGAAGAACCTGCCTTCCCTAATATTGCTGCAGAGAATGAGTGAGATGTCCTGCCCCTGGAGAAGAAATCCAGATGTGAGGGCTGAGAAAGGCACTGATCCTTGATCCAGATCAATGTTTCTCAAAGTTTTCGATCTTGAGATTCCTTCACTCTTAGAAATCACTAAGGATGCCAAAAAGCTTTTGTTTTCAAAGATTACATCTACTGATATTTTATTCTAAGAATTTTTTAAAAATTATAATTTCATTTAAAAAGAACAATAATAAACCTACCATATGTTAACATGGAGGAACATTTTAAATGAAAAATAACCATTTTTCCAAAACAGGAGAAAAATTAAAGGGAATATTGATATTATTTCATAGTTTTGCAAATCAGCTTAATATCTGGGTTAATAGAAAACACCTGGATTCTCAATATTTTCTCAATCTGTTGCTGAGCACGTTATTTTGGTTTAAATATATGAGGAAAATCCATGTATGTTGTAGAAAAATGAAGAGTATTTTAATAGCATTTTTATATAATTAAGAATTTTTTTCTTTGTTATTATGCCAAAACTAGACAAGTGGTACTTTCTTAAAGGTTAATTGTAACATGGATACTAAAACCACATCTTTGAGCTCTATTACACTAAAATCCATTGGTCCACCCTGTATTTTGAATGTATCCTTTTATGCAAGGATTAATCATTTTGAAGATGTTGTTTCATTGAGTTATGCAGATCTGCCAGTAATGACATATTTCTTTTCAAAAATACTAAAAGTTAAATCATTCATTTTTGTCACTCCTAATCTCATCAGAAAAGTCTCTGTGTTGGGAAGCCATCAAGCTCATGATGATAGTTGTCTGTTTCCCAAATTTCTAATATTTTACTTAAAAGCTCAAATTTTATCATTAGCCATTAGTTCAGTTGTTGTCTTTGAAAGGGTAGATTTGCTTAATTCATATTAAAGAAAACATTTGTTGGGTATTGGAGACTAAACAAATATACTTCGGTCTTTCTATAGCTCTTTTAAGTAAAATGGCTTCACACACACACACACAGACACACACACACACAGGCTAGATCAGCTCACAACTCAAACAACTGTACAATTGCTTCTCTTCCAGATGACCATAATGATTCAAATTTCTTGAAAAGACTCTATGCATACTTTCTATTTCATCATATAGAATATTGAAAAAATATTGCTAGGTGGCTGATATTTAATATGCTTTTTACTGCTTAAAGTTATTCTTAAATTGTATTTTCTTTCTCTCTCTCTCTCCTTTTTTTTTTTTTTTTCTTTGTACTTCAGGTTTGTTGCTGTGAAGATTTTAATGATTTCTAGCACTGTTAGGTGCCATGACTTTGACTAATGCTTAAGAACCTGGAGCTTTATGTGTCATTGCTTTTAAACTGTTTGCCATCACATCAAAAAAGGCCAATAGCATCTTAGTATCATTAGGAAAATTGTCTTATCATCCTGGATGCCCCTGGAACAGTAATGAGGTCACCTAGATGTCTATAGACTATACTTTGAGAAGTGTTAATTATTATTTTAAAATTACGAAGACTTGAAGACTAATGATGTGATTGTCCTACTAGATAGAGTACTTTTTATTACAGTAGTCAGTGACGAAGTGCAGACCATCAGCCTGCAAATTCGGATTTTCACAAAACAAATGTAACACATCATATTGGTTCAACTTAATTTTTTATGTTTTGGGAGTGATCATGGAATTAGTGCCAATTCAGGACTGTTGTAAGCCTGGAATTCTTGCTTGAAGAATTGAGGAATGTTGTGCAAGTATCTTAACTCTATAATGATTTGAATGTGTACTTTATCTTCGTTATATCATTCAAGGGGGAACAAGCAAGTATGATTTAGACCAAGCTACTTATCTTAAACATGTTTTTCAACTTTTATTAAGGTTTTCTGCAATTTGTGGTAGAGAATAAATTTGTAGATGTAATCTCTAGAGCCATAATTATATTTTCATTAGTTTTGGTCTTTATTCTGATTTAGAGGGCTCTGAGGAGACCACCAAAATTGTTCAGTATGCTTAACTCCCATGAGAGGAGATTCTATCCTGTTGACTGAAATGTAAATTAATTCACTGGAGCAATGGGGTGTTCACCTGTAGTACAATGCATCTACATCTGCATTATAATATAAACCCTTTTTATTAATGGATAATAAGAAATGAGAATTTACTTTTTCTCATCTTTTGTTTCATGTATTTGTCTTGATTCTTTTTGATTTGACACATTTGAAATTAATAGCTATATACTTAAAGCTATTATTTTATGTGTTTTTTTTTTTTTTTTTTTGTTAGTTCACCTACTTATACCCAACCAGCATTTTTATGTTTACATGTCCTTTTTAAAATTTAGGAGGGAACACTATTAACCATCTATTAAATATGGAGTAGAAAAGCTTACGAGTATCCAAAATCATCTCATAAGAGAATACATGAAATAAATGACTAGAATTTTCCACAGAGAAAACTAAAGGGAAACATCAGAATTTTATTTAAAAATATTGAAATATTTGAGATTTTGTGCTATTACAGAGATCATATATGAAGCCAATAGTGGGAATTAAAAGATATAGTTTGGGCTTTTCTAGAAATCATTATAGAAAATATTTTCTAGAAAATATTATAGTAATGAATGTATGTGGAAAAAAAATTGTAACCAAACTACTTTCTATGTGCTTTATGTATTAACTGATTTAATTCTCACAAGTCTAGAAGTTAAGTATTTTTTTTTAATCTCTGATTTTTAAATGAGGACATTGAGATACAGAAGGATTTACTAATTTCCCAAGATCAAATAGCCATAGACATAGTGGAGCCTGACTTCAGGTCAGGCAGTCTGATCTCAGAAGTCTTTAAGCTTAACCTTCATGTTCTTTTTTTAAGGAAAAATTGCCTGGAAGTGACAATGAAACAGTAAGAGAATACTAACAAGGTTATCTCCTTGTCCAGGGATACATAAAGTATGGGAGAACGAACATCCTATTTCCCTTAAGAAAGCTTCAGGGAGAAAAGAAAAACAGTCAGGTCTTAGCCTCAGGAAAGGACCAGAAAGGAGAATTCTGTGAAGACTGTCAGGTTAAAGCAGGATCTCTTTATAATGAACGGGAGGTTTAGAGATCACTGTTGAGGTGGTTGAGAGGAGGCCCAGGCCAGCATGTAAAATACCAGTTGTGTAAAATTGACAAGGCTGTGAAGCATGGTACTATTAACTGGCCTTGTAGTATCAGGTAGAGTGGAGATCTGCTGACACCTAGCAGTGTACAGCACTTGCTTAGGATTCTAAGAATTTTTTTTTAGCAACTTACTGTCTTTTATTTTTTTTTTCCCATAATCCCATCCCCTTCTCCCAAACCCCCTCCCCCCAGCAACCCTCAGTTTGCTTTGTGAGATGAAGAGTCACTTATGGTTTGTCTCCCAATTTTTGAAGAGCTGGGTTGTTGACCCTGAAAGTTTCCTCCTCTGATGACTGGAGAACACCCCTCTTGGATAAATCAATGCCTAGTACATAGTTGTATGTTCTATTTCTAGTGGCTTGTTTGTTTGTTTATTTAGTTTTATTATGTTTCTCTTTTAAAGTCCTGCATTGCTGTATTTCTTTTTTAATTATATGGAAAATTAAATAAAGATAATATATAAAGATAATATAATGACAAGGATATAATTACTACACATATGTCTACTATTCAAAAGTTAAAAAAAGTTTTATATTTACTTCAGATTATTTTCTTGTTTCAAAGAAATAATAAATTACAGATGAAGTTGTAATCCTCTATGTTTTCTTTACTTATCTCATTTTCTTTTCTTCACATCTCTAGAGGAAACCACTGTTGGGTGTTTTTTTTTTTTTTTTTTTTTTTTGAGCACACACTCTGTTTTTACATTAACTCTATATAAAGGTACTACACACTTCATTTAAAAAGCACTAAATTGTTCATTAAAATTTCTGCATATTTTATGTGTACTTTTACTTTATATCAAATAAAAAATTAATTAGATAAGTACTATAATAAATTGTGGTTAAAATTGTTAAATTAAATGGAAAAGCTCTAGGAAGAAAATCCTTATTGAAAGTCCTCAAAGAAGTTTTGAATAAATGAAGGAATATTCATGTTTGTGAATAATCATTTGATAATAATTATCAAAATATTAATGCCCAATATTGAAAATATCAAACTTTCCCCAATTAAAATATAGTGATAATATAATTATAATCAAAATCCCAATAGCTTTTTTGAAGGCAGAATCTTGGTAAAGTGATTCTAAAATTCTTACAAAAATGTAAAATTTATATCATGATTGCACAATACAGTTCTAAAAATAGAAAACATATTGAAGGCAGTGAGATGTCCTTATAACAATCATTGATAATGATAATTTTTCACTGTGCTAAACTGTCAGTTGTATTTCAAAGCAATACATGGCAACTTGTTGAAAAAAATCAGTGAGGAAAGGTGTACTATTTAATAAACTGCATTGAAGTAAGTCTTCTGTAAGAAAAAAAGGAATAGATCCCTTTCTCATATTAGGCATAAAATAAATTTCAATTGGGATAAATTCCTAAAATGATATACAGATATTTACTAGTGTTGAAATAATATAGATATCTTAGAACATTTAGCATAAAAAACTGGTATCTAGACAAGATACAAAATAGAAAGCAGAAGGAAAAATAATTGATTATATAAAATATTAAACATTTTTATCACAAAATAACTTTTGCAAATATAAATAAAAGGAAAGATTAGAATAAGCTATTTTCCACAGATCTAATAGAGAAAATATTAGTGTCAATCACATTAACAATAATAAAAAAAAATAAGGAAATAGATAAGAATATGTATAGATATTTCAAAGAAAATAAAATACAAATGTCTAATCAACATATGAAGAGCTGTCTAACTCAGGAGTGATCAGACAGACGCAAATTATAGCAGCAAGATACAATTTTACACTCATAAGATGGGAAAAAATGTTAAAGATCTAACAATATGAACTATTTATGAATATATAAAGAAGTAGAAAACCTTAAGCACCGTTGATTATAATATAAGTCATAACAACAACTTTGGAAAGCAACTGACAACTTTTAACAGGTTGAGAATAAGCATACTCTCTATACTCAGGTGATTTTACTTGTATACAATCTAGAGAAATTCCTCACTTGTATACAGGAAGAATGCTCTAACAATATTATTTCCTGCTTTCTTGGTACTATTTTACTGGGGCACAAGTGCTTAGTACCATATAAGTTTTGATAGAATCAAGATTACTGGTATTGGTATCTGAAATTAAAACCCCGTGGGCCCAGATCCATTGCCCATCTCTGCTGTGTGTATCTTTAAAATGTACAATGTATGTATCTTTAAAATGTTTAAGCTATTGCTGGCTCTGAAAAAAGAATGAATTTATATACAGTGCTATTTTAGTTTTTTTTAAAGATTTTTATTTATTTTATTTGACAGAGATCACAAGTAGGCAGAGAGGCAGGCAGAGAGAAGGGAAAGCAAGCTCCCCGCCAAGCAGAGAGCCCGATGCAGAGCTCAATCCCAGGACCCTGAGACCACGACCTAAACTTAGGCAGAGGTTTAACACACTGCGTCACCCAGACATCCCTATACAGTGCTATTTTAAATGGATATTCAAGCAATCAAATTTCACTTTATTTTAATGAAATAAGCACTCTCTAAAATATTTGCTCTTTAGAACAGAAAGAGCCCTTGTCATAGTGAGACTTAACAAATAGCATTTATTCAGAGATTACAGGAAATATGTTGGACATTATTTCTTTGTATGAATTATGAGTGACTTTGATTCCATGTTACAGAAACCTTGATTAATATTAGTTTAAGCAGGCAGACATTTTGTTATGTGATACCAAGGAGTCCAGAGATAGCTAGTTTGTAAGACTAATGTAATGGGTGAATAGTCATGGACAGCATATCTCCAAACTTCTTATATTTTTCTTCTGCTTTTCCCCTTGTCATAAAATGATCCTTTCAATCAACATTTTGGGAAGGAAATAGGATAATGGGCAGAAGGCAAAAGGGAGCAATGCCAATTGGTTATTTCTCATTTTATCAGGAAACCAAAAGTTTTCCTGGAAACCCTACCCAGTTTATTTCTGCCTGGAACTCATTGGTCTAACTGGATTATATGGCTGGGCAAAGGGAAACATATCACCAGGACTAGGCTACACCAAGGATAACCATCTCTTGGATATATCCTCATGATTAAGAGATCTCCAATATAAACTGAACAAAGTAGAATTTTCATGTAAAAGACAAGAGGAGAGTGAACAGTGCCAAGTGCATACCTTTTCCTCTGTGCCCTGTAACTTTCACACCTTATACCACAGTGATTTATCTGCTTGACTCTTTGCTCTAGGTGTTTGCAAATTTGCTGAAACAAACTATATATTAATTTTTATGGACCTAGTATTTAGAACAGTTCCTCTCCCCCAAATAGTACTAATTCAAACATACCTTTTATTAATGAATGTATTGATGATAAAGAAATAATTCTTAGATCGAATACATGTTCAACCAGGTGGTATCTAAGTTTTCTTTCAACTCTAAATTCCCTTTACTCTTGCAAGATTATTTTATTTTCAAGATTATAAATAAAATTCTGATGAAAAAAAAAACATTATTTCCATGCATTTTGATTTTCCTAACTTCGGATCCAGAGGAACCTAAAGCAAATATTTATAAACAATGAGTTCTGAAAGCATTGAGATTGCTAATCAGGCCATTTCCGAAATGACTATGTATTTGGTATCATGTCTTCTTTGCAAATAACAACAACAACAACAACAACAACAACAACAAAAAGATTGCCTGTCACTTTTATTCTTTGGAACCATACATACTGGTAACCTATGTATAGAGCACTTGTCCTTTCTTTATTAAGAAAAAAGTCTGTAAATATTGCTGCAAGTTATTAATTCATAAGGGATCTCTTTTTGTGCTTAACATTGTGTGCATCATACATAGTAAATAAAGCAAGAGTAGACAATTTATAAATGGAGGGAGACATATAATTATCAAATTATTATTCAAAAAAAGACAAAATTAAAATGATAAAAAATATACAATCTATGGTGAAGAGTAAAGGAAAAATGAGACCACAGAAAGATCTCCAAGGTTATTAGCCTTCTTGAAAATCACTGTTAATTTATGATCCTACTTTTAAAGTGAGGGTATCTTTGAATAACTGTAGAAAAATAAACTTAATAATAAGCTTTTTTCATTAAGCTAGACTATTCTTTTAAATTGTTTTATTTATTCTGGGGTTTGTGCAACTTTTCTGCCTATTGCAGATTAAATGTAAAATTGTGATTTTGCAAAGAAAGCAGTTTTCTTGGGAGACATCTGGGTGGCTCAGTCAGTTAAGCATCTGCCTTAGGCTCAGGTCATGATCCCAGGGTACTGGGATGGAGCCCCACATTGTACTCCTTGCTCAGCAGGGAATCTGCTCCTCCCTCTGCTTACCACTCCTCCTCCTTGGGCTCTCTCTGGCAAATAAATAAAATCTATATATTAAAAACAAAACAAAACAAAAACCAACCAACCAACCACAATTTCCTTGGAGCACCTAAAAATCCACAGTGTAGATCCACAGTTACCCCCAAAGTGGGCTTCATTTCCTACATTATTTCTATATTTCTCCCAAAGTCATTTCAAATTAAAAAAAAAAAAAATTCTTAGCATGGGCATTTGACATTTTCTCAATGTAAAATATGAATTAAATAATCTTTATAAAAACTTTGCCCATCTAATCAATAACAGTGAAGTTACCATGCAAATGACACTTTGAGACAAGTTACCCAGTTTTCTAGTGCAGTAATTTTCAAAGAGTTGCTTCTAGACCAGCAGCATAACATCACCTGGAAACCTGTCAGAAATGCAAATTATTTCCTTGCCTCTCCCGAACATACTGACTTAGAACCTCTGGGAGTGAGGCCCCGGATCCTGTGTTTTAATATGCCTTCTAGATGACTCTGATGCAAGTTAAATTTTGTTAAGTACTGCCATTTATGTTGTATGCGTAGAAATGTTGGAATCTTACTTGATATTGATAACATCCCAGGGAAATAACCTGGCTTATAATATGGCTTTGTCATATAGGATTATTTCTTTCTATCTTGTAGGATCAATTACAGTTCTTAACCAGAGTAGAATTTTGTGCTTATCTTATAATTTTGGAGTGAACTAAAGTAGAAACGTCAACATTAGATGACAAAGGAAATACGTTTTTAAAAAAGTGCTATGATTCTTCTCCTACCCACTTAAGCCCCCATGTTGCATCACCGTACCCCTGGGGATAAAAATATATGTTTATAAAAAATAAAAAATTAAAAAAAAAAGAAAGAAAAAGTGCTATGATAATAAATCCCAGAGGAAGAGACATTTTGATGACTTATAAAATGTATGAGCTTTTACTGTAAGGTATCAGGTTAAGGGTTTTGAATAATATGGAAATTTTCCATCATGTAATTTTAAGCTTATTATTTAGTGTCTACCCTTTCTGCCTAACTTGTTGCCTCTGAATATGGCGGTGGGGGCTGGGGGTGGGAAACAGTCCCTAGGAACCCATGTTAATAAAGGCTAGTGCTGTTAGGCAATTTATTGATGTCTTTAATTAAAATAATCTGTAATGTTTTTGGAATATTGCCTCAGAGAGTTGATATTCTGTTTTGGACTATGCTACTAGTCCAAAGAAAAGAAAAGTCTTTTCTTGCAGGAAAGGACTATGCTATTATTTTCTTTCAGGAAATTTACCAGTACTTGAAGAAGTCTAATCTGATTTGAAACTTGCCTTTTTTTTTTTTTTTTTTTGAAAGAGAGAGATGGAAAGAGTGTGTGAGCAGGCAGGGGCAGAGAGGGGCAGAGGGAGAGGGAGATGGAAAATATTAAGCAGGCTCCATACCCAGCTCTCTGCCTGACCAGGACTCCCTTGAGAACATGACCTGGTCAAAATCAAGGGTCCAACACTTAACTGACTGAGACACCGAGGAGCCCTGGGACTCGCTATTTTTTAAATTATGTTTTGGCAAAATGTTTTCATAATTAACTGAATCTTCTTATAAATTACTCAGAATTCTAGGATGTACTGCTTATAAATATTTGAATTCCTAACCTACTTTAAAAAGTTCTAAATGTTACTTTGTAATTTCCAACCAGAAGAATGATTGCAATTAGTTCTGCTGTTACCATAATAGTGGCAATCCCACCCAACTGGATTCCTTCTAGTAAAATAAATAACTTCAGGTAATAATTTTCCTCATAATTAAATAAACAAATATAATTAAGTAATAAACAAAAATTAATCACACAAAGAACATGGAATCCAATTAAATCTCTGAATGAAGTAATAATGAAAGTCTAGACTATGGCAATATAGTACAAAGCATATAAGATTTTGAAAACTCTTAAGACTATTGTAAAATAACCCACGGAAAAGGCACCATCTTTAAATGTTTAAACGGTAGATTAGAAGAGTGAGATAGAGAAGAGAGGGAAAGAGGTGAGGTGTAAAAAAGGAGGAGACTATAAAGCAAAATTTAAAATGTGAATGGACTTTTGAATATAATAGTATCAAATAGAGAATCTAAATTGTATAAATCAATCCATTTATCAAGAAAAATAACTTCAAGCTACAGTAAAAAGAGTGTCTTAGTATATATGCCAATGCCAGAATTGTCTATGTCCTGCAGGATTTAAGAGGGGAAGTTAAGGGCTCACAATACAGGCATTGTCAGAAGCAGAATGTTCTTTGTAGTGAGTGATTATACATCAGATGTTCTAAATTTATCTAGAAGTAGCATTGGCATTGACTTAATTGTCACTGAAAAATATGCTTTTACTAAAGGAAAAACAAAAACCGAAAAGAAAAAAATGTTAAGCTTTTCTCAGAGAGGACAAATGAACTCATGTACAATAAATGTGTTACTAAGGTGATGTAGTTATTCAAAAATTCTTTAAGAGATCATTTGTTTAGGTTCTTAACCAACTGAGCCACCCAGGCGTCTCATTTGTTTAGGTTCTTAATGTAAAAATAGACTTTTCATATATGTCTGACTTAAAAGAAATCTATTCCAAACTCTAGAATAATTGTATGAGACCTTAAACAACAATGCTATAAAGTATATCATGTCCATACAATACTTTGTACAAAGAAATGCCCCCAATTATCATTTGTTGAATAGAAATAAAAAAAATAACAGTACGTTTATAAAATGCATTTATATAAATAAAATGTCACTAAGTATATCAATAGGTCTTTCCTTAGAATGAACACATCTAAAAGGTAAAGAAAAATCTCAGAAAAGAGATCACAAGCAGCTAGATCCCTGTGGTGTGTGTTTGTGTGTGAGAGCACACATGTAGGTATGTATGGCAAATCTTGTTAAAGTCATCTGCATGAGTTCAGGAACATTTATTTTCTGTCAAGAACCATATGTAACAGCCCAAGGGTGTTGTAAGGGTAAATAGAAATCAGAAAAAAGAAAAAAATTCCCTGGAACCAAAAGGGAAAGATTCTTTTTCCCACCCCCTTTCTTTCAGAGCATTTCATTAAAAAATTTATAATTGCAAATTCTTTCTCTGTCCCTCGGAGATGTATATAATCTTTCTGAAACCTAAATAAGCCTCTTGTCAGCTTTACAAACCAGAAATGTCTTTCACAAGGTCCTGGGAGCCATCTCTTTGAAATATAATCAGCCCCTATCTCTCAGTTTCTGTGGGAGGGTAGAAGCTCAACTCCTTGCTCCAAAATTACCTCCTGCCATAATGATATGAGTTTATTTTCCCTTGGATAAAGCCAGTTAGGTAACACAGATCATCATCCCATTTATAGCTGAATTTAGGATGAATTATGCATGACAAATGGTGCTGTTAATTCTTCTTACTTGAGGACTAGTGATTGTTTATCTTGAAAACATGTATGCAATGGGTTGTCTCTGCTTAGCTATATAAAGGGTGAGATTTCTTTTAACTTGACAGTATCTTAGTTGATTGCCTATGATGCAGATTGCATTTACTTTAATGCTTATTAAAAAAAAATGCTTTCTTTCTCTTACCTTTGTGGAGCATTTTTCTGCAGTTAGGAAGAAATTTTTTATTTCCTCAACAGTGTGTAACAGAGCACTTGACATGCAAGTACTTAATAATTGGCTAAAGATATTTTATTAATGCAAACAAAGCAACTCAGCCAATATTTAAAGAACGCATTTCTTTCTTCTGCACAACAAAACTGTATTTATGTTTTTCTGGTAAATATTAACTTTTTATCTCTTCACTTAATATCAGATTCAACTCAATCTCAAGGGGGAAAAACAAAGCAGCAGTATATGGGGGAACTTCTGTTCAGGATAAGGTGCTTACAGGAAAAAAAGTGATGGAAACAAAAGTACCATTGAGACTGTGGACCACTGAGGAAATGCCTAAAGAGTAATGGAAAAGTTGGTAAATAAAGCAGCAATGGTTTAGAACCATTAGGTACAACAAACAGATTATTCATGATACTGGAATTTTTAAAACTTATTCTTCAAGAAAGAAACTCATAAATGTAAAATAAGGGCATAGGGGGCCAAAGGATAATGGAATAGTAAAATAAATAGTGCAAGTAAAAATAGGACAAAATGAATAAGTTGAGTAGGAACCTTTATAAGGACACTGAACTTGTGTTAAAAAAAAGGAAAACACGTGTAGATGGTTGCATAGCTAAACAGAATTATATATGTTATAGATTATATAATGGTTCAGATTATATCAATAAAAATCAGTATTCACAAATTATACATTCTATGAATTTTCTTACACTTATTTAATACATTGATTCAAGGCACAGGAAAAGCTAATTGTGAAAAAATATGAAATATGAAAAGAATGAAATACATTTAACAAATTTTTTTGAGTACCTGCAGAAGGTGAAGTATTACAGAAGATAAAAATATAATCTCTACTTTCAAGTGTATTAGGCTATATAAAATAGGCATTAGCTAGATATTCATTCAAAATTTATTTATTGCTTATACTAGAAAAAGAAACCATTGTGAGCTGTAGCCATCATGTGTAATTTTGGAAAATTTTAACAGCAGCGCAACTAAAAGCATAACTCAGCAATGCATTTACTAACAAAAGCATAGTCACTAACAAGAATAATAGTCAAGCAAAAAAACTGTAAGTGGACATCTAGCTTTGAACAAATCTACTCCTTTATGAACTCTTAAAGATGAGTCACTAGAAATGTACAGTAAAGATTTATAAATTGTGGTAACTTAAATAGATTATTAATAAGCTAATATTAACAAATATTTTTTTGCTTCAATTGTTAAAATATTTCATCTGTAGCTATTCCTTCTTCAATTATATTTAATAAATCAACCTCCAACTAGGAGACTAAACCATGGTATTAAAGAATCTTGACCCTGTTTTCTTTAAAAAGGCATAAGCTGGGACTCCTGGGTGGCTCAGAGGGTTACACATCTGCCTTTGGCTCAGGTCATGATCCCGGGTTCTGAGATGGAGTCCTGCATTGGGCTCCTTGCTCAGTGGGGAGTCTGCTTCTCCCTCTGCCTCCGTCTGCTGCTCCTCTTGTGCTCTCTATCTCTCTCTCTCTGACAAATGAATAAATAAAACATTTAAAAATAAATAAATGAGAATAAACGGCATATGTGGTGTTGAAGGTACATACATTCAAGGAACATGTAATGTTTTCCTGAATGGAAAGGGGGAGGGCATTACAGACAGTTGTGAAAAGAGGTTATTCGAGTTTTGTAAGTAAGATACAAAATATGTGGAGTTTTCTACTTTACAAAGTATGCGGTATCCATATCTCCTAGGGTAAAATGAATCTTGTGCTTCCATCATATTAGGTAATTACAGGAAATAATGTACAATATTCTAATGCATTAAATAAATAAATTTCCATCTCCCTTCCCTAGGCTGTATTATGCTTGAGGACAGAGACCATGCTGATGCCATTTCTGAATAAATCCATTAAATAATGAAGGAATAATAATTAATACTATACCAGATATTTGAAAATCAAATCTGATGTTATAGCTATTGATTAACATGTTACAGAATACTTACTGGCTTTCAAACAATTAATTTATGCCTGCTATCCCTGAAGCATTTAATTAATTGTCCCCATCCTCCCCACTCATTCCTTCACTTGGTCATAACTATGTATTGAGCATGGCAAGTATGTACTTACAAAAACATGATCAAAAATATTTCCACAGAATATATTGATCATTGTAATCAGAGTTCTTTCCACTGAGCAGAATATTTACTCCAAGGGGACATGAATCTTCAACAAATGTGGAAGGAGTAGAAAGGTACACTAGCTAGTGCCAGATCCAAAAAAGAACAACAGAGGAAGTTGAAAAACTCAGCTTTATATATTTTTTTTTCTTAGCATTCAGGTTTTGAGAAACTATACTCTTTGCTTCAGAAAATTCTTGAATCTCATAAGTCATTATAGAATATAAAGTTTGAAAGTGATTAATCTGCTCTACTTTTTCTTTTAGTTCACCTCATCATTTGCCTTTCCAAATTAACTTCTTAGCAAGAAAGCCATGACAGACATTGGAAATTTCCAGAGAGGAATAAACTAAAATCCAGGTCAAATGGAAAAAAAAAAAAAAATTAACCAGGATCCCATAATAACATTTCTGAAGAAACAAATTAAGAGAGAAGCTGTTTTCTCAGCTGAAATAAATGATTTCTTTCAAGTTTATTTTACGTATGGATCAAATTCTATCATTTTTTTTGAATGATTTTATTTATTTATTTGACAGAGAGACACAGTGAAGAGAGGGAACACAAACGGGGAGTCGGAGAGGGAGAACCACATGCAGGGCTTGATTCTGGGACCCTGGGATCATGACCTGAGCTGAAGGCTGATGCTTAACGAGTGAGCCATCCAGGCACCCCAAATTCTATCAGTTGTTATGCTAGGAGAGAGATGTTACAGATTTATTCTGAAAACTACACATTCTAAGAGGTTTGTTTCCTTCTATGGAAAAAGGAGGAAGATTGTAGATACAGGAATTTCTACATGAAAATCAAGGTTTCATCACTTTCTGCTTGTTTGAACTAGATGATTAACTTTCCCAAAGGTCAGTTAGTCAATGGAAAATAAATGGGAATATAATGATATATTTTCTGAAATTGTAAGAGAAATTAAATCAGGTAGTATTTATAATATAGTAAGCATAGAACAAACACATGGTAGCTGCTCAATGAATACAAATTCTCTAATCTGGAGACTTAATTAATGACACAATGTGGAGACTGTGTCATTAATTCATATACTGTTTCATTTGTAAATCAAAAACCCAACTTGTTCATTTAACTGGCATCTATAGAATACATACCCAAGAAAGTAAATTAATAATAGTAGTATATGACGGTGATACAAAAGCATCTTTGGAATTGTTCGGAATTGTTTGGAATCCATGCCTTAAGAATGTTATTGAAAACTGTTAAATAGTTATTATTTTTCAGGGATTACTAAAAGGAATAAAACAAATATATAAGTAGAAAACAAAATATTGTATTGTTCATTTAAAAAAATAATTTTCTGAGATTTTCCTAAAGGTGATTTTGGAATTATAATTTTATTTATTTATTTTTTAAAATATTTTATTTATTTGGAGGAGAGAGAGAGAGCATGAGCTGAGAGGAGGGGTAGAGGGAAAGGGAGAAGCACACTCCCTGCTGAGTAGGGCACCTGACACAGAGCTGTATTCCAGGACCCTAAGATCATGACCTGAGCCAAAGGAAGACTTTTAACCAACTGAGCCAACCAGGCACCTCTGGAGTTATCATTTTAACAAGAGTAACTATAAAAGAAACTCTGTTTTTTTAAACCAATGTTGAGTGAAAAAGTTTATATTCATATCTAGTCCAATAGTATGCCTTATGCCTGATCATTTATCTCTGTGATGTCACTTAAATGAAACTATAAAGTTATATTTCCTAAATCTATGAAGGTATCATCAAGGTAATATCAATCTACATATTTCATGCATGTGCTGCCAGAGCACTCGACCCACAAAAATTCTCCCATGACTTGTTGAGATAAAATTATTCTCATCGTGGGATGCTTGGGTGGCTCAGTTGGTTAAATGACCACCTTTGGCTCAGGTCACGATCCTGGAGTCCCAGGATCAAGTGCCACATCAGGTCCCTGCTCAGCGGAGAGTGTGCTTCTTCCCCTGGCCCTCCCCACTTTCTTGCTTTCTCTATCTCTCTCAAATAAGCAAAATCTTTTAAAAAATTATTTTCATCTCTAGTCTCCAAGAGATCTACAAAGTCTCTGGTTACTCTATAATTACTTTCTTGAAGAAATATAACAAAGGATTAAGGAGTGTACTTATTTGTCAGTTACATACAACACTGTGAAATTAATCTTCCAATATGTGAAGAAAAGAATCCTTCAGTATTTGGACACCTGGGTGGCACAGTCAGTTAAGCACCCAACTCTTGGTTTCACCTCAGGTCATGATCTCAGGAAATTGGGATGGAGCCCCAAGTGAGGCTCTGATCTCAGTGTGGATTCAGCCTCTCCCTCTACCTCTGCCCCTCTGGGTTGTGATCTCTCTTTAAAATAAATAAATTTTAAAAAAAAATATATATATATATATCCTTTAGTATTTTTATATCTTTATTAAAGTATTTTAATTCAAAAATTCTTGAGCAATTATTTTGTGAATCACTCAATCACATTCTCCTATCCCCCATCAAATGAGCGAAACACCTACTTCCCCATAGTCTCATGGCAGTCTTTGCACTGTACATAAATTTTAACTATTGACTAGTGATTATGGAACCAGAACAGAAAGAATCCTCAGCACTTAATCAACTTGATTTCTATATCTACAACATTTAGCCAAGATTTTTGTGGGTGTAAAGAAGATAATGTGCTGCAGCTGAGATCTGAGTTGTCTTTTATCTATATATCATGACAAATGCTTAAATTTTTATTTTTTCTCATGAATCCATTTCTGCATGCTGTCCCTGTACCTCTTATAACAGTCACCTATTTTAAAATGAGTACTCAGTGTACTTTTGACATAATTGAGCAGCAGTCTGATGGGAATGATTTTCTGTGCTGGTTAATGATATGATCACATGGGATTATTTTAAATTGGGTGAAAACAAAGTCTGCAAATTCAGATTTTAGTCCTCTATGTTCCCCTCCATCTCTTTTTGCACTTTTTAATATATAAAACCAATCAATGGCCATTATTATAAATGTATTTTATTAAACTTTACTGAAGTAGTCAACTTTTTTTTTTATTTTCCCTCTTCTTAAAACAAGATTTATTTATTTATTTTATGCTGAGTGTGAAGCCTAATGTGGGACTTGATCTCACAATCCTGAGATCACTACCTGAGCTGAAACCAAAAGCAGGGTGCTTAACCAATTGTGCCACCCAGGTGCCCCACTATTTTCCCCCCTTTAAACAAACAAACAAACGAAAAAACATAAAAGAAAAAAAATATGAATTTAGATGGTCTGGGAAAACAAACAAACAAAAAAGTGATTTAAACAGTATGGTCCATTTTTTCTTTCTTTTTTAAATCTTAAGTGAAAGTAACCCACAATGACTCACAATTAATTATTAATCCTGGATGATAAATTAATTTTATTATGTTCTGCACCTTTCTCTGTTTTTTAAACTCAAAAAAACTAGTAGTCACAGATCTTGTTTTATCAGTTAAATTCTAGAACAGTTGATGTTGCTCTTTAGGTTTTTAATTTTTTTTTTTTTTTAGGTTTTTAATTTTTAAGGTATTTCAAGATCAACACACATGGCATGTTTGTTCCTTTTGATTTTCCAAAGACCAGGATGTTTCTCTTAATAACATTTTGAAAAAATAATCTTTCAATATGTTTATATCGAACCACCTAAGACACTATGAGATGACTTGCTGTGACAAAAATCATGATTCACACTAAGCCTCGAATCTTTTTTTTTTTTTTTTTTTTAAATCACAAGTAGATGGAGAGGCAGGCAGAGAGAGAGAGAGAGAGGGAAGCAGGCTCCCTGCCGAGCAGAGAGCCCGATGCGGGACTCGATCCCAGGACCCTGAGATCATGACCTGAGCCAAAGGCAGCGGCTTAACCCACTGAGCCACCCAGGCACCCCATAAGCCTTGAATCTTTATACTCCTTTAATTAGGAAAAAATCATATTTTAAAGAAACTCTGAACTATCTCATTCATATATTTGTATGTGATAAAATAGACACACTTAAAAAAAATTCACTTGCTGTCAGTAGACTGAAGACACAGGCACAGTGCTGCTATAATTTTGGCTGTATGAATTTAGCTAAGTCTTTTAAGAGCTTAATTTTTTTGTTTTTGATTTTTGTTTTTTTGTTTTTGATTTTTGGGTTTTTTTTTTTTTTTTCCCCAGATACAAAACAATGGGGATATAATTGTTTTTGAGGTCACTTCCAAAATGATTATTCTGTATTTCTATAACTTATACTTTTTTTAAAAAGATTTTATTTATTTATTTGACAGAGAGACAGAGATCACAATAGACAGAAAGGTAGGCAGAGAGAGAGAGAGAGAGGGTGAAACAGTCTCCCCGCTGAGCAGAGACTCCAATGTGAAGCTCGATCCCAGGACCCTGGGATCATGACCTGAGCTGAAGGCAGAGGCTTTAGCCTACTTAGTCACCCAGGCGCCCCTATAACTTATACCTTTAAAAATTATTTTTAAATAAATCAGTTTCTATCTCGTAATAATCATGGCAAGATTTATATAATCTCCTTTAGCTCGAGGTTCCTAAATATTTTTCTTAATGATTTCCAGATTTCTGAGATATTTTATCATTAGATTAGGATGCTTTCCCTCTCTGGGCTGAACAGCTTTTTAACTTCTTTTTTTTTTTATCACATTAAGATGCAGATTTGAATGGTTAAAGAAAATGGTTTTACATTTCTTTTAAGCCATATGCATTAAATTCTCAAATAACTCAAATATATCCTGAGGTCCTTTGACTTAAACTCAAGGTGACTTTTTAAGTCCCTACCAATTAAAGCTCAAACAATTTAAAGGTATCAAGACATCTTTAGACCAGATTTGGCATTGTTTGTAGTCACTGAAGACAAATGATAGAGGTTTGCTTTTAGGACATTGGTGGACATCTACAGGAAATTTCTGGGCTATAGCTCTTGCAAAGGGAAAGGTGTCCTAATCATTTCTCCCCTAGCATTTCCTAGTTTCTGATTTGTGTGGTAAAATTATAATGTCCACTCATAATATAATTATATTAAACCCCTGACCAAGGAAAAGACTAATTATGGCTAAAGATCTCTCTAAATAGGAGAGGAAATCATATAGTTAAATTAGAATTGGAATAAGTTATCCATTCATTCCCAGTGCAAACAATTAAGATATTTTACATGATTTAAGTTAAGATTTTGCACATTATGGATTTAATCTACCCTGATTGAAAATGTTTTATTACATTATTATTTTTTTTCTCATTGTGAAGGAAAATCAGCAAATGGCTGAAATTAATAGAACTTCTTGTCTTATTTCTGGTGGTCCTGAGGATACGCTATCACATCTTATCACAAATTTATTGATCTTTTCCAGGCTCTATTTATGCTATGGCAAAGATTCTTATAGTCACAGAACAAAGGGGTAAGATGCAAAAGAAATTGCTGAAAATATGAAAAATATGAAAAAGTTTTAAAAAATTATTGGGGGCAATAAGTTGTAAAAGTGACACTCAGCAAAGCAAATTAGGGGAAGGAAATTATGAAAAATTCAAAGAAATAAAAATGACAGAAAAGAATATAATTGCTATGGATGACAAAAATATAGAGATCCAGATTTAAGTAATAATAGTTCCTAAAGGAGGCAAGCCCCAATGCACATGAATGTACATGACACATTAACGAAACACAAATAATAAAGATTATTTGCTAACTGAAGTGAAATCAAAATCAAATCAAATCTAAGTAAAAAATAAAAGAAAGAAATAAAAAATTCCCTGATATTAGGAAAAAGAAAGTCATCCAAAGACCAAAATTCTGACAAAACTGACAAAAATAAACTTATAAAAGTCAGATTCTTTTTCTTTTCTTTTTTTTTTTTTTTTTTATTAAAAATAGCCTCTGGCCATTTGGATTGCTCAGTCAGTCATCTGTATTTTATTCAGGTCATGATCTCAGGGTTCTGGTGTCAGGCTCCTTGTTCAGCAGGGAATCTGCTTCTCCCTCTCCCTTTCCCTTTGCCCTTATCCCCTACTTGTACTCTGTCTCTCTCTCTCCCTTTTCTCTATCAAATGGGTAAATAAAATCTTTTAAAAAAATAGCCTCTAAGCAGCTAAGAAAAAAAATGCAGCTTAATTACTGAGACAAAAATCATCTAAATGTCTAGATTAAGACAAAACAAAAGACTTAAATACCAGAAAACTAATATAGAAAATTTGATAGTAAGTATGAAAATTTCCAAAAGTTTATATGGTATCACTTCATGTTAAAGAGTACATGAAAAAGATAATCAGCTATTTGAAGTTTTAAAAATATGAGCATGTATATGACTTCCTAAAATGATATTCTTTAAAGATATAATTAAAATTATTCAAAATTTGGGGACCTGTCTCAGTCTGTTATGTGCTTGACTCTTGATTTTGGCTCAGGTCATAACCTCAGGGTTAGGAGCTTAAGCCCAAAGTCGGGCTCCACACTGGGCAGGGAGCCTGCTTGGGGTTCTCTCTCTCCCTCTCTCTCTGCCCTTCCCCTGCTCACTGACATGGTCTCCCTCTCTCTCTCTAAGAAAAAAAAAAAAAAAAAAAAAAAGTTCAAAATTGAGGAAGCCAGAAGTCAAACATCTGAAGATAGATGTTCATTCTTAAGGATTAAGTCAATATCTTACATTTTCTTTTTTCAATATATCTGCCATTCTCCTCTGATAGCTGGAGTCTATTCACTTTCCCTTGAAGCAAACACA
The DNA here is from genome assembly GCF_964662115.1 of Mustela nivalis. Taxonomy (NCBI): domain Eukaryota; kingdom Metazoa; phylum Chordata; class Mammalia; order Carnivora; family Mustelidae; genus Mustela; species Mustela nivalis. The sequence continues at coordinate 88,087,562 of NC_139020.1, forward strand.
TCTTTGTGATGGTCACAACTGTTCCAAGTTGAATTGTGCTTCTTTGCCCCACTCCAAACCCCTAAAAAGGATCCTAAAGTCTGAACCTCCAGTATTTCAGAACCTTATTTGAAACAGAATCACTGTGGATGTAACTGGTTAAGATGAGATCATACTAGAGTGATGTGGGCCCCTAATCCAATGTGACTGGTGTCCTTGTAAGAAGATGGTCATGTGATAGCAGAGACACACAGGGAAAATGCCATTGAGGAAAGAGGGTTGAAGAGATACATCTGTAAGTCAAGGAACATCAAAGAGTGTGAGAATACCAACAAAAGCTAGAAAGAGGCAAAGAAGGATTCAGGTTTCAGAGAAAGAATGTCATTGCTAACACCTTGATTTGGGACTTCTGGCTTCCAGAACTGTGAGACAACAAATTTTTCTCATTTTAAGATACCCAGTTTATGGTAGTTTAATATGGGAACCCTAGGAACTGGTATAATTGCCATCAAATTACGGTAGGAGTGATGCCATATGCCTATTCAGGTAGAAAAAACAGACTATAGATTGTCTACCTGGATCTCTCTCTTATGAAAAGTGTCTAAAGAACCTGAGCTGACACATAAAAAGTTTAGGACCCTAAATCCAGCACGCTAAGGAGGCCATGTCCGGTTTTGTTGTTGTTGTTGTTGTTGTTTGTTTTATTCAGCTTAAAAAAGAAGGAAATCCTGCCATATGTAATGATATAGATGACCCTTGAGAACTTAATGCTAAGTGAATATTCATTTATTCCAACACCTTTTAGTGAAGAGACTACCCACTCCCGATTGTGTATTCTTACATGAGGTATCTAAATTAGTCAAACTCATAGAATCAGAGAATAGAATGATGGTTGCCAGGGTCTGAGGGAAAGGGATCATGAAATCTCAATTATGCGAGATGATTAAGTTCTAGAGACATACTGTACAACATGGTATCTACAGTTACTAATATATTGTGCACATAAAAAATGTTAAGAGAGTAGATCTCATGTTACATGTATTTAACATAAAAGACTGGGGAGTATAGGAAATGTTTTGGAGGTGACGGATATTTATCACTTCATTATTACAGTTTCACATATGTATGCATATAACAAAATTTATAAAATTGTATACATTAAATATGTACAGTTCTTTTTGCATATTATTATACTATAATGGAACTGTTTTCTTTAAGAAAAAAATGTTCCAGTTTTACAATTGCATGAGATTTTTCACCATTTTTTAGGTAGAAATTGTGGGCAGATGAGTGGTCACTTCCTTGGAAGCATGACTAGAGTCTATTTTTCTGGCTAAAAGATGGGCAACATATTATCTATCAAATGCTTAGCAGTTTTAAGAGAAATTTATATATTTAATTTATTTGTCTTTTTTAGGGAGAGAGCATGAATGGTGGGGTTGGGGCAGAAAGAGAGTGTGAGAAAGAAACTTAAGCAGACTCCATGCTCAGCACCAAACCTGACATGGGGCTCAATCTCACGGCCCAGAGATCACGACCGGAGCTGAAATCAAGATTCGGACACTTAACTGACTGAGCCACCCAAGCACCCCATTTAACAGAAATTTAAAAGCCGAATCTAAAATTTTTGTGGAAATATAAAGAGTCAAGATGATCTTAATGAAGAACAAAGCTGAAGAATTTGAACAGATATCACACCTTTCTATAATCCTACAGCAACTGTGAGTGTGATATTGATGTACAAAGAGACAAATGGATGAATGGAACATGAACTGAAAGTCAGGCCCATACGAGACCATAGGTGGTCATAGATACCATAATGTCACAACATAGTAAACTGGCTACATCAGAATTGCAGTGGAGTAGAATGGTCTTTTAATAAATGATACTGTATTATTTGGACATCAGTTTAGAACAAAATAAATTTTAATTCTATTTCATCCTATATAACATATTAATTCCTAATAAATTACACTTCTAAATAAGGAAGTTAAAACAAAAGATGTCCTTGAAGAAAACAAATGACAATATCTACAGTAGACAAATTACATCTACTGGGACATGAAAAATACTAATCATAGAGGAAGAAAAATCATAAATTGAATTGCATTAAAATTACACATTTCTGGTCATCAAAAACCACTATTTAGAAAGCGGAAGGGTAAGCCACACACTAGCAGAAGATATTTGTCATAAGTATATACAACAATTAATTTGTATCCAGCATATATACAATTCTCATATATTTGTAAGGATGAGATGGTCAAACCAATTAAAAAAAAATTGGCAGAAGTTTTAAATGTGCACTTCACAAAAGAAGATATCCAAATATCTGTTCAGCTTATGAAAAGCACTCCATTTATTTACTGACAGGAAACTGCAAAAGAAAAACATAACCTAACATTTCATACCTCCCTGAAGTGCTAATTAGGCTACAATCCAAATGTGTAACAACTGTGACCCTTACATACTTTTGAGAGAATAAATTGGCACAACCACTCTGGAAAACTAACATATCTACTAAGGCATGTGTGTTGACCCAGTAATTCCACCCCTATGTGCATACCCAACAGATTTGTATATGGTTACCATAAGTCATGTACCAGAATGTTTATAACAATAAATAATCAACTCAAACATCAATCAATGATGAAATGGATTAACTATTTCTGGTCTATCCTGTTGAATCCTATAAGGCAGTGGTTCTCCTACAGAGGCAATTTGATTTTCGGGGTACTGACAATGTCTAGAGACATTTTCAGTGGTCACACATAAGGGAGTCCTTATGTGTGACATCTGGTTAGATCTCAAGGTGATGTTAAATAATTTGCCTTTCTCAGGACATTCTTCCCTAACAAAGTATTCTCTGGTCCAAAATGTGAAACGTTCAAGATTGAAAACCCTGCTATGGAACTATTAAGTAAACAATACATAAACACACAGACAAAGGAAATGAGACACAGAGGAGTTTTATACTGACTGATACCATTTACAAAAACTTCAAGATCAAAATAATGAAATATATCATTATGCTAGAGCTCAGGGTTCTTTTTGATAGGGGACAATGATTAGAAGGGGCAGAAGAGGAGTCAATGAAAATAGTAATTGTTCTAACCAGCATGGGTTTTGGTTACATCTTTTTCCTTTGGAAAATTAATTTAGCTGTACATTTTTATTTCTGTAGTTTTTTTTTTCTATATTTTTTGCTGAAAATTTTAATAAAAAGTTGATTAGATATTCTTCCTCGTAACACCCTTCTGGGTACTACTCCATCAATGATAAAGGTATTTCAGATTCAATAGATCTTGTTCCTAAGGAACTATAAAGAATATAAATTCTTTTCACTTTTTTGGCCAAGTGATTCAGCTCTCTCTAATCACTACACCCAAGCTTAGCTTCATATCAACTTTTCCATATCAGAGGGAAGGACCATCTCTTCATTTAGCATTACAAAAGGTTAGACTTAGGGATTTTTTTTAAAGGATACTCACTTTGTTTTTATAAGGTAATTATGCTTTGACATAGTAATTTGGAGATTTTCGGATGTGTTAGATATATAAATCAAGAACCATCCACTTTCAAATATGTATAACATGGATTTTTAAACTTTGCTGAACAAATCTAGTCAAAGCAAAATACAATTATTTCTGGGAAGTGGCAGATGTTTAAATAATTATTATTTTATCCCAGAATATAGATATAGACTTAATCATACTTGATATGGTAGAAATTGGAGCCAAAAAAATCATCTGTTCATGTTCATATAGTCTGAAATCTATTTTATTTCAAATACAGGACAAAAAATATAACAATATAACCCTTAGTCTCAGGCCAAAGAAAAATACTACACATTTAGAAAAGTTATCTTTAGGTAATCATTAATTTAGGTCAGAAAGTAAGTCTTCTACATGACTTTAAGGCAAAATATATATATATATGATATGATGTTTTTAAAAACTTATGAAGATTAAGAGAGCAAAATTGATCATATTTTACAGTAAAATTTAGGTATCATTTTATAAGACCAGCACTACCTTGTGTAATACCATGGCATTTTTATTATTTAACAAGTAAAACCCAATCTCTGATTTTTTATGTTCACCTCGCTAACACTGGCCAATATCCTCATACCTCGTTGTCTTTTTGAAGTGACACTTGGAGAACCTCCAATGGCAAACCAATTCAACCTGTTAATAAACCAAGAACCAGGTTGCCTTTCACTTCAGGTAAAGAAGGAAAGAAATACACTATCAACTGTGTAGATATAAACCCATCCTAGCTAACCTTATTTGGGTCTTCTATGTAGTCTAGAAATTCCTTTGTTTGACTTAGCTCCCTCTCCTTTTCTTAGTCCCATCTCTTAAATATCAGATTCTACCATGATTCTTAAACTCTGGAGAGGGCTTCATTGTGTACTTCTTTATAACAAGGATTGTCAAATGTGCTCTTCTCCACAATTCAAGTATTAAACCTGAACACTTACCTATAATTTCACTCATCTTGCTCTTTTTATAACTCTCCTCTAAAGTAGAATAGAAATAGGTTTTCTAACTCTAAAGGTAATCCTTCCATGGGCCACCAACACTGAGTACCTTCTGCTCCTAAGGGACCTCACTATTTCCTGTATAGCCCCTGTATCTTCAAGTTCTCTCTCTGTTACATTCTTCTTGTAAATGTTTCCAAATACTTATATCCCTGATAGTCACCATTTTGTTTGGTCTCATCTTTCCCTTCCAGTGTCTGTTCTAGCCGTCTCCAACCACCTCAAAATGTTTACTCCCTTTGAGTCCTTACACTGGCATTTATACCACAGTTCACTGTTTTTCAGCTTCCGTTAGTCTTTTCTCCTGAAACTTGTATTATGATATAACAAATATCTTTATTTTGGGAATACAATGGACGCTTTTTAATTCTATCAAATCCCTGGTGCATTTTACTTCTATCCTTCTTTCTTGAAATACACTTAACAGACCTTCTGTATCACCAAACATCCAGAGTTCTTCTCTTTCTATGTCACTGTAGTTTGTCAGGTTTCTTGTAGAATACCCTTTTGTTTCTCATCTCTTAGTATTTTAGAAATTATGCATCCTCTCATGACCTAATTTCCACCAGTTCTGATGATTCTTTCATCTAGATAGCCACATATCATTTCTTTGATGAGCTTCCGACTTATATCCCACTGAATACTAAACATCACATTTAGCTCAGGACCAACATGATTAAAACTGCTAACAGTTTGTCCCTTCTTCTCGTATACATCCTGTCCTAGAAAATATCCTTATCATCTAGGCTGCTGTCAAAGAAATTCAGCACCAACCTTGTGTTTCTCTTTCCCTCACTTTGTGCAACAGAAATTCCTGAATTTCTGTTGATCTTACTTGATACTTATATTTTAAAACCTTCCACTTATCTCCATTTTCTCTGATACATAGTTAAGTCTTATAACAATATTCTCTCCCTGTGGTGACTTAAAAATTTCTTAACTAACATTTTTTCTTGTTTTTAGGCCTATTCTTTCTCTATATTGACTCAGAGTAATTTTTCCAATGCACTAAATATGTTATGACACTCCTTAGCTTAATACTCATAAATAACTTTCTACCAGTATTAAGAGTAAGTTCAAACTTCTTAATAAAACTGAAAAGTTATGCAACCAATTTAGTATATTGCTAATGAGAAGTCGTAAACTGTAGGAAAGTGTGATTCCAAAGAGAATCCAAAGAACACACTTGGGGGCACCTGGGTAGCTCAGTGGGTTAAGCCTCTGCCTTTGGCCCAGGTCATGATCCCAGGGTGCTGGGATCAAGCCCCGCGCCAGGCTCTCTGCTCAGTGGGGAGCCTGCTTCCCTTCCTCTCTCTGCCTGCCTCTCTGCCTACTTGTGATCTGTCTGTCAAATAAATAAATAAAAATCTTTAAAAAAAAAAAAAAAAAAAAAAAGAACACACTTGGTAGCAGTTACCTGAAAAAAAATCTTACCAAGTTGGAATTCTTCAATTAAACCAATAATAAGGTGTGTGTATGTGTGTGTATTTGTACATCAGAGAATCATAGCCCAAGGTGATAATCAACTCTAAATATGAGAGAGTAAATGGAGCTAGAGGCCAAAACCACAGCTGTATTTATAGCAGTGAGACTAGTGACATGGGGGCACCTGGGTGGCTCAGTCCTTAAGCATCTGCTTTGGCTCAGGTCATGATCTCAAGGTCCTGGGATGGAGTCCTATGCCGGGCTCCCTCCGTCCCTTCCCCCACCCCCTCCAGCTTGTGCTCTCTCTCTCCCTCTCTCTCAAATAAATAAATAAAATCTTAAAAAATAAAAAAAAAAAACACTAGTGACCTTTAAAGGAGGAATAAGTATAATTTGTTTACTATATAGACTAGAGTGATTATTATAGCCTGTAAATAATAATTAATGACACAAAATTTTGAACAGAGATCTATTGAAAGATATTTGCTTTTTCTAAAAGCAAAGGAATAAACATTATATAACCCATATTTTCCTGCTCTTACAGATTCTTGAATAGTACAGAGTTTAAAATATAGCAAGCGTCACGTGGAAAACGAAATTATTAAATTCACCAAGGTCGATTTCTCAAAATGAGAGTCCGAGTTTCTTCTCAAGTGCGAGGGTGACCAAATTGGTTTGATAATTGGTGAGAGAGAAGTCAATCAGCTTTTATCAGAAAAAAACCTCTGTGGAGATATCATTCCTCATAGAGGTGTAAAGAAGGAAGGCACATGGCTGACCTCACTATTCAGATCAGAAGGAAGGGGTTTCTAAAAAGTTTGGTCGCTATCTTTTATGTGTTGCAATATATACTGAGAAAGGGTGCACGCTGACCTGTCTCATTGCTAATATAGAAATGGTGTTGAGACTGAACAGAGATGGATTGTTTGAATGGTCAAAAGAATGGCAGAGAACGTCCAAGAATTAGCCCACTTCAGTTTCCACCTCAGAGAGGTAAAAAGACAGACCCATTCAAGTCCATAGCCCCCTAAATATGGAAAACTCTCTATGCAGAAAAACATTCATTTTAACATTTAAAAAAAAAATATGTAAGAGATAGTTCTTATGTGTCTTGGATGAACAGGCCTACAGATTCTTGATTGCTGTTCCTGTCCTCCTTCTTAGGAAGTAGCAACACCATTCATTCACTTGGTTAAAATCAAAACATTAAGGTAATTTTTTACTTTTCCTCTTACATTCTTCTAGTCCATCAGCAGAGCTGGTCAGTTTTAACATTAAATAGATTATAAACCTGATTGTTTCTCTCCGTTTCCCCACAAATATACTATCAGATCACCCTGATCTCTTTCTGTTGCATATGGAACATAGTCTATGCTCAGTGAAGAACTATTGTTTTTCTTGAAGAATTGCTTGAAACACATGTATGCATGTATTCATAGAAAGAGTATGTGAAGATACGTCCACTTAATTTTAGTAAAAAAATAGTTGAAAGAACCCTAGAATACTATAGAACCATTAAAGAACCAAAAATTAATTCAAAGCCCATTGTTTAATGAACTCATTCAGCATGAGTTTAATTGTATAATTTCCCTCTCTCCACAACTCTTCTCTTCAAGAAACTTTACTTATCCTTCATGGTTAATTCAAAATAGTCTCTTCTTTAGGAAGTTTCTCTCCTTTTTCCAAAGAAGTGCCATTTCGCACTCCCTAAGTCTCCATGCATACATTCCAGCTCTCTCTCTCTCTGTGGAGCTTAAAACAGTTTTTTTCCTGACATTTGAGTTATTGTTTTGAAAAGGTTTCTTTCCCCTATCAGATTGTAAATTCCGTGAAGATGTCTCCTTTTAAATATTAAGACACAGGAGCTTAGGTTATTGTTACATTAGAATTCCCTCCTTACACATCCCCTGGTGAGTTAATGTGATTATAATAGAACTTTTTAAAACAAAACAATCATAGGACACATATATAGCATGTATCATATTTTAATACCCTATTTAGCCTTCTTTGGTAAACATTTTACATAAGTGAATGACAAGATACACACATGAATGAAAGAATTAAAAATTCAATAAAGAGTGAACCATTTCTAGCTGGGTGAACTATAAAACAGTAAAATAGGAAGTTTATATTTTATACTGATGCATTTTACATTTTTATATATCTGTAAACAGAAATGTGAGATTAAGCTTCATATACTAATACTGGTAATGATTTATTACCAGGGCATGCTATAATTGGTTTGTTTAAAGAAGCCACATTATAATCACATTAACTCACTTCAGGGTGTTTGATGTAACAATACCATACCCTGCTGTTTCTTATTACTTAAATGGAGTTGCAATTTGGTTTTCCTGCTGACTATTCAATTGTATTTCCTAGACAAAGACAAATAGTAACTTACATCAAATTATTCTTGTTTATCTAAGGAGAACATTGATCAATACCATGTGATCTGAGGCCAGGTACCTCTTTGTCCCTAATCACACTGCATTTAAACAAAAGCAAAGATATCTGGCATTTTCAAATATTGGTTCAGTTCAGTTTAGCACATATTGGACATATCTGATGTGCTGTACTATCCATGCTGTTATATGAGACATTAGTATAGAATCTAGTTTGGCAGCATAATATTTGCCTAATGCTTTGCATATTAGGTAAGATGCTTTCATTACTGCATTTAATGCTCAAGAGATATCGTAATCATTAGGAATAACAACTACTTAAGTAGGTAGAACAGATAGTATTAATCACAATATATAGGGTTAGACACTAAATTCTAGACATCTGGGATTCTATCAGTGATGTCTCAACAATTAACTGTGCATTTTGCACTAGAGAATTTTTATGCTCCAAAGTTAAAACATGTTTGATCTCCTGGTCATCTCAACACCTAAGTCAAGTTCTACATGTGAATAAAATGCCCAACACCCTATCTTAACCCCGTAATTTTTTTGACCATAACTTAATGTCATACACTAAATCTTGTTATCACTCTGAATGGCAGAACCTCTGAATTCAAAAGTTTGAAACTGTATGTATACACAATATCTTTCCTTATGAGTCTCTCATGCTGTTAATTCTATTCTGGCTCATACCCTATACTATCCCTAACCTTCAGCCATCTCTTGGCTTCCTTTGTTTTTTGAAAGATGATGCCACACAGTAACTCACTTTAATTACTCTCAGGCCAAAAGCACGAATCCCGTTTCCCTCTTGCATTGTCACATGCAACACCTTACAATATCCTTCTGCACAATAGCCCCAGACATCTCAGTGTAAGGGGGAACAATGTGGGTTGATTCATTTCAAAATCATAATCTGGATCTTCATTTGGACCTCATTGTTGCCATATGCATTTCATCATAAACCTAGGGACACTCCTCTCAGTATTTATTTCAAACCCACCATTACTACCAGGTTTCCTCTTCTTCCCCTTATACGCTTGATATCTTGGTGATTTAATTTCCAGCAGAACAGGGAGGCCAACACTTGAGCTCTTTCTTACTTCTCAAGCCCCATGCCTGCAGGTTTATTTTCATTCCCAATCAGTCTTATTGATATTTTTTTCACATTTAAGTAAATGGTTTCTCTCTACCTTGTTGAAAATGTTTTCACTTACCAGTTGATTTTATTCTCTTGTGTTTTCTAGAAAATTTTGTCTCATCTATTATCCCTCCTAACCTACATCTTCAAACTCACCTTCCATATTTCATGTTTTCATATCAAATTTTCATATTTTCAAGGACATTCATTGTAAAACAAACAAACAAACCCCAAACAATAAAAACAGAAGAAGCTTCTTCCACTTTTAACCTGTGCTTTCCCCCCCATCTTTCTTCTTTACTCTCCTTTTATAATCTCTTCTTCCCTTCTCCATTCCACTGCCCCTTGGAAACAGGTAGTCATCCAAAAATGTTTCTGTAAAAAAGCTTCAGTTCTATGTCTTTCTATATTGTCTCTCATTTCATTGTGGTTGTGATTAGTGCCATTCACTGACTATTGTCAGTTCTTTCTCCTGCTAATATGGCAGGATTGCACTTCCTTGCCTCCTTAAACTTAGGTGTGTTGTGCCTTGCCATTGAAATGCATATCAGAGCTGCCAGTGCCTTCCTACCCCCTAGGATCCCTTCCCTTTTTAGTGCACAAAGACTCAAGTGTTTTCGCTGCCAACATCCAGATCTGTGGCTCACTTTGGGCCTCTGGAGCCCCCAAAGCCTGGAATTTTATATCACCACAATGGAAACCCTAAAATAGTAACTGACAGGGAGCAGTGTATAATAACGCAGGTTCTGAGAAGCCGGTCAGGACAATTTCAGATTTGACTTGCCCAGTTTCCAGAACTACCTTGATGATGGAGCGAAAATTTCAGGACACTTTGTTTAACACTGCAACATTTTTGGGCTTCCTTTCCTTTCAGTCCCACTTCCCCGCTCTCTTCCTGGTTTTAACTGTGAACTTTTACCCCTTATATTAGTCTCATTTGAGCCCTTAGCTCAGAGGCTATTTCTGGGGAAAACAAACTAAAATAAAATATGTGTGGAGTTGACATGTGTCATATTTAGGCTTAAATTGCTCATGTGTGATTTGCCACCTACTTTCTTCCTCTACCCTGAAAACTGGCAATGTTCCAGATAGTGACAGCTCTGTTGGCTTAGGGCCTAGAACGAGGAAAATGTGGAGCAGAGCCTACAGTTAACTCATGATGAACGTGTAGCGTGAGAGAAAAATGAAACTTTAGTGTTTAAAGCTGCTGAGTTATCCCATTATTTGTCACTAGAGCATAAGCTAGTCCATCCTTATGTTATGGGCATGAGTTCACATCCCTCTCGTATCAATTTATATATTATCAGGATGGATCAAGATATGCTATTGTGATAAAATTCCAAAATCCCAATGGCTTATGATGAAAATGATTCACTTTTCCTTTATTCAGGCTTCCTTACTGCTGGACCCATCCAGATGAAGGAGCACACCATGAAACTTGCTGTTTGCTGTGCTGATGGGAAGGATCCCTGGATGTGTTTACAATGACATAGTCAATCCAAAAGGGATGCATGTGACTTCCCCTCACAACTCATTGGCCAAAACTAGTCAGATGGTAACAAGGGAATCAGGAAGTGCAATTTCATCATGATCCTGGGGGACTGAGAGGTGGAAACAACCAGAGAACAGAATTAATGATTAGTACAGTTTTCAATTCATGACATTTGGCTTCCATCCACACTACTTCCCAGATTTGTTATCACCAATGACAAGTTAACACTTTTTCATTTTATATTTCTTGAGCTTTCTGTAGCACTTTAAATTGTTGAACAGTTTATTTTTTATTGAATTCTATGCATTTTTTTTTGCTACTTGTTTCATTAAGGATTCTTTTTATTACAAGTAATAAAAAAATCAGAGTAGTTTAAAGTATGAGATGGACTATTTCTGTTCAAGCAAGAGAAAAGACTGAGATGAATCTGAAAATTCTCCTACTACTAAATGCCTAGAAACAGTAAAAACAATAACAAAAACTACATTTTTTCCCAAATGGATAATTGAGTCAAAAGAGGAAAGTAAAACACAAAATATTTTTGTGAATTTAGTGTAGGAGTATTTCCTTAGACAAAATACAAAAAGGAGAAACTATAAAAGGAGCAATGCCATAAATTGAACACACTAAAATGTAAACATTTTGTGTTAATTGACATGAAAAATTTAAAAAAATAAGACAAGTCATATATCTCTCAACCATAGATTGGATAACATGTTTGTATCAAGAATGCATAGAAAGCCCCAATAACTAATAAGAAAAAGACAAAAAAGAACCAATTAGAAAAGAGACAAAGTATATAAATAAGCCTCAACTAATGGAATCTGTACAGCAAAACATAAATAAAAGAGTGAACTGAATATGTACAACCTCATGTGTAATAAGGGAGGTGTAAATTATCACCATAACAAAATGTGATTTTTTAGCCATCAAAATGGAAAAATGTAGTTAAATCCAATAAACTCAAGTAGTAGTAAAACAGGAACTCATACACTTTGCCAACAAGATGGCAAATTAACATCTCTTTTGGGAAGGGAATTTTGTAGTATCTAACGAATAAGTTGCATATTCTCTATACCCCAGTAATCCCAGGTCTAGAGAGACTCTCACATATATGCACAGGGGCCATTTAGAAAAATGTCGTTTGCAACACTATTTGTATTAAATTAACTGTGGAAAAAAAACCTAAATATACTTTAGTAAATGACTGCATAAATTAACTATGGCTTATTCATATAATGAAATATTAGATAACAAGTAAATTATATGAACTAGATTACTCAGCATCAATGTCAACATGGCTATAACTTATAAATATAGTGTGGAGGGGGAATATCAAATGGATCTATTTAAAACAACCCAATATGTATTATTTGTGAATCATTAATTTGAAATAAAAGTATAATTACTTGTCTATAAATAATTACAAACTTTAGAGTAGTGGTTACCTTTGAGGCTGGGATGGATGGAGTGCATCAAGAAGTGTGTTTGGCAGCCTCTAAGATGGTCCCTTGATGATTTTCCCCTAATATTCATGCTGTTGTATGATCAGCCTCCTTTTGCATGGATGGACCTAGTAACTCACTTTAAATAAATCAGATATGGCAAAAGCAGTGGACTATCAGTTCCAATTAATAATCAGAGACAGGATAACTTCCATCTTGAGTTTTCTCTCTTGTTTGAGGAAACCAGCTAGCATGCTGTAAGCTGTCCTGTGTAGGGGCCCATATGACAAGGAGCTGAGGGAGGCCCTTGGCCAACAGCCAGTGTAGAACTGAGGGTCTCATTCAAAAACCTATGAGAAATTGAATCCTGACAATAAAAGATGCGTGATCGCTGAAGCAGATCCTTCCCTAGTCAAGCAATCAAATGAGATTGAAGTCCTGGTTGACTTCTTGATTACAAGCTTGTGAGACACCTTAAAGCAGAACTACCTGGCCAAGGTTAATCTAGATTCCTGCCCCAAGGAAACCATAAAATAGTAATTACCTATTACCTATTATTTTAAACTGTTAATGGGTTCAGGGTAGTTAAATATCAAAGATAACAAACACAGGAGGGACAGAGAAATAATTGAAAATGTCTGGCAGTCTGGCAAAAACAGCAGATTTCCACGGGGCTCTTGTTCCATTTTTCTGTCCTCAGCCTGACTTTGCCATATTCTGTGATTTTATCCTCATGCTGGTGTCTAGAGGGCTATGGCAGCAACATGCCTTAATTTCAGTCATATCTAACCAGTACTGTCCAGATAATCTAAAAGAAGCCACATTTATAACTTAAAAATTTCTAGACACTATGCTTAAAAAGCAAATAGAATCAGGCAAAATTCACTTTAATAATATATTTTATTTAACCCAATATATTCAAAATATTCTTATTCCAGCATATAATCCACAAAACAAATTACTGAGATATTTTACATTACCTTTTTCAGCTAAATCTTAGAAATCAATTGGTATTGGTGTAAGGACCTATTTTATATTTCTAATTTAGCCAGAGGCTTCCATTGAAGTTAAACAATAACTTTGTTGTTTAACCCTTAAACTGTCCTTGCTCCCCTTCCCCCAAGGGACTTACAAACAAGTCCCAGGAGCCAGCTCCAGGTGTGGAGGCCAAGATAAACAAGGCTGTACCCACCTCAAGTCTAGCCCTGACATAATTACAGCCATCTTGGCAAAGCAAAAGCTGGCACCTTGCACTGTAAGAGTGGGTTAGCATAAGAATGGCCATCCTGAAGGCCAGGAAGACATTTTACTGAACGTCCCTAACCAGCCCACAGGGCGCACTTAACTTGAGATAAGAGAAAGTAGCTAAAACCTAAGAAACAACTTAATCATATACCACCAGGGCAGTTAGGCGATGGTGCCACAGGGACCAGATGTTAAAGAAATCTAATAGTTAACTTGCAGAGATCACAATCCTGCAAGACAGGAGTCTCCCTTGGTTTGCAAATGTCCTGGTGATTTACAACAAAAAGGCTATCTCTTCAAAGGCCCAATTTCCAGAGACTAGTGGCTCAGTTCCTCAAGGCCTAAGGTCGCCCTCCCCACCATAAAACTGAAGGAGGCTGAGGCAGAAGGAAATGTAAATAAAGTTAAATTTCTTCTAAACCTAAATCTCAATTAACTGCCAGGATGGCTCCAGGGTGACGCCGGGGTGGCAAAAGTTTAAACAAAGTTAAACTGTCAAAGTGGGGCGCAAGATATGTATGTAGCTATGAAGACGTGCCTTGAAAATGCTATATAAGCCCTTGGCTTTGAGTGCTTGGGGTCCTTGTTGAAACCCACTGCGCTGGGCGAATACTTGGGCCCCAGGTAGCTGGAAATAAACCTTGCTGTGTGACTTGCATTATTGAGAGTGTTCTCTGTCTAACTGAGGGGTAGTCCACTCCATACCCTAACATTGGCTATCTTGATTTGGACACTAAATTTTCATCAGAAATATTTGATGTATAATGTATAAAATATACAGTTGAGAAAGTTGATTTATATTTTAAAGTTTTTTTTAAAAAATATATATTTGAAAGTTTTCCAATAATGAAATGGAGTATCAGTTTTAAATTTAAATTTAAGTTAATTAAGTAAAATTAAAAACTCCATTTCTTAGTTGTACTAGTGACATTTTAATAGCCACATGTGGCCAGTGGCTACCATATTGGACAGCCTGGTTCTAGAGGATATTTCTCATGAGACAGAAATTTTCTTTTCCTCCACCTACCCATCATTTCCCTTTGTAATATTTTGGCAATTTGAGTTTTATATCCTTTTCTAAACCAATCCCTATAAAGGGGATGATATTCCACTTTAGATATGTTGATCTTAACTTTCTTTGTAGATTATATTTATCTGGAAAGTTGTATGTATGTATGTATGTATGTATGTATTTTTTTAAAAAAGTTGTTTCTAAAAAAGTACCTGTGTCTTATTCTCAAATTCAGAAGTTCTGATAGATTTAATTGGTACTTAGTCCTAAATACTTTTTTTTTTTTTAAAGCTTTCAAGGGAAGGGTAATTAAATATATAGGGGCCTCCAGGTGGCTTAGTTTGTTGAGTGTCTGACTCATGGTTTCAGCTCAGGTCATGATCTCAGGGTCTCTGTACTCAGCAGGGAGTGTTCTTAAGATTTTCTCTCTCCCATATTTATAGAAGGTCCTATGTTCCTATTTACCCAGTGAAACATAATCTCTGCCGGGCACTGGTGGTTCAGTGGGTTAAGCATCTGCCTTCAGCTCAGGTCATGATCCTAGAGTCCTGGGATGAAGCCCCACATTGGGCTTGCGGCTCAGCAAGGAGTCTGCTTCTCCCCCATCCTCTGCCCCTTCTCCTTCTTGTGTGCTTTCTCTCTCTCTCAAATAAATACATGAAAGTCTTTTTATGTATTTATTTATTTATTTTTAAATATTTTATTTATTTATCTGACAGACAGAGATCACAAGTAGGCAGAGAGGCAGGCGGTGGTGGTGGGGGGGGGGAAGCAGGCTCCCTGCTGAGCAGAGCCCGATTCGGGGTTCAATCCAGGACCCTGGGATCATGACCTGGGCCTAAGGCAGAGGCTTTAACCCACTTAACCACCCAGGCATCCCCATAAAAATCTTCTTAAGAAAAACATAATCCCTGGGACAAACCCTGGGTATTGCTATTTGAAAATAACAAAACAAAATATATTCCACATAACGCTAATGTAAAATCAAGGAAGGGAATAAATGACTGCTTAAAATCAAAACTTAGTGCTCAAGACTATACTTGGGAGAGATTCTTCTGACAACACAAGGGCTTCATGGGGAGGAAAGATGATTACTACAGAAGGTACTATTCTGCTAGGAAGGAGAAATATAGTCTGTGTAGATATCCGACTTTGTCCACTCTACTTTCTGGGTTTTCTGTCTGCTGCTGAGATCTATCTTTGGTGTTCATTGCCGCTGTTACTGTGCATTGCTCTTAGTATCACCTTGAATGATGGTGTTCCTCTGGGTTCTTTTTGCTACCAGCTTCTTTTATAATGAACTGCACATTTGCTTTGTTTCTCTCTTCCCTATCTTAGGTTTTGGCAACCAGCTGTACTTGATGACTTCTGGCTCCAACCAGATTAATCCATAACATTTCTCTGCCTCTTACATTTCAGATGATGACTGGAAAATGCTTCTGTTTCATTGTATCTTGACTGCCAAACTTACTTGTTTTTATCATATGAACTTACACTCAGATATTAATGCATTGATTTTTATTGTTTGTGCTGTAGCAGTTACTATATGTTGAGCAATATAATTTATATACAACAGTGTTGGTATAATTCTCAGCTATGCAAAGAATTATTTCTTTGGTTTGCTTTGTTAAAATTCACAGCTATAAAATGTACTCCTGACCACACTAGTTCTTTAGCAAGCCATTTGGGGGTTCCCTGGGTGAAATCTAAAACTATCCCTGTATGTGGAGGAGGAGAGAAACCAAAGAAAAAGGCAGATCATTCTAGGTTGGTAGATGGCATGTTTAATAAGCAAGGGAACCTACATACAAGACTTGTCTTAGGCAGCCACAAGATGAGTAGATCTCTGCACCCACCTGCCAAATCTTAGTTTATATAGAGGATTTAATTGCATTCAGTCACATATACCATATAGATGGCCTCAGCACCATATCACTATCTCAAGGCTATGTTCTTGGGGCAGCTTCTGGGAGTGAGGAAGGCAAGAACAATGCACACTCCAAAGATAGAGGGGATGACGAACCTCCAATGGCCAGGGTGCTGCTCATGGGTCAACTAGGGGTTAAGTCCTCTCAATGATCTCTTTCAACACTTCACCCCTGATGACTTACATGCGCCCCTCTTCCACAGTTTGCCCTGACCGGTCAGCAAGGGGTTTCACTGGCATAGAGGCGGCTTCTTTGGCGGCAGTCTGGCTGCATTGGATGCAGATGTCATAGCAACAAAACAGGTACATGCAAGAGAAAACACAGGTTAAAACAATGATTCCCAAAATCAGTGACAACTTTTTCCACCAAGAGCCCCACAATTCAAACCACTGATTTATTAAATCCCCTAGGCTGGAGGTCGGATCACTCAAGGTATTCACTTGTATTTTCATGTAATTTAATAAAGATGATAACCTTAGCAGACTCATCAGGTACAAACATACAGCATTCTATTTGGATAATGGCACAGGTGACTCCTTGAAAAGCAGTAATAATGTCCAAGGCCATCTTATTTTAGAAGATAGCTTTTTGTATTATATTTATTTCAGTGTTCTGAAATTAAATACTTTTGTCACTAGCATTCAAAGCTGGCTGGATGAATTTAGTAAAGGATTCTATGTGTGCTATAATGTCCTCAAGGCCAATGGAGGGAACAATAACAGCAGTCAAATGGTTGTACATGTCCACCTGACCTTGAAGAGGGAGATCGGCAGTTTTAGGAGATTGACTTAGTTGTTGGTTGGGGGAAGCAGCACTGTCAGGCATGTGGAGACAGACTGGGGGCAGGATATGCCAGATCAAAATCCGTACCTTCTCCCCTCTTTTAATGGTGTGTGTTCTTTTATAACTGTAATGCATTTCAACAAGTCCAGCTTGCAGCAGGATAGTGGGATCCTAGTGGAGACTGATTGTTCAGGAGTATGAAGTAACTCACCACCAATCCCAGAGGGACATACCATTGCAAATTCCAGTAGATAATTCCTTTCCTAGACATGATGGGGCCTGATGTTCTCAGTAGCATGGCACATTAATCTGCCAGAAGAGTCAAGCCAATGGCTGTTTCCCACAACTTCTATACCTTTATAGTACTGGGTGGCTTGGTAGGCATCCCTGGTCTGGCATATGGGGCAACAGGCCCTACGGGTTGATCACTGAAATGTATTAAAGCCTAGGACAATACTTTAGTCCATCCAACCAAGGAAGTTTTAACAGTTAATAACTTAATTTGCTGCTTCAATGTTCCAGTTTTCTTTTCTACCAACCCTGCTGCTACAGGGGAGATGGACCCTCTATTTATTTATTTATTCATTTATTTATTTAAATTTTTATTAACATATAATGTATTATTAGTCCCAGGGGTATAGGTCTGTGAATCGCCAGGTTTACACACTTCACAGCACTCACCATAGCACATACCCTCCACAATGCCCATAACTCAATCACCTTCTCCTTTCCCCTCTCCCCCCAGACCCTCTATTTAATGCCATGCTCTTTTGCTAAGTTCTGCAGTTGAACGTAAATGTCTCCCCACCACTCCACATCTTGACTCCACAAAGGTCCAATCTTGATCATCCACCCTTTGACTTCCCATTGTCCAGACTTCTTACTGTCTTTAGAATGGCCCAACTGTCAGTACAAAGGGTTAAGAGCCAGGAGTCAGGAGTTACCACAAGGTGAATGGCTTTGAGCTTGGCCCATTGGCTGCTGAGGTTTATCTCTTACTGAGAGGCTGTACATCGAGGAGCTCTGCATACACTACACTTTCAGGAACTGTTGCTCTGCCAGGGTATTTTGAGTTTCTGCTCCCTTCCTGAACTGATGCCAGAATCCCAGGGGCATTCTCCCCTTCTCTCATTTCTGCCACAGAGCTCAACCCATACCTTCTGGATTGTTGTTGTATCTAACTCAAGTTGTCACCCTGCTTAGGAGATGCCCAGAGCTTTAATTTGTTTCAATAGTATTTTTGCCTTCTCAAAGGCGGTTTGCTGTTCTGATCCTTAGTCCCACAAGTGCCTTTTCTTTACCAGGGGATGCAGGCATTGTACTGGGTGAGGAACAAAAGCCCTCCAAATCCCCAAATCCCTACAAAATCTTACATCTTTTTTACATTGTTATGGTGCTGATAAGCTCACACCTTATTAATCACTGCTTCTGGGATGCCACGAGTCTTACCTGAACAAATGACTTCTGAAAACCTGTGGTGGTTGCCTGGGCCTTGAATATTTTGTGGGCCCATCCTCTTCCTTGCAGATGTTCCAGCAAAGACGTCAGAGTGTCCTGCCATGGGGGTGAGTCTTCACATGCTAACATTATATCGTCAATGTAATGGCTTGTTTTTCTGATGTGGGGAAGGGGAACAGGGACAAGTCTCAGGCTACCACCCCATGATTTGTGGAAGGGCTGTGCAGGTAGTACTTTGGGAAGCAGAGGACAAACAGTTTTTGGCTTGAAAGATCCTTCTGACACTTCACACTGGAGATTCTACCTGAAGAATATAAGGTTTTCACTTGAAAGACCCATTGTTGCCCCTCCCCTGTGAAGGCAAATTGATCGTGTGTCTCAGTGGCCAGGGGTATTCGGAAAAAGGTTAAAACCAGCACCGCATGGTCCACTCCTAGGACCATTACTAAGGTATCTAGTGGCAGTGTTGGGCAGTCTCAGAAACAGGGGAACTGCCTTGCTTAGTTTTCAGTAGTTCCCCATCACCTGCCATGAGCCATCTGGCTCTTTAACTGGCCCTGTGAGGCTGTTGAAGCCCTGTGGGCAGACTGTGTAATACCCACTTGGTACAGTTCTTGGTACAGTTTCTCCTATCTCCTTATTCACCCTGGGAAATGTATATTGTTTGAAAGTAACTACTCTAAGGCGTGGTAGACTTATGGGTTCCCAGTTGGTGTTTCCCCTTAGCACTGATTTGATTCCTCTAGTCCAGAGGTGGAATTCACTGGTAGAGTTTAAACTTGTAGAACATCAATGCCCAATCTCTTCTCTGGAACTGGAGACATGAAAACCTTATATTCTTCAGGTAGAATCTCCAGTGTGAAGTGTCAGAAGGATCTTTCAGGCCAAAAAATGTTTGTCCTCTGTAACCATTAATGGTGTCAAAGCAGCCAGAAAACTTCTGAGGCTTACCATGTATTAGAGTATATTAGGCTCCAGTATCGACCAGAGTCACTGGAGGACCAGTGACTCGTGAGCTCCACCTGAGGCCTCTGATCATCTGCAGTGGCCCTCTGTTGGAGGTGATCTTGGCCTGCACCCAGATACAAATGTGTATCCTCAAATAAGAAGTGTATTCCTGCTGGAGCAGGTGGGGCATCAGGGAGGGTTGGGGCAGATGGGGCAGGTCTGAAGTGTTCAGATTTTGAGGCATTTCACAGACTGATCAACACAGTATTGGGTTATTTGTCTGTCTGTTCAGTGGGTTCCTGAAGCAGTGAGGTCAAACCACATTTGCTGTCAGGTGATTTTTGCTGGTTCCTTTATACCCAGTTTGGCTTTTTGAGAAACTTCTCTGTCTCAGGTCTTTTCCATAGCCTAGACCCATCCTCAGGATTTGTCAGATTCTACCAGATCAACAATGGATTGCTCAGCATCATGAATATTTTTTCCCACAACTCAATTTAGAATGGATTTCACTGTCCTCTACCAGATCATGGAGGTGGATTAGAGAATCTTAGATTTTATTTCTGCAGTGAATGTGGTCTGACAGGGCCTTCAAAGACAGGGCCTTGTATCATTCCCAGTTCCCTAAGAATTTGCTGCACCTCCTCTATAGGTTTCCAGGGTTCCTCATGCCCAGGGAGGCCATGTCCTTGGGTCAAGCCTTCCTGCAAGCTAGAATAATACAGTCTATAAGGGAATCAGTACTTCAAAGATAGCTAACCTCTTTCTACCATGCAAGCATTGCTAAAGGGCAGAGTGTGTGGTAATTTGCTCATTTTCTCTGCCTCCTGCCTAGTCAGAGAAATGTGTATCCTCTCATATCCCATAGTTGCACTAACCATACCTTGATACTTTCCCTGGCTTTTGGCTGGAATTGACAGCTGCATTCATAAACTCCATGGTTATATATTCGCTCATCATGACCATGTCCTAGAATAGGAACTGCCCCCTGGCTGGGATTGCTCTTGCTGTATTTTTGTTTTCCTTTTTATTAGTGATTGCCTCACGCCAAGCTTTTTGTCTCTTTCTTTGTCAATCACCACAACATCTGCTTCTCCACTCTCATCACTTTCCTAGGATTTTCTTTGCGGCAGTGTGCTGTGTTCAGTTCCTCAAGCAAGCCCATTGAAGCTAACAGTGTTTTCAGGATATCCGTGTACTCCCAAGGTGGTCCACAATCACCTGACATAGGGACCACTTCTTCTCCTGTAGAGGTCACCAACCAATGCAGGATTTCTCTCTTGGATGTCTCTTTGCCAAGTCCCATTTTCCAGTCTCTGGCTGGTGAGCCAATTGTTGCCCCCGCTCCTCGTTGGGAGCTTTCAGGGTGAAGGAGAACAGGAAAAGACCAAAGAAAGACAGGTTGGTAGATGGCAAGTTTTGTAAGCACCCAAACTTTTGTATCATGCTTGTCTTCAGTGGTTGCAAGAAAACTAGATTTCCATATCTGCTTGCTAAGTTTTGAAAATTCAAATAGAGGCCTTACCTGGGTTCTATCTTGTATAACATTTAGGTGATCTCAACACCACATCACTATCTCAAGAGTACATCCTTGGGGCAGCTTCTGAGAACAGGAAAGGAAGGTAAAAAATGTCTTCTAAGGGCAAAGGAGGGGTGAGGAGCTTCTGATTGTGGGGTTCAGCTCATGGGTCACCCAGGCTCATGTCTTCTTGTTCTTCCCCAGCACTAGCGCAAATAACTGCAATGAAAACTGCTTACATGATAAATATAAAAGGGCAATGCTGAAAATGTCTGAAGTTTCAGGAAAGGCGGGATTTTTGCTTTTAATCTGTTGGAATCTAGTTTTTCTTATTCCAGAGTTACTGGTGAGGCTGCTAATGCCAAGAACCCTGGCTTTGCTATGTTTGTTGCTTCTCCTTTGGCCTCTCTAATAATTTCTAGCTAGCTGGAAGGACTTTCAAGAAATTTGTTAGAGAAAAAAAAATATCTGTTATTTTGGAGGAACAGACAGAAAATTTACACATAATTATGTGAGAATGATTTGAAACCATGTAAATTTTGCAGAAGGGAAATATTTATTTCTTGAGTCAATAAGTTATTTGGAGAAATATTCCATTCTGCAAGATCATATCAACAGTTAAAAAATAACAGAAGTAAAACCATTCATCAGTTGGCTGATTAGTAAAAGTTTATTGCATACACACCAAATATGCAGTTTGTAAACCAGGAAGGAGCACTCAAACCAAAATATGAAATGAAGGTCAGGGGAATATTGTCATAAAGCAGCTGATATAGTGAGAAAGCAATGACTATGTATTCTTCAGAGTGATTGGTTATAATAGAATTTTCTTAAATAATAGGGAATTGGTCAGCGGTTATCTCATTTCAACCTTGGGAAACAGTTCAAGTTCTGCTTGTGATTTCCAGAAGCATAAACAAGAAATGACCCAAATCGGTCTTGCAAAATAAATTAAATAAAGCTTTGTTTATATGACTAAATAGGTTTTGCCTGCCCAGAAAATTTTTAAGGGTCATCTCCATTTTTTTTTTAATTTTAAAGATTTTATTTATTTGGGATAGAGAAAGAGAGAATGAACAGGGGAAGAGAATGAAGGAAGGAAGAGAATGAAGCAGGGGAAGGACAGAGGGAGAAGGAGAAGCAGGCTCCCCACTGAGCAGGCAGCCCAATGTAAAGAGGAGCATGAACCCAGCATGATCTGATCTAATGGCAGGCTCTTAACTGGCTGAGTCACCCAGGCGCCCAGTCTCCATGTGGTTTTGAACAATAATTCTGTCTTAAAACTGTTTACATTCCCTTATTCATTAATTTTACTTCTAGGATCCTGTCCTAATGAAATAAAAATTCAGTGAAACTATACCCAAAAGATATTACTCAGAATAGTCATTATATTGAAGCATTAGAAAATATTTGGCATTTCCTTCCATAAAGATTATTTAAGTAAGATGGATCACTAGAAAAAAATTTAAACTTATGTTTACAAAACAAAGTTGGAAGGAGAGCTTGGTAAAAGGGCACAGCCTTTCAGCTCTAAGACGAGTAAAATCCGAGGACAAAATGTAAAAGGTGGTGATAACACTTTATTGTATAATTAGAATTTGCTAAGAGCTAGACTTTAAGTGTTCTTACTAAAAACAAAAAACAAAACAAAACAAGGTTAAATATGTAAAGTGATGGATATGAAACTTAACTAGTGGTGGGGAGAAGTCCTAGCTCAATGTTATACATGTATCAAATCACCATGATGCGAAGTATCCTATAATTTTATATGTCAGTTATATCTTCATAAAAAAAACAAAAGAAATTATAGCACTTAACCAAACCTGTCGATGAGAATTTAGTCACCAGAATTGACCCCCACATGTGCTATTGTAAAGAGTGTACATGCTAGTGATGCCACATAGGAGCAGATACAATGGTGTCAACATCA
This sequence comes from Mustela nivalis, assembly GCF_964662115.1. Taxonomy (NCBI): domain Eukaryota; kingdom Metazoa; phylum Chordata; class Mammalia; order Carnivora; family Mustelidae; genus Mustela; species Mustela nivalis. The sequence continues at coordinate 88,110,812 of NC_139020.1, forward strand.
CCACTTCTGATGTGCCTTTTCAGACACTTTCTCACCCTCTACAATTCTTACCTTAATAATTAGCAAAGATTTATTGATTATTTACTGTGCGAAAGCCGCTGTGCATATGTTCTGGGGTTACAAAGTTGAAGGAAATAAATAGTTACACTGAGAAAACCAGAGTAATAATTATAATAACTAATATTTATTGAAGTCAGATACATGATTTATGTTAAAAACATTATCTCATTTAATCCTCACAACCATTTCAATTTTCAAAAGACAAAAAAAGCACTTAGAAAAATTAGAAAATAAGAATAAACATAAATATTGTCAAACATGTGGGCTGTTACTTTTATCCACTGCTAGCAGAGATGCAAAATGGCATAATCCATTTAGAAAAAGGTTGGCAGTAATTAAAAGTGAGATCATAAATCTATCAAATGTCCCATTCATTCAAAACTTAGGTATTTATAATAGGAAAAAGAAACACAAAGACTTATGCAAATGGTTATAATACCTTTATTTATTATAGCTCTCAATTGGAAATAATCCAATTATTCATTTAAGAAAATTATAAAATATGCAAAAGATGAATTAACACAAAAATGTTAAACTTTAAAAAAGAATTTTAAGGGCACCTGGGTGGCTCTGTTGGTTAAACGTTTGACTCTGGATATCAGCTCAGGTCATGATCTCAGAATCATGAGATTGAGCCCCACATTGGGCTTCATGCTTGGTGTGGAGCCTGCTTAAGATTCTCTCACTCCCTCTCCTCTGCCCCTCCCCCTTCTTCTCAGGGCCCGTATGTGCCCACTCTCACGCTCTCTCTTAAAAAAACTTGCAGGGGTGCCTGTGTGGCTCAGTGGGTTAAAGCCTCTGCCTTTGGCTCAGGTCATGATCCCAGGGTCCTGGGATCAAGCCCTGCATCGGGCTCTCTGCTCAGCGGGGAGCCTCCTTCCTCCTCTCTCTCTGCCTGCTTCTCTGCCTACTTGTGATCTCCATCTGTCAAATAAATAAATAAAATCTTCAAAAAAATTGTTTTGTTTTGTTTTTAATAAGGGAAGACTTTTGTTCTATTATTGAGAAAGATTTTATTTTATTTATTTATTTATTTTTTTAATCTGTGTGAAAGTACACCCTGTTTGATTGGCTCCAAGACTCCAGTCAGCTCTAGGGTTTAAAGAAGTTGTGACTCATCCAGAATCTCCACCACAATCTGTGATCATTATTTTGGAGTATAAGAAGAGAGGACAAAAGATGGGGCTGGGTGAAGAAGGTGGACTTGCTTCTTCTGGCAGTGTCTACTGAAGTGATCCTATTTCTTTTGAATTACCTTTCACCTCATGCAATGCATGTTATGTTATGGAGCAACCAGTTATAATAGGATACATAAAACCACACCAAAAATGTAATTCAAAGAAGGATAATTGGTTAATGGCCAATATTTCAGGCTATACATACATATATTTTCTTTGAGAAATGTTGACAACAGAAGAGAGAAGGAAGCTTGTAGATCAGGTTTGATGGAGATACGTATTGAACTGTACAGAGAGCTATCTCTGTCTCTATCTCTATCATCTATAGATAGATATATCTCTGTTTATCTATCTGTCTATCTATCTATCTTCTCTGTATATCTGTCTGAACACATGATTCTTCTTAGGGTAACTGAGTGAATCAAGATTGCAAAAATAGATGAGCACCACACTGTGGAAAGCCCTAAATTTAAATACATGAATATAGAAATATCATTGAAAGATTAGAACTATTGAAAAAGAATTTTAGGAATATATACCTAGAATCTTATGTTTGATTGTTAGAGTGGAATCTTATGTTAGCAGTGATAATGGAATAAAAAAAGAATAAAATCAGAAGCTCTAGTCAATTAATTGTTAAAGAAAGCTTGAAAATTAGAAAAATAAAGTCTCCAAGATTTCCTGCTTGTGCTATTGCTATATTCAGATGGAGTAAATTCAGGAAGAAGTAGTTTTGGAGCAAAATGTTGATATGTAGTTACTGCATTAAGAGTTTTTATAGGACTTTTGGGGGAGTTCTATTAGTAATTTCTTGGACAACAGAATAAGAGAAAAGTTTATCATCTTAATAATGGTAGTTGTTAAAAGTCAAATAACCAGACTAAAATCAGTCAAAGGCTAGCATTTTCTAGAACAAATACACAGTCTAATTTGAGTACATATATATTTGTCATTTGCATATTTTCTGATTTCTGATGCATATTATTTTCTTTATTATAATTTCAAACATACAAAAAGTATTATATTTTTTGAGAGATAAAAATGCTACAAAAAGCAACTATTTGAAGTCAAATAGTAAAGTTGTTCTTAAGTCTTATATAATATTTATAAATATGTTTATCTAATAATTTATTAACAATAAGAATAAGGTAATATTTTCAAACTGAAATATTTCAGATAAATAATAACTATTATTTAAAATATATCTTAATTAAAGATAAATATTAAATATTTAGAATATACAGGGTTCAACTGCAGTTCTGAAGACTCTTCTCATACTTGTGGTTGAGCTATCTGTAGATTTAATATCATTAATTGTAATAGATGGCAATATTTATCTAATTATGTCAGTCTGCCTCAATTCATTACCAAATATGAAGCCTACTAAAAATTTTCTAGGATCCAGTCCAATTAAGGAGAGGGAAGAATGATTAAGGGCAGAAAAATTCTGTATTCTCTAATATGAGGAGTTTCCTGTGGTTCTGTTCTTCCCATGAAGCAGGATTCAGGGAATTCAATAGTTTTAATGTATTAGACTTTGGGAAATATTAGCTCTTTTATTTCTGAATAATGCAGAAGTAAGAAGTCATTTCATATTAAAATAAGTGCTTTTTACTTATTCTATTTATATCAATATTTCAATTTCATAGAATCAGAGTTTTAGTTCTCTTGAATTATATTCTAAGTGCATAATAAATATGTACATTGTTTTATATGTTTTCATTACTACAGATTTTGTAATTGTATTATTCAAAAGTCTATTTACAATGAGCCAAAATGTTAAATGCATGTTTATAATTTTTTTAATAAGAAAAAGAAATAATACAAAACAAACTCCTAATAAGACAGAAAACAATGCCTGGTCTTCAGGTATCGATCTGTGTTAAGCACATTCATCTCTTTTTTCCTACTCATTTCTAAATCTATATAGAATATTCTGTCTTCTTCCTCTCAGGGCCTGGGTAGTCTGTAGAAGTGTAAACTTTGTAGGTCACCAAATTAATTATTATTATTTTTTTTTACATTCCTGAGGACATGATCTATCTCATTGTGGATTGTCCTCAAATAACATGAAGTTCCGACTTGATGTGTAATTTTAGGAGTTATATGTTGTAATCTATTTCCCCTCTATAGTATTGTAAGGAACATATTCCTTAAGTATATTTGAGCAAAACAACAATGCAAACAGGATTTTAACAACATTAAAAATAATATGTTAATGATAATTTTGGAAATAAAATGTGGCCATTTCCAATAGTCTGATTTAACAAACAGATAATGTTCTCTGTGAACACTAAGCTTATTCTTAATGTTTTATAGGTACTAAATCCTTATAACAATACTATCCATATTTTAGAGACAAAATTAAGACACAGAGGTAATTTTCTCAAAATTACCCATCTAGTGTTTGCTGAGGCCAAAATTTAAACCCAGGAAGGCTGAGTACAGATCTCCTATGCTATTATTGTCTTTCCCATGAAGGACCATTCATTCTTCTTCATTTACTATTTATTTATTTATTTGTTTGTTTGTTTGTTTGTTTTAAAGATTTTATTTATTTATTTGACAGAGAGATCACAAGTTAGCAGAGCAGCAGGCAGAGAGAGGGGGGGGGTAAGCAGGCTCCCCACTGAGCAGAGAGCTTGATGCAGGGCTAGATCCCAGGACTCTGAGATCATGACCTGAGCCGAATGGAAGAGACTTAACCTACTGAGCCACCCAGGCGCCCCATTCTTCTTCATTTAGTACTTTCATCTAAATTAACAGGTGTTTGCTAAGGAAAAACATTCCACTGCTTCAATACAACTCACACAGAATAATTCTGTGATCAGAAGTGTGAGTTTTAGTTTTACACATTTATCAGGCAATTCTGTGGCTTTGGCTGTGTGTCCTATAATTGTCAATTCTGACAATTTGTACGTGGCTTCTAGTATATCCAGTGATATAAATTTCCCTCTAATTATTGCTTTCACTGAGTCCTACAAATATTGATACTGTGCCTTTTGACTTTTATTTTAGTTAAAATCCTTTCTAGTGTCCTTTTTATTAATTCCTTGATGGAAGTGTTATTTCAGTGTATGCTATTTATTTCTCAAATGTTTATGGATTTTCCATATATATTACTGTTATTGTTCACATTCTATTATAGTTAGAGACTGCATTTGTATGAATTGATCCTTTTTAAATTAACTGAAACAGAATGACCCAGAATATCCTCTATTTTGGTAAATGCTTTGTGCACTTGAACAGAATGTGGGCACTGCTGTTTTTACAAGGAATGTTCTGTGAAGTTCAGTTAGATGAAATTAGTTGAAATATTATTCAGGTTTTCTATATCCCTACTGATATTCAGTCTATTTTTCTTATCCATTATTGAGAGAGATTTTGTAATATTTGATGATGACTAGAAATTTGTCTATTTTCTTTCTTTTTTTTTTTTTTTAGTTTTGCTTCACATGTTTTGAAACTGACTTATTAAATGCATGAATGTTGAAGATTGCTATGTGATGTTGACAAGTAGGACACTTCATTTATACCAAATGACCTTTTTTTATGTCTCTTAGTAGCCATTCCACTGAAATATATTTCATTAATATTAATAAAGCTACAACTTACTTCTGATATGGTTTATCTTTTTAAATTTTTTCTACTTTCATCTGTGTCTTTATTTGTAAATTGAATTTCTTTTTACTTTGTTTTTAAGATTTATTTATTTATTTATTTATTTATTTGACAGAGAGAGATCACAAGCAGGCAGAGGCAGGCAGAGAGAGAGGAGGAAGCAGGCTCCCCGCTGAGCAGAGAGCCCGATGCGGGGTTCGATCCCAGGACCCTGAGACCATGACTCCAGCCTAAGGCAGCGGCTTAACTCACTGAGCCACCCAGGAGCCCCTACTTTTTTTTTTTTTTTTTAATAGGCTCTCTGCTCAGTGTGGATCTCCATGTGGGGCTTTTATTCATGACCCTGAGATCAAGACCTGAGCTGAGATCAAGAGTCAGATGTATAACTGACTGAGCCACCCAATCAAGAGTCAGATGTATAACTGACTGAGTCACCCGTATAAACCAAATTTCTTATAAGTAGAATATAATTGCACCTTATTTTTAAATCCAGTCTGACAACATATGCCTTTAATTACGTGCTTAGAGAATTAATAATTCCTATGATTATTTGTATTTTTGTGTAAATCTAGAGTAGGTCTACTTTATTTTTAGGAACATATTCCAAGACTCTCAGTGGATGCCAGAAACCACTTTGTTTACCTCAAAACCCTGTATCCATGTCTCCACTAAGCATATGCAATATCTTCACTAGCTTCTTGAATATACGGAATATAGTTAGAGTAATGATTAAAAGCTTTATATACTAACTTTATTATCTATGTAATTTCTGGATTGGTGTGGATTTTTCTCCTAATTATGGAATTTATTTTCCTGCTTTTTTTCATTCTTGGTAATTTTTGATTGGATATCAAATATTTTAAATATTAAATTGTTAAGAGTTATAAATTTTTGTATACCTATAAGTTTTCTTTAGCTTTGTTTTTAGATAAGGCTAAATTGGAAAGTTTTCATCCTTTTGTGTCTTGCTTTAAAATTTTGCTAGACAGGATTAGAGTGGAATCTGGCTGGAGTAAATTTTTCACACTTCTGTGGCAAGACCTGTGTTTTCTACCTGGTGCCCACAAATTATTAAGTTTTCCATCTAGATTGTAGGAACAGGCACTATGGTTGGACCTGTGTAAGCATTAAGACTGTTCTCCCTAAGCCTTTCATGGATTTCCTTTATTGGTATCCTCAATGGTATGCACTTAATTCATACACGAGTCAGTGCTCAGCCAAATGCCAGAGAGGGTCCCCCATAGATCTCTGGAAAATTTTCTCTGGCAGCTCCCTGTTTTCTGGTACTCTTTCCCATGAACTTTTTGAAAGTTCATGGGAAAGACTACCTTGGTCTTCCTGGGCTCCCAGCTTCCTCTTCTTAACTCAGAGACACCACCAAGCTCTGCCTGGATTGTCCCTACCTGAACACAGTCTGGAAACGGTCCCAAGGCAATAAGAATTGAGCATGTGTTGTACTCATTTTTATTTCTCATTTCCCAGGAGTCTTTTGATGCCCAGTGTCTTGTGTCCCAAAACCATTGTTTCATATATTTTGTCTTTGTATATGTGTTTTAAAGCTTGTTTCGGAGAGGAGCACAAGTTCAATCCTTTTGATCCCATCCTTGGTGGAGGCAGAAGTCGCACAGTGTGGTTTTCGTGAATCAAAATACAGAGAAAAACCAAGAACAAAAGGCTGTTTATATTGTTAAGAGGCTTTAAAGTAGGGATATTGCATTATTTAAATAAATTCTGTCAATCTAGCTTATACCCGTATATATATCTATGAATTTGGTTCAGAAAAGTACTTATCTTTAAAGCTGTTGTAGCAATGCTTTTCATAAAGCTTTGATCACAGCCCTACATTGTCTTACAGTTTAACCTTCAACCTTTTTATCTTTCCACTCTTACATTAATTCCTGAACTTCAACTTTGGTGTGATTGGGTTCCAATGCATCTTTCCAACATAAACCATGATGTACTATGTACACTTATTTTTTTCTCTCTTCCAGTAGTCTTTATTCTACTGTTTCCTCACCCTTCTTGTTTGTTATGAATTATTTTTGTTCAAAAGAAATTGAGGAAGACACAAAGAAATGGAAAAATGCTCCATGCTCATGGATTGGAAGAACAAATATTGTCAAAATGTCTAGGTTACCTAAAGTGATCTACACATTTAATGCAATCCCTATGAAAATCCCATCCATTTTTTCAAAGAAATGGAACAAACAATCCTAAAATTTATATGGAACCAGAAAAGATCTTGAATAGCCAAAGGAATATTGAAAAAGAAAGCCAAAGTTGGTGGCAGCACAATTCCAGACTTCAAGCTCTATTATAAAGTTGTCATCATCAAGACTGTATGGTACTGGCACAAAAACAGACACATAGATCAATGGAACAGAATAGAGAGCCCAGAAATAGACCCTCAATTCTATGGTCAACTAATCTTTGACAAAGCAGAAAAGACTCTCCAATGGGAAAAAGTCTCTTCAACAAATGGTGTTGGGAAAATTGGACAGCCACATGCAGGAAAATGAAACTGGATCATTTCCTTACACCACACACAAAAATAGACTCAAAATGGATGAAGGACCTCAATGTGAGAAAGGAATCCATTAAAATCCTTGAGGAGAACACAGGCAGCAACCTCTTTGACCTCAGCCACAGCAACTTCTTCCTAGGAACATCTTCAAAGGCAAGTGAAGCAATGGCAAAAATGAACTATTGGAACATCATCAAGATCAAAAGCTTTTGCACAGCAAAGGAAACAGTTAAAAAAACCAAAAGACAACTGACAGAATGGGAGAAGATATTTGCAAACAACATATCAGATAAAGGGCTACTATCCAAAATCTATAAAGAGCTTAGCAAACTCAACACCCAAAGAACAAATAATCCAATCAAGAAATGGACAGAGGACATGAATAGACATTTCTTTTTTTTTTAAAGATTTTATTTATTTATTTATTTGACAGAGAGAGAGAGAGAGAGAGAGAGATCACAAGTAGGCAGAGAGGCAGGCAGAGAGAGGAGGGAAAAGCAGGCTCCCTGCTGTGCAGAGAGCCCGATGCGAGGCTTGATCCCAAGACCCTGGGATCATGACCTGAGCCGAAGGCAGAGGCTTAACACACTGAGCCACCCAGGCGCCCCTGAATAGACATTTCTGCAAAGAAGACATCCAGATGGCCAACAGACACATGAAAAAGTTCTCCACATCACTCAGCATCAGGGAAACACAAATCAAAACCACAATAGGATACCACCTCACACCACCTCTGAACTCCAGTCAGAATGGCTAAAATTAACAAGTCAGGAAATGACAGATGCTGGCGAGGATGTGGAGAAAGGGAAACCTTCTTATACTGTTGGTGGGAATGCAAGCTGTTGCAACCACTCTGGAAAACAGCATGGAGGTTCCTCAAAAAATTGAAAATAGAGCTACCTTATGACCCAGCAATTGCACTACTGGGTATTTACCCTAAAGATACAAATGTCATGATCCGAAGGGGCACGTGCACCTGAATGTTTATAGCAGCAATGTCCACAATAGCCAAACTACGGAAAGAACCTAGATGTCCATCAATAGATGAATTCATAAAGAAGTGGTATATATATATACAATGGAATACTATGCAGCCATCAAAAGAAATGAAATCTTGCCATTTGCAACGACATGGATGGAACTAGAGCGTATCATGCTTAGCAAAATAAGTCAAGCAGAGAAAGACAACTATCATATGATCTCCCTGATATGAGGAAGTGGTGATGCAACATGGGAGCTTAAGTGGGTAAGAGAAGAATCAATGAAACAAGGTGGGATTGGGAGGGAGACAAGCCATAAGTGACTCTTAATCTCACAAAACAAACTGAGGGTTGCTGGGGGGAGGGGGGAGGGAGAGGGTGGTGGGGTTATGGACATTGGGGAGGGTATGTGCTATGGTGAGTGCTGTGAAGTGTGTAAACCTGGCGATTCACAGACCTGTACCCCTGGGGCTAATAATACATTATGTGTTTATAAAAAATTTTTTAAAAATTATTTTAAAAAAAAGTCATTTTTGTTTAGTCACTAACTCACAGAAGCACAAAAAAAAAAAAAAAAAGGAGAAGAAAGATCAATATTTCTTATCTGGAAATGTTGACCAATCACCAATTTTCAGAACAAAAGCTAAATAGTTTTGAGAAAGAGAACACCTGCCTAGTTAGCTGAACCAGTTTGATAAACCCCAGCAAGTCACAAGGCAGAAGAGATCGATGTTAGTTTGCCTTTACTTTCTGGTTGATGTAATTCATGTGAATTATCATCATGTGAAGGCTAAGTATTTCTGAATCCTAATAATAACAATCCTTATTATTATTCTGAGGCCTTATTATTTCTGAAATAACTAATTTATAAATAGGTTCATTTAAACATTGTAGGAATTTGGAGAGTATTTTGCTTGGCCTCTGTTGGGTTAGATTTTTTGAAATTTTCCTTCAAAGAAGAATTCCCTCTAAAAACAAAAACAAAACAAAACAAAAAAACAGATACCAGAAATTAATTTGGGATTATCACCCAGAACTAGCATAGATTGAATTAAATAAAAACATACATATTGAATATGGTTAGCAACCAGAAAAGTCAGATTTATGGTTACTTCAGAGGAGCAAGGGTATCATTAAAGATGAGATTGAAAGGTAAGTGTTGTTGTTTTTTTTTAATATTTGACTTATACTTATTTATTTGAGAGAGAAAGAGCAAGTAAGAGAGAGCATGACAGGGTGGGAGGTCAGAAGGAGAAGCAGACTTCCTGTGGAGCTGGGGCCTGATGCGGGACTCGATCCTGGAACTCCAGGATCATGACCTGAGCCGAAGGCAGTCACCGCCACCCACGCGCCCCAAAATTATGTTTAAAATCAATCAAAAAACAATATGGTTATATATACTAAAAACAAAAAGATGTGAATGAGGCCAGAAATTCCTGATAATACTTATTATATGTATGTGTCAAACACCTGTGATTCATTTGATCAAGTGTTGAACTTTGTGGCACTTGAGTGAAAAGTAAAAATATTTGTAGAAAATATTATAAAATCTACAAAAGCCCTGAACTACTAAGTGAGGTTAACAATAGATATAGTACATAAGATTAACATATTAACCTTAATTAATATCAATATTAATTAATTAATATTGATTAATAAAATTAATTAATTAATATTAGTTAATAAAAGTTAATTATATATCTGTATATTATCAATGAACAAGCAGAAGTTGATATTTAAAAATCAGTGTCATTTATCCAAAAAATGAACAACTTAAGGATAAATCTGACAAAAGATATGTAGAATCTGTACAATGAAAATTATAATACACAATATAGATGAATTAGAGAAAGCCTAAATTAAGAGAAAGAATAACTGTTGACTACTGTTAAGATATCAGTTATTTCCAAATTAATGCATATATTTAATGTAATGTCAATCAAAATCCCAGCAAGACTTCCTTATAGAAATTGGGAAACTGATTCAAAAGTACATCTGGAAAAACAAAGAATAGCCAAAGCAACTTTCATTTTTAAAAAGAACAAAACTGAAGAATTAGCATGAATTTATTTTGAGAATTATTATAATGCTACCATAATCAAAACAGTGTGGTGTTAGCATTAAGATAGACAAAAAAAAAAAAAAAAAAAAAAAAAAAGATAGACAAATAGATCAATGGATCACCGTAGAATCCAGAAATACACTCACACATATATAGACAACTGATTTTTTTTTAAATGGGGAATATAAGAGCCTGTCTTTCTACCAAACAATAAAATGGAAAGGACCAAACAACAACAACACTCCCAAGAAACAAACAAACAAACAAACAAAAACAAAAATGATGAATAGGAAAATCTGTGGAGAAATGATAATTTTTCCAAAATATGGTACTGGAACAACTGGATATTCGTATGCAAAAGATAAACTTTAATCTGTATCCCACTGTCACACCATATGCAAACATATCAAAATGGATCATAGACTTAAATGTAAAAAAAAAAAAAAAAACTATAAAATTTCTAGAAGTAAACATAAGAGAAAACCTGTGGGACCTTGGGTTAGATAAAGATTTCTCAGATATGATACCAAAACATGATCTATAAAGGGAAAAAAAAATCAGACTTCAACAAAAGTAAAAAAAATATCAGCTCTTTAGAAGACATTATTATTAATTTTTAAAAAGATTTTATTTATTTATTTGAGAGAGAGTATGAGTGAATAGACATGAGCAGGAAGGACAGCCAGAGGGAGAAGACTTCCTGTAGAGCAGTGAGCCCAATGAGGGGCTCAATCCCAAGACCCTGAGATCATGACCTGAGTTGAAAGGCAGATGCTTAAAGAAATTAGCCATCCAGGAACCCCTAGAAGACATTGTTAAGAAGTGAAAAGATCACCCATAGGCTGGGAAAAACTATTCACAAAGCATGTATCTGCTAAAGAACTAGGATTCAGAATACACACACACACACACACACACACATCTTACAAAGATCTAAAACTCTATAATAAGATAACAATCTAATTAAGAAATGCACAAAAGATTTGAACAGATATACAGCCACAGATTTATGGTGGCCTATAAGCACTTGGAAAGATGCTGAATATCATTAGTCATTAAACAAACAAACAAACAAAAAACCCCACTAAAGCTTAATTATTTACCACTACTCACTTTATAGGTGGTTAAAATTAAGAAGTGGCCATACCAAAGACTGGCAAAGATAAGTAACTGAAACTCATATATGGTGGTGGAAATGCAAGATGGTATATATAGCTACTTTGGAAAATAGTTTAATACTTTTTTAAATAGTCCATGCTAGACCCAACATATGTTCGAGCCATTATACTCCAAAGTCATGACCTAATAGGAAAAAAAAAAGTATGCCTATACAGAGATCTGTGCATGGGTATTCACAGCAGGTTTTTTTTTTGTTTGTTTTGTTTTGTTTTGTTTTGTTTTTTGTACTACTCCCAAACTGAAAAGAATTTGAATGGCTACTAACAAGTAAATGAATAAGAAATTCTGATATCTCTATATCCTGAAATACGTTACAGGAATAAAAGAAAGCAACTATTGCATATGAATCTCAAAATTTACTATGAGTCTCAAAATAATCATGTTGCATCAAATATGCAATATCAAAAAATATACTGTGAGATCCCTTTTATATAAAATTCTAGGAAAATGCATAATGACAGAAAGCAGATGAATAATTGATTTTGGATGTTGGGGGATAGGAGGAAGAATTATAAATGCTCATAAAGAGACTTCTGGGAATGATGGGCATGTTCACTATCTCAATTGTAGTCATTTTGCAGCTGTATGCATAAGTTAAAGCCTGTCAAATTGTACACTTCAGATGTGAGCAGTTAACTGTGTATCAATTATAGCTCAATAAAGCTGTTGAATATCTTTTTTAAATCTTGTGATTTGCAAGAGCTTACAGAGTGACTAGATACAATTCCATACACTGGAGTTAAGAAAAGCTAACATGACATAATGATATGATGAAGTCAAAGGTAAGATTAATATAGAAATCTTTACCATAAAGTTCTATAATATTTCTCAAGGTGAGTATATCTACTATGAAAGAAATGAACACGATCAGCTAAACGATTCTCATTGCAGGTATGATCACCATAAATCCGTTAAGATAAATTCAACTTTTCCTGCTAGCATGTTTTTCAAGAATTAATTTCTATAATGTCAAAAGATTTTATGTAATGTGTTATACTGTCAATAATAGCTTAATTGCTATAAAAATATATAATGTAATATAAAAAGTATATATTCAGTATGTTCTTTTTTTATGATTTTTATTTATTTATTTGAGAGGGAGAGTGAGAGAGAGAAAGCATGAGAGGGGAGAAGGTCAGAGGGACAAGCAGACTCCCCATGGAGCTGGGAGCCCGATGCAGGACTCCATCCCGGGACTCTGGGATCATGACCCAAGCCGAAGGCAGTTGCTTAACCAACTGAGCCACCCAGGCACCCTCAGTATGTTCTTATAATATCATTTAGTACAGGTTAGAGACATCATCAATTCCACAGAGGCCATTTTACAATGAACAAAGGGATACAATGTACATGTTTTACATCTACACTGAGATGGGGTGGGGGTGAGAAGCTTCAAGGAGTGCATAACTTGACTTGTTCGGGGAACAATTTTAGTACATTATTACTTGAAATAAATCTTGCAATAATAATTAGACATCATATAAATTGAGGTTGTAAGAGATCGTATAAATTAATTCAATAAAATTGCTTCCAACAAAAATTTAAAGACATGTAACTTTGCCAAGTTGCCAAGATAAAGACTTTGCAAAAATACTTATAGGTAATGAAATAAGGTGATTTTACTAGAGTTTTCCTAATTATAAGTTAATTAAATGACTATCTGTCATTTGTATATACAAAATAAAAATTTTGTTTTTATTTTTATATTGTCTTTATTATTTCTTGCTACAACTAGGTAATTACTAAATTGTGCCAATTTTTATTATTTTTATTCCAAAACCACATTATACTTAGAGGACTATTTCTCTTCTTTTCTTTTCTTTTTTTTTTTTTTAAGATTTGTTTATCCATTTTTTTAGAAGGAAAGAGAGAGGGCATGAGCAGGAGGGTAGAGGAAGAGGAAGGGAGGGAGAGAGAATCTCAAGCAGACTCTGACTTGAGTGTGGAGCCCAACACAGCGCTTGATTTTACGACCCTGAGATCATGACTTGAGCAGAAACAAAGAGTTGGATGCTTAACCAACTGCACCATCCAGGTGTCCCAAGACTATTTTTTTTTTTTTTAATTGTTGAGGACTTCCAATCCATTCTACTAAACTTGTGGTTTATGGACAAAGAAATGTGTGTTTTTATAGGAGAATAAAACAAACAAACCATTTCTATTGGTTTAGTTCAGCATTAATATACAAATGTCTCTGGATCAACACCAGATCATCTATAAAGAACTTATGTAATTTAGATTTAAAGATCCACATGGTCAAATAGTGAGAAAAAAGTAATTAAAGTTGTAAACTGTATGTTTGTTCTCAACACATATATTTAGCAGTGATCAATAGTATAAGTAAGGTAAATTGTTGATGATCCTGCCTGAAGCCTGCAGATTCTCATATAAAACACTGACCGTCCTGCATACTTTCCTTTCTACTAGCTAATTAGTTTTGTACTTTAAGAGGAAGTAGCAAATATATATTTAAATTTTAATATTGATGCAACTTTTACTCATGGTTTAATTTCAAAGAAGATCTGAAATACAAAATCTATTTATGAGGTATTTATGAGGTATGACCCATTTATGAGGTATTCTCATGAAAATTAATTGAGATACTCAAGTTTTTCTGCTTCTTAAAGTTGGGATAGTTTGTGTGTTATAAAGGTGAATATAATATGTGAGACAATGTTATGACTCCCCCAAGAGGTCAAGATACCTATTGTGACAGTCACATGAGGGTTTCTGTGGAGGATCATCATGTTGATACAATTTGCCAAAGACCTCTCCAGGACATGATCTATACTTTGCTCTGGGCCTCTGAGGAAACCTCACAATGCTTACCCCAACAACAGGGAGATTAAGTGGAATCTTTCTTCCTTTTTCAATCTGGTTCTTGGCTTTTAACCAAGCAGATATTAATGTGGTGCTTATAATTTACATAGCATCCCAGGATCTCAGATTTTATATTATGGATTCTTAAAACTTCACCAGCATAAATGAAACATTGAATAGCTATTTAAAGTTTGTTAAATCATCTTTGTCTGAAGTCATCTTTGCTTTGAATCAAATGCTTTAGATTCATTCACTTGTTTCTCTCTGGAGACACATACATATATTTAGTTCGTTGTGTATGAAGTTGTTTACCATAAAATGTTATTTCTACACCGAATTTCCCATTTAACTTCAATGCTGTTTTATTTAAAGGGAGGAATTTTAATTTATTTACTTAAAATAGATCAAATTACAAAGTTTTCTATTCACTGCTTAATCTCATTTAAAACTTCTTAAATATTTTTTAATTACACTATTACATAGTTTGTGAATAAATTCACCACCAGTACTGCCTGCAGATAACGAGTTAATATAGGAATGGAAAGTCCCACTGTGCTGGGATACTGTGACATTTTAATGCCAACCCAAATATATTGGCCGTGCTGACCTTCAGGGTTCTTGCAGCATATGGAAAACTTGCAAATTTCCAGCACTGTGCCTAACCTAATAAAGACAGATTCAAAGAACAAAAGAAATAAAGAAGCCAGTCTATTTTCCAATCCATATGAATTTTTTTATTCAAATCAATTTGACCAGAACTAGCAATAGCATTGACTCTTAATTAACTTTGAAAAACAATTTCTGTGAAGAAAATTTAAAAAACAGAAACAAACAAAAAAGAGGGTTACAAAGAAATCATATGTTGCTCCCACAAAGGAAAATAATTCACATTTTTAAACTTATATTTTAGCCATGCTACCAAGATGAAGAAGTTGTTTTGTTCCTGATTTCCAGAGGAAAAAAGTTAGAACATTTTAGATCATGTTTTAGACCATGATAGCACAATCTAAATTATTTCTTTCACCCACAAGAATTAAAATTTTATTGTTGAATGATCATCAAATATGTGAACTGTTACATATTAAGACATTTTTCACTAATTGGTTTATATATACACTTTATGTCCTCGACTTGATTATAAATTCTTCACAGGAAAGTGTTCACTTCTCTTATAATTTTATAACTTCAGACCCCATCTCCCTGATTGAAGCACAAATACCTCCTAACTGTTCCCATCTGTTGTCTTTTTTGCTCCACGTTACATCAAAGCAGTTTTCCTAAAGTTGAGTTCTGATCCCATCACTTCAGTCTTCTGGGCGGAATAGGGAAGGCCCAAGGGCCCTCCCCTAACTCAGAGCATAGCCTTCATGCCATTTCCCTACAGATAGACATAGGCAAAGAATCAATACAGTGGAAATTCACCTAAATTCACAGATTCCTTGACAAATCTGTCACCTGTTTGAAGTGACCAAGCAGATAATTAGTCACACACAGAGAATTAGTGCAGTAAGTACTTCAAGGAGCCAGTAGATGCATTTTGGATACTAGGAACTTTAGAGCAAATTTCCCTCAATTGTGTCTCATTGTATCAGCGTGTGTAGTATCATATGAAGGGGAACGTGAGATTTTTCCACAGTTAGAGGATTCTTGTAATTGATGTCTCTGTGGCTATGTAGCAGAGTTTGTAAGAGTGCTTAGGACCCACAGTGAACTAGGACGGTACGCTTTAAAGGAGACTCTCGACAGTCTTCTCAAAAAATGTAAAATACTTTCAATTATCTAATGGGTGATGGCTGACTCTTTCTCCCCATTTTAAAAGTTTTATATGCCTTGCACCGTAACTCTAAACATGTGTTATGATTAGTCAAACTGAAGAACTAGTGCTCCTGATACAGTCTCTGATATTTGCTATCACCACATATTGATACATACTGTGTACATGAACTTTGGTACAACTCTCGATGTGCACATATTTGCTTATGACTCTGGGACAGTTTTTCCCAAACAGGGTACTGGAAAAATGAAGCACCATTGTGTGTCTGTTTGTTTGTTTTCAGTTCTCCCAAGGAAGGTACATAGTTAGTGTCATTCCAGATGCAGAAAAGATGAGTTAATTTATTTTACACAATGGATGCCTCAGGCATTAAGGAAATTCTGTTATGGAAACTCAGTTGAGAAGGTCTGTTTTGAAACCAAATTAAATCCAACTTGAGCACCAATTTTCAAAATTAGAAAATAAGTTCAAGGCCAGCTACTTTGACCCCTTTTTTGGTCTACACAAGAGGGTGGAGACACTATGGTTTACCAGTGCTGTCACTGCCACTGCAGTTTTCTCTGTGGTCCTGCATACTGCTGTCAAAATGTGTGGTGCTGAGGCTCCATCTGAAGCGAGTTTTTATTTTTTTAATTGCACTACAAACACTAAACTTTTAAAATGGGGGAAAAGAGTCAGCCATCACAAATTTTTAAGTGCACTGTACAGTATTGTTAACTACAGGCACAATGTTGTACAGATGATCTCTAGAACTTTTCTGTCTTGTGCAACTGAATCTAGACCTATCTCCTCCGCTTTACAGCCTCTGGAAATCATTACTCCATTCTCTGTTTCTATGAGTTTGACTCTTTTAGATACCTCGTATAAATGCAATCATGCAGTATTTATTTCTTAGAAATAACTCAATTAAAAATGGCAGACTTCAGTATACACATCTCCAAAGAAGACATACAAATATCCAAAAGCAGGGAAAGGTGCTCAAGATCACTGTTAATCAGGGAAATGAAAATCAAAGCCACAAAGAAATACCACCTCACACCTATTAGGATGGCTATTATTAAGGAAGAAAAAAGGTAACAAATGTTGGCCAATATGGTGATAAATTAGAACCTTTGTGCACTGTTGATGGGGATGTAAAATGCAACCACTATAGAAAACAACATGAAGGTACCTCAAAAAGTTAAAAACAGAACTACAATGCGATGAGGCAATCTCACTTCTGAGTACATGATCAAAAGAATTGAAATGAGGATATCAATGACATTTCTGTCCTCCAATACTCATTGCAGCATTATTGACAATAGCCTAGATATGGAAACCATTGAAATGTCCATCAAGAGGTTAAATGGATAAGGAAAATGTAGTATATACTTACAACAGTATATTATTCCACTTAAAAAAGAAGGGAATCCTACCCTATGTGAAACATGGATGAACCTGGAGGATATTATGTTAAGCCAAAAAAGCTGGTTATGAAGTGGGTTTTAATTCCTGACATTTTAGGACAAGCTAGTGTGTTATGCAGGCTTCTTAGCTGCCTCTTGCTGAGTTCAGCTACAAGTGTTTCTTCCCTCCCCGCTCAAACCAAGGGTCTTTTCTGACCATTCACCAAAGGAATGTCACATTTATCTCCTTGAAGATCTTTCTTAGAAGTGCTCCGTTCCATGATCCTCTGATACACAAACACCTTGAAACCTTCGTCCTTGTTGGGCAGTAAAACGTTTCCTTTCTTCTCTTCTAGGGTTTTTGGTTGGTCTAATACATTGACATAGGACAGTCAACAGGAGAAAAACAAATTTAATTATGTGTGTATAGGAGTTTATGGAAATGAGATTCAAAGAAGTGACCGAAGCAAGCAGCTTTTATATCTTCTAGACAAAGAAACAATAAACCTGTGAAGAACTGGCAAAACGGAGAAGTTTGGGTGTGGGCTGGTAAATTAGTGAAGAAGTAACAAGGTTTGCTTACCCAGAATTCTCAGCCTTAAATTCCCTATCTCTCGTGGTAAGAGGGAGAGTACCTTTCATATAGGAGGTTTATATACTGCTTTTAGGGGGATTGGTCTGCCCTGAACCTCCCATAGGATTCAATACCAAAGAAAAGGCATGTTTCTTTCTCATTCATCAAAAAAGCCTTACTTCCCTCCTCATATCCAAATGTCTGATGATTTCTTCCTTTTATGAACTTTAAAATCAGTAGGCCTATTTAAGAACTGCCTTCAGGATCTCGCACTAGGTTTTCACAATTTATCCCTTTTGGCTCTGAATCAAAAAAGCTGCTTCCTCCCATGGTGGGGTATGAAGTCTTTTCAGCTTGGGTAAATGCATGCTAAAGGGTAAAGCTCTCCTTATTCCATCTATGGGTTTGCATACAGCAAGAATGCTCAAACACTTCGTATTGAACAAATACATAAGAGATTGTAAAATACTTGATGATACCTAAAATAGAGTTCAGAGCTGAACTATTCCTTTAATCCACCAAGCTGGCCCTAGGTGCATGCTGAGGATTAACGCATTGAAAGCAGCTTATTTTTCACTTAAGTTCAGAAATTCTGCTTGATCCCCTTTGATTTTAACTTCATCAGTTAACACGAAACATGTTGCTCATTAGTTAGTCGTTGTTTTCATTTCACTCTGAATTTATGAAGCTTGGCTCCATTTACCATGCTATCATTTATAATAGTTTAGAAAACACTTCTGGTATCCTAGGTTTCTTTGGTAAGCAGCCTTCCTGGAGTGATTAATTTGGGGCACGATTTCTTTCTGGCATTCACTCTTAGGCTGTTCTATCCCCAGATTTATTCTTAACCTTCAAACTGTTAAAAATCATTGGGTGATATTTGTTTGATATAGTTCTCTGTTCATTTGACTTCAATTCTTTCAGTGTCCTTTGCTTTTTGAAACAACAGATATATATATATTTTAAAAATTCAGTCTGGTAGTCTTTGACTGGATAGTTTATTAATTTTATTGTGACATTTTTAAACATCTTTGGACTTGTTTCTACCATATATTTTTTCTATTTTTTCTTCTTTTGTTGCTTTCTTCTTTCAATCTTGCTGTCCTTTTTTGTTCCGATTTTCGAACTATTATTTTCTGTTCATTACATTTTTTCCTTTTTTTAGAGTATGTTCTTCACATTTCTAATTTTAATAATGACTTTAATAGTCATATTAACTTAATAGAGTCTGAGGTTAATCAGCATCTTTAACTTCTGTTCAAATAATAAAAATATAAATTTAATAACATATAATACACAATGAATAAAATAATTATGATTGCCATACAACTATTCTTTTGTCACTGTTCAGTATTACAGTTCTGTTCTGTTTTCAAGACAGCAACCAGATATTGTTAACATCCATTTATACTGTAAATATCAGCTCAGTTTCACTCCTATTATTTATAATATTTGTAGTCACCTTTCATTCTTAAATTTTCACTGTTTCAACTGAGAACAGTATTCCTTAGAATTCTCTTTTATTGTATTTTATTGTATTGTCTTTGGTGGTATAGTCAGTTTGTTCTTCTAAGATGGGCTTTTAGTTCATCCTATTTCTTGAAATATAATTTCACTATTGTCTTAGATTGAGTTGGCCAAGAAACAAATTTTGATACACAGATAAGCATGTGGTGGAGTTAGTACAAATTCTGAGATTAACACTAGTGGAAGGGAAGGAAAGAAAGTAGAATTGGGGAATGGGAGAAGTAAAATGTAAGTGGAAGCTTACCGGAAGTTCTGATGTTGGAATGTCCCTTCAGAGGTATTTTCAATTAGGCCAGGGTACCAAGCGTTTGAATCTGGGCATTGATTAGTTATTAGCTGTGGTCTGCATGAGGAAGAAGCTGTGACCTCAGTAAAGCGGCTTTTGCTAGCTCAGAGTAGCCCAAAGAGTCTTCCAGACATTCTCAGGAGGTAGTGTAATAAATCCTTTATTCTGGAAGAGGGATCTTAGCAATTTATTTCAGTGACCCTTCACGACTATGCATAGAATTTCGCATTGACGGTTATTTTCTATCACTGTGTAAGACACGTGACAGCTTTTTTTTTTTTTTTTTTTTTTTTGGAATCCTAGAAAAATGAATCCATTGTATTCTGCCTTCTGTTGTTGCTGTTGAGAAAAGAGTTATCAGTCTAATTGCTTTATTCTAGATGATTTACTGTCCAATTCTGGTTACATTTAAAATCCCTCTCTCTTTCTCTCAGAGCAGCTTTCTTTTTCATGTCTGTGTTCTGCAGATGAAGTGACTGATTCAGCAGCAAATTAAAGACTGAACTCAGCTCAGTTCTTCCAAAGACAGCACAGTTTTCTGGGCACTACTGCACACTGCCCTCACAGAGGCAGGCAGTGAAAGAGCTACCTCCCGCCATTTTGTATCAGGGTGCTTTCTCTTGTACATAAAGAGACGCCTCTCAAATTGACCTAGGTCACAGGAATTTTATTGAGCCTCATAATTACGGCCCTGACTCCATTGCTTTGGGATTCTCTGGATTTCAGTATTGGTTTTATCACTGGATAACTTCTCTGATGGTTGCAGCAGGGCTATTTCAGCAACTCAGGAAACATACTTCCACATCTATATCTAGGAAAAGGAGAAGCTGTGACTTTCACAAATTACCATGGCTTCGCTGGCAAAAGTCTCTCCACATTTTATTGGCTGAAAGTGGCTTAACTCAGTGTACATATAAACCAGAGACGGGCAAGAAGAATGAATAGACTAATCAAGTCACACTACTGAGTAGAACAGTCAACTTTCAAAATTTCATTGCTGCTACATGATGCACGATGCATGAAATGGGGCTTGAAATGTCTATTTCAATAAGCACAACGGGCTTCTACAGCATGAAGCAGGCATTCCTTGGCTGGTGTGCAGTGTCTGATTCTGCTGTAAATATGGGGACTTCTTGGTAAAAGTGACATTTTCTATAGCTCAGAAGTCTTTAACCTTGAAGTCATTTCCAAAGGCAGACGTTTCCTTCTACTGACTACTGTCATATTTGACCTAGGATTCATTAAGTAATTTTTTTTTTTTTTTAGTCAGACTCCCTGAGACGCTGCCAGATCTTCTGGACTCATGTTAATCACACCAAGAATTGTTTCCCTGTCCTATTTGTGAAGAAATAAATCTCACTTTCCAAATCAGGATTAAAGCAATTTAGGAAGTATCCATGCAATTAAATTCAACAAATATTTACTAAGTAACTTCTGAGTCTAAAACACATTGCTTTAACACTTGCTAATGACTTGGATATTGCTTTTGCATGGTGTTAATATATTTATATGTGCTTGTTGCACTGGCTGATTGCTTGCTCAGTAAATAGTTTCTTTCTTTCTTTGATACCTGTTTGTGTGCCTGTTGGAAAATAGGCAATATATTGAAAATATATTGGAAATAAATATTGGAAATATAGAATTCTATATTTCAATCTAAATGTAATCAGGCTTAGAAAACACTCTTCCTCCTCAATGATGTCCTTCACATAGTATTCTTCCTTTGACAAAAACGCTGAAATCTTACTGAGTATACAGAAATGTAGCATTAGAGTGATTGAATGTAACTTTAAGAAATGGGTTTCAGGTTGGGAATCACCCACTAAAATTTGTCCTTTACCTATTTCTTGTCACAATTTTAACATTTCTGCATGTACTCTTCAAGCTTGGTCTAGTCTTTGTGTGTCAATATCAATAGTATTTCCTTTTAAAAATAACCTAGAACCTGGGGGACTCAGTCAGTTGAATGATGGACACTTGATTTTGTCTCAGTCATGATCTCAGGGAGATGAGATCAAGCCCCACATTGAGCCCCTATTCGGGTTCCACTTTCCGTTCGGAGTCTGCTTGTCCCTCTTGCTCTGTTTCTTCTCCCCCATGAATTAAATAAATAAAAATGTAAAAGTAACTTGGACCTTTTTTTTTCTTCCCGAGGCAGGTGAGATAGTACGTTTTTGTACGTTATATAACAACCCTTGCTGCTCTTTTCTCTGCCATTTAGCCTAGGCCTGACTTGGTATTTTATAAAAGAAAAGGATTGGGATTTGATTTAGGATTCTCCAATTTCAAACATTACTGAAAATAGAGATCTATAAGCCTTCTTTGAGGAAATGTCCAAACCAACATAATTCTGTTTTGTGGGGGGAGGATGTTTTATGCATTTTTTTAAATTTTTGCCCAAATATCCCTGAATATTGTTCAGCTTTTTAGAACAATAATCAATGATGCCATCAAAACATTTAAATCCTAACAAGTTAAATATATATTTTTTGCCATTTTTGTTTTTAAAGATTTTATTTATTTATTTATTTGGCAGAGAGAGACCAGTGAGAGAAGGAACACCAGCAGGGGGAATGAGAGAAGTAGAACAGGCTTCCTGTGGAGCAGAGTGTCCAATATGGGACTTCATTCCAGATGCCTAGGATCATGACCTGAACTGAGGGCAGATACTTAATGACTGAGCCACCCAGGCAGCCCAATTTTTTCACAGTTTTGTCTTAGAATCTCTATAAAGCATAAAAACAATATATAATGGACTAAGAAATAAATGAAACATTTTATAATCTTGGAAGATTTTCTATGGTATAAAAGAAGAGAATTTTCCCACTCTTTTCAAAGTTAATTTATATTTCATAGGTCTAAAGAGAAAAAGAAAACTTGAAACACTAATGAAAATTTAAAAAGTCCAGGATGATAGTGTATTTTATCAGTCTAGAGTTGCCCTGCTATGATTTTAAAGACATTATTTTCTTATTTTGTCTTTAATTGCATAGAAGTTGATTTGGCATTTGAATTTTAATAAATAAACCAGCTTCATAAGAAATAATTTTAACAAATATGATTTAAAATGTCAGCTCCATTATAAGTTTAGATATTATCCTGAGGAATATGAAATAAATTCTTATAGCACAAATGAGAGTAACAAATGATCTTCACTTACTGTGAGCAAGGTATTGTAGTAGGTTCTATAAAGAGATTACCTAGTTAAATCCTCTCCACATGCTCATGAGGCAAGTATAATAATTCCTATGTAACATTATTTAGATATATTCATCTTCTTAGGAAACATATATCTTTCTATATGGACACATGCATTGTTGAGTTAATAATATGGTCAGGGGTGTGGTAGCAAATAAGACTCTCCCCCCATGGTCATGCTAGAGGATAATACATTTTCAATGCATTGGTGACCTCTGGGCTTGACTGATTACTGTACTGTACTGGAGTAGATACTAAGAACTAATTTTTAATAATCCATTTATGGAATGCATTTAGTGTCTGTAGGAGACAAATGACTTACAGAGAAAAGACCTTTTTTAAAAAAAATTTTTTAAAGATTTTATTTATTATTTGACACAGAGAGAGAGAGATCACAAGTAGGCAGAGAGGCAGGCAGAGAGAGAGGGGAAGCAGGCTCCCCACTGAGCAGAGAGCCTGATGCAGGTTTTGATCCCAGGACCCTGAGATCATGACCTGAGCTGAAGGCAGAGGTTTAACCCACTGAGCCACCAGGTGCCCCACAGAGAAAAGATGTTAAGGGAGAAGAAGCAAGCCATGAAAGAGGTAATTTGAGTAACCATCTTTTTTGTGGTGCGTGGTATGAACCCTGGTCACATATTCCATAGTATTGTCAGCAAACTCTGCAGTCCTCGTTAGTGCACGTTGGAGTGGGAACCATTTGGTGGGTAGACTAATAATAATAACAGCTGGTACTTAGTGAATTCTTATTCTCAGGCAAATATATGGTCACGCTTATTCCCCCCAAACAATATTTTAACAGTGCTATTGTTACTTCCCTTTAGATAAGGAAACTGATTCTTTGAGTGGTTTATCATGTACCTAAGACCATTGAGTCGATACGTGGTAGAGTAGGGATTTTAACCCATGCCCTATGACTCCTGAGATGACATTCTTAATTAGTGGGCAATCCTACTATTATGAGACCTAGCTAAAAATACAGTCTGTTGGGTCGCCTGGGTGGCTTAGTTAAGCCTCTGCCTTCGGCTCAGGTCATGACCTCAGGGTCCTGGGATCAAGCCCTGAATCAAGCTCTCTGCTTGGCGGAGAGCCTGCTTTCCCCTCCCTCTCTCTGCCTGCTGCTCTGCCTACTTGTGATCTCTATCTCTCTGTCAAATAAATAAAGAAAATTAAAAAAATATATATATGATCTGTTCATACAATGTTGTCAAGACTGATACCTATTTTTTTTTCTTTTTACAGATGTTGAAACTGAAGCTTACCAAGGCAAAATAACTAGCACAAGATTGCTTAGCTAATGCAAAGAAGGATCAGTGTTTAATTCATATCTAATTCAAATGCCCTGAAGGGTTCCACTCATCATATTTTAAATAAACATGTTCAATCTTTCTCAATGAGACAACAGTTTTACTCTCTTTAAAAAGTGTTCTTTGTACTTTTGGTTTGGTTGATTTGATCAGAGTTAATTTATAATAGTTCCTTTGGTAATGAGTCTAACTTAATTTTTTATATTGGATTGTTAACAGTTTTAAAACCCCCCTCCCACTCCCCTTTCTTTCCTGCCCCAGAACCAGGCAAACTGATAGAAAGCTGAGCTGCTACCTCTTCTGGCCCCTGAAAGAAGATCAAACCAGGCAACTGAGGTCAGCACACATGAGAACTTTCATCAAGCTAACAGCCCATGCCTACCATAAAAGCCCGGCTGTTCTCCTGTCCCAGCTTTCTAAAGTCAATCTCTGACCAGCTTGAGAACCAGCATGACTCTCTGCAGCCAGCCTCTTAATGTTAGTAAATGAAACTTTTCATATCTTTTGGTATTTGTGGTGTCATAGGAATCAAAATTTAGATGAGGACCCATCTTGTCTCAACAGAATGTCTACAACACTTTCTATCTATCTATCTATCTATCTATCTCAGGGAGGAAAGGAATTTGCTGGAAGGATATTTGGTGTTTCCTAATATAAATGGAAGGCTGAAAACCAGGCTCAGGAAATTGGGCAACAACCAAGAGCATGCAGGTAGCAGGAAAAAGAGCCAGTATCATGCCTCAGGGACAGTCTGGTTAGGATATTACTGCTCGCCCTAATGCCACTGAGTACTTATCATTGTCTGCATTGCTGAACTCTGACATCACTACTGCTAGTACTGCCTGAAAATGTTTCCATACACCAATATCATTTGGTCACCATTTCGAGACTCAAACCTGGAGTTGTGAGCATTTAATTATTAGATGTATTCACACTATGTGTCTACACTGTAGCCAGCCACAAAGCATAGACTTAATAATATCTTCCATTAAGACATGAGCAATTGAGGATAACCTCAAAGTAGAAATGTTGTTCTGAGTCTACATGACGAATATGCATGTATCACTGCATTAGATCTTTTACACTGTGGTCTTTGATGCAGTTACACTATTCTTAAGTGATTATGATTTCTTGCCTGAAATCCTTTGTCCACTTGGCTTCATGAGGTTTTTCTATTAGAGTTAACCACCTTTTTACTTTTGTTTCTTCAAACATTTTTTTCTATTGATTTTTCTCTCCTTTCTATCCCTAATAAAGACACGTCAAGTTCTCTTTCTCTTTCTTCCTATGGTCTAATAGAAATTGCACTCATCTTCTAAACCTCAACTCTTCCCTATATGGATGGATCTGAGTCTGCGTCTACAACTCAGGTATCTTCTTATTTAATCAGTCTTCCATTTCTGTTTCCTTTCTGGATATTTACATCCAGACTTTCCCCTGTAGAGAAAAGTGAAAATGACCTGCACTTCATCACCTTCTCCCAATCCAGCTCTTCCTTAAGATGGACCTGCCTCTGTAAGCTGCCTTGTCGTCTAATCATCCCACTGTCACCATTGAGCATGCTACTTTCTCATAGTTTATGTCACCGAAGATTGTCAAATGCTCCACAAACCTTTCTCCAAGTTACTATAAGTAGATTAATGCATATGAGAACATATAAAACAAATTAGACTATTTGGGTCTAGCTGAAGATAATATTGACCAAGAGCTTTATTGAATAACCATGTGTTTATATCTTCACAGTTTTTTAATGAAATGAATTATTTGAGAGGAAATATACAATCTCAATTTGGAAAATAAATTAGTCAAAAGAGAATTTCAGGGGTTAACCCTAGAAATATAACTCAGGGGAAGTAAACCTCACTGTTTTGCTTGTATTGGAAATAGCTGTAATACTTTGATTTCCTTTATAATATTAATTTACTGCATCAGATGCCTCTTCTATGCTACTTTCTATTTTTTCTGCTTTACCTGTTTCTGGCATTTTGGGCCTCTGTTCCTGGCTTTGCTGCTGCTGTTCATTAATTGATTCTGGGTGGTCTTCAAAAAGTGTCACACCAGTGAAACATGCTTCACCCTCTGCCCATATCCCACAGCTTCTTCTCCTTGCCCTGTGGCTTACCTGTCAATGCTTGACTGTGAGATGTCAGGAGATATCTGATTCTCAGTGCCTATAACTTGGAAGTGGGGGGAAATTAAAGTTCCATAAATTTACTTCTGACAATAGAATACCAGACTGGAGGATAAATAATCCTCTCTTGGTTCCCAATTATCATTATAAGTAGTGGTCTTTGTATTTCCTTAGATGACAGTCTAAGATCTTGAGACCAAGCAAGCAATGCATGTAATAAGTGGTAACTAACTCAGCAATATATTCTTACGCTGGCTTTTCCTTCTTTTCTTGCCTCACCCCCTTTCTCCGCTAACTCTAGATATATAAATTTGCTCCCTAAGAGAGTAAAAATTCTTCAGACTTTTCTTTTTGGGAAAACTAATACAGGTGTGGTGTCTCTTCCACAAATACATTAAGAAGTTTATTTAGAAGAAGCTGGGCTTAGAGAACAAAATCCTCTGTTGATGCCAAGGCCTAGATTGGGGTGGGAGATAGGGAGGTAGGGAAAAGTTGTTTCAGGTAGAAGAAGTATCTTTCTTCTTTCCTTCTTTCTTTCTTCCTTCCTTCTTTCTTTTTTTTTAAAGATTTTATTATTTATTTATTTATTTATTTATTTATGGACAGAGAGAGAGGACATAAGCCAGAGGAGTGAGAGAGGGAGAAGAAGGCCTCTCACTGAGCAGGGAGCCTGATGTGGAGATCCTTCCCAAGACTCTGGGAACATGACCTGAGTGAAGGCAG
Source organism: Mustela nivalis (assembly GCF_964662115.1). Lineage (NCBI taxonomy): Eukaryota > Metazoa > Chordata > Mammalia > Carnivora > Mustelidae > Mustela > Mustela nivalis. The sequence goes on from NC_139020.1 coordinate 88,138,141, forward strand.
ACATTTAATGACCTTGGCGTCCCCAGGGAGAAAAAGTTTCTAAGCATACTAGTTATGATAGAAATTATGTACCTATGTTGATTAACTATAGTTAAAAATGCAGTATTACTTAGCCATCAGAAAGGATGATGAATTTACATCAGTATAGGTGGAACTATACGGTATTACGCTAAGCAAAATAAGTCAATCAGAAAAAGACAATTATCATATGGTTTCATTCATATGTGGAATATAAGAAACACACTAGAGGGGAAGACCATAGGGGAAGGGGGAAATACTAAATCAGAAGTCATCGCAGAGGGAGAAAAACTATGAAAAACTCTTAACTCCAGGAAACAAACTGAGGGTTTCTGGAGAAGAGGTACATGGGGGGCTTGGTGTAACTGGGTGATGGACATTAAGAAGGGTAGGTGATGTGGTGAGCAGTGGGCATTATACACAACTGATAAATTATTGAACACTACATCTGAAACTAATGATGTACTATAAGTTGGCTAATTGAATTTAAATAAATAATAAAAAAATAAAAATAAATAAAAGGAGATTAATCTCCTGGTCCTTCTAAAGTTGTAAATGTATATGGAGGCTTTGTTTTCTAGGCCCCAAATAGTCCATATTTACATTACATTGTAAAGAAGCATCAAATTTGATAATTTCAATGACTAGGAGTAATGGCCAACTCCAGAGCTGAAGCCAGATCTCCCTTTTAGAGTAAATCTTCAAAGTATCAAACACATCATGAACATAGATCACCACAATAAGAAAGAGAATCAGTGCCAATAAGTTTGCAGAAATCATTATCCAGTAAGTTTGCATAGTGTGACTTAGCCTTGATTTATCTTCTTGATGATCTGTGATATTATTATTATTATTTTTAAAGCTTTTATTTTATTTGACAGAGAAACAGGCAGAGAGAGGGAGAAGCAGGCTCCCTTCTGAGCAGGGAGCCCAATGCAGGGCTCGATCCCAGGACCCTGAGATCATGACCTGAGCGGAAGGCAGAGGCTTTAACCCACTGAGCCACCCAGGTGCCCCAATCTGTGATATTATTGAGATTTTAAACATCATCCATCCTATTACCAATGATCTTTTGAAATGTTCCAGGACTGCTTGCTTGCACTGGTTAGTGAGAAAACATACCTAAATGAACTTAATGAAAAATTTAGGCTTTGAAACCCAAGTTTTTTCTTATTTTACAGTCAAAAAACATTTGTCATAGTAAAATCTTAACACTTGTAAATTCGTACTTAGATGAAAAAGTATTTTAGTATCTTAGTTTCCAAAATTGTACATGGCAAACTCTATAAAACCTTTATATTGATAATATGGGATTGAATTGCTTTACAAGAATACATTTTCTTCTTTCAAGTAAGAAAAAAAAAAACAAAAAACAGAAACAAAAACACCAAAAATAACCCTCCTAAAAAAAAAACCTTATGCAGAAACCAATCCATTCTTTCAGTCATTTTGAAATTAATTCTTTAAATTAATTTTCATATTAAAAGTATAAGATTAAATTTACTCTGAAAGGAAAGTATCAAGTAAATCGGTTATAGAGTAGTTTCTCAAGAAAAAAGAAATTCTATGTTTCTAAATTTCTGACACATCTTAATATTAAGTTTTCTTGAGACACTATTTGGTTCAGCAGAGACCTATGTCAATTATCTTTCAGTCATACAAAAATGAGCATATAATATTAGGGGAATGTATGGTAAATTTGACGCACTTAGTAAGTAAAAATTATTGGACAGAATATGAGAAGCATTAATACTAAAAGCAAAAATGATAAATTATATTTCATCAACATTGATAAGATTTTCTTACTAAAAGACAACTTAAAAGATAATCCATACACTGTAAAACATATTCAGAATATATGGATTGCAAAAAACATTAATATCCAGAATATATACATATTTCTATGAATAAACAATAAAAAGATGGATAACCCAGTTAAAAAAAAATGGCAGAAAACTTGATGAAATACTTTGCAAATGGTAAGAGAACGGCCAATAATTATATGAAAGATGATCAACAACTTTAGTCCTTGAAGATATGCAAAATAAAGCAACAATGAGATAACTATTGTTACCTCTAGGAAGGCTAACCAAAGGGGAAAAATGATTCTATCAGGCACATGAGCCAACTAAAACTCTCAAGTATTGCTGATGGATGTTGGATTAGTTTGCTAGGGCTGTTTTAACAAAGTACTACAATGTGGATTTCTCAAGAGATCTATTGTTTCACAACTGCAGACTAAAGGTGTGAAGTCAAAGTATTGGCAGGACTTGTTCCTTCTGAGGGCTGTGGGGAAGGATCTCTTCCAGGCCTCTGTTTGGCTTGTAGATGACTGTCTTCATGTTTATTTAATATTCTCCCTCTCTGTAGATGTTTCCAAATTCCTCCTTTTTATAAGGGTACTAGTCATAGTAGATTAGAAGCCACCTTAATGACCCTATTTCTAGAGAAGTCCCCCTTCTGAGGTAATGAGGATTAGGACTCAACTATGAATTTTGGAGGTACACAATTCAATCCACAACAGGCATGAAAATGGTATAATCACTCTGTAGAACTGTTTGTAGTTAAATACTTCTCTATGCTACAGTCCAATAATTTCACACTTAGATAAAATGAATGAACTAAATGCAGTAACATGGATCATTGCAAAAACATGATGTTAAGTTCAGAAGCGAGGGACAAAAGTGTTTAATTTATGGGATAAGAACAGACAAAATTAATCTATCATATTAGAAATTAGAAAGTGGTTTCCCCATAAGTGAGGGAAGGAAAATGACTAGAAAAGGCAAAGGGAAAATTGTGAGGTGATGAAAATATTCTTGTTTTGAATAGTGATCACCCAGTTATACAATAGTCAGACACATATACACACACTAAATTGTATACAGACATATATGCACAGACTCATATAAATACATATTAATACATGGTTGCTTAAAACTAGAACTGACACTTCTAACTCCATGTTGCTTAAATTCAAACATATAAGAAAAATATTAGGTTTAAAAAGGCAAATCATGGTTGACATTTGTCTTAAGTTTGTTTTATAATAAAATTCTATACTAAGAAAATAACCAGTGAATTTTAATAAAAGTGGAGTTCAAAATTGTGTAACAATGGGAATTCATAGATCTACTTAAAACTGTAGCATTCATGATCCTTCCTTTGGAAAAAAAAATTGATTTAGCGATTGCTGTAGGTAACTTAAAATTTAATATTCAGGAAAGTAAATATAGTTCCTTCAGACTTCACAAACTTTAAGTTCAACATAGTTTTTGATTTCTATATTAAGATTCTTATATAAGGACATTGTGGGTTATAATGTGGGCACAGATAGCCCCATATTCTTGTTGGCTAAATGCAACAAAGATTATTTCTCTCTTCTTCCTCTGTATGTCTAAGAGGGCTTTAAGGAATTTTTCCAATTCACCACCAAAGAGAAAGTGAGACTGCAGTGTCTCTGGAAATTAAATTCTCCAGTCAGAAAGTGAGGTACATGGCTTCAACCTATAGATCATCTGCCAGGATTTGTTATATGACCCTGTTTGTCCCACCTCTAGGTAAGAGGGTGTATATCCATTTTCCCATGGCATGAAAGGTGATGAGGATCAAATATTGGTGAACAGAGTTAACATATTTCATATTTAGGTAAAAGGCAGATTCTCTGGGCTCTTAAAATCATATAAGTTTCTTTCTAAACTAGTAAAAAAGAAGAAATATATTTGGCTATGTACTTAGAAAGTCCTCCATCTTCTGAATTAGCAAATAATTTATCAACAAGTGTTTAGGAGCTAAAATGGTTTAGATAATGCCTCCTTTTTTAGTTACTTATTTTTATTTATTTATTTGTTTGACAGAGATCACAAGAAGGCAGAGAGGCAGGCAGAGAGAGGTGGGGGAAGCAGGCACCCCGCTTAGCAGAGAGCCCGATGTGGGGCTCGATCCCAGGACCCTGGGATCATGACCTGAGCTGAAGACAGAGGCTTTAACCCACTGAGCCACCCAGGTGCCCCAGTAGTTACTTATTTTTTAAAGTAATCCTAACATGAGATTTGAACTCAGGATCCTAATTTTAAGAGCCACATGCTCTATCAACTGAACCAGCCAGGTACCCCTAGATAATGCCACTAAAACATCAACTGTTCACAACTAGAAGACAAAATTTAAAAGAACAAAATAAATAGAGTATGCAATGTGCAATATCCTTTCTTGGCTTATTTGAAGTTCCTCAATTCTTCAAGTGTCTAATTATCACTGTTTCTGAAAAATGTATTTGATAAATTGCAAAGGTTTCTTGAAAATGCTCCTGATCAAATGTTTAAAAAATATGTATTGTAGAACACTAACTTTGACTGAAAGAAGAGAAAGGGAAAAAATTCAAAACCTCACTACTCCAGCCATTATAGTGGTTTCACTTTTTCTATCATTACATATCAGCCTGTATCCATTTGCAGATAATTTTTACATATTAAACACAGGATAGATACAATTAATGCCTTTTGTTCATTGATTAGTGTACTATAAGCATTTTCAATGCATTTTGCTCTATATTTAAGCAGGATATCATGAAAAGTTCTATAAATCCATTAAAAAATAAATTATCTTTGGCAAAGATGGCTAGTTTTCTACCAAATGCCATCTCTTCTTCTTAGGAGCTTAAAAAAAATACATAACTATGTAAGCAAAATATCCAGGTAAGGATTATATCTTCCAGTTTCCCTTGAAACTAAAGGCTAATACGTTTTTACCAGTAAGAGCTAAGAAAATCTTTTCTTATGGTATTTCTGGGAATGATCCTTAGCAGGATGATAGGATTTTTTTGTTTGTTTCTTTTTTTTTTTTTTTAAAAGATTTTATTTATTAATTTAACAGAGAGAAATCACAAGTAGATGGAGAGGCAGGCAGAGAGAGAGAGAGAGGGAAGCAGGCTCTCTGCTGAGCAGAGAGCCCGATTCGGGACTCGATCCCAGAACTCTGAGATCATGACCTTAGCCGAAGGCAGTGGCTTAACCAACTGAGCCACCCAGGCGCCCAGGATGATAGGTTCTTTATTTATTCCTTTGCTCATCTGTAATTTAAACATGATGGCCCAGTTTGAGAAAATCACTCTGGAGTATCAAGCTCGAATGAACCTTAGGTTTTGGAAGAGAAGGCCTGGATTCAAAGGTCTCAAGAGATAAACAGCTAACTTGTCCGTCCATTATTTATTTTGTTTGATTTCATTTTAGTTTTATTTTGTTACATGTTGTTGAACCTAAAACTGCTAAATACAGGTCCAGAATTCCCTAGTAAAAGTCATCCTGACACTTTTTAAATTCCTAGAAATGCTTATGTTAAAAGAGATTCTAGTAGTACAAAAGGTAAAAAAAACTAACATTAAAAGTATTCACTTTCCATTTTTTTCTCCAAAATAGCATCTGTTATAAGTTTTGTTCATTTTTCCAAATAAATATTTATTTACCAGTGTAGACAAGATCTATACATAGATGGATACCTATATAAGTACATTCTGTGTTAGTTATTGTAGTAGTTTTTATCTATGTAGATAGTGGTGTAGATACAGATACATATCCAGATTTTTCCAAATTAGCAATGTTAGGCAATATTTACATGTTATGAAGGCTAAAGAGTAGCTAATTTTTACTTCAGCTCACCCTCTTTCTTAACCTCCTTGATCTCATTTTTATTTTTCTAATGTTCTTTCTGAAACAGTACATGACTACTTAAACTATTTCTTAATTTTTCAAATTTATTCAATATTTGTTAATTTTCCATCAACTATATTGAGAAGATTGATAGATTTTCATTATCTGCTGTTTCCCACTCTGCTTCCCAATTTTTGTTTGTTGTTATTATGGCATATATATTATATGTTATTACTATATATGATATATATATAGTATGACATTTAATTTCTGTAGTCACATTTTAGACAGTTTTATATATGAGTGATTTAATACTGGTCATTACTCTTTTATCAGGATTTATCATTTTTATTTTGACATGCCTAGTTGCCTGCTAGTTACATCTAAAATGGCTTTTATGTTTGGAAATGTTTTCCTCCTTCTTTTATAGTTAAATACATTTGGAAGAGGTACACAACTCTTGGGCCTTCATAAATTTACAGTCATTGCTCTACTGTCTTCTGGGATTTACTATGGGTCATCACGCTCTGGAAAACATTGAAGAATGACTTCCCTTATTTCTCCCTCTAAATGTTTGAGGAACTCTTTATCCTTGAAATTCAATTATTTGTCTCAGCACAGATGACTTTGAATCAATTTCCTAGGGTGTGTCCTTTCCATTTCAGAAAATTCAGTTCTTTCTCAATTGCAGGAAAATTCCCACAATTTTGTTGTCATTTTTTGCCAATACCTGTATGTCATGGGCATCGTTTTTCTTTAAACTGGGTCAGCTTTTTCTATCACTTAATGACAATTCTAAAATATATAATGATATTGGTTGTTGGTAAAGAAACTGTTCATATTCTATGAGAAATTTGACTTCAGAGATGCCTGGTGGCTCAGTCGGTTAAGCGTCTATCTTCAGCTCCGATCATAATCCTAAACTCCTGGGATTGAGTCCTGCATCAGGCTTCTTGCTCAGCAGAAGCCTGCTTCTCCCTCTGCCTGATGCTATCTCTGCTTGTGCACTCTTTATCTCTGACAAATAAATAATAAAATCTTTAAAAAAAAAAAGTAAAAAAAAAAAAAAAAAGAAATATGACTTCATTTTCTCCACAGTTCAAGAAGATTATTAGGTGAACAAAGACTAAACCTAAACAATTTGCTCTCAATTTTTTTCCTCAGGGTTGAGAAAAGTGACACAGGTCATTCTTGGGAAATTTTGTATATGGATCATGCCCTTATTATACCTTTACATCTAGTAGATAATTTGGTTGGATATGTAATTCCAGATGGAAGTTATTTTCCCTCAGAGTTTGAAGGCTTTCCTTCATTTTCTTTTAGCTTCTAGTGTTGCTGTTGAAAAGTTCTATAGATAAAATTACTGCTTCTCCATGAAAGCTTTCAGAATGGTTTCTTTAGTCTGTGTATTCTAAAATTTCAGGGTGATAAGTAAGGAAATTGATAGTTTTAATTTTCCTAGGCAATCAGTAATCCTTCACAGTCAGGTGATTCATGTCTCTCACTTCTTATGACATTTTAAAACTATTTGTTTCATATTTTTTTCTCCTCTGTTTTAGTTTATCTTTTTGGAACTCCTGTTATTTGAATTTGGAACATCTAAAATAAAAATTCTTTAAAACTATGATCCTTACTTTCTTAATTTTCAATTTCTTTTGCTCTGTGTTTTAGAAGATTCTGCAACTTTACTTTTTGTTCATTTATACTATAAAATTATGATTTCTCAGAGCTTTTTGTTGTTGTTCTTCTGGCTTTATATGGCATCTTATTCTCTTACAAATGTAATACTTTTACTGATAGAAAATATTTGACCCATCATAGAGAAGAAAGCTCTAGACTTCTAATAGCATAAAGTAAGAGAAATTACCTGGCAGTGAAAATAAGGGGAGAGTCTTTATGGTCTAACTATTTCTTAAACACGCTTTCATATTACCTTGGTTTAGTTTAGTCTCACTCTCATCCTCTGTTACTTAGAGATACCAGATGCTAACAATCCCCACGGCTTTAGGTCTCTGTAGTATAAACTGGGTTGCTTTATTTTAACACCATGGCTTTAGAATTGAGCTTTAGGATTTGGCTTCCTAGTGTACGTTAAGTCACCATTCATAAATCTGTCTCCAGTTCCTAAAGTTGTTTTGATATTTCCTCTTCTGTTCACTGTGTCCTTTTAGGTGCTTTAATTTAACAAAAACAAGAAAAGTTAAACCCTATTTTCTGCCATTTTAACAGACTTTTGAGGATGGAACAAATATACACACCTGACATCACTATCTTCTTTAACTAGACAGCGTTGCATTCATGTTATTTATGTTTTAATGTAAATATGTAATTGTTTGGTTGAAATATGATTTTTAAAAGTGGTTTAAAATATTCTAATCTAGATTAAGAAATATCCCTCATAATCTTTAAATATTTCCAAATGATGCAACAATACCTCATGGGGACAAAAATAACCAGGGTCATTATTTCTCTTGTCTACACAAAGTTTATGAAAAGCTTAAGAAAATAGGCTCTCAGTTGATTTCTATATGTTTGGGTTTTTGCTCTCCCTCTCCTCTTCCCGCTCTATCCTTCCTCTTTTGAACTCTGCATTTGTTCTTTACCAGATATGTATTTTGGCATCTGAATGTGAGCACATGTAGAATGAAGAAAGAAAGAAGGAACTGAATGTTATGGATTTGAAACTTCTCGATAAAACACAGCTGCTCATGTTGGAGGACATTTTATTGAAAACATAAATTCTTGCAAGTGGCACCTGGAGTCCCATAGTTTTCAAGCTGACAAGACTGTACTGTGAACATTCTAACTAAATATTTAACAACTGTGGTAAATGTCAATTATATAAATGGTGAAATTATATACTGTAGATTTATATAGCATCAATTGAGCTCACAGTCCAGAAAAAACCCACATAAATAATTACTTGTGGAATTTGTGATTTTTTTTACATGGACTGTTCTAGATAACTCTTACTACACATGACTGCAAACCACTGTGCTCCCTCAGAAAATAATTAATACAAATGAAATCAAAACTGACAATATGACACTGAAGAAGATAAGAATGAAATTATAATTTCTGACCACAAAACATTATAGATATGACACTAGTTTCTCCCTGCAACCCACCTGTTCCACTCCCCTGTTTTCCTTCCCTCTCCAAATTAAAAGGGCCAGAGTACCTGTGTTTTATGATGGTAACTAGATGAAAATTAAAATTATCAGTTGAAATTCTGAGTGTTTACATATATTTGGATATTTTTTTGTTGAGTGCACCTAATCTATAGCTTTTAAATTTCTTCTTAAAGTTTTTGATTTTCATCTGGGTATTGTCTAAAACATCTCATTAATTTATTTGGAAGTTAATCATTCAACTATTTTGTTTTTCTAATAACTATAAACAACATAGCCTAGGTTTATCATCAATATTAATAATACTTCCTTAGGGCCCAGGCTCTTAATGGATATAACTAGGGGCATATTGTCTGAGGATATATTGGATTGGAGGTGAGGTCTTTTGCAAACTATAAATTTATTCACCCTCCAAGACTGATATATTCCTAGAAATATGTAGTCTCTTTTTCCCAGTCTCCTAATCTCCCAGCACTGCACTAAAAATCAATTGTATACTAGAAAAGTATCCTATGTCAGGGGGAAAAAAAAAGAAAGAAAAAAAGGTTACCTGTTGTTTGAAGTTCAATATTATATTGAAATGATTAACTTCAATCCTGCATCTGTTATTAGGCATACAACATGAAATCTATGTTCATATCATTAGATTATTTAGACAAAATTACTGATTGTCAGAAATATAGGGTCAATGATGAGAACATCACACATTTTCAATTTTTGACAGTACAAAAACTGTTTTGAATAATTGTATTTTTAAGTCATTAACTGAAGAATTTTAGGCTTTGCACATTTATGTAATTGTATCTTTAAAAATATGTAGAAGTTAAAGATAGTGGAACATAATGAAAGAAATCTCAGAACTGCAAACAAAATATTTAAAGGTAAGATAAAATTGTTAGTCTACACAACAATTTACTACTCAGAAAAAAAAAATACTTCTCAGAACATCCCTTTTGCATTATAGTTATTTTCCTCATATTGCTAATCAAATACATGACTAAGTTAAAACAATGGATGATGAGTTAGGAGAGCTAGTATCCAATCATGGTCTTGCTTTTGGTCCAGGCACAATGCTAAACCGCTTAATAAAATGAGATTCTGTGCCAAGACTTGAATTTCAAACTTTTCCAGTTTTAAAAAGCTGTGGATAAGTAAAAAATAAATTATCTGATCTAATCATTTTCATTTTCTTGATTTCAGTCTTCATGCGGTATACCTCAGTTTTTTTAAATCACTAGCAATATTAGTAATAATGCCTTTCTCAGAAGGTTGACTGGAAAATGAGTTATTATAATGAGCTAATGAAAGTAAAAAATTAAAATAATGCCTGGTCCCTGGAAAGCACTCAGTAAATTGGAGCTAATATTGTTTTTGACTAAATATCAGGTTTTAAAGATTTTTTAATTTCGTAAAATTTTAAAGATATTATATTTTATTATCTAGCAAGTCTGCTTTAAGATTTTAAATTAGACTAAAAAAATGTAGCTTTTAACAATAATAGTAAATTTAACTCTAACTTGTAAATTGTTAATATAATCTTACATCTAGTATTAAGATGTTATCCATTTCATTTATTCAGTAATATCGGTTTTTTATTCTTCATTTTGCCCCGTATTTAGAATTTGTTTACTCCAAATATAATAGCTTTACTAAAGTGAGTTTTGCTTTTTTTTTTTTTTAACTTCTTAACATTCCTTTGAGGTGGCTATAGAACATTCACAGACACTTTATTTATGTAAAATTATCTTTGATGGCCCCTTAGATGGCTCAGTTGGTTGAGGCTCAGGTCATGAACCCAGGGTCATGAGATCAAGCCCCACATCTTGTTCCAGGCTCAGCAGAGGGCAGTCAGGGGAGAGGGTTTGCTGACTAGTCTCTCCCTCTTCTTCTCTGTCTGCCCCTCACCTCCGCTTTCTCTCTCTCTAAAATAAATAAATAAACCTTAAAAAGCAAAAAAAAAAAAAAAAAAATTCTCTTACTGATTTTTAATATTTCCCACAGTGTGATCTCACAGTATTTTCATGTTGCTTTTATCCGCTTATATTAGCATCTGCTTTCCCCAGTTTTTCAAAGCTGTATCCTTCAAAAAAATTCAGTCATATCTAATTTTCTAATGTACTTTTGACCAGATTATGAAGTGGTACATATTAATACCTCAGAGACCAATGTGAGGGGTCAGGCCACAAAAAAACTGTAACTACCTTATCAATAATGAGATTTTTGTAACCAAGAAACTTTTAAATCTCAGTTTTCTCTAAACCAGTGATCTTCAAAAATATTATACACATCTTCATATATTTGTAAACTGGGATCTAAAAAGTTTTCATCACAAGTTTAAGTAATATAAAAGAGTAATTTCCTACATTATGTAAATATTGTCATTAAAACTATGAAGCCACTTTTGCAAATGTATTCATTGGAATCGAAGTACTTTATTTATTTGAAGTTCTTTATATGACTTGTCCTACTTTGTCTATACCAGACATTCTGCTACCAAGTCTTTGAACGCTCCCTGTAGTTTGTTGACCTTAAGACTTAGACACCCTGGCACAATGTGTCATAGTAAGATTAGAAATTAATGAGGTACGGATAGACCGCTGTGAAAGGAAAGGTTGCTAAGGAAAATGGGTTGGTTACCT